>NC_133328.1:470311705-470911705 GCF_042186555.1 Aquarana catesbeiana
ACTGCAGAGAGAGCCGCTCCGATCTCCTCTGACAGGAGGATGGAGCGGGCGGGGACGGACTTGGGCAGGAAACACAGCGGCGGCGCAGAGAGCGGCCTGTGGACACCAACAAGAAGAGGAGGAGGAAGGGGAGCACTCTGGCGCTTGAGCGCCCCCACCTCTGTGGCGCCTGGGTGAACTGCACCCCGTGCACCCGCCTAGGATCGGCCCCTGTTAGCCACCATGCTGCAGCTTAGTTTCAGGTTTTGACAATCTTCTTATAGCCTAGGCCATCTTTATGTAGAGCAACAATTATTTTTTTCAGATCCTCAGATTTGCCATGAGGTTCCATGTTGAACTTCCAGTGATCAGTATGAGAGAGTGAGAGTGATAGCACAAAATTAACACACTGCTTCCCTTTCACACCTGAGACCTTGTAACACTAACAAGTCACATGACACCGGGGAGGGAAAATGGCTAATAGGCCCAATTTGGACATTTTTATTTAGGGGTGTACTCACTTTTGTTGCCAGCGGTTTAGACATTAATGCTGTTGTGTTGAGTTATTTTGAGGGGACAGCAAATTACACTGTTATACAAGCTGTTCACTCACTACTTTACATTTTAGCAAAGTGTAATTTCTTCAGTGTTGTCACATGAAAAGATATAATAAAATATTTACAAAATGTGAGCGGTGTACTCACTTTTTTGAGATACTGTTTATATGTCCATTATATCTGCTGCTACCAATTTATAGATGCTGTCATCCTGAGTGACCCCGAGAAGTCTGCTTCTCAAACCTCTGCAAATTTGAGTGCATGGGCAACCTCATGGTTCAAAGCCTGCGAAAGGACCCAAGAATATGTGGCATAAAGGAAAAGGATTATTACTGTTTGAAGGAGAAGGATGATTACTGGTTGGCAACCCTCCTTGACCACCGTTATAAGGGGAAGGTCTCAGAACTTATCCCGTCCCCACAGAGAGTGCAGAAAATAAAATCTCTTGAAAGACACATTAAAGAGGATTTTATTGAACATTTTTCCTGACCCCAGTAGGTTACAGTGTCGTGTGAAACGTAGTTTGAGTCTTCTGTTGGTCAAGAGAGGAGCGTTGAAAAGGCGTCCGCCTAAGTGAGGCATTTCAGAATTTTTTTAGTCCTTACCGCCCAGGGTTGTCAGATTCCACATCCCATTGGCAGTGTCTGCATCACATGGTGGACAATTACCTCGGGGCCAAAACAGAGATGAGTGACAATCCACTGACTTACTGGGCTTGAGAATAGACCACTGGCCAGAACTTGCCTCGGGTATGCTATTGAGTTGTTGGGCAGCCCTGCATCCAGCGTGCTTTCAGAACGGGCATTCAGTGCTACAGGAGGTTTCGTTACTGTTCATAGAACTCGTATGTCCACAGACTCCGTGGACCGTTTGACTTTTATAAAAATGAATCAGATGGGCCTTTTAAGGAAGCCTGTCAGTGATTGCAGTTGCTGGTTGATCTTCAGCTCCTCCAGTGCGTTATCTCTGTGATATTCCTGTTCCTGTGTCTCCTGTTACCGACCCGGCTTGTCCGTGACCCAGAGGCATAACTAGAAACCTCAGGCCCCGCCGGTGCAAGAAATCATGAATATTTTTTTCCACTGTACAACAAAGTAAAACATTTATGTTTCTGATTTCAACTTATTGTAACTGTCAAGAGAGGAAGCTTCAGGATAGGACATGGACACATGACAGGTCACAATGATGAGAATGGACCTGCAAGAAAATCTTCATAAAAGGGTCCACAACAGGGCCAACAATAACTTCCAACTTTTTAGAACATAAAACTATTTCACACATTTAACTTTGTTTCTATGAAGAAAGACCTGTAAAATAGAAATGTATATACAGTGCCTTGCAAAAGTATTCATCCCCCATTTTTCGTGTTTTGTTGCCTCACAACCTGGAATTAACATGGATTGTTTGAGGATTTGCATCATTTAATTTACAGAACATGCCCACAACTTTGAAGATGTTTTTTTTTTATTGTGAAGCAAACAACAAATAGGACAAAACAACAGAAAAAGTCAATGTGCATAACTATTCAACCCCGTAAAGTCAATACTTTGTAGAGCCACCTTTTGCGGCTATCACACCTCCAAGTCGCTTTGGATAAGTCTCTATGAGCTTGCCACATCTTACCACTGGGATTTTTTCCCATTCCTCCTTGCAAAACTGCTCCAGCTCCTTTAAGTTGTATGATTTGTGGTTGTGAACAGCAATCTTTAAGTCTGACCACAGATTTTGGATTGAGGTCTGGGCTTTGACTAGGCCATTCCAACACATTTATATGTTTCCTCTTAAACCACTCAAGTGTTGCTTTAGCAGCATGTTTGGGGTCATTGTCCTGCTGGAACGTGAACCTCCGCCCTAGCCTCAAATCACACACAGAATGGTACAGGTTTTGCTCAAGACTATCCCTGTATTTAGCACCATCCATCTTTCCCTCAACTATGACCAGTTTCCCAGTCCTGACTGCTGAAAAACATCCCCACAGCATGATGCTGCCACCATCACATTTCACTGTGGGGATGGTGTTCTTTGGGTGATGTGATGTGTTGGGTTTGCGCCAGAAAGAGCGTGTTCTTTGATGGACAAAAAGTTAAATTTTAGTCTCATCAGACCATAGCACCTTCCTCCATACAGTTTGGGAGTCTCCCACATGCCATTTTGTTTTTTGCTGAAAGTAATGGCTTTCTTCTGGCCACTCTGCCATAAAGCCCAACTCTATGGAGTGTACGGCTTATTGTTGTCCTATGTACAGATACTCCAGTCTCTGCTGTGGAACTCTGCAGCTCCTCCAGGGTTACCTAATGCCGCGTACACACGGTCGGACTTTCCGGCATACTTGGTCCGGCGGACCAGAGTGTGCCGGACAATCCGCCCGTGTGTAGGCGCCGGCGGACTTTTCCGGCGGACTTTTTCCCAAAAGCCCGCCGGACCTAGATTTGAAGAAAGTTCTAAATCTTTCCGCCGGACTCAGTTTCGGGCGGAAAGTCCGCTCGTGTGTGTGCTGGTCCGACGGAAAGCCCGCTCGTGTGTATGCTGGTCCGACGGACCAGATACGACACGAGGGCAGGGTATTGCATCTCGCGCTCGCTGCAATAGGAAAAACACATTTTCCTATTGCGGCGAGCGCGGGGCATACCAGGCCCTTAGGTCTGGTATGGATTATAAAGGGAAGCCCCTACGCCGAAAAAACGGCGTGGGGTCCCCCCTAAAATCCATACCAGACCCCGATCCGAGCACGCAGCCTGGCCGGTCAGGAAAGGGGGGACGCTCTCTCCGGCTGGACTGCTCTCCGAGGGCTGCGTTGTGACTTATATAGGCAGAGACCCCGCCCCCTTTTGATGTCACAGTCCTTGGGCATGCTGGGACTGTGACGTTTTAGGGGGCGTGGTCAACATCACCCAGTGACCACGCCCCCTAAAACGTCACAGTCCCAGCATGCCCAGGGACTGTGACATCAAAAGGGGGCGGGGTCTCCGCCTATATAAGTCACAACGCAGCCCTCGGAGAGCAGTCCAGCCGGAGAGAGCGTCGTGTCAACATCTGGAGAAGAGAAGAGAAGAGAAGAAGCCCAGAAGCCCAGAAGTCCGGACCTCTGCTGGCAAGAGAGCTACCTGAAGACAGCAGAGGAGCCGGCCGAAGAACTGGAACACCGGGAGAAGAACCAACCGGACGCCGGGAGAAGATGAAGCGGAGGGACCCCCGAAGCCGGAAGAAGACCCCCGAAGCCGGAGGAAGATCCCCCCGGAGCTGTTTAATAAAATATTTTAAAAACCTGTGTAGTGTGTTTTATTACTTACACTTTTTCCCTAGGTGAATGGGTAGGGGTACCATGTACCCCATACTCATTCACATAGGGTGGGGGGCCGGGATCTGGGTGCCCCCTTATTAAAGGGGGCTCCCAGATTCCGATAAGCCCCCCGCCCGCAGACCCCGACAACCAACGGCCAGGGTTGTCGGGAAGAGGCCCTTGTCCTCATCAACATGGGGACAAGGTGCTTTGGGGTGGGGGGGCCCCGCGGGCGCCCCCCTCCCCCAAAGCACCCACCCCCCATGTTGAGGGCATGCGGCCTGGTACGGTTCAGGAGGGGGGGGGCGCTCGCTCGTCCCCACCCCCTTTCCTGACCGGCCAGGCTGCGTGCTCGGATCGGGGTCTGGTATGGATTTTAGGGGGGACCCCACGCCGTTTTTTCGGCGTAGGGGCTTCCCTTTATAATCCATACCAGACCTAAGGGCCTGGTATGCCTCGCAACGGGGCTCGCAAGGTGTCAATCTCGCCGATAAAAGCGGCAAGATTGACATCCTTTGCTAGTCCCATCGCACCTGAGTCACGTTCAAAATGAACGGACTTGTCCGTGTGTGGGCAAGTCCGTTCATTCTGAAAGTCCGCCGGAACTCCGGCGAAAGTCCGTCGGAAAGACGGGCGGACCTAGCCCGCCGGAAAGTCCCGGCGTGTGTGGGCAAGTCCGTCCGTTTTAAAGTCCGGCGCACCTGGCGGACAAAGTCCGTCGGAAAGTGTGCCGGACCAAGTAGGATAGAAAGTCCGACCGTGTGTACGCGGCATAAGGTCACTATGCTGCCTCTCTGATTAATGCCCTCCTTGCCCGGTCCGTGAGTTTTGGTGTGCAGTCATCTCTTGTCAGGTTTGCTGTTGTGCCATGTTCTTTCCATTTGGTTATGATCGATTTGATGGTACTCCTAGGGATCCTCAAAGATTTGGATATTTTTTTATAACCTAACCCTGACTTGTACTTCTCAACAACATTGTCCCTTACTTTTTTGGAGAGTTCCTTGGTCTTCATGGCAGTGTTTGGTTAGTAGTGCCTCTTGCGTAGGTGTTGCAGCCTCTGGGGCCTTTCAAAAAGGTGTGTATATGTAATGACAGATCATGTGACACTTAGATTGCCCACAGGTGGAAATCATTTCACTAATTATGTGACTTCTGAAGGTAATTGGTTGCACCAGAGCTTTTTATGGGCTTCATAACAAAGGGGGTGAATACATGCGCACATGCCAATTATTAGTTTTTTATTTCTGAAAAATAGTTTTATGTGAATATTTTTCTAATTTTACTTCACCAACTTAGACTATTGTGTTCTGATCCATCACATATAATTCAGATTAAAAAAACATTGAACTAAAGGCTGTAATGTAACAAAATAGGTAAAAAACAAAGGGGGGATGAATACTTTTGCAAGACACTGTATATTAGCATGGTTTATTGAAACTAGCATGCATTCAACTCATCTTATGCTCGGGCCAAACCGTTCGCCCATCCCTACTGACCACCAATGTAGTCTTCATTCCTCCCATTGACCCCTAATGGATAGGTTTTAGTAAAAGTTCCCCAAGACCTGATAATTTATTAAAGGATTCCTCTGGGGTAAAAAAGTTGAGAAAGGATGGTTTAGTGTAACGTATAACAGAACATATATAGCTGCAAACTTATGCCGCGTACACACGGTCGGACTTTCCGGCATACTTGGTCCGGCGGACCAGAGTGTGCCGGACAATCCGCCCGTGTGTGGGCGGCGGCGGACTTTTCCGGCGGACTTCTTCCCAAAAGCCCGCCGGATCTAGATTTGAAACAAGTTTTAAATCTTTCCGTAGGACTCAGTTTCGGGCGGAAAGTCCGCTCGTGTGTGTGCTGGTCCGACGGAAAGCCCGCTCGTGTGTAGGCTGGTCCGACGGACCAGATATGACGCGAGGGCAGGGTATTGCATCTCGCGCTCTCTGCAATAGGAAAAACACATTTTCCTATTGCGGTGAGCGCGGTGCATGCCAGGCCCTTAGGTCTGGTATGGATTATAAAGGGAACCCCCTACGCCGAAAAAACGGCGTGGGGTCCCCCCTAAAATCCATACCAGACCCCGATCCGAGCACGCAGCCTGGCCGGTCAGGAAAGGGGGTGGGGACGAGCGAGCGCCCCCCCCTCCTGAACCGTACCAGGCCGCATGCCCTCAACATGGGGGGTGGGTGCTTTGGGGGAGGGGGGCGCCCTGCGGGCCCCCCCCACCCCAAAGCACCTTGTCCCCATGTTGATGAGGACAAGGGCCTCTTCCCGACAACCCTGGCCGTTGGTTGTCGGGGTCTGCGGGCGGGGGCTTATCGGAATCTGGGAGCCCCCTTTAATAAGGGGGCCCCCAGATCCCGGCCCCCCACCCTATGTGAATGAGTATGGGGTACATGGTACCCCTACCCATTCACCTAGGGAAAAAGTGTAAGTAATAAAACACACTACACAGGTTTTTAAAATATTTTATTAAACAGCTCCGGGGGGGGGGATCTTCCTCCGGCTTCGGGGGTCTTCTTCCGGCTTCGGGGGTCCCTCCGCTTCATCTTCTCCCGGCGTCCGGTTGGTTCTTCTCCGCTCTCTTCTCCCGGTGTTCCTGTTCTTCGGCCGGCTCCTCTGCTGTCTTCAAGTAGCTCTCTTGCCAGCAGAGGTCCGGACTTCTGGGCTTCTGGGCTTCTGGGCTTCTCTTCCCCAGATGTTGACACGACGCTCTCTCCTGCTGGACTGCTCTCCGAGGGCTGCGTTGTGACTTATATAGGTGGAGACCCCGCCCCCTTTTGATGTCACAGTCCCTGGGCATGCTGGGACTGTGACGTTTTAGGGGGCGTGGTCACTGGGTGATGTTGACCACGCCCCCTAAAACGTCACAGTCCCAGCATGCCCAGGGACTGTGACATCAAAAGGGGGCGGGGTCGCCGCCTATATAAGTCACAACGCAGCCCTCGGAGAACAGTCCAGCAGGAGAGAGCGTCGTGTCAACATCTGGGGAAGAGAAGCCCAGAAGCCCAGAAGCCCAGAAGCCCAGAAGCCCAGAAGTCCGGACCTCTGCTGGCAAGAGAGCTACTTGAAGACAGCAGAGGAGCCGGCCGAAGAACAGGAACACCGGGAGAAGAGAGCGGAGAAGAACCAACCGGACGCCGGGAGAAGATGAAGCGGAGGGACCCCCGAAGCCGGAAGAAGACCCCCGAAGCCGGAGGAAGATCCCCCCCCCGGAGCTGTTTAATAAAATATTTTAAAAACCTGTGTAGTGTGTTTTATTACTTACACTTTTTCCCTAGGTGAATGGGTAGGGGTACCATGTACCCCATACTCATTCACATAGGGTGGGGGGCCGGGATCTGGGGGCCCCCTTATTAAAGGGGGCTCCCAGATTCCGATAAGCCCCCGCCCGCAGACCCCGACAACCAACGGCCAGGGTTGTCGGGAAGAGGCCCTTGTCCTCATCAACATGGGGACAAGGTGCTTTGGGGTGGGGGGGGCCCGCAGGGCGCCCCCCTCCCCCAAAGCACCCACCCCCCATGTTGAGGGCATGCGGCCTGGTACGGTTCAGGAGGGGGGGGCGCTCGCTCGTCCCCACCCCCTTTCCTGACCGGCCAGGCTGCGTGCTCGGATCAGGGTCTGGTATGGATTTTAGGGGGGACCCCACGCCGTTTTTTCGGCGTAGGGGGTTCCCTTTATAATCCATACCAGACCTAAGGGCCTGGTATGCCCCGCGACGGGGCTCGCAAGGTGTCAATCTCGCCGATAAAAGCGGCAAGATTGATATCCTTTTCTAGTCCCGTCGCACCTGAGTCACGTTCAAAATGAACGGACTTGTCCGTGTGTGGGCAAGTCCGTTCATTCTGAAAGTCCGCCGGAACTCCGGCGAAAGTCCGTCGGAAAGACGGGCGGACTTAGCCCGCCGGAAAGTCCGGTCGTGTGTGGGCAAGTCCGTCCGTTTTAAAGTCTGGCGCACCTGGCGGACAAAGTCCGTCGGAAAGTGTGCCGGACCAAGTAGGATAGAAAGTCCGACCGTGTGTACGCGGCATTACTACGGTCATTAAAAATTACGACGCCTTGCTTTTGCTTCAGCAAAGTCATCTACAATGGTTTTGATTTTGAATCTTCTAGCTCTGTCATTTTCTATGCTTAACAAAGCATGTCCAGTGAGTCTTTGTTGAGACATGGTGTTTCTCAAATAACTTTTAATTAGCTTTAATTTTGAAAAAGACCTTCCTGCAGTTGCTAAGGTACTGGGAGTGTGAGGAACAGCAGTAATGCTATGCAGACATCTTGGACAGTAGAGGACAGTGCAAAGTTTTCTACAAGTAGTAGGTGAGCAAGATCCTTTACAGTGGAACAACTGCAAACCTCTTCTTGAAATGCTGAATGGAATGAAAGACGATGCCCAGGAAAATCTGGTGCTAGATCCTGACAGCTAGTTTATAATCATATTCAAACATCTATAAAATACAGTTGTTTTAAAGCGTTCCTCTGGATCAGATAATCTTTCATCTATGCACAGCTCATCAAAGTGGCACTTTATTTCTTTAAATCTTTTATTTGAAAACTTTACTTCAATCCCCCACTTTTCTGCAAGTGTCACTGCGGTTTCTTTGGCTTCCTCTAACTGATGCCTGTAGCTCGAAAGGGCTGTAACAGCATTCTGAATGAGCTGCACTGCTCCAGACAGTTCCATGTCTTTTGATTGCAAGGCTTTTGAAATTGCATTCACATGGTTCAAGATTTTAGTTTGCAGGGCGACAAGAGGCACAAATTCAAAAGATTCACATTTTCTTTTTTAGATTTGCAGCGTCACATCTCTTTCTTTTGGTTTTGATGAAAGAAGGATTATTTTTGACAAAGCTTGCATGATGTCTAGAAAACGGAAAGGAAGTGCAAGCAGGGAATCATGTCTATAAAATCACCATGTAGGGCAAAGCCGTTTCAGTGTGACAGAGGATTCAGATGTGAATGATGAGAGAAAGGCCCATCTGCGTACGCTTTCCCCAAAGATAGGATGCATTAAGGTGAAAAAACACGAGGGTTTACAACCCCTTTAAGTGCTCTATCTTTTTATCTGCAAAAAAAAAATCAGGAGATATCCATAATAGGAGATTAACAAGGGGGCCCCCAGATTCCGCCCCCCGTGTGAAATGGTAATGGGTATATTGTACCCATACCATTTCACAAAAAAGTGTCAAAATGTTAAAAAAAAAAAAAAAAACAAGACACAGGTTGGGACAAGTCCTTTATTAAAAAATAAAAAAATAAAAATGTCCCATGAAGTCCATTCTTCTTCTTCTATCACTCCCCGATTGACTGAAAAAAAAATGCCACCGATCCGCCTCCATGGGAGGATCCTGCCGTCTGACGCGTCCTCGCAGGTGACAGTTCTTATATAACTGAGAGCAGGGCCACACAGTGATGTACCCGGGTGACCCCCGCCCCCTCTGATGCACGGGGACTTTCCCATGGCTTCCCCGTGGGTTCAGAGGGGGCGGGGCCACACGTTTACGTAACCTAGTGGTTAACCCCTTCACTGCCAGTGACATTTTTACAGTAATCAAAGACAATGGTTCCGCGCTTAGGAAACAGGGAAGTAGAAAGAACTGCAGCCCCCCTAACCCAGAATATCACCTAAGTGAGATTCCAATCAGCAAAAATTCTATAATGAGGAAATTGGCGCTGTTTTATTGTATATACACTGGATAATTAATCGTGTTGATAAAAATTATATAAATTGTTTATACATGAATACCACAAATCTATATGAAAAAATTTGTAGTGAAATGAGTAGTCAAATATGAGTAAAATACTCCTACACCAATACACACTAGGATAAAGTGCAAAGTGCTAGAAGAAACATAATCAGATATATCAGTAAAAGTAGAAGTATACAGACATTCCAAAATAGTGATAAAAAATTGTGCAAAATATCAAAACATTCTAAACCACTCCGATGTACAAAACTAATAGATAGGCAGAGTATTTTTATATTAAATATATCAATAAAAATAAAAATAAAAATATACAGACATTCCAAAATGGTGATAAAAAATTGTGCAAAATATCAAAACATTATAAACCACTCCGACGTACAAAACCAATAAAATAAGCAGAGTGATGAGAAAGTATTAAGGAGTGCTAAAAATTAGTGAAAGAGACTATTTAAAAATGAAAAAAGTGAAATAATGTCCCAAAAATTAAAAAAACTATAATATGTCCTTTCGATCAGTGGCAAGATACTTGTTGTGGTAAGTGCTCCCCGTCTTCCACAGCACCCCCACTCTTGCCCTCACTCACCAGAGTGCCCAACCCCTGCAGGGGTAAAAGGTGTGTAGACCAAATCCAGAAATGATGTCCTTTGATGACAATCTTCAGTCCAGTGGCCGTCCTCCCCTTTTCTGGTATCGCGGTTCCCCCAGCATTAAACATCCATTTGTGACAGAGAAAAAAATAGCTCTCATAGCGTGAATCCGAAAAATAATATAGTTTATTGTTAAAAAAGTATTTAAAATATAAAAAAAGGAGCTGACAGCGCTCGGCTAACAAGTTCAGAGCCTATGGCTGAGTAGGCAGCATGTTGCGGCGTGCGTTCCACCGTCCGCCTGTGCAAACCCAGAAGAATCGTAACACAAGAGGTAGACGTATGCATATCACGTGGCCACGCCTTACGCGTTTCGTCATCAAGACGTCATCTGAGGCGCGGCCATCTTGGTACTCCATACGTCTATTTATTATCAATGCAGGTGCCGTGCTCATCACTCAAGACATACAATCCCACCCTCCTGACGAATCAAAATGCCAAAACACCATACAAGGATATACCCCAAGCACCATCTAGTGGATATTTGGTAGAATCACATAATTGGCACCTCAATAGATCGTACATACAAAGGCCTATACAGAAAATTAGCAATACATGATCTCCAGTCCGTCAGTATGAGGAAAAACAAAGGAAGAAGTACTCCAAAATCATCAAAACAAATATAAACATTTATGAGAAATGAAAAATCAGCAAGAAATACATGAACAATAAAATAGAATAAAAATAAAGATAATAAAAATAAAAAATATAAAAAATAAAAATAAATATGTTGTAGGAACCTCATACGTGTACATGTATAAATAGAAATATGTAAAAATATGAATAAATGTGATTAAAAATCACAGCTACATTATGTACATAAAACATGTCAAGGGGAGAGTTATAAACTATATAACCCCATAATAGCTCCAGAGGAAAAAAGGAGATATAAGAGGTGGTAGCTAATGTCAAAAAAGGGGGGGATCAACCCACATATTATACCAAAAATCTGTGTATGGGAATTACTACATAAAAAATATGAAATAGATCTCAGAAATGAGAAAAACGAGCATATAAAATGGGTTTAAAAGTGATGGTGTATACTAAGATCACAGCTTGTGTTAAAAAGTGGTAAATCTATGTGGAAAGCATGTTAACACTGAGACCACAGGGAAGGGGCGTTAAGGAATGGTCATGTGGGAAAAAATTGTGTGGGGACTGAGGGGAACTGATAATTAAAAATAAAAATTAAAAATTAGATAAAAAACAGTTTAGGTCTATCTCCACATTAAGTTCCCTGGGTACCAGACAACCCAAGCGATGTATCCATCTGGTTTCATTACACGAAATAAGAATCTTTTTACTGCCCCCCTCCAGTGATCCTTGATGGTATTAATACCATAAAAAACCAAGCCAGATGGGTCCCTGTGATGAAAATCATCAAAATGTCTGGAAAGGTTGTGTTTAGGGAACTCCTTCCTGATGTTATTAATGTGTTCCCTAATACGTACACAAAGAGGTCTCGTAGTCCTGCCCACATATTGCAGTTGGCACGGACATTCTATAATGTAGGTTACATGAGTGGTATTGCAAGTGACCAATTCCCTGATCTCATACTCCTTGCCATTCCTTGCTTTAAAAGAGGTTCTCTTCTTGGGTTGTTTTTTGCTGACTCTGCAGGCCAAACACTTCTGACACCTATAGAAGCCTTTCATATTGGAAAACAACTTTACATTCTTAGGGGGGTCGATGACGTTATGGACTAGGTGATTTCTGAGGGTGGGTGCTCTCCTATAAATGAATCGAGGTTTCTTTGTGAGGATTTTCCCTAGAGTCCTATCAGATTTTAAGATAAAGAAACAAAAAAGTGTAGCGCTATACTGTATCAGTTAGCAGCATCAAAAATGTGCTAGGGTGACGAACAGTGTATATCAAAAGTTATATTAGACCATATGCGAAAGTACAGTGAACCATTAAGAAATCTAATATTCCAAAAGGGACATCTGTTCACATATCAGCTATACTTTATCGGTTAACACCATCACAATGTGTCAGGATGACAAACAGTGTGTATCAACAATTGAATTAATATTTGACCTCATACAAGAGGATAGTACATCCGTGAGAAATCCAATATTCAAAAGAGGACCTCTGTTAGCATATCCTCTATAATAAAACAATGTGAATCAAATGTGCATCACACAAATTAAAAATCATACATAAGCATGTGTGGATAAGAGTAAATAATAAGTCTCTGAGGTGGGGACAGTTCATATAATCAAATGGAGACTTCTTGGAGCATAGGTATCTATCTCAAAATGACATTTGTTGCTGGATTCCTCCAGTGATCAGCCTGGTGTAATAATATAAAATGCCCTTACCGGACGCGGTGGACTCACAGGCCGTACAGCGGTGAGTCATACGAGCTTGAACCGTGTACCACGGTAGAGTTATAGTTGTTCCTGGTCCACCATCAGATGATCTTGATAGAAAACTCCAATCATAAACGGTCTCCCGGTTCGTCCTCCAACACTCACTTTGGTCTCCGACAATTCAGGACAGGGACAATAGGAGAAGAAAGGCTCCACATAGTGTGAATTCCGAAAGGATTTTATTGCATAAAAAATTCCAGCATAAAAAATTCCAGATAAAAGCAAAATTTATAAAAACATGAAAAAATGTAGTAAGCGCAGTAGATAAATGGTTTGAGGTAGCGTCCTACATCCGACGCGTTTCGTCTGAGAAGACATCAACTGGGGTAAGAAACATACCAGAGGAAAACGAGGAGGGAAGCAGAAAAAGAAGAAGGGAGTATTAGGCCAGGGAATTTTTGACTTAAGTGAAGCAACTTTTACGGATGATGACTTGAAGATACTAGATCTTGGTTTGAAATATGCACCAGAAAAGAGCATTGACAAATTTGAAGTCTACATTGATTTACAGAAATTTATTAGGAAAGTGAAGATTAAAAAACATTACGCCTTGAACAATAAGGTCATCACAACAACTGAAACTAATGATTATGTTCACACTAGTCTTAGGAACAATGCTATCTTCAACCCCAAAGTCCCAGGGGACCAATGTATAGGTGCATTTAAACGGACGGTGGAAAGCGATTTGGCCAAATTGGAGAAGAAAAAGTCCAAAAGTTTGTATATTTGGAAAACAATTAAAGAAATCGGTAAGAGAAAAGAAGTGGTGATTAGACCCGCCGATAAGGGGGCGGTCTAGTTATATTGAAAAAGGAAGAATACGAAGAAGAGATGAAGAATTTGTTGAGGGTTGAGAATACCTACAAGAAATTGAAGCGCAATCCTAAACCACAATATGTAAAGAATTTAAAAAGACTGGTGAAAAAGGGTGGAGAGGCAGGCAACTTGAATAAGAAAGAAGCTAAATACTTGGTTCTGGAATCCACAAAAAATCCTGTTATATACTACCTGCCCAAAATACACAAACGGCTGACTAAACCACCAGGCAGACCCATCATTAGTGGAATGGATTCTCTGTTCTTGAGATTAAGAGAATATATTGACCAGTTTTTAAAACCACTAGTAGTACAAGGTAAATCTTATCTCAGGGATAGTACCCAACTCATCAATGAACTGAGGATGATTACCGGGACTGACCACTGCCTATTGGCAACGATTGATGTCAATTCTTTGTACACGAGTATCAGCCAGAGTGACGGGCTGAAAGGGGTTGAAAAAGCCTTATATGAAAGATCAGATCTGAAGCATGAACAAATTCAATTTATCCTAGAAGGACTAGAACAGACAATGGAGAGTAACTACTTCTGGTATCAGAAAGAATTTTATGTGCAGAAAAAAGGAGTAGCCATGGGTGCTAAGTATGCCCCAAGAGTGGCGAACTTATTTATGGACCTGCTGGAAGAACGTTACATATACGGTATGAGAAGACCTGAAATAAAGTTTTGCCGTCGATACATCGACGATGTAATTATTCTATGGGAGGGAGATTCTGAGTCGTTCCAGGAGTTTTTAGATGAGCTTAACCGAAATGAATACGGTATTTCTTTCACCGGTAAATCGGATCATGACGTGATTAAGTACTTGGATTTACAGATTTTCAAACAGGACGGTGAGTTGTCTACAAAGACCTTTTTTAAATCTACAGATCTTAATGGGTACATACCCACCTCTAGCTGTCACCATCCAAAATGGAAAAAGAATATCCCTAAGGGACAGCTTTTGAGAATAAGGAGAAACTGTCGAAACACTGAAGATTATCGTATTCAGGCTGATACCTTAATAAAGAAATTTGAAGATCAAGGGTATCATCGTGATTCCCTGATAAAATTAAGAAATGAAATACAAGAACTTGACAGAGATGCCTTGTTGAAGAAAGAAGGTAATAACAATAAGAACTCTCCAGTGGATATAGCTTTTGTCACAGGCTTCAACAATCAGTTTAGGTCCATCGAACATATAGTGAGGAAGTACTGGCCTATCTTAAAATCTGATAGGACTCTAGGGAAAATCCTCACAAAGAAACCTCGATTCATTTATAGGAGAGCACCCACCCTCAGTAATCACCTAGTCCATAACGTCATCGACCCCCCTAAGAATGTAAAGTTGTTTTCTAATATGAAGGGCTTCTATAGGTGTCAGAAGTGTTTGGCCTGCAGAGTCAGCAAAAAACAACCCAAGAAGAGAACCTCTTTTAAAGCAAGGAATGGCAAGGAGTATGAGATCAGGGAATTGGTCACTTGCAATACCACTCATGTAACCTACATTATAGAATGTTCGTGCCGACTGCAATATGTGGGCAGGACTACGAGACCTCTATGTGTACGTATTAGGGAACACATTAATAACATCAGGAAGGGGTTCCCTAAACACAACCTTTCCAGACATTTTGATGAATTTCAACACAGGGACCCATCTGGCTTGGTTTTTTATGGTATTGATACCATCAAGGATCACTGGAGGGGGGCAGTAAAAAGATTCTTATTTTGCGTAATGAAACCAGATGGATACATCGTTTGGATTGTCTGGTACCCAGGGGACTTAATGTGGAGATACACCTAAACTGTTTTTTATCTAATTTTTTATTTTTATTTTTAATTATCAGTTCCCCTCAGTCCCCACACAATTGTTTCCCACATGACCATTCCTTAATGCCCCTTCCCTGTGGTCTCAGTGTTAACATGCTTTCCACATAGATTTACCACTTTTTAACACAAGCTGTGATCTTAGTATACACCATCACTTTTAAACCCATTTTATATGCTCGTTTTTCTCATTTCTGAGATCTATTTCATATTTTTTATGTAGTAATTCCCATACACAGATTTTTGGTATAATATGTGGGTTGATTCCCACCCCCTTTTTTGACATTAGCTACCACCCCTTATATCTCCTTTTTTCCTCTGGAGCTATTATGGGGAGTTATATAGTTTATAACTCTCCCCTTGACATGTTTTACGTACATAATGTAGCTGTGATTTTTAATCACATTTATTCATATTTTTACATATTTCTATTTATACATGTACATGTATGAGGTTCCTACAACTAATTTATTTTTATTTTTATTTTTTATATTTTTTATTTTTATTATCTTTATTTTTATTCTATTTTATTATTCATGTATTTCTTGCTGATTTTTCATTTCTCATAAATGTTTATATTTGTTTTGATGATTTTGGAGTACTTCTTCCTTTGTTTTTCCTCATACTGACGGACTGGAGATCATGTATTGCTAATTTTTTGTATAGGTCTTTGTATGTTCGATCTATGGAGGTGCCAATCATGTGATTCTACCAAATATCCACTAGATGGTGCTTGGGGTATATCCTTGTATGGTGTTTAGGCTCTTTGATTCGTCAGGAGGGTGGGATTGTATGTCTTGAGTGACGAGCATGGCACCCCATTGACTATAAATAGACGTATGGAGTACCAAGATGGCCACGCCTCAGATGATGTCTTGGTGATGAAACGCGTAAGGCGTGGCCACGTGATACGCATACGTCTACCTCTTGTGTTACGATTCTTCTGGGTTTGCACAGGCTGACGGTGGAACGCACACCGCAACATGCTGCCTACTCAGCCATTGGCTCTGAACTTGTTAGCCGAGCGCTGTCAGCTGCTTTTTTTATATTTTAAATACTTTTTTAAAAATAAACTATATTATTTTTCGGATTCACGCTATGAGAGATATTTTTTTCTCTGTCACAAATGGATGTTTAATGCTGGGGGAACCGCGATACCAGAAAAGGGGAGGACGGCCACTGGACTGAAGATTGTCATCAAAGGACATAATTTCTGGATTTGGTCTACACACCTTTTACCCCTGCAGGGGTTGGGCACTCTGGTGAGTGAGGGCACGAGTGGGGGTGCTGTGGAAGACGGGGAGCACTTACCACAACAAGTATCTTGCCACTGATCGAAAGGACATATTATAGTTTTTTTAATTTTTGGGACATTATTTCACTTTTTTTCATTTTTAAATAGTCTCTTTCACTAATTTTTAGCACTCCTTAATACTTTCTCATCACTCTGCTTATTTTATTGGTTTTGTACGTCGGAGTGGTTTATAATGTTTTAAAATTTTGCACAATTTTTTATCACCATTTTAGAATGTCTGTATATTTTTATTTTTATTTTTATTGATATATTTAATATAAAAATACTCTGCCTATCTATTGGTTTTGTACATCGGAGTGGTTTAGAATGTTTTGATATTTTGCACAATTTTTTATCACTATTTTGGAATGTCTGTATACTTCTACTTTTACTGATATATCTGATTATGTTTGTTCTAGCACTTTGCACTTTATCCTAGTGTGTATTGGTGTAGGAGTATTTCACTCATATTTGACTACTCATTTCACTACAAATTTTTTCATATAGATTTGTGGTATTCATGTATATACAATTTATATAATTTGTATCAACACGATTAATTATCCAGTGTATATGCAATAGAACAGCGCCAATTCCCTCATTATAGAATTTTTACAGTAATCAATGCAATTTTTTAGCATTGATTGCTGTATTAATGCCAATGGTCCCAAAAATGTGTCAAAATTGTCTGACGTGTCTGCCATAATGTTGCAGTCATGGTAAAAATCGCTGATCGCCACCATTACTAGTAAAAAAAAATTATCAATAAAAATGCCATAAAACTATTCCCTATTTTGTAGATGCTATAACTTTTGCGCAAACCAATCAAACCAATCAATAAACGCTTATTGTGATTTTTTTTACTAAAAATATGTAGAAGAATACATATCGGCCTAAACTGAGGAAAAAAAAAAATTAAATATATATTTATTATAAAAAAAAGTAAAAAATAATGCGTCTTTTTCAAAATTGTCGCTATCTTTTTGTTTATAGCGCAAAAAATAAAAACCGCAAAGGTGATCATATACCACCAAAAGAAAGCTCTATTTGTGGAAAAAAAAGGACGTCAATTTTGTTTGGGAGCCACGTTGCACGACCGCACAATTGTCAGTTAAAGCGACGCAGTGCCGAATCGCAAAAAAGTGCTCTGGTTAGGAAGGGGGTAAATTTTTCAAGGGCTAAAGTGGTTAAAAAAATTACTGCTCCAGAGAAAACTGTTGTTTTTAAAAAAAATTTTTGCATTGATATATGTCCCCTGGGGCAGAACCCAGGTCCCCAAACACTTTTTATGACAATAACTTGCATATAAGCCTTTAAAATTAGCACTTTTATTATTCATGTTCATGTCCCATAAACTTTAACGGTGTGTGTGCTGACCAGAGTGGGTGAATAACTGGTCCATGTCCGCTCTGCTTATGCAGAGCGAACATGGACAAAGCCCACTCTGCTCTATGCTGATACAAGTGTGAAAAAAATTGAGGAGGGAGAATGTTCCTTCCAGGACCACATGCAGCCATATAAAACATGAAAAAGCACAAAACATAAACCAAATACAAACTGGAACAGCTTACACAAGTACATAACCAATACAGTGATATGCCTTCAGAATAATGCCCTGTACACACGATCGGACATTCCGACAACAAAATCCATGGATTTTTTTCAGACGGATGTTGGCTCAAACTTATCTTGCATACACACGGTCACACAAATCTTTTTGGGAATTCCGAACGTCAAGACCGCGGTGACATACAACACATATGACGGCACTAGGAAAGGTAAGTTCAATACCAAGTGCGCCACCCTTTGGGCTCCTTCTGCTTATCTTGTGTTAATAGAAGTTTGGTGAGAGACGATTCGCTCTTTTCAGCCTCGTGCTTTTCCGATCGTTACTGCTCTTCAGTTTGTGTTTGTGGGTTCGTATCTAGTTTGCGTGTAGTCATTTCTCTTTTGTTTTTGAGTGCTCGCTCTTCTCAGGCCTTTCTGTTTTTCAGTGTTTTCTGTTAGTTCGTTCTGACCAGCCGACTGTTTTGAAGCCATGAGGAGCCTCACCCCAGACCAGAGGGTTTTTAACTACCGGCTGGCCAGAGCCAGAAGAGTGGTGGATAACGCTTTCGGGATAATGGCCAGCCAGTTCCACCTATTCCTTACGTCAACCAACATGGTGGAATATAAACGTAACCATATAATCTTTGCATGCTGCATTCTCCACAACTCTTTAAGGAGAAATTCAATGAACTATGTTGCCTTAGTTGGGCCTGAGGCCGGACTTCAAGAAAATACCCTGACGGTGCTTGAAGCTGGCCATCCTGGCTTGCCCCCCCAAAGCGCCTGCGAACCTGAAAGTTGCCAAGCTGCCAAAGCGAACCTGAAAGTTGCCATTTTAAACTAAAGAAAAAAGAAAAGCACATTGAGCAGCATGAACTTAAGAAGAAGAATAGGAACACATGACAAAATACATACTTTTTTGCAGCACTCTCTTGATTCTTCTGTACTGATCCTGCTCCCTCAATTTGAGGTCTGACCATTGTTTCCTCAGTTGATCCTTGGATCGCCATACCCCAAAATTCTTCGGCAGACTTTTCACAACTTTAGGCATGATCTTGGCTTTTCTCAAATTTTGGGTTTGGGTACGGTCCATGCTTCCCATCATAGTCAGCCCTCTTGAAGATGTCCACCATCTCCACCATCTCTATAAATGCCATATTTGAGGCCTTAAATATCCTCCGTGATTGGGACGTTTGTGGCTCCGGGCTTTTGTCGTTGCTGCTGCTGCTGTCTGCATGCACTTTTGTCTCTCCGCCATGTGTTCTCCCTCTGCGCTGAAAGACAAGGGGCGGGGAATATACTAGAAAGAAGGTCAGGGGCGGGCGGAGTTTCACGCATGCACAGTGTATATAAAGCGTAACACGCGTATGTCGTATGTGTGATCTGTGAGCGGAGGAAGGAGTAGCGGAAGCGCCAATCGTTCTAACGAAGGTACAATTTTAACTTGGTGCATCAGTGGCCTATACTGCTTCTAGATCGAGGCCTATATTGGGACAAGATTAGGAGCGTTTAGCCTGACATTAGGGTTTGTCTTGTGTTGTGTCTTGCAGAGAAAATGGATCTATTCAATGATGAGGACTTTATCCCCATATTAAATGATATGAACAGGGAGCTGCCCTGTCTTTGGCAGGTAAACCACCCCTTTTATAACAATAAACCAAAGAGGAAGGCAGCACTGGATCAATTGCTGGAATTTGTGAAGCTGGTGATTCCCGCGGCAGACATCCCCTATTTGAAGGCCCTAATTGGTGGCATGAGGAGCACCTATAATAGGGAGCGCAAGAAGGTCCAGGATTCCCAGAGATCAGGAGCTGCAGCAGATGACATTTATGTACCCAGTTTGTGGTACTATGACAGACTGCATTTTCTGGCAGGCCAGACTGAACCCAGGCCAGCACTCTCCAATCTTCCTTCAAGGCTTCCTTCCACCTCAGCTGAGGCTTCTGACGTCCAACCTGGGCCTTCCAGCCAGAAAGAAGTGGAGGAGCCCAGATTGAGCCAGGTATAGCATTGTTCAACATATTTCTACTCAAATAATTAATGATGTCAACTAGATGTTATTATTGATCAGTAATTTCTGATTTTACAAAGTGTTTTACATATCAATAGACATTAGTAGCCACAAATGATTCAGACAAGAATGAAAAATGCTGGGGGCAGAATGATAGTCTTTTCTATTTATTAACATTCAATTTGCAGTCATGAGCTGAAAATTGTGTGTGATTGATGAACCAAAAACTAAAACTATGTCCCTTTTTCATACACAGGAAAGTCTCAGCCAGGAGGAGGCCGTGGAAAGTGGCAATCGAGGTGGTGGGGGTAAGTGGCAGCCAGGAGGTGGCCGGGCCCAGTAACCTGCCCGAATCCCAGCTCCCTCCCCTCTGCCTTCCACAAAAAAGTCCCAGGAAGAGAGTAACCTGGAGGAGGCAGCACTTGGCCTATTTCGGAAGGCTACTGTGGCCCTCAGAACCCCCCCAATAGGGATGAGCTTCGTGTTCGAGTCGAACCCATGTTCGACTCGAACATCGGCTGTTCGATCGTTCGCTGAATTGCGAACGTTATGGGCCGTTCGCGCTAAATTCGTGTGGCGCGTCACGGCCCATAATTCACTGCGGTATCGCAGTGCATTGCTGGCTGATGATTGGCCAAGCATGCACTATGACCCGCATGCTTGGCCAATCACAGCGCCGTCAGTAGAGAGAGCTGTAATTGGCCAAAGCCAGGGTGGCTTTGGCCAATTATGGCTCAGGGGATTTAGTACACACCCCACACTATATAAGGCCGCCTGCACGGCGGCCCTGTGTAGTGTGTGTTCCGGTGTGTTGAGAGATAGAGAGAGAGAGAGACAGTGTCATTTGATTTGAGTTAGATAGATTAGGCAGAACAGTCAGTCAGTTAGCTGCACTTACAGTGTATTGTGTATATATATGCATCCCAGGTGTTGCATATATATATATACACTGTATTCAGTTTAGCTAGATCCGTTCCTGTTATCTTCTATCTAGACTATTTACATTTAATGCAGTGCGTCCTGCTCACAGTGTTCAGCTAGATCCATTCCTGCTATTTACATTTAGTGCAGTGCGTCCTGCTCACAGTGTTCAGCTAGATCCGTTCCTGTTATCTTCTAGACTATTTACATTTAGTGCAGTGCGTCCTGCTCACAGTGTTCAGCTAGATCCGTTCCTGCAATTTACATTTAGTGCAGTGCGTCCTGCTCACAGTGTTCAGCTAGATCCGTTCCTGCTATTTACATTTAGTGCAGTGCGTCCTGCTCACAGTGTTCAGCTAGATCCGTTCCTGCTATTTACATTTAGTGCAGTGCGTCCTGCTCACAGTGTTCAGCTAGATCCGTTCCTGCTATTTACATTTAGTGCAGTGCGTCCTGCTCACAGTGTTCAGCTAGATCCGTTCCTGCTATTTACATTTAGTGCAGTGCGTCCTGCTCACAGTGTTCAGCTAGATCCGTTCCTGCTATTTACATTTAGTGCAGTGCGTCCTGCTCACAGTGTTCAGCTAGATCCGTTCCTGCTATTTACATTTAGTGCAGTGCGTCCTGCTCACAGTGTTCAGCTAGAGCCGTTCCTGCTATTTACATTTAGTGCAGTGCGTCCTGCTCACAGTGTTCAGCTAGATCCGTTCCTGTTATCTTCTAGACTATTTACATTTAGTGCAGTGCGTCCTGCTCACAGTGTTCAGCTAGATCCGTTCCTGCTATTTACATTTAGTGCAGTGCGTCCTGCTCACAGTGTTCAGCTAGATCCGTTCCTGTTATCTTCTAGACTATTTACATTTAGTGCAGTGCGTCCTGCTCACAGTGTTCAGCTAGATCCGTTCCTGTTATCTTCTAGACTATTTACATTTAGTGCAGTGCGTCCTGCTCACAGTGTTCAGCTAGATCCGTTCCTGCTATTTACATTTAGTGCAGTGCGTCCTGCTCACAGTGTTCAGCTAGATCCGTTCCTGTTATCTTCTAGACTATTTACATTTAGTGCAGTGCGTCCTGCTCACAGTGTTCAGCTAGATCCGTTCCTGTTATCTTCTAGACTATTTACATTTAGTGCAGTGCGTCCTGCTCACAGTGTTCAGCTAGATCCGTTCCTGTTAAATTCCTACTGACAGGCAGGCTTGTCTGGTTACAGTATATAAAGCTACCTGAAGAAAATTACAGGTGTTCTATTTGATCCTATTAGTACCACGGTCAGGCAGCTAGACTATTTACATTTAGTACAGTGCGTCCTGCTCACAGTGTTCAGCTAGATCCGTTCCTGTTATCTTCCTACTGACAGGCAGGCTTGTCTGGTTACAGTATATAAAGCTACCTGAAGAAAATTACAGGTGTTCTATTTGATCCTATTAGTACCACGGTCAGGCAGCTAGACTATTTACATTTAGTACAGTGCGTCCTGCTCACAGTGTACAGCTAGATCCGTTCCTGTTATCTTCCTACTGACAGGCAGGCTTGTCTGGTTACAGTATATAAAGCTACCTGAAGAAAATTACAGGTGTTCTATTTGATCCTATTAGTACCACGGTCAGGCAGCTAGACTATTTACATTTAGTACAGTGCGTCCTGCTCACAGTGTTCAGCTAGATCCGTTCCTGTTATCTTCCTACTGACAGGCAGGCTTGTCTGGTTACAGTATATAAAGCTACCTGAAGAAAATTACAGGTGTTCTATTTGATCCTATTAGTACCACGGTCAGGCAGCTAGACTATTTACATTTAGTACAGTGTGTCCTGCTCACAGTGTACAGCTAGATCCGTTCCTTTTATCTTCCTACTGACAGGCAGGCTTGTCTGGTTACAGTATATAAAGCTACCTGAAGAAAATTACAGGTGTTCTATTTGATCCTATTAGTACCACGGTCAGGCAGCTAGACTATTTACATTTAGTACAGTGCGTCCTGCTCACAGTGTTCAGCTAGATCCGTTCCTGTTATCTTCCTACTGACAGGCAGGCTTGTCTGGTTACAGTATATAAAGCTACTTGAAGAAAATTACAGGTGTTCTATCCCAGCTTAGTGCAGCTACAGGCCATTAGTATGTCTGGAAGGCCAAGAAGGAGAGGCAGACAGTCACAAGCCAATAAGAGAGGGCAAGCAGGCTCTGTGTCTAGTGCTGGTCGTGGAGACGGTGCATCCTCATCAGCACGTGGCCATGGGACACGCTTGGCCTTTTTTTCGGCAGCTGGCCGTGTTGAGCCGCAACATGCGGAAGACTTGGTCGAGTGGATGACCAAGCCGTCCTCATCCTCCTCATCCTCTCTCACCCATGCCCAGGGTGCTTTGTCTGGCAAAGCAGCGGCCTCTTCCCTCAGCTCAATGTCATCAGTGACTCCTTCCCTAGCTCCACCATGTCCTCATGAGGATTCCCTCGAACTGTTTGACCACAGTGTTGGGTACATGCTCCAGGAGGATGCCCAGCGTTTGGAAGGCTCTGATGACGATACTGAGCTCGATGAAGGCAGTAACATGAGCGCGGACAGAGGGGGTGCCCAAGAAGGACAGCAATCTGGCAGTCATGCTCCCCCTGCTGCAGCATACTGCCAGGTTTGCTCCAGTGATGAGGAGGGAGGGGATGATGAGGTCACTGACTCAACGTGGGTGCCTGATAGGAGAGAGGAGGAGGAGGAGGAGGAGGAGGAGGAGGAGGCGGCAGCACATCACCAACGAGGCAGGATGCCCTCCAGGGGCCAGCCTAAGGGCAGCACATTGACTGCATCACACCCCAAAGCTCCACATGTGTAGGGCGCTGCAGTCTCTGCGCGTTATTCAAAAAGTTCTTTGGTGTGGGCCTTTTTTGAGACGAGTGCATCAGATCGCACCGCTGCTATTTGCAACATATGTCTCAAGCGTATCTCGCGTGGCCAAAACATCTCCCGCTTGGGTACCACATGCTTGACCAGACATATGTTGACCTGCCATGCAGTTCGTTGGCAAGCGTATCTAAAAGACCCACACCAAAGAACAAAGAGGATCTCTCCTTGCTCCTCATCAGCTGAGATTTCCAACCCCACTAGACCTTCAGTCCTCTCTGAGACCTGCAGTGAAAGGAATGAAGGTGTAGAATTAGGTGTGTCACAGCCAAGTACTTGTGGGCAATCTGCTTTTGGTACACCGACGTCAGATTGTACCAGGCAAATTTCCCTGCCCCAGCTGCTGCACCGCCGAAAGAAGTTTGCTCCCAGCCATCCACATGCCCAGCGGTTGAATGCTAGCTTGGCAAAATTGCTAGCACTTCAACTGCTGCCTTTTCAGTTGGTAGACTCTGCCCCCTTCCGTGAGTTTGTGGAATGTGCGGTTCCTCAGTGGCAGGTACCCAAACGCCACTTTTTCTCACGGAAGGCGATTCCGGCTCTCTACCGGCATGTGGAAGGCAATGTCCATGCCTCGCTGGACAGGGCGGTCAGCGGTAAGGTGCATATTACCGCTGACTCATGGTCCAGCAGGCATGGACAGGGACTTTACCTAAGTTTCACGGCGCATTGGGTGACTCTGCTGGCAGCTGGGAAGGATGCAGGACAAGGTGCAGTAGTGTTGGAGGTTGTTCCGCCACCACGCCTCCAAAATGCTGATTGTGACACACCTCTCTCCTCCACCCCCTCCTCTTCTTCCTCCATGGCCTCTTCCTCGGAACCAGCGGTGCTCCGTAGGCGTTCAAGGGGCTACGCAAGTACGCAGGCCAAAAGAAGCCATGCGGTGCTTGAGCTGGTGTGCTTGGGGGACAGGAGCCACACTGGGGCAGAGGTTCTGTCAGCTCTGCAGGGGCAGGTTCAGAGGTGGTTGACGCCACGCCAACTTAAGGCAGGAATGGTGGTTTGCGACAATGGCACCAACCTCCTCTCTGCCCTCCAACAGGGACAAATGACCCATGTGCCCTGTTTGGCTCACGTCCTTAACTTGGTGGTGCAGCGGTTCTTGGGCAGGTACCCGGGCTTACAGGATGTCCTGAGGCAGGCCAGGAAAGTCTGTGTGCATTTCCGCTGGTCATTTAATGCCAGTGCTCGGCTGACGGACCTCCAAAAGGAGTTTAACCTGCCCAAGAACCGCCTAATCTGTGACATGCCCACCAGGTGGAACTCAACGTTGGCCATGCTGCAGCGGCTGCACACGCAGCAGAGGGCCATCAATGAGTACCTGTGCGACTATGGCACCAGGACAGGGTCAGGGGAGCTTGGTTTTTTTTCCCCACGCCAGTGGGCCATGATCAGGGATGCATGCACTGTCCTGTCACCATTCGAGGAGGCCACGAGGATGGTGAGCAGTGACAGTGCATGCATCAGTGACACTGTCCCCCTTGTCCACCTGTTGGAGCACACGCTGCGTGGAATAATGGACAGGGCACTTGAGGCAGAACAGAGGCAGGAAGAGGAGGACTTCCTTAGCTCTCAAGGCCCCCTTTATCCAGACAGTGTTCCTGCGTGCCCGCCGATCACACAGGAAGAGGACGAGGAGGAAGAGGAGGAGGAGGAAGATTGTGTCAGTATGGAGGTGGAGCCTGGCACTCAGCATCAGCAGCAGTCTTTAAGGGATCAGTCCCAAGAAACACATGGACTTGTACGTGGCTGGGAGAAGGTGGCTGCGGACCATGTCGTTCTTAGTGACCCAGAGGACTCCGGACCGAATGCCTCAGCAAACCTACGCTGCATGGCCTCCCTGATCCTGCAAAGCCTGCATAAGGATCCTCGTATTCGTGGTATCAAGGAGAAGGACCAATACTGGCTGGCAACCCTCCTTGATCCACGTTACAAGGGTAAGGTTGCGGACCTTATCTTGCCATCGCAGAGGGAGCAGAGGATGAAACATCTTCGGGAGGCCTTGCAGAAAGGTCTGTGCAACGCGTTCCCAGAGACTGGGAGGTTACAAACTCCTGTTTCTGGACAACGTGTTGCTGAGGCTTCGGTCAGTCAAAGAAGGAGCGGTGGAGAAGGTGGCCGTCTGACCGATGCGTTCAGACAATTTTTTGGTCCGCAGCCCCAAGGTATGATCGGTTCCAGCAACCATCGCCAGCGTCTGTTTTACATGGTGCAGGAATACCTAGGGGCAAGATCAGACTTGGACACCTTTCCCACCGAAAATCCTCTGGGTTACTGGGTCTTGAGGATGGATCACTGGCCAGAGCTTGCACAGTATGCAATTGAGCTACTGGCCTGTCCTGCATCCAGCGTTCTTTCGGAACGCACATTCAGTGCTGCTGGAGGCGTGGTAACCGATCACAGGGTGCGTCTGTCCACCGACTCGGTCGATCGGCTGACCTTCATAAAAATGAATGAGTCTTGGATCACCACCAGCTACCAAGCACCTGATGCTGATGTAACCGAATCATTTTTTTTGAAATCTCAGATCCCTTCAAAGACTGCCTATGCTGATGCTGAGTGACTATCCCTGAGTAATTATTCTCTTCCTCCTCAATCATCACGCTGATAGCTTGTAAGAACATTTTTGGTTCTGGGCGCCACCACCAGTGCCTAAGGCACAATTTTTCAGCCCCTGTTTAACAGGGGCGTGTAATTACAATTTTTGATGTAATACTTTGCAGCAAGGCTCGTTCCTGCATTCCAACTAGAGTGTCTGTGAGGGGTTGCAGTGTTGTGGCACCAGCACCAGTGCCTAGGGCCCAATTTTTCTGCCCCTGTCTAACAGGGGCGTGTAATTACAATTTTTGATGCAATACTTTGCAGCAGGGCTCGTTCCTGCGTTCCAACTAGAGTGTCTGTGAGGGGTTGCAGTGTTGTGGCACCAGCACCAGTGCCTAAGGCCCAATTTTTCTGCCCCTGTCTAACAGGGGCGTGTAATTACAATTTTTGATGCAATACTTTGCAGCAGGGCTCGTTCCTGCGTTCCAACTAGAGTGTCTGTGAGGGGTTGCAGTGTTGTGGCACCAGCACCAGTGCCTAAGGCCCAATTTTTCTGCCCCTGTCTAACAGGGGCGTGTAATTACAATTTTTGATGCAATACTTTGCAGCAGGGCTCGTTCCTGCGTTCCAACTAGAGTGTCTGTGAGGGGTTGCAGTGTTGTGGCACCAGCACCAGTGCCTAAGGCCCAATTTTTCTGCCCCTGTCTAACAGGGGCATGTAATTACAATTTTTGATGCAATACTTTGCAGCAGGGCTCGTTCCTGCGTTCCAACTAGAGTGTCTGTGAGGGGTTGCAGTGTTGTGGCACCAGCACCAGTGCCTAAGGCCCAATTTTTCTGCCCCTGTCTAACAGGGGCGTGTAATTACAATTTTTGAAGCAATAATTTGCAGCAGGGCTCGTTCCTGCGTTCCAACTAGAGTGTCTGTGAGGGGTTGCAGTGTTGTGGCACCAGCACCAGTGCCTAAGGCCTAATTTTTCAGCTCCTGTTCAACAGGGGCATGTAATTACAATTCTTGATCTAATATTTCACAGCAGGGCCCTGTGAGGGCTTACAGTGTTGTGGCCACAGCAACACCTAAGGCCCAAATTTCTGCTGAGTATATAGGGCAGGACCCTACTTTCAAACATCTAACTTACAAACGACTCCTACTTGCAAACGGAAGGAGACAACAGGAAGTGAGATGAAATCTACCCCTAGGAAGGGAAATTCTCTCCTGTAAGAGTTAATATGGGAAAACAATTTCTCCTTTCCACTGATGCTTTCCAATCCTTGTTCCACAAAAAAACCCAAATTTTCAAAAAACATTTTTCATTGGGACAAAAAAGTGAGGTGAAATCTTCTGAAGAGGAGGAAAGACAGCAAAACAAATGTCACAGGGGTGATAACCCTTCCCTATGTTTTCCAAAAAGCTTAGAAAAGATTTTTTGGCTGGAGCTAAACACGTTAAAAATGTTCAAAATTACAAACAGATTCTACTTAACAACAAACCTACAGTCCCTGTCTTGTTTGCACCGCCTGTATACTGCTGTTCAGAGTATATAGGGCCTGGTGGCCCCACACCTTTCCTTATTTTAATTTGGGTGCGGGGTTCCCCTTAATATCCATACAAGACCCAAAGGGCCTGGTAATGGACTGGGGGGGTACCCATGCCGTTTGTCTCACTGATTTTCATCCATATTGCCATGACCCGACATGACATTAAACCCGCAAGCAGTTTTAAATGAGATTTTTTCCTTTAAAAATGACATTTGGTGCAGGGACTGTTCTAAACATGGGAAACACGCGTCACTTTACAGGCATACTATAGACACCCCCCAGGTACGATATTTAAAGGAATATTTCACTTTTTTTTTTTTACTTTAAGCATCATTAAAATCACTGCTCCCGAAAAAACGGCCGTTTTTAAAAGTTTTTTTTGCATTGATACATGTCCCCTGGGGTAGGACCCGGGTCCCCAAACCCTTTTTAGGACAATACCATGCAAATTAGCCTTTAAAATGAGCACTTTTGATTTTGAACGTTCGAGTCCCATAGACGTCAATGGGGTTCTAACGTTCGTGCGAACTTTCGGTCCGTTCGCGGGTTCTGGTGCGAACCGAACCGGGGGGTGTTCGGCTCATCCCTACCCCCCAATAATCAAGAGGACTATGCCTACATGGCAGCCTGCAAAATGCTGGAAATGACGGAGGGTCAATGTCTGTTATGTGAGGAAGTTATGTTACAAGCCCTAAATAAGGGGTGGAGGGGTGAACTCACAAGCCAAAGCCACGTTTGTGAGTTCAACCATGGTCCTCCTCCTCCTCCTCCATCTCCTGCCACAACTACAACACCAGAGTCACAGCCTGGAATCAAGCGTAGAAGGAAGATAAGAGAGTGATGGCCTGGGTTTGGTGTGTTCTGACAAAAGATCTCTTGTAGTCTGGGACTGGATTGTGCTCACTATTATATGGACTCCTCAGGCCACCAATTTTGACTGTAAAATAATTGATGTGTGCCCTGGGGTACAAAGGCTTCGCAAATTTCACCAGTTTCTCCAGCGTTGCCTTCCTCTTTATTTTGTTATGACCCATAATAAATGGCTATTTATTTTTCACAAATACTTGCCTATGTGTTTAACTTCAAAAAGGCCAGTTTGTTTGTGAGTAGGCAGGTACATTTCAAAAATACAATGTCAAATTATCAAGGGACACCAACACCAACCTCCTTGATGTTAAAAAATACAAGATAATAATGGTGTTGTGGTAACTTGACACAAAACAAAAGAAAACATTTTGGAGATCACTATAAAAAAACAAAAAAATAGGAGATCTGGATAAAAAAAACCCCATTATAACCAAAAATTCTAAACATTATTACGGAGATCTGATGAAAAAAAAAAAAAACAATTATTCATGAGATCACGAGAAATAATAAAGAAATCAGGTTGTCAGAACTCTGTGTGAATTTGAGCAGCAAAACAACTTCATTATTCTAGCATTCTAAAGAAGAAGAGAATGCGCTGCATTAAAAGATTTAAAAATTTGCAGAGTGGGGGGACAGGAGGCGGAGCCTAGCGGAGCAGACATGCATTGTTAGAGCTCCACACCGCTGAGGAGAGAAGAGAAAGACAAAGCGCAGCCTGCAGGCTCAAAAGGTATCCATTTGAACCTTTTTGCCCCAGGGAACAAACTGTGAAAGTTTGGGCAGGAAATATGGTACTGGGAGGAAGCCGTGGCAGAAATAAAAATCACCTCACAAAGAGCTCACAGGCACTCACTGCAACTAAAGCAGCTCCAGTCACCTCACAATATACAGCATCAGGGCGCTCTCACAGACAGAAAATGTCACAGCAAGACTCTCCATTTGAGTCAGATACAGAACAAATCCTCTCACAAACTTCTCCACAAGCCTCCTCAGCATCCCCAGTAATATTATTACAATTTGAAAAGATGCTTCATAAGGCTTTAAAACAAACCTCAGACCAAATAACAAACAGCCTAACCAAAGAAATAAGAGAGCTGGGAAACCGCACCGCAGCCTTAGAAATAAAAATTGATGAAATTGAAATTACAACCCAAGAAAATATAACAGAATTGGAACAATTAAAAGAAGAGAATTTAATACTTCAAACTAAGCTCGAAGATTACGAAAATAGAGCCATACGTTCAAACTTGCGCATAAGGGGAATACCTGAAACTGTGACAGACCTGCAATCTACTATTACTGCTCTATTACAAGAACTAAAGCCAGATATCCCTATTGAACGTTTAGAACTGGACAGAGTACACAGAGCCCTCACAGCCAAAAAGAAAGACGGACCCCCACGTGATATAATCACAAAATTTCATTATTACAGAACGAAAGAACAAATACTAATTGCTGCAAGAGAAAAAAAGGAACTTAATTTTCAAGGACACAATTATCAAATTTTTGCTGACCTATCCCAACTTACTATTACTAAAAGACGATCCATGAAACCCCAACTAATGGAACTGCAACGCCACAACATTATGTATCAATGGGGCTTCCCCTTTTCAGTCAGATTTAACTACCAAGGTACAATTTACAGAAGCAGATCAGCAGATGAACTACAACAAACCCTTTTAAAATTAAATCTGACAGAACCCACAAGCAGCAACACCCCCACACACAGAAGAATGGCATCATCTTCACCTTCAGGCAGCACCCAGAAAATTTCAGAACAAAATGGGAATCATCATTCTCAAAAAAGAGGCCGTTACGCCACATCATCCATGGACCAAGAAGATTCAATGGACTGACATCCTAATTCCTGATATCTCTTCATTTATTATACTAAGAGATGGTTCTCTATAAAAAAACTGTATTTATAACTGAATGTAACTGCATTCTGATAGTCACACACTGTATGGGATCAAGTTACATTCCAGTTATATTTCTTATTACTTCTGATTCATATAGCCTTAGAATATATAAGTGAAATAAGGAAATTCTTGTTCAGTTATATATTTTCAGGTAATAACAATAGATTTATTACATTTTTAGGACAAATATGTTCAATAATCCAGAAGTAATGGAAGCTTTTTCTTTCTTTTCTTAAAACAAATATATTAGTACCTAACTAGTTCCTAGAACTATGTTTTTGTTTATTCTAATCTGAAGCAATACAACCTCAATTTTATGAGTTAACATATCTAAACAGTTACATATGAATAAAATATGTAATTGTTTACTCTAAAAGGGTTAAAATCCCAAAATAATTCAAACTATCTTCATCAATACCAAAGTTATTAACAGTACCTTTCTAACTGAATTATTTAGCCTAGGGCAAAACTAACCATATACAACCACCCTGGAATAAATAATTTCAACAAAAACTATATTCTGCACTCCAATTAATGAATCATTTTGATGTTTTTTGACATAGCACTTCTCTCCTGCAAGCGGAAGAACTGTGTACCCCCATTAGCCCTCCTCATTCTCCCAACCATATTATGTGGGAGTGTGACGAAGGCACTTATTCCCCTGAGAGAGATATTTATTCTCTTTCACGGGTAAATTGTGATTACTTGCAAAAAATAATTTATACAATGTATCATCTAATCTCATATGTTTTTTGTTTACTCTTTACTCCAGAATTCACTGGTTTCTTTTCTATCTTTTCATCTCTTCAGTCCACACAGGTTGATCTGCGCAGTCAGCTCTGCATAACAAAAAGTAAGTCAAAACTATTTGATCTGTTGCCATGGCACCACTGAATATACTTTCCCTGAATGTTCAGGGAATAAATGTCCCTCAAAAAAGAACCAAAGCCTTCCGTACTTTCCATAACAAGAAGGCTCACATAGTATGCCTCCAAGAAACACACTTCACCAAAGATTCTACTCCAAAATATATTTCTCCTTTTTATCAACAAATTTACACGGCTTCTGCCTGTACCAAACAAAGGGGTACTCTAATTGCATTTCACCGATCCACACCATTCACCTTATCATCAGAAATTAAAGACCCAGAAGGTAGATACCTGATACTCATGGGTTATATAATGGATACAGCAATCACGGTGATTTCCTACTACGCTCCTAACAAACAACCTACACCATTCCTCTCACATATATAACAAGTGATTAATACACACAAAATAGGAACAGTGATAATGTGCGGGGATTCAAACCAGGTCCTCCTCCCATTTCTAGATAAATCACCTTTTACACCATCCAAAATAACCTCTAGATTACCTTTTTCTCAACTTCTTTCCAAATACAATCTGGTAGATTCGTGGAGAGAAAGTAACCCAATGAAAAAGAAATTCACTTATTTCTCGCACCCTCATCACACCTTCACCAGAATAGATCATATTTTTCTAACAATAGGAATGATACCAGAAATTATTGCATCAGATATAATTCCGATTCCGTGGTCTGACCATAATGCAGTATACACTACTATAGCCTCAGCCATACCAAAAGCGCATGACCCAACGTGGTACTTACCGGATATAATGCTTAAACACCCACTACATCAGATGGCCATTGAACAAGCTTTAAAGGAATACATATCAATTAATAATACAACAGACATTTCCCCAATAACACTGTGGGAAGCTCATAAGCCTGTCTTGCGTGGTACAATACAAAGACAAATGGCACTATTTAAATGGGAACGCAAAAATCTAGCAAAAAAACTAGAACTCAATTTTAATGCAGCCTACATATCATTCCAAGATAATCCATCTCAGAGTACAAAATCTCATCTGGAAAAATCTAGATTGGAATACGATCTATTTCTCACTGAGTCAGTTGATAAATCCCTCAAACGCTCCAAACACAATTTCTACATGAATACAAACAAACCAGGTACATATTTGGCTCGGGCATTAAATTCAACTAACAAATCTTTCAAATCAATACGTTTGAAATTATCAAAAAATCTTTATACTTGTAATCCAGTTAAAATAGTCCATAAATTTCACTCACATCTCGCAACTTTATACAAGACAAAAAATGAATTTAATCCTACAGAGGCTGAATCCTTCTTCTCAAAAATAACCTTACCTGAGTTGTCTCAGAATCAAAAAAGCAGTTTGGATGAGCCTATAACTATAGATGAAGTTGCTAACGCCATAAAAGACCTAAAACTTAACAAAAGACCAGGCCCAGACGGCTACTCGGCTTTATACTATAAAACATTCTCAGAAATACTCTCTCCCATTCTCACTGAAACTTTTAACAAACTTCTAGAAGGACATTCTTTTCGGCAAGAAACACTAATGGCAATTGTTTGTATGATCCCAAAACCCCTTTCTGATGATACTTCCTGTGTGAATTATCGGCCTATCTCTCTGTTAAACCTTGATATTAAATTATTAGCAAAAATAATAGCAAAACGCCTCAATAGCATTATAGGAAAATTAATACATAGAGATCAATTAGGCTTCATGCCAAATAGACAGGCAGGTGATAATATACGCAGGGCAGTGTTATTGGCACATATTGCTAAAAAACGGAAAATCCCTTTATGTTTTCTATCTCTCAATATTAAGAGGGCATTTGACACAGTATCCTGGCAATATATGCAATATTCATTAAAAAAATGGGGTTTTGGACCCCACTTTTTAACATGGATCAAAGCATTATATAATAAACCCAAAGCCTATATAAAATACGCTGGATACAAATCTGATGCCTTTAATATCGAAAGAGGTACCCGACAGGGTTGCCCATTATCTCCCTTATTATTTGCCCTTATACTCGAACCCATGGCCCAATACATCAGAACAAACCAAACTATAACTGGCATTGAAGTAGGAGGTATTACACACAAATTATGTATATTTGCAGACGATATATTACTTTTTCTATCATCACCACAGGTCTCTGGTCCTAACTTAATACCAGCTCTTGATGGATTTGCAGCCCTATCCGGCCTTATGATTAATCCTAAGAAATGCCTAGTGCTTAATATTTCGCTCACAAACATGGAATTGATCCCGGCTAGGGCTGCACTCCCATTCACATGGGCAGAAAAATCAATCCCATATCTTGGAATTCATTTAACAGCATCTCATTCTGACTTATTCTCAACCAATTATCCTCCTGTATTAAGACAGATCACAAATCTAATAAAACAATGGTCGCAACTTCCTTTATCCTGGATAGGGAAGATTAATGCAATCAAAATGACTATTCTACCCAAATTGCTTTATCTATTCAGAGTCCTCCCTATTCCAATTCCTTCCTATTTTTTGAGAATAGTACAAAAAAGAGCAACTTCATTTATATGGGGCTCTTCTAAACCACGTATACCTATACACACACTACATCTTCCCAAAAATAAAGGAGGCCTGGGATACCCTAATTTTACTAACTACTACAGAGCAGCACATTTGGCCAGTCTGTCCAAATACCATGCAAAACAGGAAATCCCATTATGGGTATTTATAGAGGCTTCAGAAAATGACCCTCTATTAATATCAAACTTGTTATGGCTTGATCCTAAAGACCGCTTTAAAATTCATAATCCCATAACTAAACACTTCTTATCTCTCTGGGATAAACTAAAAACCAAATATCAGTTACAATCTCCACACAATCCTCTCCTTTCTTTTATCAGCAATCCGGCCTTTTATCCGGCATGGATCTACCCAAATTCTTTTAAAGCTTGGACAACATCAGGCATTCAGACACTAAATGACTTCATAGCATCTAAATCATTCCTTTCATTCCCATCGCTTAGAGAAAAATATGATCTACCAAACTCTGAGAGATTTAGATATCTCCAAATCAAAAATTTCTATACACCATTCCTAAAGGGGGATACACCATTATCCCAATTATCCATTTTTGAATCAATCTGTACAAAAGATCCATTTGCTAAAGGTACAATTTCATCACTTTATAATCAATTATATGGAGTAGTAAATCTTAATAGACCCTCTTACGTTCAGAGGTGGGAGGAGGACCTGGGACGAACTTTAGAAGACACGGACTGGTCTAACATATGGCTCACATCTAAGTCATCCTCACCCAACATCTTAGCACTGGAGACAAATTATAAAGTCCTAACTCGCTGGTACCTTGTACCCGCTAGAGTGGCAAAATATTCACCTAATACCTCAGCTCTTTGTTTTCGAGGATGCCCAGAAATAGGCACACATTTACACATATGGTGGACGTGCCCAGTAATCCAAACCTTCTGGAAGGAAGTCTTCGTGATTGCATCTAAAATATTTTAAAAAATAATACAACCAGATCCATATATAACTTTACTTAATCTAAAACTGGAATGGTTAACACTCTCTCAATTCAAACTTATGATCCAACTAATAACGGCTGCAAAACAAACAGTGGCCAAAGCATGGAAATCTCCTACGTTGGTACTAGCAGAAACAATTCACAGAATGAATAACACAATGTCCCATGCTAAGATGGTAGCCATCGATCAAAATCAAATTCCAAAATTTGAAAAACTTTGGCATCCTTGGATAAAACAACAGTTCCTGTCAAATTTCAATGACTCTGTCCTGTTGCCATGGTAACAGATTAAATGACTTACAGAGACACCCATTCTAAGGCTTCAAAGAGAACTAAAAAGAATAATAAACTGACGAGCGGGACAACCTTGTGGACCATACCTCTGCCTTTCTACCCTTTTTCTTCTTTCTCTTTCCTTTTCTCCACCTTACGATTAAAGCTCATTATCAGAATTTATTTGACCTATATACACTCTACCTGTAAACAATATATATAGTAGGTATAAATCATTTAAATACCTACAAAAGTAACTAAGGAAATTATATATATCTTTAATTTAGGTTTACGTGAACCCAATGTTTAATATTTGAAATTTCATGATATTTACCTATATAATCCCTACTGTAAAACAATGAGCTTACTTTATAGATCCTTGTAAACTTACTTTATGTATCTTTATAATATTGTATACTCAATAAACTTCTTTTGACAAGAAAAATTTGCAGAGTGACGAATGTGCTATCTCCATTACGAACGCTAGTTTTACCAGACCGAGCACTTCCGTCTTGTAATTGATTCAGAGCATGTGTGGAACTTTGTGCGTCGGAATTGTGTACACACGATCGGAATTTACCAGAACAAATTTTGTTGTCGGAAAATTTGAGATCCATCTCAAATTTTGTTTGTCGGAAATTCCGATGGAAAATGTCCGATGGAGCCTACACATGGTTGGAATTTTCGACAAAAAGCTCCCATCGAACATTTTCCGTCGGAAAAGCCGACCATGTGTACAGGGCATTAGTCTGAGAAATACCACCACCTGTCTAAATGGATAGTAAATAATAAATGTAGCGCTATGTGTAAAATTATGAATATAAAGTGCAAATCTCTAAAATAAATAAATCCTACATATAAATGAATAGTCTATAAAATGAAAAAATGAAGAAAGAAAACATGAAAAACTCTTCTTGTGATCAGTGTATCCACACAATTCCCCCACAGTGATTGTTCGTCCTCAAAAGGAGTGCACACAACCACCAGTAAAAATGCGCGCTCACCTCCCAGATGAGTCAAAACTCATATGCGGATCTCCCCACAAGCTCTTTGCTCTCACTTCCTCTTCCCAATCAGTGGTGGGTAATTCAGATGGCTCTTTTCTTAATGGTAACTCAGCTCATTAATATCCAAAGAAGCGGATCATCTCCTAGCTTGGCTCAAGATTCCATGAGTTCAGGACATGTAAATAATAAGTATAGAGACCATAGTGTTCTCCGTATACAAATTTATTCAAAGCCCCCAAATAGACAAGTTGCACTTACAAAATAAGGCTAGCTCAGTACAGATCCATTTTCTAGACCTACTAATAACTATAGTGGACGGGAGAATCACTACATCTACTTTCTTCAAATCCACTGATAGGAATAGTTTTATTCCCCTTAATTCCTGTCATCATCAATCGTGGCTGTCCGCTGTCCCAAAGGGCCAATTTTTACGCTTAAGGCGGAACTGTTCAAATTTGGATGAGTTCTTTAGAGAGGCCTCATCCCTTAAATCGAAATTTCTTGATAAAGGCTATGAGGCAACTATGTTGGAAACCTTAATTGTGGAAGTTGGAAACCGCACGGAACTTCTAAGGGACAAACCCCCCCAGATTAACAATGGAGAGGACTTCAGTTTGGCTTTCCTTACCACTTATTCCAGCCAACACTGGGCCATTAAGAGAATCATTAAAAGACATTGGCTGGTCATTAAAAACGACAGTGTTCTTGGCCCTCTATTGCCTAACAACCTTCGTGTCTTATTTAGAGGGGCCACGAGCTTGAGGCACACTCTGGCACCAAATGTCCCCGATCCACCTCAGCGTTCGTCCTTCTTTGGTGACCTAAAAGGCTTTGCCCCCTGTAGAAGATGTAGGGTTTGCAGAGTGAATGCACTACGCCAAAGAAGGCTTACAGAATTTACATCAGCAGGCACAGGAGTTACTTACCCTATCAACTCCCTCATAACATGCGCCTCTAAGTGTGTGGTGTACCTTCTTAGGTGCCCCTGTGGTTTGGAATACGTGGGGCGAACCACTAGGTTTTTATAATGCAGCTTGGTTATATGCCGCTGTCGAATTTCTGGTGTAATTTTTTAAAAAAACCACTAGATGGCATCGGTTGAGTGTTTATATGCAGCTGCCTCGATGAAGTGTGGCCTAACAGCTTGATGTTCCCTTTGCTTAATTGATCAAGTGGTTATATTTATATTTTTATGGTAAATTTCCCCTGCAGCTGATTTCTCAGCAGTGTAAGGTTAGGGGAGCATATTACTAATATCAAACAAGGGTTCGATACGCATAGTGAGACCCTAGTGGCACCACCTTTATAGGGATAGAAAAGTATGTGCCACATTGGCGAGGCAGTAATGGGAAACGAACCATATCGAGATCAGAAACTAACTGGATCTTTAGGCTTGGTTCCCATGCCCCTAATGGTTTAAATATAGAGTGGGACATCAACTGTTTATCAACAACAGCTGAAAAGATGAGGTTGTTGGTGAAGTTGATGTCCCTTTCTGGTATGTTTTCTAAGTTTAACCATGTCCCGATTACTTAATGTACTTCTAATGATAAAAGTTGAATATCGGGTATATGCCCCCTGTTGGTAAAGGGAATCTAAAGAATTTCTAAAACCTTTATCGAACATTTTCTATATTTTCTATATATTGATTTAGTTTCGGTCCCGAATAGGGGTGGCATTTTTATGTATTAAAATTTTAGAATTAATGTAAGGAGCAGGCTATGTTATTGTTTTCACAATGGGCATTAACAGGCTTAAGTTTTACCCCCCTTTTTTTTCAATGTATCACATAAATTTTCCCCTCATATGGTGTATATATTTCTACTTGGTTTTATTTAATTATGAGAATTAAGGCTGACATTAATTTGGGTATAATAATTTTCTAATACCCTACTAGATGGCACTGGATGTGACGTCATTTGCTGTTGCCTTTATCACATTAGGTTTGTTGTTTTGATATTTTTATAATTAATTAATATTGTCGCATAATATTGTAAATGTCTGCGGACATTATAATAATAATTATGCCAATAGCATTATATATATATATATACAAATGTTCTGCGGACATTATAATATTAATTATGCCAATAGTATTATATATACATATACAAATGTTTTTTTATATACTTTTCATTTTTTACGTTATTTTTAAATTTCACTATTTTTTATAATGCAGCTTGGTTATATGCCGCTGTCGAATTTCTGGTGTAATTTTTTAAAAAAACCACTAGATGGCATCGGTTGAGTGTTTATATGCAGCTGCCTCGATGAAGTGTGGCCTAACAGCTTGATGTTCCCTTTGCTTAATTGATCAAGTGGTTATATTTATATTTTTATGGTAAATTTCCCCTGCAGCTGATTTCTCAGCACCTATCTACATGAAGCATAGCCTGGTGTGAACCAATCATAGCGTCCTCTGTCTTGACGCTTGTGTATTTAATGCGCATGCGCGTGCGTCGGTGCGTACCCCTGATGACGTCAGTTGTGACGAAACGGCCGTAGGGTCACAACATTGCATGCACCGCGCATGCGCGATATTTAAACAAACGGCGGTAGTGTCGTTTTCTTATCTTGCTTGGTTTTTATTCCGTTTTTTGGCTTTTTAATGCTTGAGATCGTAGTTTGCCAATAAAGGAAACCCAAAGTTATCTGCACCAGCGGAGCATTTTTTCTTTATCCCCTTTTTGGCATTTTATATCACATCTTCTTGCACTGAATCTGTGGAAACTTCAAGTTTGCCCCATGAGAGGACAGGATCCGGGAGAACATCCACAGTGGTTGTCGGTTGGCCTGTTACCTGGCAAGGAGTCCTGACTTACTGGTTCATCAGGTGTCAACTGGAGTATCCTTGTGGCGGTCCCTCCATATCTGCTAAGCCTGTTTTGACCCCCCTGAATAAGGGCGGTCACAGGCTTTCTGGTAAGCCTTTTATTCATCTATTCGGTGGTGGGCAACACTGACTATCGAAGATGCACCTCTGAAATCTACATCGTATTAAATATATTGTTTGGACTTTTATGCACCTTTAAAAGTTTTATTTTTTGGAATTCTTTCTGTAATTCATATGTTCACATTTAAAATAATTCACTATCCCTATTTGTAGGTCACCATCTTTATATATTGATGTCGATTAATTTTTATTTAATGTATTACATGGTTTAGTAACATTTCACCATTCACTTTATATGTCCAGCGCTGCACTTTCTGTATTATACTTACAAAATAAAAACTTTAAAATCACATAAAAACCTCCAGAGTAGCACCACCATGTCCACATACACAGTGCTTGGCTGGACGTGACTATCAGCTCCTCCCTTCTAGACGCGTATCGGCCAATCACAGGTCTTCCTCAGTAGATCCATTAAGAAACGAGCCATCTGGATTACCCACCATTGATTGGGAAGAGGAAGTGAGAGCAAAGAGCTCATGGGGAGATCCGCATATGAGTTTTGACTCAACTGGGAGGTGAGCGTGCATTTTTACTGGTGGTGGTGTGCACTCCTTTTGAGGACGAACAATCACTGTGGAGGAATTGTGTGGATACACTGATCACAAGAAGAGTTTTTCATGTTTTATTTCTTCATTTTTTCATTTTATGGACTATTCATTTATATGTAGGATTTATTTATTTTAGAGATTTGCACTTTATATTTATAATTTTACACATAGCACTACATTTATTATTTACTATCCATTTTGAAATTAGTGTGGTTTACCACTTGGATTGTTTAGCAGCTGTGCACGTTTATTATTAGGTTATCTTATTTAAACATCACAATATTTTTTACTTGTGGCACTGATTGTTTCATCTTATAATTTGCATTATATTACCACCACCTGTCTGTTTACACCCAACTGCCTTCCAATCCAGTCCACCCAAGCAGAGGGGATCGGATCCCCTTCTGTTTGTTTTTGTTGGATCGTATTGGAGGTAGGTGGGTGTAAACGGTACCAAGTCCGTTTATACCCACAACTTAACAGAGGAGAATGGAGGGTCCAATGGGGTCTAAATGAAAACCTGACAGGCGGACCCAATCAGACCGCTTATGTGAAAGGCCCCTTATTAACTGAGAGATGGCATCATATTTCATGCATATATCAGGAACCACAGTTATGCCTGGTACACACAAAGAGATTGTTGGACAAATGATCGTCCATTTTTTTTTTTGCATGCTAATCTCATATAAAAAATGAAGAGTTTACTAAAGTTACGAAAGTTCTTGTTTGACAGAATAAGACTTCAGAAGTGATGTCATGTGTTGTAATGCATTTGTATTGCATTTTCGAACGACAACTGTACCTATATAATGAAAATCGGACGATCTGGTATTGTACGACAAAAAGAAAGGCACAGTTCTATCTGACTTTCCAGGAATTCTAGACAGAGAGTTGCAGTTGGTTACTTGAGTATATGTAAACGATCACCTTGTAAAATAACCCATTCAGTTTAAAATGGAAATGAAAGGCAAAACATTTGTATATAGATATATACAAAAAAAATATTATAAATACCTTTTTTTACAAATTGATCACATTTCCTCTGTTCTCAGCTGCATAAGATCTGGGGAAAGGAGAAGCAACAGCACATTGAGCTTCCCAGTGTATGGCTGTGCGGGAGGGATGTATCAGGACAATATTGATCATTGGAGGAGAGCACACGGAGAACTGACCATGCTGTGCGCTCCTGCCTAGTGTGGTAAATTTTTAATAGGAAAGCAGAGGGACTGGCCATATCACCAGGGATTTCACATAAATGAAGTGTAGCAAGAACCCCTGAAGGACCTGCTGATATTGATCGGGCCTGTTCTCTACTCTCTTGCACCCCTTATAAATTAGTTTCAATCCCCTTGACACAACTGTAGTGCAGTGTTGTAATGATACTGATACGAATGTTAACTCACAATATACAGTGGGGATGGAAAGTATTCAGACCCCCTTAAATTTTTCACTCTTTGTTATATTGCAGCCATTTGCTAAAATCATTTAAGTTCATTTTTTTTCCTTATCCCATATTGACAGAAAAACACAGAATTGTTGACATTTTTACAGATTTATTAAAAAATAAAAACTGAAATATCACATGGCCCTAAGTATTCAGACCCTTTGCTGTGACACTCATATATTTAACTCAAGTGCTGTCCATTTCTTCTGATCATCCTTGAGATGGTTCTACACTTTCATTTGAGTCCAGCTGTGTTTGATTATACTGATTGGACATGTATAGGAAAGCCGCACACCTGTCTATATAAGACCTTACAGCTCACAGTGCATTTCAGAGCAAATGAGAATCATAAGGTCAAAGGAGACAGAATTGTGGCAAGGCACAGATCTGGCCAAGGTTACAAAAAAATTCTGCTGCACTTAAGGTACCTAAGAGCACAGTGGCCTCCATAATCCTTAAATGGAAGACATTTGGGATGACCAGAACCCTTCCTAGAGCTGGCCGTCCAGCCAAACTGAGCTATTGGGGAGAAGAGCCTTTGATGAGAGAGGTAAAGAAGAACCCAAAGATCACTGCGACTGAGCTCCAGAGATGCAGTCGGGAGATGGGAGAAAGTTGTAGAAAGTCAACCATCACTGCAGCCCTCCACCAGTCGGGACTTTATGGCAGAGTGGCCCGACGGAAGCCTCTCCTCAGTGCAAGACACAGCCTGCATGGATTTCGCTAAAAAACACCTGAAGAACTCCAAGATGGTGAAAAATAAGATTGTTTGGTCTGATGAGACCAAGATAGAACTTTTTAGCCTTAATTCTAAGTGGTATGTGTGGAGAAAAACAGGCACTGTCCCATCACCTGTCCAATACAGTCCCAACAGTGAAGCATGGTGGTGGCAGCATCATGCTGTGGAGGTGTTTTTCAGCTGCAGGGATAGGATAACTGGTTGCAATCGAGGGAAAGATGAATGCGGCCAAGTACAGGGATATCCTGGATGAAAACCTTCTCCAGAGTGCTCGGGACCTCAGACTGAGCCAAAGGTTTACCTTCTAACAAGACAATGACCCTAAGCACACAGCTAAAATAATGAAGGAGTGGCTTCACAACAACTCTGTGACTGTTCTTGAATGGCCCAGCCAGAGCCCTGACTTAAACCCAATTGAGTATCTTTGGAGAGACCTAAAAATGGCTGTCCACCAATGTTTACTATCCAACCTGACAGAACTGGAAAGGATCTGCAAGGAGGTATGGCATCTTCTATACGAGGGGTAGTGTATTGATTGGGAATGGTCCGCCTGTTCAGGGTCCTATAATCAATACACAGCCGTAAAGATCCATTCTTTTTCCTCACTACCACTATTGGGGAGGCATATGGACTCCGGGACTCCCTGATAATCCCAGTCCTTTTCAGCTCAGCCAGCTGTTCTCTGAGATCCTCAAGATCTCCCAGTGGGATCCTTCTGACCCTTTCTCGAAAAGGTTTGTCTTCCTCCAGCCGAATCTTGTGTTCGGCGCTTTTTGCATACCCCACATCAAACTCACTTCTCGAAAAAGCCTCTCTCCATCTAACGAGCTGGACTTTGGCCCTCTCCATCCAAGCAGGTGTAAGAGGCGTGTTCTTCGGGTAGAAGTCTTCTAGGGGAATCGCCCACTCTTGTCCTCTCACGACATCACATGGTGAGACCGGGGTCGCTTGATTCGCCTGTCCAAGCAGCATCCTTGCAGGTATCTTCACAGGTAAGGCTGTTGTGTTACGAACACTGACCGAAACTCTTCCTCTGCTTCTCTTAAGTGCCTTGGTTGAGAACACTTTTGGGAATATCTCTAAACCTATATCTTCTTCTTGAGTGTCCATCTCCAAGACAATAAAAGGACCAGGTTGTCTCCAACTCAACTTGACAGAGGCTTTCAGGCATACCACTTCACCCGGTTGTACCAGTTCTTCACCCCGGTCTAAACGCCAAATCTTTCCCACCCCTTCCGGTGGGGCCTTCTGTTCGTGCATAAGATTCTTGCACACTTGGGTTAACATGGGGTGTACCTTCGTGGCCGGGGCACTTTCCTTCTGCACAAGGGGTGTTAGAAGCCTTCTGACTAGATCAATATTGGTCCCGATAATAAGGGAGCTTCTGTGAGCCCCTGGGGGGCAAGGACACACTACTGCCAGGGTGTCAAAAGTTTCAGCCTTTCCAGCCACACTCGGTGTCAAAAGTGAGTTTGATAGGGATGTAACCCTCGTAAAGGAAGTTCTGGGTACCCAGGCCCCATATCTCCAATTCCTCCAATTTTTGCAGGGGCAGATGTCTGAGATGTTTCTCATAAAAGTCTTTGTATGGCAAAGTCACTTGGGCTCCAGTGTCCAGCAGTGCTTTGGTGTAGATTCCTTCCACCTGGATCGGGATGATCGGAGAGGGTCCCACTAGCTTGGGAGGGAATCCACAATGAGTGGTGGGTTTAACTTGCTTTTTAGTGCGTACCTTGATCCCTCATTTCCATGGGCGCTTACTCAACTTCATTCTCTCTTTTTCCTTCAGAACTTGGTGTGTCTGGGTTTTGTTGGAGTTGGCAGCTGTTACAGGGCACCCAGTTGACTCCTTCACTGGGGCCCTTTGCAGTTTTCTGCCGGCTTCTGGCGTCTTACTACTGCCCTTGGGCTTGGGCATACTTTCCTATAATGTCCAACCCCTCCACAGTTGAAACAGGGCCCAGATTTCCTCTCAAGTGTGGAGTCTAACACATTTTCTGTTTTTTTTAGCCCCTCCATCGGGTGGATTAATGGCTTTTGCAGTCAACAGAGCCATCATTTCCATTAACTGTGCCACCTGGGTCTCGAGGAGCTCGATCTGAGGGTCATCATCCATTACACTAACTGTCCTGACCCCAACAGTGTGTTTCAGCTCTTGTATCTTTTCCTTCTTCCTTTCCAGGATAGCTTCTTCTTCCCGTACAATCTGGATCAGGTTGGGATATTTCAATATGCCCCCATCTTAACGAGTTCTTAACTGGAGCGTGATGGGGTCCAAGGGCTGGGCACCCCTTAGAACTTGTTTGGCTAGAATTTCATCCACCTTACGGGGATCTAACCCCTTCTTCAACAAGATCTGGTGAATTATCTTATCCAACCGTCTCATATATTCTGACAGATTTTCCCCTTCATCTTGACAGGTGTGCTCCAGTTGATAAATTAAGTCCGAGACTTTCTCGGAATGCCCAAACACAACTGGCAGGATATCTAGGTAGTCCTGGGCCACACAGTCCTGTTTTCTGAGTTTCAAATTTCACTCTCAGTGATCCGCTGTTTTTTGTGTGCTTCAGGGATGTCCCACTCATCCAAAGCTTGCGTGGTCTGCTCCAACCACTCTTCAAAGGTGTCTTCCTCTGGAGGTACAGGTCGACGGCCTGAGAAAATACCAAGTTTCCGATACCCAGTCCCGGAGTAGATTGGGTTTCCTTTTTGACATTAAGACACAAAATTCCCCAGGGCTGTGAAGAGCTCTGGTTCAATTTCAGCTGGAATTGACTGGGGGGAAACCTTGACTTTAGCTGATCTCTTCAGTGGGAGGGTGGTAGGGCTCTCTCCCGGTCCCCCTGGGTGGGTTAAATAAAACTTGGTCTTATCAGCTAGTTCAACACTTGTACTCTTGAAGTTTACCGGAACTCCCTTTCTCCATTCTAGTAGCGCATAAGTGCGGAACGTCTCATGATCCGGTCTGACAGCAATCACTTTTGCTTTTCGGTCTGGGGACAGTGTTTTCACCACTCGGTTAATTTGTTCTTTTTCCCAGACATTTTCCCAGAGCTCAATCGCCATGCTCGCTTCTGAGCGGGTGCCTTCTACCTCACACCACTGCACCACAGTGGGGGGGTCCATTCTATGGTTCCTAAAGGAGTGCTTGACTTCAGAGAGACAGTTATCCCGGACGAGCCCCCACATGTAGCAAGAACCCCCGAAGGAGTTGCTGATATTGATCAGGCCTGTTCTCTACTCTCTTGCACCCCTTATAAATTTGTTTCAATCCCCTTGACACAACTGTAGTGCAGTGTTGTAATGATACTGATTCGAGTGTTAACTCACAATATATATATTACAATTATATATACTTCTACCTGGGTGTTTGTTGCTCCCCCTGCAGGAGAAAAACAACACTGCACACGAAAATTTGTGATTAACCAAAATTATGTATTTTACTAAACTGATATTTAAAGATAGTTACAATGACTATACTGTCCCACAAACGTAGCGTGACAGCACAGTGAATATTCACAACAATTTTCGTACATATACACACAAATATATATGGTTTTCTTGAATAGACCCCCTGTTGGTGTGTCTCCAGGTGGGACCAGTGTTTAAAGTGTCAATGTCTTAACTCTGGTGACCTTTCCACCTCCAGCACACTATAGCAAACACAAAAAAAAACAGGAATGTTAGGACCCCACAGTTTTAAATCACTAGGGAGCTCTCCCTGCTTTGACAGTGTAGTCATTCTATTTTATGACTAAATGCAAGGCCTTGCGTTGATAGAAATAGTCCTGTTATCTTCAGTCTTCTGCTAGCTATAAAATCAATAATTGTAATCCACAAGGCTTGTGACCAATAGGATGGTGAAGAATGATGCACTGTAATAATGGCAACTGAATTTGTTCCATGGGACTATCAGTCCCAGCAACACTTTGCAATTAATATAAATGTGTGTAGTGTGATGTAAACTTCTGAGTGTTAGCCCTCTCACCGCACTGAATCCAGACGAATGGATGTCTCCATTCCACAAGTCCTCAGTCTATTTGAAGTGACAGCTGCGCTGTTACACTGTTCCGTTCACTAACGACCAGGAGTCCTCGGTTACCTCCTTCACGGGTCTCCGGAACGATCACTCTGCTGCTCCAGCACACTGTGATCTAAGGCAGAATCGCTGGCTGCTGTTCTGCTCCGCACAGGGTAGGCCGCAACTCTGTGAGACACACACACCAACAGAGTCCTGCTGGCAGGCCATGCATCCCAGGAACAAGGGAACTAAGATGGCCGCTCCCAGCCTTTTTAAAGTCATGCCACAATGCAGTTCAGTTCTTCCAATGTTTATGGGAGTTAACGGGCATCATGGGTAGGTCAAGTTAATGTCCAGAAGTAAACAATAAAACACTTCCATGTCACTCCCAAAGTGATGAGATATAAAGGTGCTGCAATTATATATTTTGGCCACTAGATGGCACCATATACCAATTTATTAACCTTACAGCATTACATGTAACTAGAAACAAATATTGTCAGCGCTACAGAAGCAATACATCTGTTGCTGATCCTATGCAGCATTCATTGGATCGATTAAATCTGACCTGGGGAATGAGATCGATAACAGTGCTGGTGGGGAGGAGGGATGGGATCAGTGGAAGTGCTGGTGTTGAGGGGGTAGCAGCGGTGGTACTTGAGGGGTTGACAGAGGTGGTACTTGAGGGGGGTGGCAGAGGTGGTACTTGAGGGGGTGGCTGCAGTGGTACTTGAGGGGAGTGGCAGTGGTGGTACTTGAGGGGGGTGGCAGCAGTGGTACTGGAGTGGGGGTGGTAGCAGTGGTACTCAAGGGGTGGTGGTAGCGGTGGTACTGGAGGGCGGTGGTAGCGGTGGTACTTGAGGGGGTGGTAGTGGTGGTACCTGAGGGGGGTGGCAGCAGTGGTACTTGAGTGGGTGGCAGTGGTGGTACTCGAGGGGGGTGGTAGCGGTGGTACTCAAGGGGGGGTGGTAGTGGTGGCATTGGAGGGGGTGGTAGCGGTGGAACTTGAGGGGAGGTGGTAGTGGTGGTACTTGGGGGGGTGGCAGCAGTGGTACTTGAGGGGGTGGCAGTGGCCACCACTGATCTCATCCCTATCCCCCATCATCACCTTTGTTGTAGTGGTGAAGGGGGGATAGGGATGAGATCTGCGGCTGTGGTGGGGGGATGGGATCAGTAAGAGGCAGAGGTAGAGGAGTTGGGATCTATTGCAGTACAAAATGTCACTTGACTTACCGTCAATCAATCGATTCCCCCTCAAAAATCTGTCACTGTGCATCTTCCAGGAATGCCTTGCCTCATGGGTAGACGGAACAGGTACTCCACTTAGTTACAGAGGAGAGAGCTCCTCCCCCACCTTCACTCAATTGGTGTCAGCAGGTCTGCTGACATTATTTTTCAGTGTCTGCCCCATCTCCTTATATTTTCTCTGTCTCTGGATAGGCGGGGGCGAGGAGGTTCACAGTCTCTCAGCACTGCCTTTGCCTTCTCTCTCTCCCCTCAGTAGGCGAAAGCCCCCTTCCTGTGGTGGAATGAACCACCGACACATGATACGTTGCCCTCACCACAGCAGCCAGAATGGACACACACACAGGATAGTCAGGTGGGCCCCTCACACGCGTGGGTGACAGGCAGGCCCCTCACGTGGGTGGTGGGCGAGCCCCTCACACTGGCGAACGGGCTGGTGGTTGGCCCCCCTGAAGTTGGGGAACTACAGGGCCCAGTCGCAAGTGTGACTGCTGTGACCCTGATAATTCCACCACTGCCTTGACTTGTCTCCTGCTTGCTTCCTGTGTTCGACCTCGGCTATCCATATGACCACGTCTACTCTGATACCCACCTGGCTCATGACCTAGGCTTCCTTCTGACCACACTCCAGTCTCAGCATTATCAGAGTCCTGCAACACCTCACGGGCGCCACCTGTCTGCTAATTCTACATCAGCACACCAGCTGTACTCTGGAACCTATTGCACGTAGTCCAGCTGGCGACTCGTGCTAATTTGGGCCTGACCCCTTCTGTTTTTCCCCTTGGGGGGGGGTCTGGAACTTAGCCGCAAGTGAAGCCCTCTCTTCATTGGACTCCAGTACCAAGTTTCAACCAGCCAAGATGTCTGAGGCCGAGAGAGGTGCTTCCGCATTTGAGGCCCTATGTCAGCAGATGACGGATGAGCAGATGTTACACAAGCAGCCCAGAGCTTACAAAATGGCTAATTTCAGCTGAAAGGACACCTTCACTCCCTCACTGCCTCCATGACTCCTGCAGATCATAACCAAGCTACTAGCTCCACTATCTCCACTTCAACGGCCAGTCTTCCTGCTACAACCACACTTGCTGTGGGATTACCTCCTACGAGGCCCAGAGTGCCCATTCCTGTGCACTTTTCAGATGACCAATGTAAATTCGGGGCCTTCAAAAATGCCTGTAAACTTTACTTTGCCCTGCAACCAAGGACTTTTTCTCTTGAGACCATCAAGATGGGTTTCATCAGCTCACTTTTGTCAGATGAACTACAGTCTTGGGCTCATAGCCTCCTTGAGCAAAAGAACTTAGTACTGGATTCAGTTGCCACCTTCTTTGAAGCTATGGCTACCCTATATGACGATCCACAGCGGACTGCCACCGCCGAGTCTGCCCTTCATCCCCTAGTACAAGGCAGATGAACGGTGGAGGACTATATTGTGGAGTTTCGCAAGTGGTCAGCTGATACTGGGTGAAATGATGCCGTCCTAAAATACCATTTCCAGCAAGGCTTATCCCAGACTCTCAAGGATGAGTTGGCTAGGATTGAGGCTCCTGCATCATTAGATCTTATCCAAGTCTCTATCCAACTAGACCGACAGCTGCGGGAATGACGGTCCAAATGCACTCAAACCTTTCGGCCAACATGGGTAATGCCAAGGGTTCCAGGACCAACAACCCCAGGCTCTGTTTTCCAGTTCATCAATACTTCTGACAAGGAACCCATGCAGATTTGCCTACTCTGTCCAGCTTTAACCCCTGAAGAAAGAGCATGCAGATGACAAGGTAATTGTGTCTCTACTGTGGAGCTTCGGGTCACTTCCTTGGCGGTTATCCTGTTCGCCCAAGTAAGTCCAGCCTTCCACGCCCCTCATACCTCCAGTTATCCTCTCATGTAATTCTGCCCATCTCTTGGCAGGTGGTTGGAAGGGAAGTCAAGCTGCAGACGATCGTTGACTCTGGAGCCTGTAGTTGCTTCTTGGACATCAGCCTCGTCAAGATCTTGCTCATACACCTGAAACAAAGACTTGACATACATTTAGCAGATGACACTGCTCCCAGCTCTGGACCTATCACTCAGTAGTCTATTTCTGTCTTTGCCACCATGGATGCTGGCCATCAGGAATTACTCCGCTTTGATGTCATCAGGTCTCCTATATTCCCAGCCATCCTAGGGATTAGGGATGAGCTTCGTGTTCGAGTTGAACCCATGTTCGACTCGAACATCGTGTGTTTGGCCATTCGCTGAATTATGAACAATATAGGCCATTCACACCAAATTTGAGTGGCGCGTCACGGCCCATAATTCACTGCGGCATCGCAGTGCATTGCTGGCCGATGATTGGCCAAGCATGCACTATGACCCACATGCTTGGCCAATCACAGCGCTGTCTGTACAGAGAGCCGTAATCGGCCAAAGCCAGGGTGGCTTTGGCCAATTATGGCTCAGGGGGTTTAGTACACGCCCCACACTATATAAGGCCGCCTGCAAGGCGGCCCTGTGTAGTGTGTTCCGGTGTTGAGAGAGAGATAGATAGACAGAGAGACAGTGTCATTTGATTTAAGTTAGATAGAGTAAGCAGGCGAGTCAGTTAGTTGCACTTACAGTGTATTGTGTACATATATATGCATCCTAGGCTAGGTGTTGTGTATATATATATATATATATATATATATATATATATATATATATATATATATATATATATATACACTGTATTCAGTTTAGCTAGATCCGTTCCTGTTATTCTCTTTCTACTGACAGGCAGGCAGGTGTTTTTACAGTATTTACAGCTACCTGAAGAAAATTGCTGGTGTTCTTCTGATCCTATTAGTCTTATTGGCTACAGTATTTACAGTTAGTGCAGTGCGTCCTCTGCACAGTGTGCACCTAAAGCTACCTGAAGAAACTTAGTGGTGCTCTTCTGTTCCTATTAGTACAGTACCGCAGGCAGCTGCAGTATTTACAAGTTAGTGTAGTGTGTCCTCAGCACAGTGTGCACCTAAAGCTGCCTGAAGAAAATTAGTGGTGTTCTTCTGTTCCTATTAGTATCGCAGGCAGCTGTAGTATTTACAAGTTAGTGTAGTGCGTCCTCTGCACAGTGTGCACCTAAAGCTACCTGAAGAAAATTTATGGTGTTCTTGTGATCCTATTAGTACAGTACCATAAGCAGCTGCAGTATTTACAAGTTAGTGTAGTGCATCCTCTGCACAGTGTGCACCTAAACCTACCTGAAGAAAATTGGTGGTGTTCTTCTGATCCTATTAGTATCGCAGGCAGCTGTAGTATTTACAAGTTAGTGTAGTGCGTCCTCTGCACAGTGTGCACCTAAAGTTACCTGAAAAAAATTAGTGGTGTTCTTCTGATCCTATTAGTACCGCAGGCAGCTGTAGTATTTAAAAGTTAATGTAGTGCGTCCTCTGCACAGTGTGCACCTAAAGCTACCTGAAGAAAATTAATGGTGTTCTTCTAATCCTATTAGAATAGTACTGCAGGCAGCTGCAGTATTTAAAGTTAGTGTAGTGTGTCCTCTGCACAGTGTGCACCTAAAGCTACCTGAAGAAAATTGGTGGTGTTCTTCTGATCCTATTAGTATTGCAGGCAGCTGTAGTATTTACAAGTTAGTGTAGTGCGTCCTCTGCACAGTGTGCACCTAAAGCTACCTGAAGAAAATTAGTGGTGTTCTTCTGATCCTATTAGTATAGTACCGCAGGCAGCTGCAGTATTTACAAATTAGTGTAGTGCATCCTCTGCACAGTGTGCACCTAAAGCTACCTGAATAAAATTGGTGGTGTTCTTATGATCCTATTAGTACCAAGGCAGCTGTAGTATTTACAAGTTAGTGTAGTGCGTCCTCTGCACAGTGTGCACCTAAAGCTACCTGAAGAAAATTGGTGGTGTTCTTCTGATCCTATTAGTACAGTACCGCAGGCAGCTGCTGTATTTACAAGTTAGTGTAGTGCGTCCTCTGCACAGTGTGTACCTAAAGCTACCTGAATTAAATTGGTGGTGTTCTTCTGATCCTATATTAATACCACAGGCAGGCAGCTCAAGTATTTACAGTTAGTGTACTGCGTCCTCTGCACAGTGTGCACCTAAAGCTACCTGAGGAAAATTGCTGTTGTTCTGCTCCTATTAATACCACAGGCAGGCAGCTAGAGTATTTACAGTTAGTGTACTGTGTCCTCTGCACAGTGTGCACCTAAAGTTACCTGAATAAAGTTGGTGGTGTTCTTCTGATCCTATATTAATACCACAGGCAGGCAGCTACAGTATTTACAGTTAGTGTACTGTGTCCTCTGCATAGTGTGCACCTAAAGCTACCTGAATGAAATTGGTGGTGTTCTTCTGCTCCTATTAATACCACAGGCAGGCAGCTACAATATTTACAAGTTAGTGTAGTGCGTCCTCTGCACAGTGTGCACCTAAAGCTACCTGAAGACAATTGCTGTTGTTCTGCTCCTATTAATACCACAGCCAGCTACAGAATTTACAGTTAGTGTACTGTGTCCTCTGCACAGTGTGCACCTAAAGCTACCTGAATAAAATTGGTGGTGTTCTTCTGATCCTATATTAATACCACAGGCAGGCAGCTACTGTATTTACAAGTTAGTGTACTGTGTCCTCTGCACAGTGTGCACCTCAAGCTACCTGAATAAAATTGGTGGTGTTCTTCTGCTCCTATTAATACCACAGGCAGGCAGCTATAATATTTACAGTTAGTGTACTGCATCCTCTGCACAGTGTGCACCTAAAGCTACCTGAAGAAAATTGCTGTTGTTCTGCTCCTATTAATACCACAGGCAGGCAGCTACAGTATTTACAGTTAGTGTACTGTGTCCTCTGCACAGTGTGCACCCAAAAGCTACCTGAAGACAATTGCTGTTGTTCTGCTCCTGTTAATATCACAGGCAGGCAGCTACAATAAATAATACAGGGGATGGGGGAAGAAAAGGGAACAAGAAACACCTGAAATTTATTCAATTAAGTGCAGGCTGTAACCATAATACGCAGAAAAAGAAAAAAGTACCCGGTGCTAGTGTCCGGGTAAGGGGTTACTTTAGCAGCACTAATTGAATATTATTGTCGGTAATTACCAACTGAATTGCCAAAAAAATAATTAAATAAATCACTTTATTAAATACTTTAAAACAGCATTAAACATGTTAAACATCAAGTTGGATTGAAGTAAAATTAGATTGGTTATGTTGGGTTCCACTGGGACCCTGTTGCTACATATGTCATCAGGTAACAGGTCAGACAGAGCGAACAATGGTTAATAATTGCATTAGACCAAAAAAAAAAACAACAACAAAAAACAAAAACAAAAAACATGCAACGTAGAACAGCGTCCGGACGCTTTTAGGATCTTGCTACGTGTTGGCTGGTACGAGGAAAATAGTGCTGATATTTGGTGATATTATTTGGTTTATTAACCACAATATCAAATAATTAAATAATAGCCAAAAAGGTACCAGTAAGCAAAGTCTCATGATCAACTAGATCAGGACCTGGATGACAATCGGTGCAAGGACTGGTAAAGTTCCACGAAATTCTCACTTATATCAAGTATATACTTCATATTTACTTAATCACAGTTATTATCAGTGACTTTTATTGGAACTACTCATGTGGACAATCATCCACCAACAGCATCATGCTTACCAATATCCTTAATTAATCTTTCTGACACCTATCAATAGGGCAGGTTACCATCTCATGTGTCTTTAACAAAATCCTGTAGCCCAGAACAGGTGTATATTAACCAGCACAGATAGCACCACCCCATCCTCCCCCCATCATTCTTTCCCGTATACCTCCCCAGGATCTTTCTCGTTTGCTTACTGGTACCTTTTTGGCTATTATTTAATTATTTGATATTGTGGTTAATAAACCAAATAATATCACCAAATATCAGCACTATTTTCCTCGTACCAGCCAACACGTAGCAAGATCCTAAAAGCGTCCGGACGCTGTTCTACGTTGCATGTTTTTTCTTTTTGTTTTTTGTTGTTTTTTTTTTTTGTCTAATGCAATTATTAACCATTGTTCGCTCTGTCTGACCTGTTACCTGATGACATATGTAGCAACAGGGTCCCAGTGGAACCCAACATAACCAATCTAATTTTACTTCAATCCAACTTGATGTTTAACATGTTTAATGCTGTTTTAAAGTATTTAATAAAGTGATTTATTTAATTAATTTTTTGGCAATTCAGTTGGCAATTACCGACAATAATATTCAATTAGTGCTGCTAAAGTAACCCCTTACCCGGACACTAGCACCGGGTACTTTTTTCTTTTTCTTAGGCAGCTACAGTATTTACAGTTAGTGTACTGCGTCCTCTGCACAGTGTGCACCTATAGCTACCTGAAGACAACTGCTGGTGTTCTCATCCTAATAATAATACTACAGGCAGGTAGTTGATTCTGCTAGCTGCAGTATCAGTATATATATATACATCCCAGCTTTGTGCAGCTACTTCTCACTGCAGGCCATTAGTATGTCTGGAAGGCCAACAAGGAGAGGCAGTCACAAGCCAATAAAAGAGGGCAAGCAGGCTCTGTGTCTAGAGGCAACAGTGTTGGTCGTGGAGACGGTGCATCCTCATCAGCACGTGGTCGTGGGACACGCTTGTCCTTTTTTTGGCAGCTGGCCGTTTTGAGCCGCAACATTGCGAAGACTTGGTAGAGTGGATGACCAAGCTGTCCTCATCCTCCTCATCCTCTCTCACCCAGGCTCAGAGTACTTTGCCTGGCAAAGCAGCTGCCAACACGGCCTCTTCCCTCAGCTCAATGGCATCAGTCACTCCTTCTCTAGCCCCACCATGTCCTCCTGAGGAGTCCCCCGAACTGTTTGACCACAGTGTTGGGTACATGCTCCAGGAGGATGCCCAGCGTTTTGAAGGCTCTGATGATGGTACCCAGCTAGAGGAAGGCTGTAACGTGAGCCCAGAGAGAGGGGGTGCCCAAGAAGGGCAGCAATCTGGCAGTCATGTTCCCCCAGCTGCAGCATACTGCCAGCTTTGCTCCACTGATGAGGAGGGAGGGGATGATGAGGTCACTGACTCCACATGGGTGCCTGATAGGAGAGAGGAGGAGGAGGTGGAGGCACATCACCAATGAGGCAGGATGCACTCCAGGGGCCAGCTTAAGGGCAGCACACCGACTGCATCACACTGCAGAGCTCCGCATGTGCAGGGCGCTGCTGTCTCTGCGCGTTATTCCAAAAGTTCTTTGGTGTGGGCCTTTTTTGAGACGAGTGCATCAGATCGCACCGCTGCTATTTGCAACATATGTCTCAAGCGTATCTCGCGTGGCCAAAACATCTCCCGCTTGGGCACCACATGCTTGACCAGACATATGTTGACCTGCAAGCGTACCTAAAATACCCACACCAAAGAACAAAGAGGGTCATGTCCCCTTCTCCAACAGTTTTGGGGGGAGGTGGTACAATACCTTAGCCTAATTGGGAACCTGACAGTGGCACTGGACCCTCGTGTCCTCCTCCTAGGGATTTGCGATACACTTACCACGAACACCCACAAGAGGCTATTCATTTTCTATGCTCTATTTTATGCGAGGAAAGCCATTCTAATTAAATGGAAGCAGGCAGACCCTCCAACGGTGGGTCAGTGGAAAGCACTCATTGATAAGACCCTACCACTTTACAAGCTCACGTATATGAGCCGGAAATGTCCCAAAAAATTTGAGAAAATTTGGGGTACATGGGCCTCTAGATAGATGTATATTGCTGAAAGAGCTCCCCTGGAGGAACCCTCTGGGCTCACGCATAGCCAATATGGTTGAGAAATAATGTGAATACCCACACAAAAAATATTAAGAAAATGTGCCTTTATCTCTGTGGGGAATACATTATTACCAATATAATGATGCAATGAAGAACGAATACTTGCTATCACGGTATGATCTGAGATGTCGTGCCTTTTATTGTAAGATCTGATATTATCTTTTTTAGATTGTTAACATCATTCTTTTTTGTTTAAACCTCCCTTGTGATTTTTATATTTACATAACTGCAACTGTACTTCTTTTATGATTTGTACTGAAAATTTTCTCCTATGAAAATAAATAAAAACGTAACTGTTAAAAGAACAAAGAGGACCTTTCCTTGCTCCTCATCAGCTGGGATCTTCAACCCCACTATACCTTCAGTCCTCTCTGAGACCTGCACTGAGAGGAATGAAGGTGTAGAATTAGGTGTGTCACAGCCAAGTACTTGCGGGCAATCTGCTATCGGTACACCGACGTCAGATTGTACCAGGCAAATTTCCCTGCCCCAACTGCTGCACCGCCGAAAGAAGTTTGCTCCCAGCCATCCACATGCCCAGCAGTTGAATGCTAGCTTGGCTAAATTGCTAGCACTTCAACTGCTGCCTTTTCAGTTGGTAGACTCTGCCCCCTTCCGTGAGTTTGTGAAATGTGCAGTTCCTCAGTGGCAGGTTCCCAAACGCCACTTTTTCTCACGGAAAGCGATTCCGGCTCTCTACCGGCATGTGGAAGGCAATGTCCATGCCTCGCTGGACAGGGCGGTCAGCGGTAAGGTGCATATTACCGCTGACTCATGGTCCAGCAGGCATGGACAGGGACGTTACCTATCTTTCACTGTGCACTGGGTGACTCTTCTGGCAGCTGGGAAGGATGCAGAAGAGGGTGCAATAGTGTTGGAGGTTGTTCCACCGCCACGCCTCCAAAATACTACTAGTGGTGATTCTGCCACACCTCTCTCCTCCACCCCCTCCTCTTCTTCTTCCTCCATGGCCTCTTCCTGTGCTGATTTGTCTTCAGAACCAGCGGTGCTCCGTAGGCATTCAAGGGGCTACACAAGCACATAGGCCAAAAGATGCCATAGGGTGCTTGAGCTGGTGTGCTTGGGGGACAGGAGCCACACTGGGGTAAATTCTGTAAGCTCTGCAGGGGCAGGTTCAGAGGTGGTTGACACCACGCCAGCTTAAGGCAAGTATGGTGGTTTGCGACAATGGCACCAACCTCCTCTCCGCCCTCCGACAGGGACAACTGACCCATGTGCCCTGTTTGGCTCACGTCCTTAACTTGGTGGTGCAGCGGTTCTTGGACAGGTACCCGTGCTTAAAGGATGTCCTGAGGCAGGCCAGGAAAGTCTGTGTGCATTTCCGCAGGTCATATAATGCCAGTGCTCGGCTGGCGGACCTCCAAAAGGAATTTAACCTGCCCAAGAACCGCCTAATCTGTGACATGCCCACCAGGTGGAACTCAACATTGGCCATGCTGCAGCGGCTGCACATGCAGCAGAGGGCCATCAATGAGTACCTGTGCGACTATGGCACCAAGATATTGTCAGGGGAGCTTGTTTTTTTTCCCCACGCCAGTGGGTCATGATCAGGGATGCATACACTGTCCTGTCACCATTTGAGGAGGCCACGAGGATGGTGAGCAGTGACAGTGCATGCATCAGTGACACTGTCCCCCTTGTCCACCTGTTGGAGCACACGGAATAATGGACAGGGCACTTGAGGCAGAACAGAGGCAGGAAGAGGAGGACTTCCTTAGCTCTCAAGGCCCCCTTTATCCAGACAGTGTTCCTGCATGCCCACCGATCACACAGGAAGAGGACAAGGAGGAGGAGGAGGAAGAGGAGGATTGTGTCAGTATGGGGGTGGAGCCTGGCACTCAGCATCAGCAGCAGTCTTTAAGGGATCATTTACAGTCCCAAGAAACCCAATGACTTGTACGTTGCTTGGAGGAGGTGGCTGCGGATCATGTCATCCTTAGTGACCCAGAGGACTCCGGACCGAATGCCTCAGCAAACCTACGCTGCATGGCCTCCCTGATCCTGCAAAGCCTGCAGAAGGATCCTCGTATTCGTGGTATCAAGGAGAGGGATCAATACTGGGTGGCAACCCTCTTTGAGCCACGTTACAAGGGTAAGGTTGTGGACCTTATCTTGCCGTCGCAAAGGGAGCAGAGGATGAAACATGTTCGGGAGGTTTTGCAGAAAGGCCTGTGCATCGCGTTCTCAGAGACTGGAAGGTTACAAACTCCTGTTCCTGGACAATGTGTTGCTGAGGCTTCGGTCGGTCAAAGAAGGAGAGGTGGAGAAGGTGGCTGTCTGAGCGATGCGTTCAGACAATTTTTTAGTCCGCAGCCCCAAGGTATGATCGGTTCCAGCAGTGTCTGTTTTACATGGTGCAGGAATACCTATGGGCAAGATTTGACTTGGACACCTTTCCCACCGAAAATCCTCTGGGTTACTGGGTCTTGAGGATGGATCACTGGCCAGAGCTTGCACAGTATGCAATTGAGCTACTGGCCTGTCCTGCATCCAGCGTTCTTCCGGAACACACATTCAGTGCTGCTGGAGGCTTTGTAATCGATCACAGGGTGCGCCTGTCCACCGACTCGGTCGATCGACTGACCTTCATAAAAATGAGTCAGTCTTGGATCACCACCAGCTACCAAGCACCTGATGCTGATGTAACCGAATAATTTTTTTTTAAATGTCAGATCCCTTCAAAACTGCCTATGCTGATGCTGAGTGACTATCCTGTGTTATGCTGAGTGACTATCCTCTTCCTCCTCAATGATCATGCTGATAGCTTGTAAGAATATTTTTGGTTCTGGGCACTGCCACCAGTGGCTAAGGCCCAATTTTTCAGCCCCTGTTTAACAGGGGCATGTAATTACAATTTTTGATGCAATTTTTTGCAAGGAGGGTTCATTGCTGCGCTCAACTAGAGTATTTGTGAGGGGTTGCAGTGTTGTGGCACCAGCACCAGTGCCTAAGGCCCAATTTTTCAGCCCCTGTTTAACAGGGGAGTGTAATTACAATTTTTGATGCAATACTTTGCAGCAGAGCTCATTCCTGCACTCCAACTAGAGTATATGTGAGTGGTTGTAGTGTTGTGGCACCAGCACCAGTACCTAAGGCCCAATTTTCCAGCCCCTGTTTAACAGGGGCATGAAATTACAATTTTTGATGCAATACTTTGCAGGAGGGCTCATTCCTGTGCTCTAACTAGAGTATCTGTGAGGGGTTGCAGTGTTGTGGCACCAGCACCAGTGCCTAATGCTCAATTTTTCAGCCCCTGTTTAACAGGGGCGTGTAATTACAATTTTTGATGCAATACTTTGCAGGAGGGCTCATTCCTGTGCTCCAACTAGAGTATCTGTGAGGGGTTGCAGTGTTGTGGCACCAGTGCCTAAGGCCCAATTTTTCTGCCCCTGTTCAACAGGGACATGCAGGGCCCGTTTCTGCGCCCACCAAGAGTAACTGTGAGGACTTACAGTGTTGTGATAACACCAGCACCACCAAAGGCCCAATTTTTCTGCCCCCGTTCAACAGGTGCATGTAATTACAATTCTTCATCTAATATTTCACAGCAGGGCCCGTTCCTGCGCCCACCAAGAGTAACTGTAAGGGGTTACAGTGTTGTGGCAACACCAACACCTAAGGCCGCAATTTCTACAGAGTATATAGGGCAGGCCCTTACTTTCAAACATCCAACTTACAAATGACTCCTACTTGCAAATGGAAGGAGACAACAGGAAGTGAGATGAAATCTACCCCTAGGCAGGGAAATTCTCTCCTGTAAGAGTTAATATGGGAAAAACGTTTCTCTTCTCCACTGATGCTTTATCACCAATCCTTGTTTCAGTAAAAACCCCAAATTGTCAAAAAACATTTGTCATTGGGACAGAAAGTGAGGTGAAATCTTCTGAAGAGGTGCACAGACAGCAAAACAAATGTCACAGGGGTGATAATCCTTCCCCATGTTTTCCAAAAAGCTTAAAAATAGATTTTTTTGGCTGGAGCTACACTTTAACCACTTGAACACTGGGCACTTAAACCCCCTTCCTAACCAGACCAATTTTCAGCTTTCGGTGCTCTCACATTTTGAATGACAATTACTCAGTCATGCAACACTGTACCCATATGAATTTTTTGTCCTTTTTTCCACACAAATAGAGCTTTCTTTTGGTGGTATTTGATCACCTCTGGGTTTTTTTTATTTTTTGTGCTATAAATGAAAAAAGACCGAAAATTTTGTAAAAAAATGAATTTTTCTTAATTTCTATTATAACAATTTGTAAATAGGTAATTTTCTTCATAAATTTGGGCCAAAATTTATACTGCTACATATCTTTGGTAAAAATTATTTTTCACACCAAATTTTCATTATAACAGGTTATTTATCTAACATGGCATGTACCATTACACAAATGACACCCCAAAATATATTCTGCTACTCCTCCTGAGTATGGCGATACCACATGTGTGAGACTTTTACACAGCGTGGCCATATACAGAGGCGCAACATTGAAGTAGCACATTCAGGCGTTCTAGGAACATAAATTACACATCTAATCTCTCAACTACCTATTACACTTTTGAAGGCCCTGGAGCACCAGGACAATGGAAACGCCCACAAAGTAACCCCATTTTGGAAAGCAAACACCCCAACGTATAATCTATGAGGCATAATGAGTCTTTTGAACGGTTCATTTTTTTCCAGAAGTTTTTGGAAAATGTGCAAAAAAAATGAAAACCCAATTTTTTTTACACAAAGTTGTCCATTTATCAGATATTTCCAAAACATAGCATGTACACAGCAAAAATGACACTCCAAAATATATTCTGCTACTCCTCCTGAGTATGTCGATACCACATGTGTGAGACTTTTACACAGACTGGCCACATACAGAGGCCCAACATTGAAGTAGCACATTCAGGCGTTCTAGGAGCATAAATGACACATCTAATTTCCTTACAATCTATCACATTTTTGAAGGCCCTTCATATTTCTAACACATAGCATGAACATACCAAGAATTACACCCTAAAATACATTCTGCTAAGCAAAGGGTAAATAAAAGATTACCTGTGGTTTTAGTAGTGCAGTTGTCCACAGGAGGAGAGCCCTGATCCAGGCAGCAGGCAGTGACATGGTCAGCGACAGTGAATGGAATTGTCCAGTCAGCAGGCAAGAATATTGTCCATAGTCAGTACAGGCAGGGATACTGTCCTTATACAGTCCAGGGTCAGTGCAAGTAGAGACATTGCCAGCAGTGCCAAAATATTGGTCCTGGTAGTAAGCAGGAACATGGTCCAAGTAGCAGGCCAGGAAAGAATGGGGACAGGGGTAGAGGCTTCTCCCACCCAAATCTCTGTGAAGCCTCCGAGTCTCCAGACCCTAAATCTGGGAATGAGAAAACTAAAAAATTAGTTTTCTTCATCCAGAAAAACATTTATGGAGCCCCTCACATATGTGAGACCCCTGTGTTCCCACTAGCATAGCAGGGTAAATGATCAGTCCAAGAGGCAGGCAAAAAATGTGGTCAAACAGTCCAGGGTCAGTTCCAGAGCAGGCAGAGGTAGGTACAATTTAGCGTTAGGCAGAAGCTTGGTCGTATAACAGGCCAGGGTAGGTTCCGGAGAAAGCAGAGGTATGTACAGTTCAGTGCAGTGGCATAAGGGGTGTGGAGGAAAATGACAGGAAGTGAGAATTACGTTTACCATACTTCCCTAATAATGTAGAGAAGTATGGTAACAGCGGAAACATTCACCTATACAGAGGCCTGGTTGGGAAGGACATTGGGAACAATAAAAAATTGTGTCTCTTCTAATTCCTCCTCTGGAGCACACCCGGCATCTCTTCTGACATCTGTGCCTGTTTCACTGGGGAGGATTTTGTCAGGAAAGTGGCGTTCGTGGAGTCTGCTCACGGAATCAGAGCAAATATTTTCTGGTGGGCTTTCAGGGTACAAAAGGGTGGAGATTACTTGTTCCTGGTAGTGCAGATAGGATACGGGGTTCTCTGTAGATTTTTGGTAAATAACATAAGTGTTATACATGGCCAAACTGAAAAAAAAAAATGGACACTTTTTTTATACCAGTGGCGGGATTTTCTTGTGGGAAGGTAGGGTTCAATCATCTGATCGTTGAAGTCCACTCCCCCCATAAATAAATTATAATCGTAAACACAAGCAGGTTTCTGGACTGGGCCGTTTCTTGTTGGGACTTCCACGTAGGTGTCATTATGAATTGTCATCAGCATGTGGACATTTCGTCTGTCCCTCCACTTAACAGCCAATAGCTCCTGGTTCAGCAAAGACGCCGTCTCCCCTCGTCGTAGCCTTTCATTGACCAGTTTTTGCGGTAAACCCTTTCTATTGGTTCTTATGGTACCACATGCTGGGGTGTCCCTCCGGTGAAGATTGCGGAAGAGGGGCAAACTTGTATAAAAATTATCTACATAAAGGTGGTACCTCTTTCCAAGGAGTGGATAAACAAGCTCCCAGACAACTTTGCCACTGGCTCCAATATATTCTGGACTTTCAGGGGGATGCAGTTGGATGTCCTTCCCTTCGTACACCCGGAAGGCATAAATGTACCCCGTGGCTCGGTCGCAAAGTTTGTACGTTTTTACCCCATATCAGGCCCTTTTGCTGGGGATAAATTGTTTGTTGGCCCAGCCTGCCGGAGAATTTTACAAGGGACTCATCCACGGAAATATTCTGTTCGGGGGTATATAATTGGGGAAATTTTTCAGAGAAATAATTTAAGAGTGGCCGAATTTTGAATAATTTGTCAAATGCTGGGTCATTTCGGGGAGGGCACTGGGTGTTGTCTTTGTAGTGGAGGAAGCGCAAAATCATAAGGTATCTTGATCTTGGCATAATCGATGAGAAGAGTGGCATGTGGTGGATGGGGTTAGTTGACCAATATGAGTACATTTCGTTTTTTTTTTTGTGAGTCCCATTTCCCATTGTAAAAGTTAGGCCTAAGAAAATTTTGAATTCCTCTATGGTAAACTCTCTCCACTCATAGGGACGGGCATAACTAGAGCCAGGGTTGCTTACTATGTACTGCTGTGCATAGAGGTTGCACTGGGCCACAATGGACGATAGTAAGTCTTCAGTGAAAATCAAATAAAAAAAAATCAAGCATGACAAAATCATCGGTGTTCACCTAGACACCTGGCTGGGTGGTAAAAGGGGGGATATTTGCTGCTCCGGAATGAGGGGAAAGCCACAGGGGGGTTTTGAAGGGAATAGGGAAGGGTGGCAAGGCCTCTATCCTTTTGGGGCTGAGAGGACACCCTACTGGTACCTGGCCTTTGTTGCAGTGGCACTGCGCTTGAGGTGGTTGGCACTGCACTTGAGGTGGACGGCACTGCTCTTGAGGTGGACGGCACTGCTCTTGAGGTGGACAGCACTGCGCTCAAGGTGGTGGTAGGCTGCTGCTCCACGCCAGAACGCCTTCTTTTCACGGGCACACATTCCTCTTCCAAATCTGTATCAGACCCGCTGCTTGTCACGGGTTCATAGGCTGAATCTGAATCGGACTTAGACTCAGAGAGCTCCCTGCTGCTCTCATCGGTCATGCTGAGATGCTTGTAGGCCTCCTCGGCCGTAAATAATTTTTTGCCATACTGGTGGCTGGTGAGGTTGATGTGCTTGAGGTGGTTGGCACTGCGCTTGAGGTGGACGGCACTGCTCTTGAGGTGGACAGCACTGCGCTTAAGGTGGTGGTAGGCTGCTGCTTCACGCCAGAACGCCTTCTTTTCACGGGCACACATTCCTCTTCCAAATCTGTATCAGACCCGCTGCTTGTCACGGGTTCATAGGCTGAATCTGAATCGGACTTAGACTCAGAGAGCTCCCTGCTGCTCTCATCGGTCATGCTGAGATGCTTGTAGGCCTCCTCGGCCGTAAATAATTTTTTGCCATACTGGTGGCTGGTGAGGTTGATGTGGTGCAGATGAGCACTGATGGGCACAGGTGACACTGATGAGCACAGGTGGCACTGGTGGGCATAGGTGGGCACAGGTGGCACTGGTGGGCACAGGCAGCACTGGTGGGCACAGGCGGCACTGATGTGGCACTGCAGTGGTGCAGGTGGCACTGATGGGCACAGGTGGCACTGATGGGCACAGGTGGCATTGATGTGGCACTGGTGTCGCACTGGTGTGCACTGTAGTGGCACTGGTGTGGCTCTGGTTGCACTGGTGTAGCTCTGGTGGCACAGAGGTGGCACTGGTGGGCTCAGGCAGCACTGGTGGGCTCAGGCGGCACTGGTGGGCACAGGCAGCACTGGTGGGCAAAGGAGGCACTGATGTGGCACTGCAGTGGCTCAGATGAGCACAAGTGGCACTGATGGGCACAGGTGGCACTGATGGGTCACTAGTGTGGCACTGGTGTGCACTGTAGTGGCACTGGTGTGGCTCTGGTTGCACTGGTGTGGCTCTGGTGGCACAGAGGTGGCACTGGTGGGCTCAGGCAGCACTGGTGGGCTCAGGCAGCACTGGTGGGCACAGGCGGCACTGGTGGGCACAGGCAGCACTGATGTGACACTGCAGTGGTGCAGATGAGCACAAGTGGCACTGATGGGCACAGGTGGCACTAGTGTGGCACAGGTGTGGCACTGGTGTGCACTGTAGTATCACTGGTGTGGCTCTGGTGGCACAGAGGTGGCAGAGGTGGTACAGATGGCACAGATGTGGCACAGTTGTGGCACAGATGACACTGTTGTGGCACAGATGACACTGTTGGGCACTGTTGCGGCACTGTTGGGCACTGCTGTGGCACTGTTGGGCACTGATATATGGTGAAAAACTCAAAGATTGGCACCGTAAAGCTCTCCTCTCCTCTCACGGTGCATCGGTGAGAGGAGAGGAGAGCGGTAAACTCCTGATGACCCTGCTTCCCTGCTTTGTTGACATTTGTGATCGCTCCGTCATTGGATGGAGCGATCACATGGTAAAGGGCCGCTGTCATTGGGCCGCTGTACAGTGTCTAAAAAGTAAATTCTACATCAGTTGCCGTAGGCGGAGAGTTCATGTGGTCAGGGACTCCTGGGCTCTATAATAAGTCCAGCCAAAGGGTGTGTCGGAGAGAGCTTTAGCCTGAAAAACCTGGGTTTTCCCACCAGCCGACACCCAAACGGGAGTATACTGTGTCGGGGCGAGGAAACCCATAGTGGTCTAGATGGTCTGAGCTCTCCCAGTGAAAGCGCATAACACATTAAAGACTACATCTCTGAGAGCTGAGAGAAAATGCATAGATACAGGGGGAGTGGGAATTGAACATTTCCTTGCCCCGCCTTAAATGTTGACACTGAACATATGCAAATCTGAGCAAACAAAGTACCCATGTAAGTTTAAATAAAACCAAGGTGTAGAGTTGACCTAAAGAGGAAGGAATAGGAGAAAAGAGAAATGGAAGAAAAAGGGGAGAGGGGAGGGGGAAGGAACATCCCTTATGCATTCAGGATGTGTTTTGTGTGGATCTATTAGAGGGACCCAAAGAAACACCTACCAATCGGGCCCATGGTTCCCAGGTGTTCTCAGATTTCTTAGCAGTATCCTGGACAATGCTGGAGAGCTTTTCTTGGGACATTATCCAGGATATTTTCCTTTTGGCTGCTGGGAGAGAAACTCCCGGCTGTTTCCAGGCTCTGGCAATCGTGAGTTTAGCCCCTTGCAGCACAAAGTGTACCAGTTTGTGTGAGGATTTAGAGATACTTGGGAGGAGAAGGGCTACCAAAGGAGTTCTGGGAATCCGAGTCTCCACCAGCTCATCCAATATATTGAATATTCTTTTCCAGAAGGAACGAATTCTGGGGCATTCCCACCAAATGTGAGACATTGTGCCCATGAGTTGACATCCTCTGAAGCACAGAGGGTCTGCCATTGGAAAGATGGTGGCCAGTCTGGAAGGAGTGTAGTACCATCTGGAAATCACTTTCAGGCTGGCCTCCACCAAAGTAGTATTCAGGACACCCTGGAAGGATTTAAAACAGGCCCTCTGCCAGTTCTCCAGGTTCCATTTAAATTGGAGCTCGGACTCCCAGGCTTCCATAAAAGTTGTTTTTGAGCATGGCGATGTAAGTGATGAGTAGATCACTGAGATCCCACCCTTCTGGTCTCTGGCTTGAGTGCACCACATTTCATAGTCAGTAAATTTTGGGGGTAGGTCTTTGTCTTTACACAGCGATCGCAAGAAATTAGAAATTTGGCTGAACCTAAAGGTTTAGGATAAGGGCAGATCTACCATTTTGGTGCAGTGTTTTAGGGTGAAGGGTCCTGTGGCCATGAAAAAATGTCCGATCCTGTATAGGCCTTTATCCACCCACCACTTGAAGGCCATAACATTTTTCCCTGGGGGTAAGTCTGGGTTATTATAAATATGAGTGAGGGGTTTATAAGCTGAAACGAAAGCTTCGGAGGAGCGGAGGGAGTGCCATAGAGCAAAAGAGTGGGAAAGAGTTGGTGCAAGTATAGAGGGTCTGTTTCTTGGGGGTATCCAGAGGAGGAAGTCTAGCGTGAAGTTAGGAACTGCCTGTTTTTCTATTGCAACCCAATCATGTTTCTCGAAATTAAAGTAGGCTGTTGACAATTGGGATAATCTGGCAGCTTGATAGTATTTGTAGAGGTGGGGTAGTCCCAATCCTCCTTTTTTCCTATGTAGGTAAAGGGTTCTTTGGGGAATTCTGTATCCCGCCTTACCCCAGATAAACTTTAGAAGTTTGCTTTGAAAAGATCTAATATGATCCCTCCGGATAGGGATGGGTAAGGCGCGAAACAGATATAACAATCTGGGAAGTAATGTCATTTTTATTGAAGTTACCCTCTCCAGCCAAAAAATATTATTTTGGGACCAGGAGTTTAGGTCTGCTTCTAGCTTGCGGTATATGGGGGGGTAGTTATGGCCATATAGGGTTTCAGTTTTAGCTGTTAAGTTAATTCCTAAGTATCTGATGGAGGAATCGCTCCATTTGAATTGAAAGTTCTGTCGTAAGAGTTCAACAGTCTCGGCTTGAAGAGAAATGTTGAGTGCTCGTGATTTTGAATAATTAACTTGCAAACCGGACAATTTAGCGAAGGCATCTAAGGTTTGGCATAAGTTGGGAAAGGAGGTTATGGGGGAAGTAATAAAGAGCAGGATGTCATCAGCATATAGTCCACATTTGTGAATTTGGGAGCTGCAAGACACTCCCTTGATGTTTGGGTTTTGGCGAATTGCAATGGCTAGCATTTCAATGGCCATAGCAAATATGAGCGGTGAGAGTGGGCATCCTTGTCTAGTCCCTTTCTTGATTGTGATGGGTTTGGAATAGTATCCTTGTAGGCGTATACTATCACTGGAATTGGAATAAAGTGCCTGTATCAGACCTATAAATTATTGGCCAAATTCCCAGCGCTCCAACATGGCGAAAATGTATGGCCATGAGACAGAGTTGAAAGCCTTTTGTAGGTCTAATGACAGGAGCAGATTGTTTAGGACCTCCCTCCCAGTTAGTTTGTAGAATGGAAACCAGATCTACGGCCTGCCTTATTTGATCTGGTCCCTGTCTGCCCGGGATAAAACCCACTTGATCCTTGTCAATATATATATTGATGAAGGAAGCCATGCAGTTAGCAAGAATCTTAGTCAGAATCTTGATGTCAAAGTTAATAAGTGATATAGGGCAGTAGTTTCCTACATCTTCCGAATTCTTATCCGGTTTAGGGATCACTGCGATGTATGCGGTGTTAAGTTGTGGATCAAGTGGGTCCCCCTTTGTTTTAGAGTTGAAAAAGTTTGTTAGGTGTGTGGCTAAGGTGTTGGAAAAGGCTTTGTAATAGGGGTTTGACAAACCATCCGGACCAGGTGCCGAGCCGTTCTTTAGGGATTTTATTACTCCAAGTACCTCCCCCTCTGTGAATGGGACTTCAAGGCTGTCTTTGTGTTGCGCTGAAAGCGATGGAAGTGAGAGACCACACAGAAACGTATCCAGTGTGAAATCAGTATGAGGAGTGCTTGGAGAGTAAAGGGTGTTGTAAAAAACATGAAAAGCCTCTAGAATTTTGGAGGGGTCAGCTGTGGTGCCCTGACCTGGGATCCTTATTTTGGACATGATATCTGACCTAATTCGGGGCATTATTTTGGTGGCCAGCATGGAGCCCACCCTGTCCCCTTGGGTGTAGAATTTGTGTTTGTTGCAGCGAATTTGTTTTTCCACCTTAGCTGTCAGGGCCAGGCTGAGCTCCAACCTGGTGTTGTCTAGCTGGGTTATCGAGGAGGGGGAGGGGTTGGATTTGTGAAGAGCCTGAAGTTTGGAAAATTCATCGTCTAGGATTTTTATATCAGCCCCTCTTTCCCTCTTAAGTTGGGAAGTGAGTCTGATTAACTCCCCTCTAATAAAGGCTTTGTGGGCTGCCCATAATGTTTCAGCCGAGATACCCTCAGTTTTGTTCAGAAGGAAATATTCTTTTAATGATTTGTCCAGTATAGTGACATGAATTGGATCTGAGAGAATGGATTAGTTGAGCCTCCATTGTCCCCTGCCCGTTCTGTGGTGATGTGCTTGGATTTCCATGATGACCATTGAGTGGTCAGACAGAACAGTATCTTTGATATGGGATTTTAAGATCAATGGGACGGACTGTGATTTAAAAAGAAGGTGATCAATCCTAGCATAGGAATTGTGGGGGTGGGAGAAGTGGGTGTAGTCCCTTTTAGTAGGATTCAATTCTCTCCATACATCCACTAACCCGTGGGCATGAATGAGTCTAGCTATCTTGAGACTTTGTTTGGTTGGGCGGGTGAGTTGATCTGCGGGAGACCTGGATTTGTCCAGCCCTTGATCAAAGGCGGTGTTTGAGTCTCCACCAAAAATGACCGTGCCCTCTAGTGCCGGCGAAAGGGCACTCAGGAGGTTCTTGAAAAAAGATGCTTGGCCCTTATTAGTGGTGTAGTAGGAGACTAGGGAGTAGATCTGTCCATCTATTGTACCCTTGACCAAAAGAAACCTGCCATTTGGGTCTTTGATTTCTGCAAGCCAACTAAAGTTGCATGACTTGGCAAATGTTATGGCCACCCCCTTGATCTTATTATCCGCGCTAGCTAGATAGAAATTTGGAAAGTGGGAGTGAAGGAACTTGGGGCAATATTTAGCCAGGAAGTGAGTTTCCTGCATTATAATAATATCTAGTTTAGCGGATTTATAGGATTTAAAGACCTTCCGTCTTTTAAGGGGGGAATTTAGGCCCTGTACATTGTGGGTGGCGACCCTTAAAGTGTTATGTGTGCGGTCAGCCATGAGACCTGGGTGAGGGAGTACTATTTAATCTACCACCACTTACCAATGCTGGTGCCTTCCGATGCCACGCTGAAAGGGGAAGCAGTGCTCTGCCAATGATGGGAACCTCAGTTTGTAATGATACGCTTCTGAACTTGTCTGAAATGAAAAAAAACTGGTAAGTGATGTTCCATGGAATGGGGTAGAGAGAGAAGAGAGGAGGAAGAACAGAGAAGGAGAGAGAAGAGAAGGAAGGTAAGGGAGAGTTCTCTCCCCCTGGGGCTGCCTAGAGCCCAAGGAGGAAAGAAGACCCCCCCTGTCATCTCACTGTAACATGTGAGAAAATCTGTGGTCAAAAATCCAACCACGGTTGGACTTCCTATCCCCCAGAAACCCTCGGGCACTAAGGGATAGGAGGAGGCACATGCAACCCACCCCAAATCAGGGCGCCCTACAACCTGTGATGATTGCTAGCCAACTGTTGCTTTAACCATAAAAGTAATAACAGGTTGTGATAATTGTGACAAAATTAAGGGTTTTCCAAACCCCAGATATACCCCAACTTGAATGCGCCACCCCCCGACTCTCCACAGAGCAAAGATAGGAGGCGGAGCTACGGGGACCTGAGCTTGAATAATAAAAAAGAAAAAAAAATACAAAAGAGAAATCAAGCTAGGAGAGATCAAACTTTTCTTTTGTCCCCTTTCAGTGGAGGGACATCAGTGAACGAAACTTCTCCCAAGGAGTGGGAGGGAGTCAATTTCTTCTACCAGGAAGCCAGTCAATAGCGAAAGCAATCGACTTCAGGAGACACAGAAGATGGTATGACCATGTGGTCATGGTGGACTGTAGTGGGATGATCTTCTGGACTTGTTCTTGTTCCATAGAGGGCTCGGCGAGCCGGCCGGAGGAGGACATTTGTTGGAGCCAGATGGGGGGGTGCATCCATGTCCATCTCCTGCGAGATTATCTTCAGGTTGAGTAGCAGCTTCTCTCCCGTGGTAAAACTGGAGAAAGAGTGGTTCTGTCCCCTGTGAGAGAATTTGACCGCAAACGGGAAAGCCCATCTGTACTTGATGTCCTTCTGAGCCATAGCAGACAGGAGGGGTTTCAGAGTTCTTCTTCGCTGTATGGTGGAAGGGGAGATATCTGCATAAATTTGCACTGCGTGACCTTGACAGGAAATTTGGGGAAGGGCCCGGGCCTGTTTCATGACTGCTTCTTTGACATCATAGTAATGTGGTTTAGCAATGATGTCCCTGGGGAACTGTCTTTCCTGGGGGGATCCAGGGCCCTGTGTACCCTATCCAGCTCCAGATGTGATGTTGGGATATTCGGGATCAGTTCCCTCATTAAGTCCTGCGTGGCTGTGACATCTGTAATTGATTCCGGTAGTCTTCTGATCCTAAAGTTCAGCCTCCGAGATCTGTTCTCCAAGTCATCTATGCGAGAGTTTGCTGTATCTAATTGGTCTTGGAGGGATTGGATCAGGTCAGAGTTCTGGTGGGAGACTGCAGCACTCTGTTAAAGCTTTCCTTCAATGGCATCCATTCTGGAGCCTATATTCTGTAGGTCCGCTTTAATATCTCCTGTTATTTTAGCTGCCGTGGCCTCCAGACCCCTTTCCAGGAGATTGGAGAATTTAGAGATAAGTTCTTCCATCAAATGCTGGGTATTTTGGGTAGACGGGCTGAGGGGGATAGGTGCAGCATAAATAGATGCCATCGGGCCTGCCGGGGAGAAGGCCTGTTCCCCAAATGTATGGCCGAGCAGGGACTCTGTGGAGGCCGGTGAGGGAGTCTGTGCCTGCATTCCTGCGCTGTGAGACACAGGGGTAATGTGGAGAAGGGCAGGGGTCAGCACTTGCCTGTGTTCCGGAGTTGCTTCTGTGAGAGAAGCATGGTGCTGTGCTGCAGCAGCGGCCGCGGCGGCCATCTTGGTACACCCGGAGTGGGTGGAGGCAGGGAATTCGGGGATCAGGCTTCTCCTGGCCCCGGATCCAAGCATATGGGGGTGTTCTCCGGCTCTCGGGGGAATCCTATGCCGTTTTTATGGCTGTCAAGTGGGGTCGGAAAGGCTTGCTGGGCACGCCTGAAGTGGTGAGGTGTGGAGCTCCTGGCTCAAGCAGCCATCTCGGAGCTCTCGCGCATGCGCACTCCGCGGATCACACTTTTTTTAAGATCATCAGACTTTGCAGACTCCCAAAGAACATTGTCTTGGACCAGGGGGTGAAGTTCACCTCCAGGTTTTGGAGAGCCCTTTGTAAAGCCTTGGAAGTAGAACTCTGCCTATCATCTGTCTACCATCCCCAAAGTAATGGGCAAATGGAATACACAAACCAAACCCTGGAGCAATACCTCCACTGCACTGTTATCACTGGTGGAATTCATCTATAATAACTCTGTCCATTCAGCTACGAACCAGTCCCCATTCTGGGCCAATTATGGATTCCACCCTGCTGCCCTGCCTGAAACTATGCCTGAAACTACTGTACCCGCCTTGCAGGACAGACTTGTTTTCATACAAATCAATTATCAGGTCCTCCTGGAGTACATACAGAAAGCCCAAGTGGATTACAAAAAACACTTTGATTGGAAACGGAGGGGGAATCCTGTCTTTAAAGTAAGAGATAAATTGTGGCTATCTACTGGCAACCTGAAATCGGCCTGCCCTTCGCGGAAGCTAGGGCCAAGGTATATTGGCCCCTTTTGGAACAAATGGGGAAAAAAAACAGTGGCGTACTAACTGTCTCTGCCTGACCCGTATAGGATCCTTACAGTCTTTCACACCTCCTTTCCTAAACCAACTATTCCAGATCCATTTCCAGGAAGAGCGGAACCACCAACACCACCAATGACTATTGGAAAGGACACAGAATCCAAGGTAGAATCAATCCTGGACAGCAGGAAGCGAGGGAGACATACACAATTCCTAATTAAATGGAAAGGGTATCCACCCGAAGAAAGCTCCTGGGAACCCGAAGCCAATGTACATGCCCCCAGACTCCTCTGAGAGTTTCAGGCCAAGTACTCAGAAAAAAATTGTCCAAATGGGCATCCAGAGACTGCCCGATGGAGGGGGGGGCAGTTAGGGATCTAGGACTCAGCATCTCTCAGGAAACCCACAGTATGAGAATGGCTCTAGGACCCAGCATCTCTACCAGCACTTCACATGGGCCTTTATAAGGAAGCCATGTTGGTGATTGCAGTTGCTGGTTGATTTTCAGCTCCTCCAGTGTGTTATTTCTGTGATATTCCTGTTCCTGTGTCTCCTGTTAGCGACCTGGCTTGTTCTTGACCTGTCTCCTGCTTGCTTCCTGTGTTCGACCTCGGCTATCCATCTGACCACGTCTGCTCTGATACCCTCCTGGCTCCTGATCTTGGCTATCCATCTGACCATGTCTGCTCTGATACTCACCTGGCTCCTGACCTAGGCTTCCTTCTGACCATGCTCCAGTCTCAGTATTATCAGAGTCCTGCTGATTCTATGCCAGCAAACCATCTGTACTCTGGAACCTCCTGCACACAGTTCAGCAGGCGACCGTGCTACTTTGGGCCTGACCTCTCCTGTTTTCACTCTTAGGGGGGTATGGAACTTAGCCACAAGGGAAGCCCTCTCTCTCCATTGGCCTCCAGCATCAGTGGTAAGTGATAAGTTGTATTTCAGATTTGTACAGATTTGTAGAATGTGAAATATTGAGGGAATTTGTATAATGCCACACTCATTCAAGAGCACAGCTGTGTCTCTTGAGACTTCTGGTGTTGACTGTTTGCAAGGGTTATAGATGGTCTGCCTCTACATGTAAAGTACACCTCCTGTACTTTATAGAAATTTTACTTGTTCTGAAAAAATTAATGTAACTTCGTCCTATTACTAATTAGAAATTTGGACAGTTGTGGAGGCAACATGGACTCTTGTGGTACGGTATAAATTTACAACAGTCAGTTTACAAAAATATATAAATTTATTATGCACAAACACACATATAATAAAAAGCCTTCAATAGTAGATAAATTGCATTGGATGCTACTAATCATGGAGTATCCACTTGTCTGACACAAATTGGAAGAACTTAGATATACATAATGATGATCCCGCGCTGTTACATGCGGAGATTTGTTCTTCCAGTTGTACACTCTCCATGTTTCGGAGTTACCCCCTTCTTCAGGAGTATATTAGGTCAGAAAATGATCTACAAGAAACACATAAATCAAGTGTACAATATTAGAATCAAAAACGCATAACTAATGACCAACCTTCAAGGTATACTGTCATGCATCTTAAATCAATAAAGATATAGTCTAATATACCCCTCAGTACATCCCTCAATATTAAGAATTAAGCCCATACGAAATGGTTGATTTTGGAGCAAAAAAGAAAACTCACCCACATAGCCGGCACCAGAATTTTAGGCGCCACAAGGCCAAAAAATTGGCAATCTCCCGGGCGAGTGTGGGAACCAGGAAAAAGTGAAGTCACATAAGGAGACTGTTACATAAAAAAGAAGATAAAAATAAGAACTTCATAGGGTGGAGAAATCTAACAGCCATTATATTACAGATAATTAAATTCAAAAAATTCTATCAAAACATTTCAATTGGTGATACACACTTATGAAGTCTTCACTAAGCAGTGCATATAATTTGGTTGGGGAGAGAGTGTGTTATCCAAATGATAATTGACGTCATGTGTAGATGGAAATAGTCCAAGGAACCATCCAAAGCCACATATAGATTCTATGTAATATATAAAGAGCATCTCCTGTACTTTGTCCAGGGAGAATGAGAGAAACTGTTGTAGTCAAAAGCGAACAGGTCTGGGCAGGACAGCAGTGAAGCGTTGTCATAAAGGCAGTCAGTAGCAGAGTGAAGAAGGGAAGGGTTGAGATGAAGAAGGTTTTTACAGGTAACTGTTTGATGGTTTGAGGCATAGGAGGTTGGAGTCATGAGAGAGAGTGTGAAACTGATAAGGTTGTGATCAGAGAGAGGAAAAAAGGGTGTTAGAGGGGTTGCAGGGAGTGCAGAGGTGGGAAAATACAAGGTGGCTGAGGTGTGACATTGACTGGAATGCTAAAGTCACAGGAGGATGGGGGTGGGTACTTCAAAGGTGAGAAAGTAAGGTAGGCATGCAGATAAGTCATCAAGAAAGCATGACACTGATCCAAGAGGCCAATAAGTGACTGCAGTCCTCAGACTAACTAGGAAAAAGGTGAATACAGTGCACTTCAAAAGAGCAGAGGGACAGAGGGTTTGTGTAGAGGAACCTGGAAGGTGCTTTGTGGGGAAATGTGAACTCTAACTCCAACTCCATTTCGTCCACTGGGTCTGGGATAATGAGTTTGGTGGAGTCCACCATGAGAGAGGACAACTGGAGAGGCAGAGTCAGATTCCTGAAGCAAGGCTTTAGTAGCAGCAAGTAGGTAGAGAGACTAGAAGTGGAAAAGGTCATTGAAAGAGGCAAGTTTATTAGACACTGAGCAGACATTCCAGAGGGCACATAAGAGGGTAGGGACACAAAAGAGGAGAGGAACATTTAGTGTAGGAAGTGTTAACATAAACTTTCAAGGCTTAATTTACTTAAGTTGCTGCAGAACAACTGTGAGTTGTAAACCCATTACTTCTACCCTGGTAAAGGCCTCTTTATATATCTCTAAAATATACATTATTTTTCAGTTTTTGGTAACCTAAACTTTTTTTTCACCTCTGGCAGTTTACTGCTTACCATTGTACTATTTCTGCTTTTTCACTGGACTTGAACTGTTTAAATCTTAATAAAAACTTGAAAAATGTTGGTGTTCTAAAACTTTTGATGGATAGAGTATGATAGTGCTATTACTTCCACTATTATGCAGGACAACTTACTGCTGTCATTAGCTGCCAAGGACACCAGCTGGTTTCTAATAACCAGTGACTTCAAAGGCTCCATTCACCCACATAGCTATGAATCTCCAGCCAAGCAAGTAATTGAGCCAAGATAGTTAAAAAAAAGGCATGGAACCACCCCCCACACACACACACAATTCATGCAAGGTCCTTTAGGTTTGGTATGAATTTTATAGGGGACAACAAACACAAAAACATTATGAAGTCCTCCCAATGTCAATACCAGACTCTTTGGGTATTGTTTGGTTTAAGGGGTAATGCCATAAAAAAATCAAGGATAAAAAGTGTGAGGTAACCCCTAGAAAATCCCTACCAGGCCCTTATTTGAGCACACAGCTTGGCATGCCAGGAAAGGAGAGACAAGAATCCCCCCCCCCTGAACAATATCAGGTCACAAGATTTTCTCCTAACAAATGTAGTGGGATAATGCACTAGGCTGGTGTGCCCTCTTTTGTTTATTTTTTTTATAGTAGCCTCTTCCCCACAACCCTGGCCTGGTGGTTATGGGGGTCTGTAGGCAGGGGGGTCTTATCTGAATCTGGAACCCCTTTTTAACCAGTTCCTGCTCGACCTATAGCAAAATAACAGCCGTGTTGATCTAGGTGGATGCCGATGACAGATCAGTGTACCAGCCCGCTGCCGGTACCATGTGACCACTGTGACCAATCACAGCAGATCACATGACAATTGTAAACAATGGATGGCTTCTTTTCATGCCATCCATTGTGTACAATTGTGTTGCTTGCTGTGATTGGTCACAGTGATCACATGGCACAGACAGGGTGAATCACAGCTCATCTGTACCATGTGATTAGCTGTGGCTAATCACAGCTAATGACAGCAAAGCAAACTGAATGAATCAATCTTACTATGGTAATATTATATTGCTCTGGTCATAGTGTGTTAAAAAATTCGTAAATAACTTTTTTTCCCCGTAAAGTCACTAGTGAGTTTTCCTGATTACCACAGCACCAGTTATATGATTATGCTATATTGCACTGGTGACAGTATTTAAAAAAAAAATCTGATTTTTTTTTTCTTAATTTTTCAAAAAAGTATGACAAAAAATGACAACTTCAAAAAAACTTGCCATGCCTCTTACTAAATACCTTGGACTGTCTACTTCCCAAAAAGGGGTCATTTGGGGGATATTTGTACTGTCCTGACAATTTTGGGCCTCAAGAAATTAGATAGGCCACCAAAACATCAAGGTTGATCAAAATTAATCATTTTTTTTTCCAGCTTGTAAACCACTTGCAGAGCAGGGTCTGTTTTATTTTGGCCTAACAAAGATGCATTCTGTGCGTGTTTCACGCACCATGTTGGATACGCATTGCCTTTGTGATCTGCTGCAGGTGCTAATGCATTGTTAATGACCTCCCAAACACAACTTGCAAATATAGTGCATTTGCAGGCACCAACTCGCATGGTACTGCAGTACCATGTAATTTGATGTGGTTCATTTTTTTAAAAGTAGTACATGCACTATTTCCTCCATGTTCTAGTGGGATTTCTGCCCATTTTCAAATGGACTGCAAAATCACACCAGACGGAATGTGCCGGAATTACATGGGAATGAGGTACGCCTCCCTGTGCGATTCCAGTATGAACCAGCCCTGAGCGAATCCAATTAATAAAATTTGATTACATATAGAGACTTGATATATGAGCAGATGTCAACAAGTCCAACAGCGGTTTGAAACACTTTAAATCTCCTTTGTGATATATGCATCTGATGCATATCATATTTGGTGTCATCAAAACATAATTTCATTTTGTTCCATAATATGTTGGTTGTCCAATTGTAAAACCTTATCATCAGGAATGCTAAGGGTCATTTATGAGAGTCAATGACTCTGACATGTTAGTTTGAACTACTCTGCAATTGATTTGTACTCTGCACAAAACCAAGTAACAGACAAACTTTATTTTCACTTTTAATCTTTTAGGTCTTGTTCACATCATTTCTTATTCAAGTATTTGTATTAGTCAGGAAGGAGAATAGTGATACAAAAAAAGATCGGTCCATATATGGACAAAAAAATAACTAGCACAACAGTAACCTAGAGGTTGCATTTAAACAAACATAGCTGTTTGATTAGGCTTAGTATCTGACAACAATTAGTGACTATAGATCATCACATTCAGTCTGACCAAGGTCAAAACAACTGCCTTCTTTGCCTCCTTATTCACTGCTGCCTCTGACATGCAACTTGGCATAGCATCTTGGCAGACAAGCCAGCTAACCACAAGCCCAGGATGATCAATGTAGTGAGACTTCATTTAGTCTGCCTTTCCTGACAGTGCCTTAAAGCGGGAGTCCACCTAAAAAAAAAATATTAAAAGCCAGCAGCTAAAAATACTACAGCTGCTGACTTTTAATAAATGGACACTTACCTGTCCCAGGATCCAGCGATGTCAGCAGTCGAAGCCGATCAATCTCGACAGCTGCCGCCACCATCCTCGGTGAGGGAATCAGGAAGTGAAGTGTTGCGGCTTCACTTTCCGGTTCCCTACTGCGCATGCGCGCGTCATGCTGCACGTCCTAACTGGTCCCCGCTATCTCCTGGGACCTGTGTGTTTCCCAGGAGATAGCGGGGGGGGTGCGGTAATGGGCATGACTCCCGCGGGAGTCTATTCCCGGAAGTTGATGCAAATACCTGTATTAGACAGGTATCTGCACCCCCCTCCCCCCTGAAAGGTGCCAATTGTGGCACCGGAGGGGGGAGGAATCGGATGAGCGGAAGTTCCACTTTTGGGTGGAACTCCGCTTTAAATGCATAGTGGTTCCTTCAGGGGTAAAGAGAACAGGTCACTGTTGAAGGAACAAGTTGCCTTCCTTCCTCTTGAGATGTGATGATGGTGTTGAGGGCTGGAGAGATTTTCAATCCATTATGCCCATGCACTCTTTTTTTAGGTTAGTATATACCTACCTGACCTTAATGATTATGGCTGGTCTCTAGGTAAGCTCACGATTACTGGCTCATAGTTGAGCTGAAGGACTGTAAGCATAATAAATACCTGGAAGTACTGGCCAGGACATTAGCATTAATACAGTATCAGTGACAATCCACACAACCATCTGCTGGACATTGAAGCAGCAAATAGATCTATATGCAAGTGTGAGCGAGGTCTGACACATCAGATAGAAGCAATTACAGATTGATTTCTAACAGGCAAACTACTGTAATGTGAATTAAGCAGAGCACTGAACTTCACTCAGGCATTAGAACTTACATGTTAATGCATAGTAGTTATTAAACGTATAGCTGTCATTAGTACGAAAGAGTTAATATATTAGAGACAAAGCAATAAAGAGTTTATAGACATTAGACAAATAGCACTGGCAGGTTAACTTACACTAGGCAAATGCACTGCTAAGGTTAATACAACAAACCAAGCATTAGAGCATTATACATAGTAAGCCAAACCTGCAGAGACAGGCATTGCAGAGTTAATAGGAAAGACTCAACTCTGCAACAGCAAACACCTGTAATATCAGTCACATGTGTGATGCCTAATTTTATTAGCCTAACACATTAAAAGCATAGCATTTATCAACCATGACAGGCTCTACTCCTTCCCTGAACGGGTGGCTGTCAATACACTCCTGGGCGGCTGCCCGGGCCTCCGACCACAAATTACAGCGGACCGGAGGTTACTCTGACATCATCTTGCTGCTCCCCCACTGACTTAGAAAGGGCAGCCCACATTACAGCCACCAGAAGTAGCATGGTGCCATGTTGGAAGTGGGCAGCCACTCTAACAACAATCCCAGCGCTCTTGTAAGGGAGGCAAAAACATACACACAGTACCAGACTAACCAATTAGTATGTGTGGCCACAACTCACCTGGGAGAAGAGATTGGATCACCACCGACAAGCAAACAAGGCAGAATTGTTTTACCTGCATCCAGAGACCAGCATCCTACAACCCCAGTACCTGAACATGGGGGAGGCTTCCTTCTTAGAGGCATTTTACACCCAAACAGAAGGAGCTTCATCACAGGAGAGGATGAACCTGTGCAGATTGGCAAGATGAATCTGGCAAGGTGAAAGTAGAAATTCTTGCTTTAAAAGTCCCATAACCAGCTGAGCAGTGAAAAAGAAGAATGCCGCCTGGTGGGAGGTGATTCATTTATATAGTATAGCCAGTCCTGTGACTGGGCAGGGGGCGGAGCCTGTACCCATACGTGTATGCTGTCATGCCTGTGTCATAAAAGGTTACTTGTTTGCCTCTTTGGGTAATAGGAAACGTTTAGGAAACTTTAGAATTGTTAGTCAAACACTGCTTAAATAAAACCCAGATGTCATCACTATTTAGCATATCTAAAGATTTTAATGAATACATAACTGAATCAATTGGTGTTTATATATATATACCTGGAATTCAACTGTATGGTCAAGAAATACCACACCAGAGATATGATAAGTAAAAAAGATATTATAAGAATTTGATTTAATTCTGCAAAACTTAATACATAAACGAAATAAGCCAGTCCAAAGTAAAATGTCTATAAATCAGAACCAACCCAAAATAGTATGAGAAATACAGTACATTGCCTGTTTACTGCTTAGGGTACAATAAGATAAAAATCTGATTGTTGAGGGGTCATCAAACTTTGTATACCCAAATTAACCTTTGCACTCTCCTACTCCATCAGCCTGTATGACTAGGTTGCAGCTACAACTTCTACTCACTATAAAAGAGGAATTGCGTAATCTGCTTCTAACAAGAATAGAGATCTAAGTTGTATAAATGTCATATTTTTCTGTAGGTTGCCATAAGGAATAATGAGCACTGAAAATATGACTTGTGCTGACCAGCCTGAGACAACAGACGTGATAAGGTCAAGGTAAGAGTTGTTCAGAGATATATCATGCAGCCTCTGACCAGCTTTTCCTTATTACCACTACATGTGCAGTTTTCTGAGTTTTATTTTTCAAAAGAATTTACATAAATGTATGGGTAATTTATTAAATATATTTATCGCAGGAATGAATAAGTTCAGAAAAGGAACAGAAGGAAAAAATATTAAAAACCGCACAATAATTTACATGATCCTCTTTTTATAAATTCAGAGAAACAAAGATATCATCATTGTACCGTGACGTGATTTTTACTGTCTTAATCAATGACAGAGGCTTATTTTCATTTAATCTCATAGAAGAATGAGTCACTTAGAGAAGCACTGAACAAACAAAGAATTGTCATGGTGCGGAAGTCTCAAAGATTTTATTTCCATAAAGAGCTTTAATGTTCATCCTCAAACAGAGTGCACAATAGATATCTTTACAAGTTGTTCAGAATGGTGAAAATAGGATAACTAATGGAACAGTTTTTGACTGGTTTCCTTTAGGTCCTGAAAAGCTTATTTTTCTACTGATACTGATAATTAGTCCAATATACAGTATATATATATATATATATATATATATATATATATATATATATATATATATATATATATATATATATATATATATACATATATATATATATACATATATATATATACGTATATATATATATATATATATATATATATATATATATATATATATATATATATATATATATATATATATATATATACATATATATATATATATATATATATATATATACACACACACACACACAGTATGTACACCTATCAGCCATAACTTTATGACCACCCACCTAATATTGAGTAGGCCCCTCTTTTGATGCTGAAACAGCCCCTTCTGCTGCCAAAACAGCCCTGACCTGTCAAGGCATTGATGCCACTAGACCTATGAAGGTATGCTGTGGTATCTGGTGGCACCAATCTGTCAGTAGCAGATCGTTTAAGTTCTATAAATTGGAGGTGGAGCCTCCATGGATTAGACTTGTTTTTTTAGCCCATCCCATAGTGAATTTAGATCTGGAGAATTTGGAGGTAAAGTTAACATCTCAAGCTCATTGTTGTATTCCACAGACCATTCTTGAACCATTTTTGCAGTGTGCCAGGGGGGATTATCCTGTTGAAAGAGGCCACTGCCATCAGGGAATATCGTTTTAATGAAGAGGTGTACTTGATCAGCAACAATGTTTAGGTAGGACCAAGGTTTCCCAGCAGAACATCGTCCAAAGCATCATGTTGCCTCTGTTTTCTTGCCTTCTTCCCATACTTCATTCTAGTGCCATCTCTTCCACAGGAAAGTTACGCATATGCACCAGGGCAGGATTAAGAACATCATGGGCCTGGTGCTGAGGATTATGGTGGGGATTTTTATTAAAAAAAAATAAATAAAAAGAACAATAATTAAAAATGCAAACTATTTTTTGTTATAACAAATTAAATTAAATAGAGAGAGGGAGGATGAGAGAGAGGTGAGGGGTAAGGGAGGGAGGATGAGAGATAGAGGGAGAGAGGGAGGATGCGAATGAGCATGCATGGAAGTGACAGCAACACAGCCCGGCCAAGGCAAGTGACCGAAGGCACAGAACCCGAAAGGAAGACAGGGTGAAGATTGAACAAAAGTGTGCCCATTCTAGAGCTGGTAACATTTAGGCTTTTCAATATAATTTTAATGAACTGTTCTTGTGTGTAAGAGGCATAGGGAGGAGTATGGCTGGCATAAAAGTGGGAAGTACGTGCAGGTGAGGGAGAGAATTGTGGAGGGTATAGCAGTGGTCACTATGTACAGGAGAGGAGTGTGGAGGGTATGATAGGGGCAGTATGTACAGCAGAAGAGTGTGGAAGGTATTATGAGGGTGGTATGTACAGGAGAGGAGTGTGGAGAGAAAGATAGTTGGCAGTATGTACAGGAGAGGAGTGTGTAGGGTATGACAGTTGATAGTATGTACAGGAGAGGAGTGTGGAAGGTATCACAATGGGCAGTATGCACAGAAGAGGAATGTGGAGGGTATGACAGTGAGCAGTATCCACAGGAGAGGAGTGTGGATGGTAAGACAGTGGGCAGTATGTACAGGAGAGGAGTGTGGAGGGTATTACAGTGGACAGTATGTACAGGAGAGGCGTGTGGAGGGTATGACAGTGAGCAGTATGTACAGGAGAGGAGTGTGGAGGGTATGGCAGTGGGCACTATGTACAGAAGGGGAGTGTGGAGGGTATTATGGGGGCAGTATGTACAAGAGAGGAGTGTGGAGGGTATGATAGGGGCAGTATGTACAGGAGAGGAGTGTGGAAGGTATTATGAGGGTGGTATGTACAGGAGAGGACTGTGGAGAGAAAGATAGTTGGCAGTATGTACAGGAGAGGAGTGTGGAGGGTATGACACTTGACAGTATGTACAGGAGAGGAGTGTGGAAGGTATCACAGTGGGCAGTGTGTACAGAAGAGGAATGTGGAGGGTATGACAGTGATCAGTATGCACAGGAGAGGAGTGTGGATGGTATGACAGTGGGCAGTATGTACAGGAGAGGAGTGTGGAGGGTATGACAGTGGACAGTATGTACAGGAGAGGAGTGTGGAGGGTATGACCGTGAGCAATATGTACAGGAGAGGAGTGTGGAGGGTATAACAGTGGGCACTATGTATAAGAGAGAAGTGTGGAGGGTATGACAGTGGGCACTATGTACAGGTGAGGAGGATGTAGGAATCTGGGAAGGAAAAATGTAAAGGTTTGTGGAAGGATGTTTAGGGACTGTGTAGTGGTTAAGTGGGCCATACAGGAATTGAAATTAAGCCAATTAAGCAGAGACCAGCTATAGTCGATCTATGTATGAGCTAGCTGGTTGTACACAAGTCAATCTATTAATCGACTTGAGTACAACCAGCCTATCAGGTTTTTCCCAAAACAGTCAGTGCTGCCAGCTATAGTAAGCAACACTGATCATTGTATTCTGTGGGTTAGGAAGGCTCCCCACTGGCAGAACACAATAACACTGCAGGATTGATTCCCCCATCCACAGGTCAGAAGGTGAGAAGGTGTGTGGGGACAGGCTGGGGAGAGAGGTCTGTCAGCAGGGGAGTGTGAGGTGGTCATGGAGGGATATCAATCAGCGGGTGGGGGCAGTAACTGGGAGTGATATCTTTAGAAGTAGGGTCTGTCATCTGCAGGTTGGGAAATGGTCACCTGTGATATAAGTTGAAGGGAGGTGACTAACATGGAAAGTGGCTGGGGAGTGACATGGTTGGTGGGGAGTAACCTGGTTGGTGGTGAGTGTGAAATGGATGATGTGTTCAAGTTTCTTTCACATTTGCAGTAATACTTACTGCCCTCTGAAAAGTGATCTGTGGTGTATTGCTTTTCAACGAGTGGTATAGCAGAAGCTGACAGGCATTCATGAGGTGCTACTGCCGCCTCCTTTTTTTTTTACATTGCTGAGTGGCAGTTTTACATTGTTGGACTATGCTGCTGCTACGAGCGAGTTTGACAGGCGGTGCTGCCTGTCAAACTCTGCAGCTTCCAAGCTATCCATTGAGCTCAGTGCCTCTGACTAGAGATGAGCCGAACGCCCCCCGGTTTGGTTCGCACCAGAACCTGCGAACGGACCGAAAGTTTGCACGAACGTTAGAACCCCATTGACGTCTATGGGACGTTTTTTCGAGTGCAGTGATTTTAATGATGCTTAAAGTAAAAAAAAAAAAAGTGAAATATTCCTTTAAATATCGTACCTGGGGGGTGTCTATAGTATGCCTGTAAAGTGGCGCGTGTTTCCCGTGTTTAGAACAGTCCCTGCACCAAATGTCATTTTTAAAGGAAAAAATCTCATTTAAAACTGCTTGCGGGTTTAATGTAATATCGGGTCCTGGCAATATGGATGAAAATCAGTGAGACAAACGGCATGGGTACCCCCCAGTCCATTACCAGGCCCTTTGGGTCTTGTATGGATATTAAGGGGAACCCCGCACCCAAATTAAACAGCAGTATACAGGCGGTGCAAACAAGACAGGGACTGTAGGTTTGTTGTTAAGTAGAATCTGTTTGTCATTTTGAACGGGTACATTTTTAACGTGTTTAGCTCCAGCCAAAAAATCTTTTTTAAGCTTTTTGGAAAACATAGGGAAGGGTTATCACCCCTGTGACATTTGTTTTGCTGTCTTTCCTCCTCTTTAGAAGATTTCACCTCACTTTTTGTCCCAATGACAAATGTTTTTTGAGAATTTGGGGTTTTTTGTGGAACAAGAATTGGAAAGCATCAGTGGAAAGGAGAAATGTTTTTCCCATATTAACTCTTACAGGAGAGAATTTCCCTTCCTAGGGGTAGATTTCATCTCACTTCCTGTTGTCTCCTTCCGTTTTCAAGTAGGAGTCGTTTGTAAGTTAGATGTTTGAAAGTAGGGGCCTGCCCTATATACTCAGCAGAAATTTGGGCCTTAGGTGTTGTTGTGGCCACAACAACGTAAGCCCTCACAGGGCCCTGCTGTGAAATATTAGATCAAGAATTGTAATTACATGCCCCTGTTGAACAGGGGCAGAAAAACTGGGCCTTTGGTGGTGGTGGTGGTGCTTGTGCCACAACACTGTAAGTCCTCACTCGCTCTTGGTGGGTGCAGAAATGGGCCCTGCTGTGAAATATTGGATCAAGAATTGTAATTACATGCCCCTGTTGAACAGGGGCAGAAAATTTGGGCCTTTGGTGGTGGTGGTGGTGGTGCTGGTGCCACAACACTGCAACCCCTCACAGACACTCTAGTTGGAGCGCAGGAACGAGCCCTGCTGCAAAGTATTGCATCAAAAATTGTAATTACATGCCCCTGTTAAACAGGGGCAGAAAAATTGGGCCTTAGGCACTGGTGCTGGTGCCACAACACTGCAACCCCTCACAGACACTCTAGTTGGAACGCAGGAACGAGACCTGCTGCAAAGTATTGCATAAAAAATTGTAATTACACGCCCCTGTTAAACAGGGGCAGAAAAATTGGGCCTTAGGCACTGGTGCTGGTGCCACAACACTGCAACCCCTCACAGACACTCTAGTTGGAACGCAGGAACGAGCCCTGCTGCAAAGTATTGCATCAAAAATTGTAATTACACGCCCCTGTTAAACAGGGGCTGAAAAATTGTGCCTTAGGCACTGGTGGTGGCGCCCAGAACCAAAAATGTTCTTACAAGCTATCAGCGTGATGATTGAGGAGGAAGAGGATAATTACTCAGGGATAGTCACTCAGCATCAGCATAGGCAGTCTTTGAAGGGATCTGAGATTTCCAAAAAAATTATTCGGTTACATCAGCATCAGGTGCTTGGTAGCTGGTGGTGATCCAAGACTGATTCATTTTTATGAAGGTCAGTCGATCGACCGAGTCGGTGGACAGACGCACCCTGTAATCGGTTACCACGCCTCCAGCAGCAATAAATGTGCGTTCTGAAAGAACGCTGGATGCAGGACAGTCCAGTAGCTCAATTGCATACTGTGCAAGCTCTGGCCAGTGATCCATCCTCAGGACCCAGTAACCCAGAGGATTTTCGGTGGGAAAGGTGTCCAAGTCTGATCTTACCCCTAGGTATTCCTGCACCATGTAAAACAGACGCTGGCGATGGTTGCTGGAACTGATCATACCTTGGGGCTGCGGACCAAAAAATTGTCTGAACGCATCGGTCAGACGGCCACCTTCTCCACCGCTCCTTCTTTGACTGACCGAAGCCTCAGCAACACATTGTCCAGAAACAGGAGTTTGTAACCTCCCAGTCTCTGGGAACGCGTTGCACAGACCTTTCTGCAAGGCCTCCCGAAGATGTTTCATCCTCTGCTCCCTCTGCGATGGCAAGATAAGGTCCGCAACCTTACCCTTGTAACGTGGATCAAGGAGGGTTGCCAGCCAGTATTGGTCCTTCTCCTTGATACCACGAATACGAGGATCCTTACGCAGGCTTTGCAGGATCAGGGAGGCCATGCAGGGTAGGTTTGCTGAGGCATTCGGTCCGGAGTCCTCTGGGTCACTAAGGACGACATGGTCCGCAGCCACCTCCTCCCAGCCACGTACAAAGCCATGTGTTTCTTGGGACTGATCCCTTAAAGACTGCTGCTGATGCTGAGTGCCAGGCTCCACCTCCATACTGACACAATCTTCCTCCTCCTCCTCCTCCTCGTCCTCTTCCTGTGTGATCGGCGGGCACGCAGGAACATTGTCTGGATAAAGGGGGCCTTGAGAGCTAAGGAAGTCCTCCTCTTCCTGCCTCTGTTCTGCCTCAAGTGCCCTGTCCATTATTCCACGCAGCGTGTGCTCCAACAGGTGGACAAGGGGGACAGTGTCACTGATGCATGCACTGTCACTGCTCACCATCCTCGTGGCCTCCTCAAATGGTGACAGGACAGTGCATGCATCCCTGATCATGGCCCACTGGCGTGGGGGAAAAAAAACAAGCTCCCCTGACCCTGTCCTGGTGCCATAGTCGCACAGGTACTCATTGATGGCCCTCTGCTGCGTGTGCAGCCGCTGCAGCATGGCCAACGTTGAGTTCCACCTGGTGGGCATGTCACAGATTAGGCGGTTCTTGGGCAGGTTAAACTCCTTTTGGAGGTCCGTCAGCCGAGCACTGGCATTATATGACCGGCGGAAATGCACACAGACTTTCCTGGCCTGCCTCAGGACATCCTGTAAGCCCGGATACCTGCCCAAGAACCGCTGCACCACCAAGTTAAGGACATGAGCCAAACAGGGCACATGAGTCATTTGTCCCTGTCGGAGGGCAGAGAGGAGGTTGGTGCCATTGTCGCAAACCACCATTCCTGCCTTAAGTTGGTGTGGCATCAACCACCTCTGAACCTGCCCCTGCAGAGCTGACAGAACCTCTGCCCCAGTGTGGCTCCTGTCCCCCAAGCACACCAGCTCAAGCACCGCATGGCATCTTTTGGCCTGCGTACTTGCGTAGCCCCTTGAATGGCTACGGAGCACCGCTGGTTCCGAGGACAAAGCACAGGAAGAGGCCATGGAGGAAGAAGAAGAGGAGGGGGTGGAGGAGAGAGGTGTGTCACAATCATTAGCATTTTGGAGGCGTGGTGGTGGAACAACCTCCAACACTACTGCACCTTGTCCTGCATCCTTCCCAGCTGCCAGCAGAGTCACCCAATGCGCCGTGAAACTTAGGTAACGTCCCTGTCCATGCCTGCTGGACCGTGAGTCAGCGGTAATATGCACCTTACCACTGACCGCCCTGTCCAGCGAGGCATGGACATTGCCTTCCACATGCCGGTAGAGAGCCGGAATCGCCTTCCGTGAGAAAAAGTGGCGTTTGGGTACCTGCCACTGAGGAACCGCACATTCCACAAACTCACAGAAGGGGGCAGAGTCTACCAACTGAAAAGGCAGCAGTTGAAGTGCTAGCAATTTTGCCAAGCTAGCATTCAACCGCTGGGCATGCGGATGGCTGGGAGCAAACTTCTTTTGGCGGTGCAGCAGCTGGGGCAGGGAAATTTACCTGGTACAATCTGACGTCGGTGTACCAAAAGCAGATTGCCCACAAGTACTTGGCTGTGACACACCTAATTCTACACCTTCATTCCTCTCAGTGCAGGTCTCAGAGAGGACTGAAGGTATAGTGGGGTTGGAAATCTCAGCTGATGAGGAGCAAGGAGAGGTCCTCTTTGTTCTTTGGTGTGGGTCTTTTAGATACGCTTGCCAACGAACTGCATGGCAGGTCAACATATGTCTGGGCAAGCATGTGGTACCCAAGCGGGAGATGTTTTGGCCACGCGAGATACGCTTGAGACATATGTTGCAAATAGCAGCGGTGCGATCTGATGCACTCGTCTCAAAAAAGGCCCACACCAAAGAACTTTTGGAATAACGCGCAGAGACAGCAGCGCCCTGCACATGTGGAGCTTTGGGGTGTGATGCAGTCGGTGTGCTGCCCTTAGGCTGGCCCCTGGAGGGCATCCTGCCTCGTTGGTGATGTGCCGCCTCCTCCTCCTCCTCCTCCTCTCTCCTATCAGGCACCCACGTTGAGTCAGTGACCTCATCATCCCCTCCCTCCTCATCACTGGAGCAAACCTGGCAGTATGCTGCAGCAGGGGGAGCATGACTGCCAGATTGCTGTCCTTCTTGGGCACCCCCTCTGTCCGTGCTCATGTTACTGCCTTCATCGAGCTCAGTATCATCATCAGAGCCTTCCAAACGCTGGGCATCCTCCTGGAGCATGTACCCAACACTGTGGTCAAACAGTTCGAGGGACTCCTCAGGAGGACATGGTGGGGCTAGGGAAGGAGTCACTGATGACATTGAGCCGAGGGAAGAGGCCGCTGCTTTGCCAGACAAAGTACCCTGGGCATGGGTGAGAGAGGATGAGGAGGATGAGGACGGCTTGGTCATCCACTCGACCAAGTCTTCCGCATGTTGTGGCTCAACACGGCCAGCTGCCAAAAAAAAGGCCAAGCGTGTCCCACGGCCATGTGCTGATGAGGATGCACCGTCTCCACGACCAGCACTAGACACGGAGCCTGCTTGCCCTCTCTTATTGGCTTGTGACTGTCTGCCTCTCCTTCTTGGCCTTCCAGACATACTAATGGCCTGTAGCTGTACTAAGCTGGGATATATATATATATATATATATATATATATATATATATATATATATATGTACTGATACTGCAGCTAGCAAAATCAACTGCCTGCCTGTAGTATGAGAACACCACCAACCTTCTACAGGTAGCTTTAGCTAAACACTGTGAGGTGGACGCACCCCACTAACTTGTAGGTTTAGCTGAACACTGTGAACAGGACGCACCCCACTAACTTGTAGGTTTAGCTGGACACTGTCAGCAGGACGCACTGCACTAACTGTAAATAGTCTAGCTGCCTGACTGTGGTACTAATAGGATCAAAAGAACACCAGTAATTTTCTTCAGGTAGCTGTATATACTGTAACAAGACAAGCCTGCCTGTCAGTAAGAAGATAACAGGAACGGATCTAGCTGAACACTGTGAGCAGGACGCACTGCACTAACTTGTAGGTTTAGCTGAACACTGTGAGGTGGACGCACCCCACTAACTTGTAGGTTTAGCTGAACACTGTGAACAGGACGCACCCCACTAACTTGTAGGTTTAGCTGAACACTGTGAGCAGGACGCACCCCACTAACTTGTAGGTTTAGCTGAACACTGTGAGCAGGACGCACTGCACTAACTGTAAATAGTCTAGCTGCCTGACTGTGGTACTAATAGGATCAAAAGAACACCAGTAATTTTCTTCAGGTAGCTGTATATACTATAACAAGACAAGCCTGCCTGTCAGTAAGAAGATAACGGGAACGGATCTAGCTGAACATTGTGAGCAGGACGCACTGCACTAAACTTGTAGGTTTAGCTGAACACTGTGAGCAGGATGCACCCCACTAACTTGTAGGTTTAGCTGAACACTGTGAGCAGGACGCACTGCACTAACTGTAAATAGTCTAGCTGCCTGACTGTGGTACTAATAGGATCAAAAGAACACCAGCAATTTACTTCAGGTAGCTGTCTATACTGTAACAAGACAAGCCTGCCTGTCAGTAAGAAGATAACAGGAATGGATCTAGCTGAACACTGTGAGCAGGACGCACTGCACTAACTGTAAATAGTCTAGCTGCCTGACTGTGGTACTAATAGGATCAAAAGAACACAAGCAATTTTCTTCAGGTAGCTGTATATACTGTAACAAGACAAGCCTGCCTGTCAGTAAGAAGATAGCAGGAACGGATCTAGCAGAACACTGTGAGCAGGACGCACTGCACTAACTGTAAATAGTCTAGCTGCCTGACTGTGGTACTAATAGGATCAAAAGAACACCAGTAATTTTCTTCAGGTAGCTGTATATACTATAACAAGACAAGCCTGCCTGTCAGTAAGAAGATAAGGGGAACGGATCTAGCTGAACACTGTGAGCAGGACGCACCCCACTAACTTGTAGGTTTAGCTGAACACTGTGAGCAGGACGCACCCCACTAACTTGTAGGTTTAGCTGAACACTGTGAGCAGGACGCACCGCTCTAACTTGTAGGTTTAGCTGAACACTGTGAGCAGGATGCACTCCACTAACTTGTAGGTTTAGCTGAACACTGTGAGCAGGACGCACCCCACTAACTTGTAGTTTTAGCTGAACACTGTGAGCAGGACGCACTGCACTAACTGTAAATAGTCTAGCTGCCTGACTGTGGTACTAATAGGATCAAAAGAACACAAGCAATTTTCTTCAGGTAGCTGTATATACTGTAACAAGACAAGCCTGCCTGTCAGTAAGAAGATAGCAGGAACAGATCTAGCTGAACACTGTGAGCAGGACGCACTGCACTAACTGTAAATAGTCTAGCTGCCTGACTGTGGTACTAATAGGATCAAAAGAACACCAGTAATTTTCTTCAGGTAGCTGTAAATACTGTAACAAGACAAGCCTGCCTGTCAGTAGAAAGATAACAAGAACGGATCTAGCTAAACTGAATACAGTGTATATATATATATATGCAACACCTGGGATGCATATATATACACAATACACTGTAAGTGCAGCTAACTGACTGACTGTTCTGCCTAATCTATCTAACTCAAATCAAATGTCACTGTCTGTCTCTCTCTCTCTCTCTGAATGAACGCCGAAACACACACTACACAGGGCCGCTGTGCAGGCGGCCTTATATAGTGTGGGGCGTGTACTAAATCCCCTGAGCCATAATTGGCCAAAGCCTCCTTGGTTTTGGCCAATTACGGCTCTCTGTTCAGGCGGCGCTGTGATTGGCCAAGCATGCGGGTCATAGTGCATGCTTGGCCAATCATCAGCCAGCAATGCACTGCGATGCCGCAGTGAATTATGGGCCGTGACGCGCCACACGAATTTGGCGCAAACGCCCCATATCGTTCGCAATTCGGCGGACGACCGAACAGCCGATGTTTGAGTCGAACATGGGTTTGACTCGAACACGAAGCTCATCCCTACCTTTGACAAGAAGTGAGGAGAGGTACTGTGAGCTCATCCTCTCAGTCTGCTGCAAACAGTGTGTGCCAGCTTGTATTTAAACAGGCCGCTCCATGTGTAGCTTCTGACAGGCTGCGTAAGGAGCCCCATATCTCCATGACCATAGGTGATAGGAGCTCCAAATTTTGACCAGTAGTGGGGTAGACCTTCAGCTACATACCCCCCAGATTTGGGCTCTATGTGACCACTGGTATATATACACACACATACATACACAGTGCCTTGAAAAAGTATTCATACCCCTTGAAATTTTCCACATTTTGTCATGTCACAACCAAAAACGTAAATGTATTTTATTTGGATTTATGTGATGGACCAACACAAAGTGGCACATAATTGTTAAGTGGAAGGAAAATGATAAATGGTTTTCAAATTTTTTTACAAATACATATCTGGAAAGTCTGGCTTGCATTTGTATTCAGCCCCCTTTTCTCTGATACCCCTAACTAAAATCTACTAGAACCAATTGTCTTCAAAAATCACCTAATTAGTAAATAGAGTCCACCTGTGTAATTTAATATCAGTATAAATATAGCTGTTCTATGAAGCCATCAAAGGTTTGTTAGAGAACCTTAGTAAACAAACAGCATCATGCAGACCAAGGAACACAACAGGCAGGTCATGGATAAAGTTGTGGAGAAGTTTAAAGTAGGATTAAGTTATAAAAAAAATATCCCAAGCTTTGAACATCTCACGGAGCACTGTTCGCTCCACCATCCAAAAATTGAAAAAGAATAGGGCACAACTGCAAGCCTACCACGACATGGCCGTCCACCTAAACTGACAGGCCGAGCAAGGAGAACATTAATCAGAGAAGCAGCCAAGAGGCCCATAGTAACTCTGGAGGAACTACAGAGATCCATAGTTCAGGTGGGAGAATCTGTCCACAGGACACCTATTAGTCGTGTACTCCACAAATCTGGCCTTTATGGAAGAGTGGCAAGAAAAAAGCCATTGTTGAAAGAAAGCCATAAGAAGTCCCATTTGCAGTTTACGAGAAGCCATGTGGGGGACAAAACAAACATTTGGAAGAAGGTGATCTGGTCAGATGAGACCAAAATGCAACTTTTTGATCTAAAAACAAAACACTGCACATCACCCTAAACACACCATCCCCACCGTGAAACATGGTAGTGGCAGCATCATGTTGTGGGGATGCTTTTCTTCAGTAGGGACAGGGAAGCAGGTCAGAGTTGATGGGAAGATGGATGGGGCCACATACAGGGCTTTCTTAGAAGAAAACCTGTTTGAGTCTGCAAAAGACTTGAGAATGGGGCAGAGGTTCACCTTCCAGCAGGACAACAACCCTAAACATACAGCCTGAGCTACAATGGAATAGTTTAGATCAAAGCATATTCTTGTGTTAGAATGCCCACAGTCAAAGTCCAGACCTAAATCCAATTCAGAATCTGTGGCAAGACTTCAAAATTGCTGTTCACAGATGCTCTCCATTCAATCTGACAGAGCTTGAGCTATTTTGCAAAGAAGAATTGGCAAAAATGTCACTGTCTAGATGTGCAAAGCTGGTGGAGACATCCCCACAAAGACTTGCAGCTGTAATTGCAGCGAAAGGTGGTTCTGCAAAGTACTGACTCATAGGGGCTGAATACAAATGCACGCCACAATTTTCACAAGTTTATTTGTAAAAAAAATTGAAAACCATTTATCATTTCCCTTCCACTTCACAATTATGTGGCACTTTGTGTTGGGCTATCACATTAAATCCCAATAAAATACATTTTTGTTTTTGGTCGTAACATGATTAAATGTGGAATATTTAAAGGGGTGTGAATACTTTTTTAAAGGCACTGTATATATATATATATTTATATATACACATAGTAAAGTTCAGGGATCTCTGTATTGAATTGTATTGTAACTGTGCTGTCTGCCCTTATGTTGTAAAGCGCTGAGCAAACTGTTGGCACTATATAAATCCTATATAATAATAATAATAATAATCTAGCACCTTGGGACCACGTGCATGCCATGATCACTTAGTGCCCCTGTCCCTCATTCCAGCACCCGGGTGTTGGCTGTTGCTTTTCCCCTGTGTTCACCTGCAAGATGATTGATCTGATCGGTCATACTGATATAAGAAAACCAAACACTCTATCCCTTGCTTGTGATAGAGACAGTTACCCGCATTGTTCCTGTTCAAGCCTCCCGTTTGCTTTGCTGTTGGATTTCCCAGTGTATGACCCGGATCGGATATTGGACTATTCCCTGAACTCAACCTGCCTTATTACCTAGACTGTTATTGGATTGGATATTGGACTATTCCCTGAACTCAGCCTGCCTTATTACCTAGACTGTTATTGGATCGGATATTGGACTATTCCCTGAACTCAGCCTGCCTTATTACCTGGACCGTCTTAGAACCACGCTATCTGTCTGCTAAACTACAAGTAGTTTGTTGTTTGCTCTGCTCACGCATGCCCTAGTGTGGTGGCCAGGCACTATAGCATCGTGTATAAGTCTTAGGGGAACCAAGTACCGCTAGGCCTGCTTTTCTTAAGGGAAAGGGGGCTGCTATAGGTGAAGCACACAGTAGCTAGCTATAGTGTCTAACCACCTGTATTGAGGTAGACGTGACATTTGTGCAACAGCCAGTTGTCTTAAACATAAAAGTCTTTATTTTTCTTAAGCAGACACAAAGGAGCTTCGAGCAGCAAAACAAAACTTCAGGATTAGGGATGAGCTTCGAGTTCGAGTCGAACTCATGTTCGACTCGAACATTGGCTGTTCGCAAGTTCGCCGAACAGCGAACAATTTGGGGTGTTCGCGGCAAATTCGAATGCTGCAGAACACCCTTTAAAAGTCTATGGGAGAGATCAAAAGTGCTAATTTTAAAGGCTAATATGCAAGTTATTGTCATAAAAAGTGTTTGGGGACCCCGGTCCTGCCCCAGGGGACATGGATCAATGCAAAAAAAAGTTTTAAAAACGGCCGTTTTTTCAGGTGCAGTGATTTTAATAATGCTTAAAGTCAAACAATAAAAGTGTAATATCCCTTTAAATTTCGTACCTGGGGGGTGTCTATAGTATGCCTGTAAAGGGGCGCATGTTTCCCGTGTTTAGAACAGTCTGACAGCAAAATGACATTTTGAAGGAAAAAACTCATTTAAAACCACCCGCGGCTATTGCATTGCCGACAATACACATAGAAGTTCATTGATAAAAACGGCATGGGAATTCCCCAAAGGGGAACCCCGAACCAAAATTAAAAAAAAAAAAATGACGTGGGAGTCCCCCTAAATTCCATACTAGGCCCTTCAGGTCTGATATGGATATTAAGAGGAACCCCGGCCAAAAAAAAAAAAAAATGACGTGGGGTTCCCCCTAAATTCCATACCAGACCCTTCAGGTCTGGTATGGATTTTAAGGGGAACCCTGTGCCAAAAAAAAAACAAAAAACGGCGTGGGGTCCCCCCAAAAATCCATACCAGACCCTTATCCGAGCGCGCAACCTGGCAGGCCGCAGGAAAAGAGGGGGGGACGAGAGTGCGGCCCCCCCCCTCCTGAACCGTACCAGGCCACATGCCCTCAACATTGGGAGGGTGCTTTGGGGTAGCCCCCCAAAACACCTTGTCCCCATGTTGATGAGGACAAGGGCCTCATCCCCACAACCCTGGCCGGTGGTTGTGGGGGTCTGCGGGCGGGGGGCTTATCGGAATCTGGAAGCCCCCTTTAACAAGGGGACCCCCAGATCCCGGCCCCCCCCTGTGTGAAATGGTAAGGGGGTACTGTACCCCTACCATTTCACTAAAAAACTGTCAAAAATGTTAAAAATGACAAGAGACAGTTTTTGACAATTCCTTATATATATTTTGGTGGACTGTGTTTAACAGAATGCTCAATCAGAGAAAGCACAGCTCAATTGGAGAAGAGCTTATAGCGGTGGTCATCAACCTGGTTAAAAGAATATGTACATTTTGCAGATAGACAGCAGATTGTTACAACACTCCTAGTATGAAAGGGGTTAAAGTCGTTTAGGACATTCCATTCCCGAACACAAAGGCAGCTACCAAACACTCCAACCAGCCGAACAAGAAACCCATACGAATAATTCTCCCCACAAGTACGAGACAAGGCTCTGTGTTGAGGGTCAAACAGGAATTAATTTTTAGTGAAAGGAATACAAGTCTTATATACAGTAAAAAGAGGAGGTGTATACCTCCTGCTCATATTACTCTGAAAATACACCTGTGACCAGAAACCTAATTAACATGAGCTCATTAACTAATCCCTTTAAGCAGCCTGGTCATTGTTATGATAAATCAGGATTTCACTACAGGTCAGACTTGTTGTCACCGAGCTTCATACATTATCATAAGTTTAAACACAGGACTCCTTCTCACAATGGCAGAAGTTAATTACAATTAACAATACCAACAGTGATCTCCCCCCCTCCTCAGCCTAGTAGGCTACAAACTATAGCATGAGTAGACTGTCCGGCTCCTATCCAGGTCTAGAGGCCAATGTGATCAGCTCTCTCTCAACTAACATGTTGAGTTCAGAATCATACAAACCAAGAATTGTCTTTACATATAGCCTGGGAGATATTGTGGATTAATATTACTGTCCCATTTTAAGTAATCCAAGATATATTTTCTCAGTCACCCTGTGACCAAAAGTGACTCCCGTCACACAGATAAATAAAGAAACTGATAAACATGTTGAGTTTTGAACGTAAACATCATTTGGCTGTAATGTGAAAAAACGTGTGTTACATGCATTGATGTAATATGGTGCCATTTATTCCGAATAGCACCCTAACGCATCTACTGTAGCTTTGCAGCACAGCACAATGCCCAGCAATGGGAAGCACAGCAAAAGCTTTGCAATGGTCCACGCTGTCGCAAATGCAGCATGCACAAAGTTTGGACATTTGTGACATGTTGGGCAGCCCATTCAAATGACTGGGCAGCCCTAACACAATGCAAGCTAACAAGCATGTGTTTACTGCACCACAGCAGACCAGTCTGGTGTGAAAGGGTACTATTCCACTGGGAAATTTGTAATTGATTTACTGACAGCAAATAGGCTGTTCATTTTGCAAGTCAATTTTCCCATAGACATCAATTTTATTTGAGTACAGCGTCGCACCACCGCGCAATAGTCAGTTAAGATAAGGTAGTGCCATATTGCAAAATATTGCCTGGTCATGAAGAGGGGGGGGGGAATCGGCCGGAGGGCAAGGGTTTTTTTTTTCTTGCATGTGAGGGGTTGTTCATTAAAATTTTCCTCACATTCAGTAGGTTAAAAGAAATTTACCCTGAAAAGTAAACAGCCAATTCAGCTTTGGTAAATCAAACCCACCACCAGTGTGGCTGATTTACCAAAAGAGTTGAGTATCTTCGATCAATATATTCAGTGAACATTTACTTGATTATCCAGTAATTTAAAAAGCTAATTCCTGTTTACTTCTTTACTTCTTTCCTCTGCATATGATTGGATATTTACAATGCATTTATTAAGTTACTACATGAAGATTCTCAGCTCCTTTAGCAAATCACCCCACCATTTCAACAGTTGTTACAGAGGAAAGCAGAGTTATTGCAAATTATTATTATTTTTTCTTTGATGGCTACGGACTTGTACATACAGTCCAATGACAAAATATGGAAGAGTAAGCGAGTGGTGTGATAGCCACATCAGGTAAACAATGCAATAATAACTCAAGAAATGGCCTCCCTTAAAGATACACTATAATTTATCTTTAGATTAATGTGCATGAAAATAGTATATTGTTGCTAATTTTGGGGTTAGGTCTGACAGGGAGCACATGGACGTAGCTAATCAGGTTAACATTTCATTGCAATAATTGATAATAGACTGCAACGTGGTCTTGTAGAGCATTTCCTTTTTATATTAATCATGAAATAATTCTGTTGGTAGAAAATGTGTTCTGACTTTATGAAATGAATTACCAGTTATGGGTACTTGGTACAGATGTGTAGAAAACTTGCAGAAATAAATAAAGTTGGTAACATTATTTCCAGCATTGTTGCAATAACCGTTTGTCAATTTCTTCTGCATTATATTTGTTTTCAAGAATAAACAACTTACACAGAGTAACCATCTAGTATTGACCCACTCAGAATACAAATACTTTAAAATGGATATTCCCTTGTATTCTTCACTAACAAGATAAACAACAGCAGACCTAAGGACATGTGGGTTGAACTCGAAATTCAGACTAAACATAGTTTGAGCTAAAATAAAAATGCCATTGTAACAAATTAGATCTTAACCAATCAATAACATTGTGCTAATGAAGTTGATTTACTAAAGGCAAATAGGCGGTTCATTTTGCAGGGAAGTTGCACTTTGCAAGAGAATTTTCCCCAGGGCTTAAATTTCACTTTGCAAAGAACACTTAATAATTTGCAAGTAATTTTTTTTTTAAATTGCATTTTTATTTGCACATGATTGGATGATAGAAGTCAGCACAGCTTCAACTCATTTGCCAAACTCTGGAGCAATTTCCCTTGCAAAGTGTAACTTCCCTTGCAAAGTGAATAGCCTCATTGTCTTTAGTAAAATAACCCCATTACATAATATTGCATAATAACAGTTTATCTAAACAATATTCAAACTAGGACTTTTTTCCTTTTCAAGTTTTGGAAATCACAAGGTATTGTTAGGACCTCTGTCCTAAGGAAATGAAGTCTGGAGAAATCTCCACCAAAGGGACAAACCTGAAAGAGATCTTATGATATCCAAAATGAAATACATTTGCCTGGAATTAAACTTTAAAGCATAACTAAGGGCACATTTTATTTTAGATGTGGATGTAGTGGTGTGAGTGGTAATAAACACTATCAAGTTTTTATTGCTGTCTATGTCTCCATTAGGGGGATTCACTTTTTCTAATTGTCTTAACCACTTGCCGATCGCCTCATGCTGATATACATCAGCAGAATGGCACGGGCAGGCAAAATCACGTCCCTGGTACGTGATTGCCTTCCCGCGGGCGGGGGGTCCGATCGGACCCCCCCGGTGCCCGAGGCAGTCGGCTTTGGTCTGGGAGCGTTCGGTGATGAGGGGGAGGTCATCCATTCGTTGCCCCCCCTCGCGATCGCTCCCAGCCAATGAGAATCCTCCCCTGCCTGTGTGTGCCAGTACCGCTAACACCCACGCACGCAGTATACGCCTCTCTTAGTGGTATAGTATCTGAACGGATCAATATCTGATCCGATCAGATCTATACTAGCGTCCCCAGCAGTTTAGGGTTCCCAAAAAGGCAGTGTTAGTGGGATCAGCCCAGATACCTGCTATCACCTGCGTTTTGCCCCTCTGCCCGGCCCAGCCCAGCCCACCCAAGTGCAGTATCGATCGATCACTGTCACTTACAAAACACTAAACGCATAACTGCAGCGTTCGCAGAGTCAGGCCTGATCCCTGTGATCGCTAACAGTTTTTTTGGTAGCGTTTTGGTGAACAGGCAAGCACCATTCCCAGGCAGTGTCAGGTTAGTGCCAGTAGCACTAACACCCACGCATGCATCGTACACCTCCCTTAGTGGTATAGTATCTGAACGGATCAATATCTGATCAGATCTATACTGGCGTCCCCAGCAGTTTAGGGTTCCCAAAAACACAGTGTTAGCGGGATCAGCCCAGATACCTGCTAGCACCTGCGTTTTGCCCCTCCGCCCGGCCCAGCCCGCCCAGCCCACCCAAGTGCAGTAGTGATCGATCACTGTCACTTACAAAACACTAAACGCATACCTGCAGCGTTCGCAGAGTCAGGCCTGATCCCTGCGATCGCTAACAGTTTTTTTGGTAGCGTTTTGGTCAACTGGCAAGTGCCAGCGGCCTAGTACACCCTGGTCGTAGTCAAACCAGCACTGCAGTAACACTTGGTGACATGGCGAGTCCCATAAGTGCAGTTCAAGCTGGTGAGGTAGCAAGCACAAGTAGTGTCCCGCTGCCACCAAAAAGACAAACACAGGCCCGTTGTGCCCATAATGCCCTTCCTGCTGCATTCGCCAATCCTAATTGGGAACCCACCACTTCTGCAGCGCCCGTACTTCCCCCATTCACATCCCCAACCAAATGTAGTCGGCTGCATGAGAGGCATTTTCTTTATGTCCTCCCGAGTACCCCTACCCAACGAACCCCCCCAAAAAAGATGTCGTGTCTGCAGCAAGCGCGGCTATAGGCGTGACACCTGCTATTATTGTCCCTCCTGTCCTGACAATCCTGGTCTTTGCATTGGTGAATGTTTTGAACGGTACCATGCACTAGTTGAGTATTAGCGTAGGGTACAGCATTGCACAGACTAGGCACACTTTCACAGGGTCTCCCAAGATGCCATCGCATTTTGAGAGACCCGAACCTGGAACCGGTTACAGTTATAAAAGTTACAGTTACAAAAAAAAATGTAAAAAAAAAAAATACGCAAACAAAAATATAAAATAAAAAAAAATAGTTGTCGTTTTATTGTTCTCTCTCTCTATTCTCTCGCTATTGTTCTGCTCTTTTTTACTGTATTCTATTCTGCAATGTTTTATTGTTATTATGTTTTACCATGTTTGCTTTTCAGTTATGCAATTTTTTATACTTTACCGTTTACTGTGCTTTATTGTTAACCATTTTTTTGTCTTCAGGTACGCCATTCACTACTTTGAGTGGTTATACCAGAATGATGCCTGCAGGTTTAGGTATCATCTTGGTATCATTCTTTTCAGCCAGCGGTTGGCTTTCGTGTAAAAGCAATCCTAGCGGCTAATTAGCCTCTAGACTGCTTTTACAAGCAGTGGGAGGGAATGCCCCCCCCCCACCATCTTCCGTGTTTTTCTCTGGCTCTCCTGTCTCAACAGGGAACCTGAGAATGCAGCCAATGATTCAGCCAGCTGACCATAGAGCTAATCAGAGACCAGAGTGGCTCCAAACATCTCTATGGCCTAAGAAACCGGAAGCTACGAGCATTTTATGACTTAGATTTTGCTGGATGTAAACAGCGCCATTGGGAAATTGGGGAAGCATTTTATCACACCGATCTTGGTGTGGTCAGATGCTTGAGGGCAGAGGAGAAATCTAAGGTCTAATAGACCCCAATTTTTTCAAAAAAGAGTACCTGTCACTACCTATTGCTATCATAGGGGATATTTACATTCCCAGGGATAACAATAAAAATGATTAAAAAAAAAATGAAAGGAACAGTTTAAAAATAAGATAAAAAAGCAAAAAAATAATAAAGAAAAGAAAAAAAAAAAAAGCACCCCTGTCTCCCCTGTTCTCGCGCTAAGGCGAACGCAAGTGTCGGTCTGGCGTCAAATGTAAACAGCAATTGCACCATGCATATGAGTTATCACTGCGAAGGTCAGATCGAGGCCAGTAATTTTAGCAGTAGACCTCCTCTGTAAATTTAAAGTGGTAACCTGTATAGGCTTTTAAAGGCTTTTAAAAATGTATTAATGTTGTTGCCACTGCACGTTTGTGCGCAATTTTAAAGCATGTCATGTTTGGTATCCATGTACTCGGCCTAAGATCATCTTTTTTATTTCATCAAACATTTGGGCAATATAGTGTGTTTTAGTGCATTAAAATTTAAAAAAGTGTGTTTTTTCCCCAAAAAATGCGTTTGAAAAATCGCTGCGCAAATACTGTGTGAAAAAAAAAATGAAACACCCACCATTTTAATCTGTAGGGCATTTGCTTTAAAAAAATATATATAATGTTTGGGGGTTCAAAGTAATTTTCTTGCAAAAAAAAAAATTTTTTCATGTAATCAAAAAGTGTCAGAAAGGGCTTTGTCTTCAAGTGGTTAGAAGAGTGGGTGATGTGTGACATAAGCTTCTAAATGTTGTGTATAAAATTCCAGGACAGTTCAAAACCCCCCCAAATGACCCCATTTTGGAAAGTAGACACACCAAGCTATTTGCTGAGAGTCATGTCGAGTCCATGGAATATTTTATATTGTGACACAAGATGCCGGAAAGAGACAAATATTTTTTTTTTGCACAAAGTTGTCACTAAATGATATATTGCTCACACATGCCATGGGAATAGGTGAAATTACACCCCAAAATACATTCTGTTGCTTCTCCTGAGTATGGGGATACCACATGTGTGGGACTTTTCGGGAGCCTAGCCGCGCACGGGACCCCGAAAACCAAGCACCGCCTTCAGGCTTTCTAAGGGCGTAAATTTTTGATTTCACTCTTCACTGCCTATCACAGTTTCGGAGGTCATGGAATGCCCAGGTGGCAAAACCCCCCCCAAATTACCCCATTTTGGAAAGTAGACACCCCAAGCTATTTGCTGAGAGGTATAGTGAGTATTTTGCAGACCTCACTTTTTGTCACAAAGTTTTGAAAATTGAAAAAAGAAAAAAAAAATTTTTTTCTTGTCTTTCTTCATTTTCAAAAACAAATGAGAGCTGCAAAATACTCACCATGCCTCTCAGCAAATAGCTTGGGGTGTCTACTTTCCAAAATGGGGTCATTTGGGGGGGGGGTTGTGCCACCTGGGCATTCCATGGCCTCCGAAACTGTGATAGGCAGTGAAGAGTGAAATCAAAAATTTACACCCTTAGAAATCCTGAAGGCGGTGATTGGTTTTCGGGGCCCCGTACGCGGCTAGGCTCCTAAAAAGTCCCACACATGTGTTATCCCCATACTCAGGAGAGGCAACTAAATGTATTTTGAGGTGCAATTCCACATATGTCCATGGCCTGTGTGAGCAATATATCATTTAGTGACAACTTTGTGCAAAAAAAAAAAAAAAGTTTGCCACTTTCCTGCAACTTGTGTCAAAATATAAAATATTCCTTGGACTCAACATGCCTCAAAGCAAATAGCTTGGGGTGTCTACTTTCCAAAATGGGGTAATTTGGGTTTTTTTTATGCCATCTGGGCATTTTATGGCCTTCAAAACTGTGATAGGTAGTGAGGAGTAAAATCAAAAATTTACGCCCTTAGAAATCCTGAAGGCAGTGATTGGTTTTCGGGGCCCCGTACGCAGCTAGGCTCCCAAAAAGTCCCACACATGTGGTATCCCCATACTCAGGAGAAGCAGCTGAATATATTTTGGGGTGCAATTCCACATATGCCCATGGCTTGTGTGAGCAATATATCATTTAGTGACAACTTTTTGTAATTTTTTTTTTGTCATTATTCAATCACTTGGGACAAAAAAAATGAATATTCAATGGGCTCAACATGCCTCTCAGCAATTTCCTTGGGGTGTCTACTTTCCAAAATGGGGTCATTTGTGGGGGTTTTGTACTGCCCTGCCATTTTAGCACCTCAAGAAATGACATAGGCAGTCATAAATGAAAGGCTGTGTAAATTCCAGAAAATGTACCCTAGTTTGTAGACGCTATAACTTTTGCGCAAACCAATAAATATACACTTATTGACATTTTTTTTACCAAAGACATGTGGCCGAATACATTTTGGCCTAAATGTATGACTAAAATTGAGTTTATTGGATTTTTTTTATAACAAAAAGTAGAAAACATCATTTTTTTTCAAAATTTTCGGTCTTTTTCCGTGTATAGCGCAAAAAATAAAAACGGCAGAGGTGATCAAATACCATCAAAAGAAAGCTCTATTTGTGGGAAGAAAAGGACGCAAATTTCGTTTGGGTACAGCATTGCATGACCGCACAATTAGCAGTTAAAGCGACGCAGTGCCAAATTGTAAAAAGTGCTCTGGTCAGGAAGGGGGTAAATCCTTCTGGGGCTGAAGTGGTTAATCACCAATGTCACTGGGAAGTGAGGGTAAATGTAAAATTTTGAGTTGCCACCGTGACAGGAATAGAGGGGAATTCTTCCGATGGGATCACATGTTTCTTTAACAACTGTGACAGAGGATTTCTCCCGTGCAAAGTCCACAAAACCAGAATTAAAGCTCAAACTCCATTAAAGACTGGTGGGAATATCTTACACGCTGGCCATTTTCCAGGCTAATGATGAAAGTTTTGCCAATAAAAAGGGTGTGCCTTTTGTGCATGGGAAAGATTTAACAAAGCAAAAAAATAAGCAATATAGTGGGGAGAGGGTCTTTTCATGTGACTTCACATTGATAATACATTTAAGAAGCATGCTTGGGGATGCCCTAAAGCTGCACATGGTATTACAGAACAGTACAATTTTACAGACAGAATCAGGGCATATTTGGCTGTGAAATTGTCTGAACCTTCAAGTCTAGGTCATTGAGGCTATTCTCAGGGGTCTTCCTGTTGCAGAACGTTTTAAAATGTTTATATCAGCAGGAGACCTACTGAATATATTCTTTGAATACCCTCACACCAGGGGGACTCAATTAAGAAATATAGGTGCATCCTTTACTATAATACACAGTTAGGTTGTATCGCTTCACATCAGTCTTCTCATTTTATATTTTCCATTTTTTTCAGCTGACCCTTACGGTCATCTTTATTTTGGATTTTGATTGGTTCTTTGAAAAGGTGGTATTGTAAGTAAATATAGTGCATAAGTAGATTTTCATAGTTATCCCAATGGAATATGTAATTTTAGCCTTATATCCATTAAAGGTTACGCTGTCACCACTTACGTTGTTTCTCCTTCCCTGTCCCTAGTTTCCCCTCTCCTCACCTCCCATCCCCCCTTTCCAGCAACCGCGGGTTCTTTAAAACTCATGATTTACGCTCGTTAGATCTTTAGGGCCAATGAATATGCTTGACTTGTATCCCATGACAATTTAATCTGTATCATACATGAGTGTTTTTACCTTCATTTTTAATAGTCATTCCATTTTTATTTTCATGTGATAAGCCTTTCAAATACTTGTTTTGTATATTATTTCAATTTGACAGGATTTGATTTTTTAAAAAATATTTTTAATATACATTGTTGGTCCGCTGGCCGTTGTAGTCCCACGGTCATGGACGTCATGCCTGTACATAAATAAATGCTCCCCTCCTGGGAGTATTAGGCCAGTAGAAGGAGCTGTGAGCTCAGAGCGCGTAGCCTTGCTTGACAGTCCTGACTCCGACATCTGCCCCATTCCGGTGACGTCACTTCTGCATCCGCGTTCCAAGATGGTTGGCTTGGTGTTTCCTGCCTCCTCTGGAGATCGTTTCCAGCAACCACCAACCACACATCAGGCATCCATCCCTACCAGCCACTGGACCACATGTGGAGCCTGCGGTATGACACGGGAGCCTTCAGGATCAATCCTTATGATGGGCATGAATTATTCTCATATCTTGTAAGTGCATTTTGAATTTGTGCAATAAATCTTTTATCACCAATACTGCACTTAGTTGGCACCTCCCCTCGTGCCAGGGGGCTGGGGGTGTTCTTGGGGTCAAGGAGCAGAGCAGAGAACCCAAATTACCAAGCGGCTCCTGCAGGCGTTGCACTACAATAGTTTAATAGTTTAATGTATACTTGTATTAATGTATGTTAGCATACTTTAGGCATATTATATACCTGTAAAAGCCTCCACTTTTTAGGCATCCAAAATCTCTGACACTGCTCCTGGGCACTGCAATCTTGGATGTCATGTCAACAGTCCCAGCAGACTTAGAGCTCACTTAAATGGCATTCTGTAGTATTCCCTATCACTTCTCTCCTGGCAGCTACATTCAAGCTTATGTTGGGAGATGAAGGGAGGGGTGGAAAAATTTGGCAATCACAGACACTAATTAGATACTGTCAGGGCTGGGCTCAGCCCTTCCTTCTCTGAGCTGGCTGCTCAGCTGTTGACTTATTGCCAGCTCCCATCTCTCTCCACAGTTACCCAGCTGTTGTTGATTCTGCTCGTCAGTCCTGATTACTTAAAGCCGTCCAGCTCACTTGATCTCTGCCTTCGCCTTTGTCAACATCACAGAGACTTTCTCCTGCGTTCCTGTTTAAAACTTGCTCGGCTGACGTCCCTTCTGGCTCCTGATGCTGCTTGCTGTACTGCTCTGGCTCTCTGACATTGGCTTGGCTGACTACCCGATCCGGTTTCTGAACTCTGGCTTGTTTTGACCACGCTTACTCTGTTTACCTTTTTATTATTATTATTATTAAACAAGTGTGATTTAACTATACTTCTGTCTCGGTCTGATTCATGGTTCCTGACAGTTACTTCTAGAGAAAATGACAAGAGGGAGGGGTTGTGCTAGGGAATTGATTAGCCAAACATCTCCTACAAGTTGCAAGAAATCATTTATATACTTGATTTTTCGGTTCTTTTACCTGCAATTTTAAAGTGATTCTAAAGGCTGAAGTTTTTTTACCCTCATGCATTCTGTGCATAAAGACCTTCGGTAAGCAGCCCCCCCACCAACAATACTTACCTGTGTCTGATCTCGATCCAGCGATGTGGTTGAAAGCAGAGGCTCTCTCTGTTCTCTTTCTCCTTGTCATGGTTATTTCTCCTCATGTGTTCAGCCTAAGAGGCCAGCCACTCACACCTGGCTGGTTTTATAACCTTTCCTCTAAGCATGGCCCTACCCTAGGCCCTATCAGGAAACCCTGTATTAACCTGTGCACTGCAAGCCATCAGTGCTGATCAACCATTGTGTGTTAGCTTTCGTGTGTACTTGCTGTGTTTCCTATTTCTGATTCCAGTTACCAACTTTGGCCTGTTCTCGCCTTTCCCTGTCTGTTTGTGACCCTGACCTTTGGCGTGTCCCCGACTATCCCTGTTTGCCTGTGACCCTGAACCTTGGCGTGAACTCTGTTGTCCTTATCTGATTGTGGCCCAGACCTTGGCTTATTCCCTTACTATCCCTATCCTCCTGTTGCCTACTGTGGGTGTGAGCTGGGGGACCCTGGGGGTCACAACCTGGAGCCAGTTGCAGCCCAGTCCACCACTAGAGGCTCTGGTGAACACCTGCTGGCTCTTAGACTCCACACCCCAGGGAATATTACGCTCTAACCCATGTTGGCGTTTCAGCGGCCCTGCCTTCCTTACTACCCTGACTCCCATCCGCAGCAGTCAGCCGTAGGGTCCACTACCTTGCGGTGCACTCCTGATCCCAATGGTGTGCATCTGTCACCTAGCCTCAAGGGGACCTGACAGTTTGATCAGCCATGGACCCGGCTGATGTGCCGCTACCCGCAGATGATCCGTTGCAGGACTTAGTTCTCAGACTTGAGACCCAGGAATCACATCAGACCCAGGTGATGCGATTCCTTCAGGATTTGGCATCCCATTTTGAACAGCTTCAGGCCTCATTAGGACCCCCGGTTCAACAACCTCAACCGCTATCTGCTGCTGCACCTATCGCACCAGTCACAGACACACATTCATTACAACTGCCAGCTCTGGCCCGTTTCTCTGGGGACTCCAAGGCTTGCAGGGGGTTCCTTAGCCAGTGCACAATTCATTTTGAACTTCAGCCCCAAAACTTCCTGTCCGATCGGGCGAAAGTAGCCTATATTATATCCCTCCTGTCCGGCGAGGTGCTAGCTTGGGCTGCCCCTCTGTGGGAACTGAATGATCCAGTGGTTTCTAGCCTGTCTGATTGCTTGAAACTTTTTCGGAATATCTTCGAGGAACCGAGTCATGTCTCCTCAGCGGCTAGCGCTCTTTTACATCTCCGTCAAGAGACCACTTCTGTGGGACAGTATGCTCTTCAGTTCTGTATTCTCACAGCTGAATTGAGCTGGAATAATGAGGCCCTAGTTGCAACCTTTTTACATGGCCTCTCTGATAGAGTGAAGGGTGAATTAGCAAGAAGATCCCTTCCTGCTGATCTGGACGGTGTCATCACCTTGTGTAACCAAATCGATATTCGCTTTCAGGAGAGGGCCCTGGAAAAAGGACGCCAGCACTCCCCGTTCCTTAGGCAGCCTGAGCTCCCAGTCGCTTCTCTTCGATCCGAGGAGCACCCCCTGCCTGCTGAGAAACCTATGCAGCTGGGCTGGACCAAGTTGTCTCCTGAAGAACACGCTAGGTGCAGAACTCTGGGCCTGTGCCTCTATTGTGGGGCCAAAAGTAATTTTCGTGACACTTGTTCTCTTCGTCCGGAAAAATGATCGGGGCTAATACAACTGGAAGATGGAGTATTAGACCCTGAAATATCACCTTCACCTTTTTGTCTTCTTCTTTCTGTGTTCCTTCATGTCGGCGCTTCCTCTTGTTCGGTCTTGGCACATCTGGATTCTGGAGCCGCTGGCAATTTCATGGATTGGGAAACTGCATCTTCCATGAGACCTACCCTTTTGCCCCTTTTAATGCCATTGGTGGTCTTGGCGATTGATGGCACTGTTCCCAGGGGGTCCTATCCGCTTCCAGACCCTCCCTGTTAAAATGTCGGTAGGGACACTCCACCAGGAGTGGATATCCTTCCTTGTCTTTTTTTTTTTTATTCCATATTTTTATTAGAGTTTTAAAGAGTACATTGTACAATTAAACATTGTACGTCGTGCAACGACGTCTGTATAACAATCATATATATGAACTTCTATCCACATACAGGGATCTAGTAGAAACATGTATATACGAATGTAAGTAATAATCGTGTCATTTCGTATAATGCTAACAGGAAGAAAACTCTGAGAGGTCGTATTCGGTCCACTTCACAAGTGTGTCACCCCATGTGGGACCTTTAGTGGCACAGGAGCGAAGTGGACTCTTTTATAGTGGACACGAAAGTTCCAAACAGTGGAAAAAGAAAAAAAAACTTTTCAGTTACAAAGGTAACATAACATTCCTAAGGAGTGATAGGTATTGCTCGGTCAAGAAGGAGGGTCAGAATAACCGTTCTTTTGTGCGCAGGGTGCGCAGTTTCTAGTCCAGTCGGTCCAAGGTTGCCATGCTTTGTGTATTTTAGTGGCTTGCCCAGATATTGTGGCTGTGGTGGTCTCGTAACTGTAGTGTAGTGATACCAAGTCTGTGATTTGAGTAAGCGTCAGATGTGTGTCAGATTTCCAGTGTCTAGTTATATTGAGTCTGGCTGCCATGAGGATGTGGGTGATTGTGAATTGGAGGGGGTGAGGAAAGTCCTCAATAGTGAGGTTGAGGATCGCTAGGGCCGGTGTTGGAGGGGTCGTGATTTGAGTGATGGTCGAGATTAAGTGGAAGGTGTCTTCCCAGTATTTGCGGAGTTCGGTGCACGACCAGAAGACATGCAGTAGGTCGCTTGTGGAAGATTTACATCTCCAGCAAGTATTAGGGATTTGAGGGTTAAAAGATGTTATGCGGGCAGGGGTCAGATACCATCTTAGTGTAATCTTCTGTGTGAGTTCCCATAGGGCCGCGCATTTGGTGGATTTGTAAATAGTCTTGAGGGCTTGTTGCCATTGTGTGTCTGTAAAATTTGTGGCAAGGTCTTTTTCCCAGGTGTGGTGGGGTGGCATTTTGGTAAAGGTACGTTTTTGGTGAAGGTTGTTATAAAAATATGAGATCCCTTTGATTTTTATGTCGGGGTTGGTGAGGTATTCCCAAGTCTTGGGGTGTATATTATAGATGGGGAGTGGTATAGTTTGCAGGCAGTGGCGTATACGGAGGTAAGTGAAGTATTCGGATGCGGGTATGGCGTATGTGGTTTGTAGTTGAGGAAATGATTTGATGTGGTTTTCTTGTATTATGTCTTGTATGTAATTTATACCTTTAAGGATCCAAGGTGAGAGTGAGATTTCTGGCATTAGATGGAGTAAGGATTGTATGGGGATGTGGGATTGTGGTGTGGTGGGAGAATATTGCATTTGGGATGCCGCTTTTTTCCATGCCTGTGCTGAGGCTTTCACGGTGGGAGATAGGGATTTTGGGATTGGAGCGCCTAGGGGAATGCTTAGCAGCCATGTTTTCAGGTTTGGTCTAATGAGTGAAGATTGTTCAATGTGGCCCCATAGAGTGGACGGGGATGGGTGAAACCAGCAGGGTAGTTGGGCCAGAATAGCCGCCAGGTGGTAGTCTTCAAAGTCTATTGAGCTCGAGCCTCCTACCAGTCTGTGTTTGATCAGTTTTGTGTGGGCACATCTGGGTCTTTTTCCTTTCCAGAGGAATTTATTAAACAGCGTCTGGAGGGATCTGAAGAATGTGGTGGGCAGGGGAATAGGTAGGGTTCGAAAGTAGTAGAGTATTTGAGGAAGGCAGATCATTTTAAAGGCCGCAAGGCGACCTGTCCAGGAGAGTTCGTGTTTCGCTATGTTTTGTGTGGTCGCTTGAATGTTTTGGAGGAGTGGCAGATAGTTACATGTATAGAGTTTTTTAGTCGTTCTCGGTAATTGTATGCCTAGATATGATATGTCAGAGTCTGCCCAAGCGAATGAATATTGTGCTTGTAGGAGGTTTCTTATAGTAGCGTCCACCTTGATGTCTAGTATGAAGGATTTAGTCGTATTGATTTTATAATATGATACCGAGCTAAACCAATTCAGCATCTTTTGTACTTCTGCCAGGGAAACAGTCGGGTTGGTGAGGATGAGGATAACATCATCCGCAAACAGGCTAATTTTGTGGTGATGAGGGCCAATCCTTATGCCCGAGATGGCGGTATTAGAGCGGATATGTTCTGCTAGGGGTTCCATGATCATGTTGAATATGAGGGGGGATAGGGGGCAACCTTGGCGAGTGCCGTTTGTAATTGGGAATGGTCGGGATAGCATGCCTTCCGTGTAAACCTGAGCTTCGGGGTTGGAATATAAAGCCATAATGGCTCCGAGAATTTGGCCTTGAAATCCAAACTTCCGGAGGACCGACGCTAGGTAGGACCAGTGAACCCTATCGAACGCCTTCTCTGCATCCAGGGAAAGGAGCAGAGAAGGCGTTCCGGTGGACTCAGCGTGGTGAATAAGATTAATCATCCTCCTGGTGGCATCTGAGGCTTGTCTGCCTTTTGTGAATCCTGTTTGGTCTTGGTTTATAATTGTGGGCATAATTTTGAGTAATCTCGTCGCTATAGTTTTGGCATATAGTTTGAGGTCGAGGTTGAGTAAGGAGATGGGACGGAAGTTTTGGGGGACATTCGACTGTTTCCCTGGTTTCGGTATCGTGATAACTAACGCTTTTAAATATTCTGGCGAAAAGGTAGAAGAGGAGGCAGCATGATTGAAAAGGTCACTAAGATGTGGGATCAGCTGTGAATAAAATTGTTTGTAGTATTCCCCGGTTATTCCGTCGGGGCCTGGTACCTTCCCGCTGGGGAGGGAGTCTATGGTTTTTTTAATTTCTTGGTCAGTGAATGGGGCATTTAAGGAGGTCAGTTGTTTCTCAGTCAGTTTGGGTAGATTTAGTTTACAGAGGAAGTGATCTATTTCGTCCTGGGAGGGTTGTGGGGTATGGGGGTCCTGTTTCAGGTTGTAGAGGTCTTCATAGTATGTGCTGAAGGCATCAGCTATGTCTTGGGGGTTGCTTAAGGGGGTGTGGGTATGGGGGTGCATGAGTTGGGTTATTTTAGTTTTGGTACGTCTACCTTTTAGTCGTTGGGAGAGTTTCTTGCCAGCTTTGTTGGAGGTGGAGTATGTAGACGCTTTGATTTTCCTGTGAAGGAATTCGTAGGAGTGGAGGAGTAGGGTTCTAAGTTCCTGTCTGAGGTTTAGTAGTTGGTTGGCCTGTGGGTCTTGGGGGTCTTTTTTGAGCCTGTCCTCTAGGGTCGCTATCTGGGTTGTCAGTTTGTCTATCTGCTGCGTCCTCTTCCTCTTATGCTGAGAGCCAAGTTTAATTAACATTGCCCGCATAAATGCTTTGTGAGCGCTCCACACCACGGCAGGGTCGGGTACCGAGCCTTTGTTCAAGGAGAAGAATTCAGTGATGTGTTTTGATATTTCTGGGGCGTATGTGTCGTTTTGTATAATATAGTTGTTAGCACGCCAGAGAAACGTATTTTGTTGTAAATTGGTGTCCTGTATTGTAATAGATATGGGGGCATGGTCCGACCATGTCGTGGTGTGGATCTGAGAATCAGATATTTTTTGTAAAATACATTTGTCAGAAAGGAACAGGTCTATTCTTGAATACGAGCGGTGTCTAGGTGAAAAAAAAGTAAAGTCACGTTCAGATCCGTGGTGGCATCTCCAGACATCGTATAGGTCCTGGGAGGTGATGAATTTCTTTAAAGGAGAGTCACGGCGTTTTGTCGGTGAGGTGGAGTCCATCAAGACGTCTAGGACTAGATTGAAGTCGCCACAGATGATCTGGTGGCCTTTTTGGATGGTGTTGGCAGAGCGAAGAACTTTGTGGAGGAATCTCATTTGGTGTGAATTCGGGGCGTATATATTGATTAAGGTATAGGTTACTTTGTTGATTGTGCAGATTATGATAAGAAACCGACCTTCTGGGTCTGATAATGAATCAAGGAGTTGGAAATCTAAAGTGTTCCGAAATGCTATCATGACCCCTCTTGATTTAGTGGGGTGTGTGGCATGGAAGATGTGTGGATATTGGTGATTGTTGCATAAGGGTGTATTGGAGTGCAGCAGGTGGGTTTCCTGAATACATAGCATGTCGCTGTGGAGAGCCGAGGCGGTTTTCCACAGTGAGTGACGTTTGGCAGGATGGTTTAGCCCGTTGGCGTTCAAGGAGAGAATGGTGATTGGCATCTTGCGGTGTAAGTTGTGCACAACACTTACGGTTAGATGTTGGTGGGTAGGTCCGGAGGTACCTGGCGTTGGGATTCAGCAGCTGGGTAGTAGAAGTACGAGACTTGAGGGTAGATTGTAGCGGTAGTAGGCTGGTAGTGGAGGTAGTTGCAGGAGGATCCTGGGTCAAGGGATTAGTGATAACTTCGTGGCAGTCTGGACGGCTGATAAAAGATAGGACTAGAATACTGCGAATAGAGCAATGTGTTAGAATGCAGTAATAATAATAAAAAAAAAGGAGAAAAAAAGTCAATGGTAGAACAGTAACTTGTATAGAATAATACAGGTGGTGTGGCTTGTCAAAATGATCCAGTAGTGGGAAGTTCGGTTTAGTTGTTGGAGGTGGTGCTTCTAGTGGTAGAAGGATCTCTAGAGGGGGTGAAGAACACCGTATGAACCTCTATGAGGGGGTACAGAGAGTTAGTGATACCGGTAGGAGAAGGCAAGAGAATCAGGTTGCCAGCGCTCAGGGGAGCCATAATGGGTGTTAGCGGCCAAGTGTAGTAGTGATGTGTACACCTTCAGTTGGGATTGCGGTTTTGCGAGTTGCGGGACGTATTGGGTCCTCTGTCTGAAGGAGGTGGTTTGGATAACTCGGGGATTATCCGCCAAGAGTGGAGAAGCTTTAGGCCCTTTTCTAGATCCCCAATGGCGTGCGTTTGGCCATTGTGTACAATAAGGATGGTTGCAGGGTAGCGCCATTTGTATTGTAGCTTGTGGTTTTGCAGGCTTTTGGTTATCAGGTTAAGATGTCTTCTCGATTGGAGGGTGTACTTGGACAAGTCGGGAAAGAGTTGGATGCCAGTATAGGGAGCGGGCAAGGGTGATTTAGCTCTGAGCCCCATGAGGAGTTTCTCTTTAATGTGGTAGAAGTGGACCCTCATTAGGATGTCTCTGGGGACCGAGGTTGCTAGGTGGGCAGGCTTGGCAATTCTGTGAATCCTATCTATGATTACATCACGCGGAGACGCTTCAGGAATCACAATATGCATCAGTTCTTTTGCGTATCTCGGCAGGTCCGCGGGGAGTATGGTTTCGGGGACACCCCTCAACTTTATGTTGTTCCTGCGGGACCTGTCTTCTAAGTCGGCCAGCTTGGCCCGCATCCATGCCTGTTCTTCTTTGACTGTGTCATAGGCGTCAATGACTTCATTAACTGTGGATGTGCATGCCTGAATCCCTCTCTCATTGTTAGTCACCCTGTCATCTAGTAAGTGAATATTAGAGGTGATTCTGTGGAACATGGATGAGAGGTCCGTCATGAGGGAGGTCTGGAGGGAGATCAGCATGTCTTTCAGTGTGGTATCCATGACTGGCTGCCCTGATGTAGGGAAGGATGCCATAGAGGAGTTCAGGGCCTGGTCTAGGGAGAAGGGAGTAGGAGCCTGGGCCTCAATTTGCTGGTGCTGTGACCGGTGCGGCGGCGTATCTAGCCGCATTTTAGCTTTGGCTGGGCTGCTGGGGAAGGGGTCACCCTCCAGAGTCTGGGATGGGTCAGGTACAGTACCTTGATCCGTGTAGTCATCTGTGGAGGCATCCGGGAGGTCCGTGTAAGGTCCGCACGGCGCGGCCTGGTCGGCGCCATCTTGGATATCCCAGCCCGCCGGCTTATAGGCAAATTCGGTCAGTTTCTGGGGCCTGTGGTCGGTAAATCTCTTTCTGGATGCCTGCATCGTCGTCTCCTGAAGGTGAGGAGTGAGGATGGGTGTGGATGGCGTCGTTGTTGCGGCCGATTACGCTGGATTGTGTCCCCTGGCTGGCGAGCTGTGAGCTGAGGCGTCCATCTTCCTCTCCGGCCAGCCACGCCCCCCCCTTCCTTGTCTTAACTAAGGCTTCATCTCCTATCATATTAGGTCTTCCTTGGTTACGGTTCCATTCTCCACACATTGACTGGACTGCTGGATGGATCCTGGCTTGGGGTTCCTCCTGTTCCTCTTCCTGCCTACTCAAGGTTACCCCAAAAGAGAAACTTCCTTTTGCCACCATCTCAGTATCCTCTGCTCTCTCCGCTGCATAGAGCGATTTCTGGAATGTCTCCTGCAATAGTCGGACTGAGGCACTCTCTGGGTCATGTGGCACTCTGGATGAGGAGCTCACCTGTGAACTTGAGCCGATCATTCACTCCAGTTTGCATAGTCATTTGCCTGTTCCTGGACCCCCTTGGACGCACACCCAGGCTGACTCGTCCACCAGTTCCACAGTCGCTATGCCCTGTAATGCGATTCTGGTGGTCGCTGCACCTGGCAATGCTGTTCAGTCAGCCTCTGCACCAGTTCAGCCTATGCCCAGTGAAGCTATCCAGCTTGACTTCTGTGACACATCACTTTCTAACCAACCTGGTCTCAGGGATCCACTGACTTCTGCGCTGTCTGATGATCCTGTGCTGGATGTCAAGCTCATCTTTAAGGGTCTGGGGGGACCCTGCTCAGACTCCTGATGGTCTTCTTATGCCTTTACCCATTCCTAAGAAGCCTTTAGCCCTTGATAAGTCCTCTCGTCCTCTCCCTACCTCAGTTTCGGTCTCTGAGGATAATCGTAAGTACGAGGTTAGTCAAGTTCTGGGTTCCCGGCGCCGTAGAGGCATTCTTCAGTATCTCGTACATTGGAAAGGGTTTGGTCCTCAGGAGAGGTCTTGGATCACTGCATCTGAGATCTTTGCACCTCGTCTGGAGTTTCCCTTTAAGCCAGGGCCCAGGCGGGGGAAGGGGAGGCCTCATAAGAGGGGGGTACTGTCATGGTTATGCAGTAATTTTTCTCTGTCAGCTTACCTTCTCCTCATGTGTTCAGACTAAGAGGCCAGCCACTCACACCTAGCTGGTTTTATAACCTCTCCTCTAAGCATGGCCCCACCCCAGGCCCTATCAGGGAACCCTATATTAACCTGTGCACTGCAAGCCAGCAGTGCTGATCAACCATTGTGTATTAGCTTTCATGTGTACTTGCTGTGTTTCCTATGTCTGATTCCAGTTACCGACTTTGGCCTGTTCTCGACTTTCCCTGTCTGCTTTTGACCCTGACATTTGGCGTGTCCCCGACTATCCCTGTTTGCCTGTGACCCTGAACCTTGGCATGAACTCTGTTGTCCTTGTCTGTTAGTGGCCCCGACCTTGGCTTATTCCCTTACTATCCCTATCCTCCTGTTGCCTACTGTGGGTGTGAGCTGGGGGACCCTGGGGGTCACGACCTGGAGCCAGTTGCAGCCCAGTCCATCCTCACCACTAGAGGCTCTGGTGAACACCTGCTGGCTCTTAGACTCCGCGCCCCAGGGAATCTTACGCTCTAACCCCGGTGGAATCCATGTTGGCGTTCCAGCGGCCCTGCCTTCCTTACTACCCTGACTCCCATCCGCAGCAGTCAGCCGTAGGGTCCACTACCTTGTGGTGCACTTCTGATCCCAATGGTGTGCATCTGTCACCTAGCCTCAAGGTGACCTGACACTCCTCATTGGCTCAAACACAGCAGCAGGTGCCATTGGTGCTGTGTATTAACCTTTTTGGAATATTTTCTGATGGTGACAGGACTCTGATGTCTAACATGCTTTCGATCTTCTGATCCCTAAGACCACAGAAACCAGGCTTGGATTCAGGCATCACTCACAGGCAGTTCCTGAACCACATGTTTACTGACCAGATTAGAATACGAAGCTAAGGATATAGGTTGGGAGGCTGGCATTGAGGAGGAAATGAGTCTACATATTTTTATTATTTCATTACGGTCATGGTACTGGAGGCTTAGCAGGAGATGTAAAATAGTTACTTGGCTTACCACCCTTCCACAATACGGGGTAAAGGCAGGCAACAGCAAATGGATGGCGTGGGATTGCAGGCTGGGAAAAGACAATTAAATTAAGATAATTAAATTTGAAAGTATTTTCTTTAAATGTTATCCTTGTGCTGATCAAGAAAACACAGGCAGGGACAGCAATGCAAACAGGGCAATATGTTAGGCAAGGAGGAAGCCCTAGGCCTCAGGAGACCTTCTCCTTGTGCAAAATGAAAGGATTCCTTGCAAGATAAGGCTGCCAGCTTAGATACTTTCCTCAAAGAGGTAATGGATACAAGAGAGATGAATGACTCTAATGGGCTCAAAAGACCATTTCTGAAGCACAGATAGAACCTGATTAGGTCTTAATCGAGGAGTGTGAGGCCACACTCCTTCTTTCGGGTCTCTTAAAACATGATAGAAAGGGCAGAAACCTGACATTTGATAGTGGTGAGGGCCAAACGCTGGTGTAACCCACGTGGAAGAAAAATTTATTTTAAATATGTTTTAAAAAAACATTCTTAATATATTTTTACCAAATATATATTGGCATATATTTGAAATACTACAGTTTTGGCCATATTCACTATATTTCAAAAATTATATTTTGGAATGCATTGTGAAATATGCTACAAATATATTAAGAAATATATGTTAAATGTACTTCTGAATGCATTTAGCAATATATTTCTGCAGCCATAAATATATTGCAAAGTGCATTTTGGAATGCATTGTGAAATATGCTGTGAATATATTCTGGAATGTATGTTAAGTGGCGGTTCACACTGCCGTGACTTTTAATGTGACTTGAGAGTTCAAAGACGCATGACAAGTCACGCCCCATTAACGGCAATGGAACCATTACAATCGGGGCAACTCAGAAAAAGGTTCCTATACTATTTTAGGGCGACTTCATCATGACTTGATTTTTGTTAATGAAATCGCAAGCAGGCTGCAATGAAGTCACGCAGGCTGTCGGCTATCAAAGTCACGTGACTTTGAAGCCACATATATGTGAACAGCAGTAAATGTACTTCTGAATGCAAAAAATAAAAAATACATTCCTATTACGTTCTGAAATGCATTTATATATTGTATTTTACATATTGTAGGCCTATAAAACCAGCAAACATTTCTGATAGTTTTCAAAATAAATTTCCAATGTATTTCAAATATAAGCCAAATGTATACCCATTGAATTTCAAAATATTTTCTGGATGTGGAAAAAACAATAACACGGTACAATACACACAAAACTTTATTAATATGTAAATATACAAAAAACACTACAACACACAGAAAAGAAAGTGGTGTTAACTGTGGTAAATGACATTAATGACATAAAAGTTTATTTGTGGCATTCTGCTGAGGTTCCTGATGTTTCCTTCAGGTGATATTTCAACTCCACAATTTTTCTCTTAACAGCGTCACTGATCACACCTTTTGAAGTCCCAGGAAACTTTGCCAAAGTAGCAGCTTTAAAAAGTAAATGGAAAATATTAGACTTATTAGATTTTCCTTGTGAACCAAAAGCCATGTAAGACCCCTTTCACACTGCAGCGCTGCTAAAGCGCTGGCCATTTTTGCAGCGCTTTTTAGGCGCTAGTGAGGATTTTTTTTTTTTAAAGGGAAAAAAGTCCAGTTTTGTGACGCTTTTATTGTGCTTTGGATGTGCTGCCCATTAATTTCAAAAGGCTGGGCATTTTAGGAGCGCTATTTATAGCACTCCCAGGCCGCCCCAAAGATGCTGCTTACAGGACTTTTTCTAATGTCCCACAAGTGCACCGCCCCAGTGTGAATGTACTCATTGCACTGAATGGGAAGCAGTTTTCAGGCGCTTTTTTAGAGGCTATGGCTGGCCATGCACTATACAATTTTTCTATTCAATTAGCTTTAGATTTACCTTCAACTATGTAGTCAAAGGGCCTGCCTGATTGCAAACAAACTGAAAGTTTTTAGTTTTGACCTCATATTATATGGTTTTGGTAAATCTAAAGGAAACTTGAACAAGAAAATTGTATAGTGTATGGCCAGCCTATTTCTAGAGCTAAAACACTTGAAAACTGCTTCAATGTGAAAGGGGTCTAACAGATGCAACTAAGTAAATAAAACAAAATTAAGCATGTATAAAAACATCAAAATATTGTAGACTTTTCAAAAATCAGTATAAAAATTAACATCTTGCCTACAACTTGCCTTATTAATTCAGACTACTATCAGACTGATCAAGATATCTAATTATGACACAACAGTCAAATTGGCTTACAGTCTATATGCCAAAGGTGATGTTTTCACAGGGTCTAATGCACCCGCTTCTCTCCACCTGTCAGCCGCTTGGAGGCACCGCCTTGAAAGTAACTTTTTATTTAAGTGGTTGTAAAGACTATGTATTTGATGCATGAAGGTAAAAAAACCTTCTGTGTGCAGCAGCCTCCCAATACTTACATGAGCACCCTCTCGATCCAGCGATGTCCACGAGAGCCTTGTCTCTCCAGGGACTCGCAATGCTGATTGGCTTTCTGTAGTGGTGAGAGCTATTGGCTCCCAGTGCTGTCAATCACAGCCAGTGAGCCAATTAGGAGACAGGGCCAAGGCACGGCTCAGTGTGTGATTGGACACACAGAGCTGTAGTTCAGGAGCACCGGCATGGGACCTGAGAAGAGAAGGATCCGGGCTGCTCTGTGCAAAAACCCTTACACAGAGCAGGTAAATATGACATGTTTGATATTTAAAAAAAGACAAAACTTTAATGTTTGGGTACCACATTGAATGTTACGGTACCAAAAGAAAACCAACCTGTTTAGGCCTAGAGTATGATGCTTGACAAGGAGATGAGCTCAACTCTTAAGTAGGGACCCCTGTTTGGTTCGCACCAGAACTTTCAAACATCGCAAAAGTTCGGACCTGAATAATGAGCCCCTTTAAAGTCAATGGGACCAGAATGTCAAAAATCAAAAGTGCCCATTTTGAAGGCTTATATGCAAATAATTGGGCATACAATGGTTATAGGGGTCCAGGTCCTGCCCTGGGGGACATGTATCAATAATAAAAAAAGGTTGTGAAAAATGAAATTTTTAAATGAGCAGTGATTTTTTGATTTTTAAAGTGAAAGCATAAAAATTAAAAATTCCTTCCAATATAGTGCCTGGGGGGTCCCCTTAATCTACCTGTAAACTGGCAGATCTGTACCATGTCTAGAATCTGCTGCAGCAATAATTGCATTTATAAAGCCAAAAAAAAGGACATTTTCCCTGCAAGCTGACTTTATTTTGCTTAGCAACAGCTGGGGAGAGAGTGTGTATGATGAGACCACAATATAGTGCACTGGGAACAAGATTAGCGATTTTTTTAATACATCTGGTGTCACTTTGACTTTGGATAGCAGTAATGGGTGCATAAAAATTGGTCTTTTTGTATCGGTGGCACCTTCCCTAGAAGTAATCTTGCTGAAAGCAAGAATTGGCCTTGCTGTAAAAAATTGCAATGATATGCACCTGTCAAAGAGATGCAGAAAAATAACTCTTTGGGTGTGGGGGGCACCTTCCCACCATAACCCTATAGAGGTACTCTTAATGAAAGCAAGAATTGGCCTTGCTGTAAAAAATTGCAATGATATGCACCTGTCAAACAGGTGCTTAAAAATTGGTCTTTGGGTGTTAATTGTGCCAATGAAACCTATACCAAAAACATTCATCCAGATGAAATAATTGAACACCTTCAAAGCTAGGCAGCCTTGAAGTTCTGCAGAGATTCCACATCCCAAAAAGACTTAATCAGTGATATCGACATCAGGGGCTTCATAGCTGGTAATCCAGGACTGATTCATTTTTATAAAAGTCAAATGGTCCACGCATTCTATGATCAGTAACAAAATCTCCTGCAGCACTGAATGCCGTTCTGAAAGCACACTGGATGCAGGGCAATCCAACAACTCAATAGCATACTGGGCAAGTTCCGGCCAGTGGTCTATTCTCATGACCCAGTAAGTCAGTGAATTGTCAGCTGGAAAGCTCTCCATCTCTGGTTTGGCCTCGAGGTAATCATCCACCATATGATGCAGACGCTGCCGATGGGATGTGGAACCTGACAGCCCTGGGCGGCGAGGACTAAAAAAATTCCAAAATGCCTCACTTAGGCGGTGTCAGGGCTGGGTCTGCCCTTCCTTTTCTGAGCTGGCGGCTAATTGCCAGCTTTCATCTCTCTCCACAGTTACCCAGCTGTTCCTGATCCTGCTCGTCTCACCTGCCTACTTAAAGCTGTCCAGCTCACTACATCTCTGCCTTCACCTTGGTCACATCACAAGAAACCATCTCCTGTATTCCTGTCTAAAGACTGGCTTTGTTGACATCCCTTCTGGCTCCTTTGCCTGCTTGCTGTTCCACTACTTGAATCCCTGACTTCTGGCCTGGCTGATTACCCGATCCGGTTACTGAACTCTGGCTATGATTTGACTACGCTTACTCTATTTACCTTTTTATTTTTATTAATAAACAAGTGTGATTTAACTGTACTTCTGTCTCGGTCTGATTCATGGTTTCTGACAGTAGGCGAAGGCCATGAATTCAGAAGATACAGTCAATCCACTTGTTAGTAATATTTTTTCCAGATTGGATGAGCAAGATCACCGCATGCATCAGCTTGCCATGGCATTACAAATGCTCCTGAGTCGCACAGCTCACCTGGAATCCCCCACTGCGGCTGCTCCGGTACAACCTGAGTCGCAGGCCATCCCTGCTGCTGCGCCAGTCTCTGTGCAGGCACCCATCTCGAGTATTACCTCTATAAGAGGTATGTCTGGTTCCGCTCCACTTCCCCAGTGATTTGGAGGCGATCCAGTTCAATGCAGAGGGTTTCTCAATCAGGTTGAGATATACTTTGAGATGCTGCCCCAGGCATTTCCCATGAACAGAAGCAAAGTAGGTTTCCTGATATCTTTGCTTTCTGAGAGAGCCTTGGCCTGGGCTAACCCTCTATGGGAGACGCAAAAACCTGTTGTCTTGAGTTACCCTGAGTTTGTGGCCTCCTTTAAAAGGGTATTTGACATTCCCGCATGCTCCGCTTCTGCTGCCAAGTGCTCATGTCCATCAAGCAGAGTACGAGAACTGTTGCCGACTACGCCATTGAATTTCATACTCTGGCAGCGGAGGTTGCTTGGAACAATGAGGCCCTCGTAGCTGCTTTTTCTCATGGTCTCTTGGATTCCATCAAGGATGAGATAGCAGCCCAAGATATACCCACTGAGCTGGAGAGCTTTATCTCGTTTGCCATCCTCATTGACTCCAGACTCAGAGAAAGACTTTCTTTTAAGTAGTGCTTGATGAAGCCTCCTGTACATTTGACCCCAAGCTTTGCAGTCCTACCCGTGCCTCCCTCACCTCCCATGCCTCCTGGTACCGAGTCGGTCAGTGAAGATGAACCATGCACTTGGGCTTCACGTGTCTTTGTGCGGATGAGAGAGCCTTTAGGAGGAGAGAGAGATTGTCCCTTTATTGTGGCCAGGCAGGTCACTTTTTGAAGTCTTGCCCTACCCGTCCTGGGAACACCCAAACCTTGAGGTCCTGTCATGGACAGACATTAGGTGGCGTTGTGTCATCCCCAGTTATCCAGAAGGATAAGCCCCTGGTTTTGGTCACCCTTTCTTGGGCTAATTCGTCTATCATGATACAGGCTCTAATCGACTCTGGGGCTGCAGGCCTGTTCATTGCTGCTGCCTTTGTATCAAAGCACTCGATTCCACTGCAGCTGTGTGACACTCCACTTGCCGTTGAGGCTCTTGATGGGAAACCTCTACAGCCTGCCAGTGTGACTCATGAGACGGTTCCGTTGTCCATGGCCGTAAGTTTCTGCTGGTTATTGGTTATCCTTGGTTACAGAGGCACAACCCCTCTTTTGATTGGCTCCGTGCTGAGGTTCTCTCCTGGTCACCACAATGCAGTGAGACATGCTTCCGGAAAGTAGCCAAGGTCCTGTGCACCTCTTCATTCTCCTCCCTGCTAGAGGAGTACCATGATTTTAGCGATGTCTTTGACAAAGGTCAAGCCGTTAGTTTGCCTCCACACTGGCCATATGATTGCGCAATTGACCTTCAACCTGGTGCCATACCCCCTCATGGCCAGGTTTACCCTTTGTCGGTCTTGGAGGATAAAGCCATGGAGGAGTATGTTGCAGACGCATTTTCTCGAGGTTTCATCCGCAAATCCTCATCTCCTGCTGGTGCCGGTTTCTTCTTTGTGAAGAAGAAGAGCGGTGAACTGAGACCTTGTATTGATTATAGGGGTCTCAATCATTTCACCATTAAGAATGCCTACCCGATTCCATTGATTACTGAGTTATTTGACTGCCTCAAGGGAGCAACGGTTTTCACAAAGCTTGATTTGAGAGGGGCTTACAATCTTGTGAGGATTAAGGAGGGCGACGAGTGGAAAACTGCGTTTAATACCAGAACAGGCCATTATGAGTACCTCGTAATGCCTTTTGGCCTTTGTAACGCCCTGGAAGTTTTCCAGGGATTTATTAATGATGTCCTCCGAGATTTGTTGCAGTTATGTGTGGTGGTTTTTCTCGATGATATCCTCATAATTTCCAAGTCCCTGGAGAGCCATCAAACAGATGTCGGTCGTGTGCTTCAGAAACTAAGAGAGAACAATCTCTATTGTAAACTGGAGAAGTGCGAGTTCCATCGTGAACAGGTTAAATTCCTGGGATATCATTTCCACTGCTGGTTTTTCGATGGACCCAGAGAAACTTTCGGCAGTCCTACAGTGGCCTCGACCCGTGGGTTTACGTCCTCTCCAGTGTTTCCTGGGTTTTGCCAACTATTATCGAAAGTTTATTCGTAACTTCTCGTCTCTGGTCAAGCCCCTGACTGATATGGCCAGAAAGGACGGTAACCCACAGAGTTGGTCTCCGGAGTCCATTAAGGTCTTTGAGAGTCTCAAGGCTGCCTTTGTTTCTGCTCCTGTGTTGGCACATCCTGATCCTACGTTACCTTTTATCCTTGAGGTTGATGCTTCTGAGACTGGTGTTGGCGCCCTTCTGTCTCAACGTCCCACCTCTGAGAGTTCTATGCATCCTTGGGGCTACTTTTCCAAGAAATTGTCACCTGCGGAGTGCGATTACGAGATTGGTGACAGAGAGCTGTTGGCGATCATTTTAGCCCTGAAAGAATGGAGACATCTCCTCGAAGGTACAACTGTGCCGGTTCTCATTCTTAATGACCATAAGAATCTCACATTCTTGTCTGAGGCTAAATGCCTCTCTCCTAGAAGTGCGCGATGGGCTCTTTTCTTGTCAAGTTTCAATTACATTGTCTCATTCTTACCCGGTACTAAGAATGTAAGGGCTGACGCCTTATCTCGACAATTTTCTTCCACTTCCAAGTTGGAGTCGGTTCCGGTTCCTGTGATTCCCCCTGATCGTATTCTGGCTACGGTTCGCACCAGTCTTACTTCTCCTTTGGGTGACAAAATTCTTGCTGCTCAGGTCGATGCTCCTCCTGAGAAACCTTGTGACCATTACCTTGTCCCAGAGTGTCTCCGTACTGCCGTGCTCCAGACTTACCATTCTCCCAAGGCAGCTGGCCACCCTGGGAAGAATCAACTCGTTTGGGCCATTTCCCAATAATTCTGGTGGCCTAGTTTATGTGCTGATGTAACTGTCTTTGTAGCTGCCTGTTCTGTGTGTGCTCTGAGTTAGACTCCACAACACCTTCCAGTGGGCCTCCTACAACTCATACCCAATGGAGAGAGGCCCTGGACCCACCTGTCTATGGATTTCATTGTGGAGTTGCCCAACTCCCAAGGCAACACTGTTATCCTTATGGTGGTTGACCGGTTCTCAAGATGTGTCATTGTATTCCACTTAAGAAGTTGCCTACTTCTAAGGAACTGGCTTCCATTTTTGCTCGGGAGATCTTTCACTTACATGGGCTACACAAGGTGATTGTCTCGGACAGGGGCAGTCAGTTTGTCTCCTGGTTCTGGCAAGCCTTTTGTGCACAGTTGGGAATTCAGCTCGCTTTCTCCTCTGCGTATCACTCGCAGTCTAATGGGGCTGCAGAGTGAGCCAATCAGTCCTTGGAGCAATTCCTATGTTGCTATATTTCTGATCATCATAACAACTGGTCAGACCTATTACCATGGGCAGAGTTTGCTCACAACAGTGCCTTGAATTCTGCCTCCCGATTGTCTCTGTTTATGGCGAATTATGGTTTCCAACCTTCCATGTTGCTGACTCGTTTGTTCCGCAGAGTATTCCTGAGTTAGAGGAGCATCTCCATGGTCTTCGTTCCACTTGGGCACAAGTCCAGAAGGTTTTGCGTCATGCTAATGATAGGTACAGACTCCATGCTGACCACAGACACATGCCTGCACCTTCCTACCAGGTTGGGGACAGGGTCTGGCTGTCATCTCGCAACCTCCGACATCGTGTTCCCTCACTGAAGTTCACATCTCGGTTTATTGGGCCTTTCCGTATCCTTCTCAGGATCAACCACCTCCGAGGAGAGGGGATGGGGTCGAATGGCAGCTCCGTGTCTAAGCTAAGCTATGTTAAATGTATCCTCCTAACCCCCGCTCTATAATTAAGCTTTCTATCAAGCAAAATGCATTAGAGGGGGAAGGTTCAGGTAACTATTATAGGCCTGAGTGGGTTAGATGCGTGGGTGGAGTGCATCCCCGTTTTTTGTTTTTTTGAGTGTTGTTCCCACAAAAGTGGCCAGAGTGGACTATTGTGATATTAGATTTTGTGATATTAGATTTTGATCTGGTAGGCTCATACCCTACTAGCTTCACAATTTTAATTACTAGCACAAAGAATTTACTTGTATAATTGGTTAGTCATTTTCGTAAAGCAGATTCATAATTGAGAGCTATGAACAACAACATTATCATGACACCTTATAGATGAACATAAAGGTAGATTACTAATTGGATTCAGACTGAAATAATATGTTTGCTATGCATAATTATGTACATAAAGTTTGTAACAAAACTTTAATTTAATTTGCTATTTGAGTGCCTTCCAACTTTAACAACCAAAATAATTTTTCTTGCTCTCATATGCTTAATTGTCATGTGGAAACATTATATTTGTCGCCTTAAAATGTCTTTTTACTGGGTTGTTCCTAATTTACCCTAGATTGCTTGTGGAATTAATCATGTTTAGCATTTTGTAGACTGCAACAGAAATTATTGTGACAAATGCTTGTTAATATGCAAATGAAGGTAATACAGCTTGAAGCGCCATCCTGTAATTACTCAGCTGTTTCTGCAGTGTGATATATTGAATCAGCAGTTTATAAAGATGGAGTGGCACAGACTAATTTAGTCATGTACATTCATTAATGTTTCGGGGTTACAAATATGTCTGCTGTCACTTTCCCTACAGCATTGATTAGCAACATAATGTTTTGTGGGTCATTTAATTCAGCTATGTAAATTCACTGCTGAAATGCCAGAGGTCTTGTGTGTGGCAAATTGACAACTGAGTCTCTGGAATAGTTTCTGTTATTTTCCCCCATATGGTTTCCATGTGGTAAATGTATAGAAAGTACAGCGGGAACTGAAAAGCATCTGGTATCAAGAAAATAGATAAATAGCCAAATTAACTGACAAACTGAACTCTGAGTAATCATATAATACACAGAATTATTTTAAAAAGCTGACTTTGGTCATGTTGGCCATGCAACAAATTGTACAGTGCTTAACAAGTGAGAATACATTTCTTCTGTAACAAATAGTAGAGATTAATGTTTTATTCTATCAAGAATTATAGTAGAGCAGACTAATTGGAAGCAGTTTTCTTTTTGTAAAATAAAAAAATAAAAATACAAAGCCACTGCCGCTTCACTTCAAACTATACAATTCTGGTACTGTACATGCATAAAATCTGGTATCCCCATGAATGAAGTGATTTCTTACAACTCTTCCTCTGCTGTCAGTGTAAGGAGAAAATAAGAAAAAGAAAAGAAGAAAGCTGATAACCTGCTTGTGTTAAAGGGACATTGGCACTGATAATCAGGGCACTGATTATCAATGTCCTGATTATCAGTGTAGTCCCAAGAGTGCCGCCAATCAGTGCTCATCAGTGCTGCCAATCAGTGCCCATCAGTGCCTACTAATCAGTGTCACCTATCAGTGCTGCCTATCAGTGCCCATCAGTACCCATCAGTGCTGTCTATCAGTGCCACCTATCAGTACCCATCAATGCCTGTCAGTGCAGCCTATCAGTGCCCATCAGTGCAGCCTGATAAGACTGAAGAGGCCTGAAAATACACTATATTGCCAGAAGTATTGGAACGCCTGCCTTTACATGCACATGAACTTTAATGGAATCCCAGTCTTAGTCTGTAGGGTTCAATATTAAGTTGCCCCACCCTTTGCAGGTATAACAGCTTCAACTCTTCTGTTTAATGTTTAGGAGTGTGTCTATGGGAATGTTTGACCATTCTTATAGAAGTGCATCTGTCAGGTCAGGCACTGATGTTGGATGAGATGGCCTGGCTCACAGTCTCCACTCTAATTTATCCCAAAGGGATTCTAGTGAATTGAGGTCAGGACTCTGTGCAGGTCAGTGAAGTTCCTCCACCCCAAACTCGCTCATCCATGTCTTTATGGACCTTGCTTTGTGCACTGGTGTGCAGTCATGTTGGAACAGGAAGGGGCCATCCCCAAGCAAACAAAGTTGGGAGCATAAAATTGTCCAAAATGTCTTGGCATGCTGACCCCTTAAGAGTTCCCTCCACTGGAAATAAGGGGCCAAGCCCAACCCCTGAAAAATTACCCCACACCATAATCCCCCCTCCACCAAATGATTTAAGGGGTGGCCCAATACTTTTGGCAATAACATGTGGATGAGTGAATTTGGGGTGGAGGAACTTGACTGGCCTGCACAGAGTCCTGAAAATACACTGTATTGCCAGAAGTATTGGGACGCCTGCCTTTACACGGACATGAACTTTAATGACATCCCAGTCTTAGTCCGTAGGGCTCAATATTGAGTTGGCCCACCCTTTGCAGGTATAACAGCTTCAACTCTTCTGGGAAGTCTGTCCACAAGGTTTAGGAGTGTGTCTATGGGAATGTTTGACCATTCATACAGAAGCGCAATTGTCAGGTCAGGTATTGATGTTGAAAACGAGAAAACTAGCTAAATGGGACTTTAAATGAGGACATTTGAAAAGATGTACCTCCATCCCCAAAATGTATACAACAGAAGAAAAAACGGGGGGGTTTTGGGACTTTGAATGAGACATGCAGCTGGGAAGGGAACACAACATAGTACTAGAAAGGATATCTAATAAGTGCACCGTATATGCGACCGCATCGTGCTGCATAGTAACAAGTTAATAAACAGTCAAGTAAAACAAATCAAGGAAGCTTTATTGGATAGTCAAATACATGGTATTAAAAGGTCATATAACAGCATGATGGTATGGCAGCCTATTATAGTCATAATGGTACCATAATACAAAGTCATCAGACTACTATTTGCATGTGGCTGCATCATAATGTCAGTAATGTCTGATGAGTGGACCATATTGGTGGCAAAATAGCCTGCATATACAGTACACTTAATCATATAGTAAAACATATAGGTACACATTCCATAAAGCTAATCCAGAGTGACAAAGTAACCTAGCAACGAAGCAGCATGATGTGGATCGCAATGGTGAGGTAAAAATTGGATTCAAGCTAATAGTTGTGTGTCTTCACAGTATCACAATAATAATTGGTGAAATCCAAACGGCATAATAAAGTGGAAGTATAAGGAGATTGTTATTGTGAGTAGCATCTAAAAGCTTGACGCGTTTCATGGATCTTTCCAATCTTCAGGAGCAGATGCAAAGTAGCTATCTATAAAAAATATAAAGATATAGGGAGTAGTTCAGGGGTTTACCACAGGACAGGCAAGAAAAGGTTTTTTGTAATAAGATCTTAAAGTAGCAATGGTAGCTTTGGACCATAGTAAATTACTTACAGAGAACCTATGTGGGTGGGTGGAGGGCATTGAGGGTGTAAACCTGTCAGGGGTATATATGTACACAATCCCGGGAGCTGAGGCGGCACCTAGAGGGCAACTGGTGTTTGTGAGAAGCTTAAAACATTGTGACCTCATGTTCATATCCTATAAAAGATAAATATAAAGTTGCTAAATGTGACTATATAATAGGGCAACAGTGAAATAAAATAATTATGACTGAATAAATATAAGTGAATACCAACATGAACCAAAGAGTATAGAAGTTACGATGTTTTGAAATGTAGAGGGAAAAAAGAGAAAGTGGATATGTACAGGTAGATAATAATGTAATGACCAATCCAAGGAAAAAGTATTGATGTTGGTCGAGAAGACCTGGCTCACAGTCACCACTCTAATTTATCCCAAAGGTGTTCTATCGGGTTGATAAGAACCGGGTGACCTAACCAGGTGACCCCGCCCCCTCTGACGTCACGGGGAAACCCATAGGGAAGTCCCCGTCAAGTCCCCATGTGTCAGAGGGGGGCGGGGTCACTGGGGTGGCCACGCCCTCCATTATTTAAGAAGTGTCAGAAGAAGAGAAGCGTTGCACAGTGGGAGCCGCCCATGGATGCGGAGCGGCCCAAGAACGAAGCGGAGAAGAAGACGCCGCGGAGGAAGTGCCAGACGAGAACACCGAAGCATGAAGCAGAGGATCGGAGGAAGAACTAGAGGAAGAAGAAGATGGAGGAAGAAACCGAAGGAGGAAGGAAGGAAGGAAGGAAGAAGACCCGAAGAAGATGGAAAGAAGAAGCCTTTAAATAAAGGAATTGTCAAAAACTGTCTCTTGTCATTTTTAACATTTTTGACACTTTTTTTGTGAAATAGTAGGGGTACTTTTGTAGACCATTACCATTTCACATGGGGGAGCGGGATCTGGGGGTCCCCTTGTTAAAGGGGGCTTCCAGATTCCGATAAGCCCCCCACCCGCAGACCCCCACAACCACTGGCCAAGGGTTGTGGGGATGAGGCCCTTGTCCTCATCAACATGGGGAAAAGGTGCTTTGGGGGGGCCGCTACCCCAAAGCACCCTCCCAATGTTGAGGGCATGTGGCCTGGTACGGTTCAGGAGGGAGGGGGGCACTCTCTCGTCCCCCCTCTTTTTCTGCGGCCTGCCAGGTTGCGTGCTGGGATAAGGGTTTGGTATGGATTTTTGGGGGGACCCCACGCCATTTTTAAAAAAAATTTGGCACAGGTTTCCCCTTAATATCAATACCAGACCCGAAAGGCCTGGTATGGAATTTAGGGGGACCCCCACACCATTTTTTTTTTAATTTTTCCTGTGGGGAAATCCCATGCCATTTTTATCAATGAACTTTCATGTGTATTGTCGGATCTGAAGGGTCTGGTACGGATTTTGAGGGGGATCCCCACATAATTTTTTTTTAATTTTGGCGCGGAGTTCCCCTTAATATCCATACCAGACCTGAAGGGCCTGGTATGGAATTTAGGGGGACACCCACGCCATTTTTGTAAAAAAATTTGGTTCAGGGTTCCCCTGTGGGGAAATCCCATGCCGTTTTTATCAATGAACTTTTATGTGTATTGTTGGACTGACAATTCATTATAGCCGCGAGTAGTTTTAAATGACTTTTTTTCCTTTGAAATGTCATTTTGTTGTCAGACTATTCTAAACACGGGAAACATGCACCCCTTTACAGGCATACTATAGACACCCCCCAGGTATGAAATTTAAAGGAATATTTCACTTTTATTGTTTCACTTTAAGCATTATTAAAATCACTACTCCAGAAAAAACGGCCGTTTTTAAAACTTTTGTTTGCATTGATACATGTCCCCTGGGGCAGGACTCAGGTCCCCAAACACTTTTTATGACAATACCATGCATATAAGCCTTTAAAATTAGCCATTTTGATTTCTCCAATAGACTTTTAAAGGGTGTTCCACGGCTTTCGAATTTGCCGCGAACACCCCAAATTGTTCGCTGTTCGGTGAACTGGCGAACAGCCGATGTTCGAGTCGAACATGAGTTTGACTCGAACTCGAAGCTCATCCCTAGTATTCATATGTACAGTGGGGATGGAAAGTATTCAGACCCCCTTAAATTTTTCACTCTTTGTTATATTGCAGTCATTTGCTAAAATCAGTTAAGTTCATTTTTTTCCTCATTATTGTACACACAGCACCCCATATTGACAGAAAAACACAGAATTGTTGACATTTTTGCAGATTTACTAAAAAAGAAAAACTGAAATATCACATGGTCCTAAGTATTCAGACCCTTTTGCTCAGTATTTAGTAGAAGCACCGTTTTGATCTAATACAGCCATGAGTCTTTTTGGGAAAGATGCAACAAGGCATAAATTGGGATAAAATATTTGGAACAAAGAATACGGAGGAGAGATGGGTTTGCTTTAAGAGCATATTAAATAAGAGCATTAGCCAATGTATCCCATTGGGTAATAAATTTAAAAGAGCGAACAAAAATCCTGGATGGCTTAACTCCAATGTAAAAATGCATATAAAAGCAAAGGAGAAGGCCTTCAAAAAATATAAGGTTGAGGGATCATCCTCAGCATTCAGACTTTATAAAGAATGCAACAAGAAATGTAAGGGTGCAATTAGGACGGCTAAGATAGAACATGAAAGACACATAGTGGAGGAGAGCAAAAAAAATCCCAAGAAATTCTTTAAGTATGTAAACAGTAAAAAAGGGAGGACAGACCATATTGGCCCCATAAAGAATGAGGAAGGACATCTGGTTACAAAGGATGGGGAGATGGCGAAGGTATTGAATTTATTCTTCTCCTCAGTCTTCACGAGTGAATCGGGGGGCTTCAGTAACCAAAACTGCAGTGTTTATCCTCATGACACAACACAGGAAGCACCTCCATGGTTAACAGAAGACAGAATTAAAATTAGACTTGAGAAACTTAACATTAATAAATCACCGGGACCAGATGGCTTGCATCCGAGGGTACTTAGGGAACTCAGTCAAGTGATTCACAGACTGTTGTTCCTAATTTTTACAGATAGTCTACTGACTGGAATGGTACCAGCTGATTGGAGAAAAGCCAATGTAGCACCAATATTTAAAAAGGGCCCAAAATACATCCCTGGGAATTATAGACTAGTTAGCCTAACATCAATAGTATGTAAACTCTTGGAGGGGAGGATAAGGGACTATATACAAGATTTTAATAATAAGAACGGTATCATTAGCAGTAATCAGCATGGATTCATGGAGAATCGTTCTTGCCAAACCAATCTATTAACCTTCTATGAGGAGGTGAGTTGCCATCTAGATAAAGGAAGGCCCGTAGACGTGGTGTATCTGGATTTTGCAAAAGCGTTTGACACAGTTCCTCATAAACGTTTACTGTACAAAATAAGGTCCGTTGGCATGGACCATAGGGTGAGTACATGGATTGAAAACTGGCTACAAGGGTGAGTTCAGAGGGTGGTGATAAATGGGGAGTACTCAGAATGGTCAGGGGTGGGTAGTGGGGTTCCCCAGGGTTCTGTGCTGGGACCAATCCTATTTAGTTTGTTCATAAATGACCTGGAGGATGGGATAAACAGTTCAATCTCTGTATTTGCAGATGATACTAAGCTAAGCAGGGCAATAACTTCTCCGCAGGATGTGGAAACCTTGCAAAAAGACCTGAACAAATTAATGGGGTGGGCGACTACATGGCAAATGAGGTTCAATGTAGGAAAATGTAAAATAATGCATTTGGGTGGCAAAAATATGAATGCAATCTATACACTGGGGGGAGAACCTCTGGGGGAATCTAGGATGAAAAAGGACCTGGGGGTCCTAGTAGATGATAGGCTCAGCAATGTCATGCAATGCCAAGCTGCTGCTAACAAAGCAAACAGAATATTGGCATGCATTAAAAGGGGGATCAACTCCAGAGATAAAACGATAATTCTCCCATTCGACAAGGCTCTGGTCCGGCCGCACCTGGAGTATGCTGTCCAGTTCTGGGCACTAGTCCTCAGGAAGGATGTACTGGAAATGGAGCGAGTACAAAGAAGGGCAACTAAGCTAATAAAGGGTCTGGAGGATCTTAGTTATAAGGAAAGGTTGCGAGCACTGAACTTATTCTCTCTGGAGAAGAGACGCTTGAGAGGGGATATGATTTCAATTTACAAATACTGTACTGGTGACCCCACAATAGGGATAAAACTTTTTCGCAGAAGAGATTTTAATAAGACTCGTGGTCACTCATTACAATTAGAAGAAAAGAGGTTTAACCTTAAACTACGTAGAGGGTTCTTTACTGTAAGAGCGGCAAGGATGTGGAATTCCCTTCCACAGGCGGTGGTCTCAGCGGGGAGCATTGATAGCTTGAAGAAACTATTAGATAATCACCTGAATGACCGCAGCATACAGGGATATACAATGTAATACTGACACATAATCACACACATAGGTTGGACTTGATGGACTTGTGTCTTTTTTCAACTTCACCTACTATGTAACTATGTAAGTTTTTCACACCTGGATTTGGGGATCCTCTGCCATTCCTCCTTGCAGATCCTCTCCAGTTCTGTCAGGTTGGATGGTAAACGTTGGTGGACAGCCATTTTTAGGTCTCTCCAGAGATGCTCAATTGGGTTTAAGTCAGGGCTCTGGCTGGGCCATTCAAGAACAGTCACGGAGTTGTTGTGAAGCCACTCCTTCATTATTTTAGCTGTGTGCTTAGAGTCATTGTCTTGTTGGAAGGTAAACCTTCGGCCCAGTCTGAGGTCCTTAGCACTCTGGAGAAGGTTTTCGTCCAGGATATCCCTGTACTTGGCCGCATTCATCTTCCCCTTGATTGCAACCAGTCGTCATGACCCTGCAGATGAAAAACACCCCCACAGCATGATGCTGCCACCACCATGGTTCACTGTTGGGACTGTATTGGACAGGTGATGAGCAGTGCCTGGTTTTATTCACACATACCGCTTAGATATAAAGCCAAAAAGTTCTATCTTGGTCTCATCAGACCAGAGAATCTTATTTCTCACCATCTTGGAGTCCTTCAGGTGTTTTTTAGCAAACTCCATGCAGGCTTTCATGTGTCTTGCACTGAGGAAAGGCTTCTGTCGGGCCACTCTGCCATAAAGCCCCTCTACAACTTTCTCCCATCTCCCGACTGCATCTCTGGAGCTCAGCCACAGTGACCTTTGGGTTCTTCTTTACCTCTCTCACCAAAGCTTTTCTCCCCCGATAGCTCAGTTTGGCTGGACGGCCAGCTCTAGGAAGGGTTCTGGTCATCCAAAATGTCTTCCATTTAAGGATTACGGAGACCACTGTGCTCTTAGGAACCTTAAGTGCAGCAGAAATTTTTTTGTAACATTGGCCAGATCTGTGCCTTGCCACAATGCTGTCTCTGAGCTCTTCAGGCAGTTCATTTGACCTCATGATTCTCATTTGCTCTGACATGCACTGTGAGCTGTAAGGTCTTATATAGACAGGTGTGTGGCTTTCCTAATTAAGTCCAATCAGTATAATCAAACACAGCTGGGCTCAAATGAAGATGTAGAACCATCCCAAGGATGATCAGAAGAAATGGACAGCACCTGAGTATATAAGTGTCACAGCAAATTGTCTGAATACTTAGGACCATGTGATATTTTAGTTTTTCTTTTTTAATAAATCTGCAAAAATGTCAGCAATTCTGTGTTTTTCTGTCAATATGGGGTGCTGTGTGTATATTAATGAGGAAAAAAATGAACTCAAATGATTTTAGCAAATGCCTGCAATATAACAAAGAGTGAAAAATTTAAGGGGGTCTGAATACTTTCCGTCCCCACTGTATATCATGCCCCACTGAGGTCATGCTTGCAAGTCCTGCCTACAACTGTGGTCATTATACCTAACATCAGCCTGTTCTGCAAAGGTAAGCAAATTGGTGGTTGAACCCTTTTTCAAAATAACATGGTGCCACAGCACCATGAATTGTGGTGCATTTGAATATGCACATCTCAGCAGATGTTTGAGGGTGTAATTTAAAATTAATGTCACTGCTGTGTATCTGCTAAAGGGCAGCATGTTTCTGTGTCAGGAAAGTGATTTTGCATGCGTTCCTGACACACACAAATGTGAAATCAGGCTAAATGTCTCAGTTACATCTTCTCATTACATTGGGGCTTGGTGTACAATCCTTTCATTCACACTAGTGGCCAGTGTGATCCCCCTTACATTGGTGGTCAGTGTAAATCCCTCCCTACATTAGTGGTTCCTGTGACTGCTCCCATTACATTAGTGGTCAGTGTAAATCCCCATTACATTAGTGGTCAATGTGAATCCCCATTACATTAGCGGTCAATGTGAATCCCCATTGCAATGGAGTTTTCTGTCTATTGATGAGTCCCCTCACAGTAATGTACAGTAATCTCTAGCAACCAATCAACAAGCAGAAGTTATCGGCTATATTCTCTAGCAAATAATAAGTGAGCCATAATGTGTGCTGTAACCTCTAGCAGCCAGTCAGTGAGTTGTAATGATACACTGTAACCAGGGCCGATCCCAGGCGGGGTGCACGGGGTGCAGTGCACCTGGGCGCCAGAGAGGTGCGGGCACTGAAGCGCAAGAGTACCCCCCTCCTGGGGGGTCTGTGCTAATGGAAGGGGGGCTTTGTCCTGGGGGGGTCGTACTAATGGAAGGGGGGGTTTGTCCTGGGGGGGTCTGTACTAACGGAGAGGGGGGCTGTTTGTCCGGGGGGTCTGTACTAGTGGAGGGGGGCTTTGTCCTGGGGGGTCTGTACTAATGGAGGAGGGGGTTTGTCCTGGGGGTCTGTACTAATGGAGGGGGGGGTTTGTCCTGGGGGGTCTGTAGTAATAGAGAGGGGGGCGTTTTGTCCTGGGGGTCTGTACTAGTGGAGGGGGGCTTTGTCCTGGGGGTCTGTACTAATGGAGGGGGGCTTTGTCCTGGGGAGGTCTGTACTAATTGAGGGGGGGTTGTCCTGGGGGGTTTGTACTAATGTAGGGTGGGGGCTTTGTCCTGGGGGGTCTGTACTAATGAAGGGGGGCTTTGTCCTGGGGGTCTGTACTAATGGAGGGGGGTTGTCCTGGGGGGTCTGTACTAATGGAGGGGGGGCTTTGTCCTGGGGGGTATGTACTAATGGAGGGGGGTTGTCCTGGGGGGATCTGTATTAATAGAGGGGGGGGTTTGTCCTGGTGGGGGTCTGTACTAATGGAGGGGGATGGTTTGTCCTGGGGGGGTCTACACCCAGGACTCCAGAGGGAGAGGGCAGTGCTGAGAAAACACCATCAGAGAGAGAACCCCACTGCCCTGCGCCACCAGAGGGAAAGCCACACAGCCTAGCAATTGCAGACCGTATTTAACATTTCTGCTATGTGTCGCCTGTTGATTAGTCTATAACTCAATCAGAAGCTCTCCGCTCTGACCCCCTCACGCTCACTGGAGCGCCGAGCTGTGGAGGGGCGGGGATCAGGCCGTCTCAAGCTCTCAGTGGCTCACTGAGAGCCTGAGACAGGCATCAGTCCAGGCACCTGGTGAAACCAGACTTTATTGTTGTGATGACATGGTCCCTGGACTGATTCCTGTGATGTCAGCAGACAGCAGACTTCAGACCACTCTCTGCTGAAAAAAGGTCACAGGAGTGCAAAAACAAACTGCACTCCTGTGACCCATAAGAGAAGTACAGCCAAACAAGCTCAGGCAGTTATTTACAGAAGAAATAACTTTTTTTTTTACATACTTTTAATCTTTCTCATAATGCATCAGTAATTTATAGTTCGTAATGATTAAAAAAAAACAGATATACCCTAAACTAAGTATTTTTAACAGTAAATCCTTAAAGATAACAGTGTACATTTGTGCTTTATAAAACATTTTTTCCAGCAAATAATTTAAAATAGGAAGATGAAACGGGAGATGAAACTGTTAAATAGTGCTTATAGAGGTTGAAATGAAAGGGTTAAGTAGTACAAAAAAAGCATGTCCTGGTTAATTAAGAGTTAACTCCCTGTTAGGGATGAGCTTGATGTTCGGGTCGAACACAAGTTCAACTCGAACATCTGGTGTTCGCCTGTTCGCCGAAGAGCGAACATTATGGGGCGTTCGTGGCAAATTCGAGCACCGCGGAATGCCCCATAATGCACTGCGAGATCACAGTGTATTGCTGTATGATGATTGGCCAAAGCATGCACCTGACCTGCATGCTTTGGCCAATGACAACGCCCTCTGCTAAGAGAGCCATAATTGACCAAAGGCAGGGTGCCTCGGCACAATCATGGCTCAGGGGGACTAAGTCCACGCCCCACACTATATAAGGCTGCCTACACAGCAGCCGTGTGTAGTGTTGTTGGTGAGGACAAAGCGATAGCTTGATTTAGACTAAGCAGGCAGGTTTTTCAGTTAGTGGCAGTGTATTTGATATATATATATATATATATATATATATATATACAGTCAGTCTAGTATATACTGTGTGTATATATATATATATATATATATACACACTCTGCATTTAGCATAGACTATATATTCAGTGTTTACTCTATATTCAGTCAGTGCAGGCAGAGTTTTTATATATATATATATATATATATATATATATATATATATATATATATATATATATATATATTACTCTGCATCCAGTGGAACCTATATCTACCTTGCATTCCCAGGTGTACTGTTTCTTTTTTTTTTTAATATTCTTTATTTAGTTTTTCAACGTAGAAAAACATCCTTTTACAAAATCCACAGCCTATGATCATACTTACATCTGAATATGCAAGACACTCTCATGGTGTACTGTTTCTAATACACTTCAGGCGGTATATATATATATATATATATATATATGTCTTGTCCTCTACTACGCTTCTGGTGGTGTACACAGTACACAATACAGTGCAGCCATAGTGCGGTTGCTAATACAGTGCAAGCGGTGTACACAGTATCTGATACAGTGTGTACAGTTTCTTCTACACTTCTGGTGGTGTACACAGTACACAATACAGTGCAGCCGTAGTACAGTTGCTAATACAGTGCAGGCGGTGTACACAGTATCTAATACAGTGTGTACAATTTCTATTACACTTCTGGTGGTGTACACAGTATCTAATACAGTGTGTACAGTGTCTACTACACTTCTGGTGGTGTGCACAGTATAAAATACAGTGCAGCCATTGTACAGTTTCTAATACAGTGCAGGCTGTATACACAGTATCTAATACAGTGTGTATAGTTTCTACTACACTTCTTGTGGTGTACACCGTACACAATACAGTGCAGTCGTAGTACAGTTGTTAATATAGTGCAGACAATGTACACAGTGTCTAATACAGTGTGTACAGTTTCTACTACACTTCTGGTGGTGTACACAGTACACAATACAGTGCAGCCATAGTACAGTTGCTAATACAGTGCAGGCGGTGTACACAGTATCTAATACAGTGTAGGCAGAACAGTGGGAGGAAGAGGAGGACTTTCTTACCTCTCAAGGCCCCCTTTATGCAGATAGCATTCCTGCTGGCCTGCCAAACACACAAGAAGAAGGGGAGGAGAAGGAGGATTGGATGGATGTAGAGGATGGATGTCAGCATGGATGTAGAGGATAACACTCAGTAGCAGTCTTCAAGGGATGGTTTTCAGTCCCCAGAAACCCAAGGAGTTGTACGTGGCTGAGAGGAGGTAGTTACAGATCATGTGATCCTTAGAGACCCAGAGGACTCAGAATCGAGTGCCTCTGAAAACTTACGCTGGATGGCCTCCCTGATTCTGAAAAGCCTGTGAAAGGATCCTAGGATTCATGGTATTAATGAGAGGGATCATTACAGGCTGGCAACCCTTCTTAATCCACGTTACAAGGGTAAGGTTGCAGAACTCGCAGAGGGAGCAGAGGATGAAACATCTTCAGGAGGCCCTGAAGAAAGGTTTGTGCAATGCATTTCCAGACCCTGGGAGGTTACAATTTCCTGGTGCTGGACAATGTGTTGCTGAGGCTTCATTCAGGGGCATGTAATTACAATTCTTGATATACTATTTCACAGCAGGGCCCGTTCCTGTGCCCAACAAGAGTAACTGTTAGTGCTTACAGTGTTGTGGCACCAAAGCCCAATTTTTCTGCCCCTTAACAGGGGCATGTAATTACAATTTTTGATACTGTATAGTATTTCACAGCAGGGCATGTTCCTGCACCCACCAAGAGTAACTGTGAGGGCTTACAGTGTTCTGGTACCACCAACACTTAAGGCCCAATTTCCTGCAGAGTATATAGGGCAGGCCGTATAGTATATATACTGCTGTTCAGAGTATATACTGCCTGGGGGGCCCCAACGCCATTTTTCTTTTTATTTGGGTGTGGGGTTCCCCTTAATATCCATACCAGACCCAAAGGGCCTGGTAATGGACTGGGGGAGGGAACCCATGCCGCTTTTTTTTCAATGATTTTCATTTATATTTCCGGGACCCGACAATACATTACAGCCGCAAGTAGTTTTAAATGACATTTTTTCCTTTAGAAATGTCATTTTGCTGTGGTATTGTTCTAAACACGGGAAAAATGTGCTACTTTACAGGCATACTAAGGACACCCCCCAGGCATGATATTTAAAGGAATATTTCACTTTTATTGACTTACTTTAAGCCAAGGGTTTTCAAACTATGGCCCTCCAGCTGTTCAAGAACTACAATTTCCATCATGCCTAGCCATGTCTGTGAATGTCAGAGTTTTGCAATACCTCATGGGATGAGTAGTTCCACAACAGCTGGAGGGCCGTAGTTTGAGAATCCCTGCTTTAAGCATTATTAAAATCTCTGCTCCTGAAAAAACTTGCACATAAGCCTTTAAAATTAGCACTTTTGATTTTTCACGTTTGTGTCCCACAGACTTTAATGGTGTTCAAACAAATTTTTTGCCTGTTCGCATGTTCTGCTGCGAACCAAACCGGGGGGGGGGTGTTCGGCTCATCCCTACTCCCTGTGCACACAATAAACACTTTCCTCTGTCAGCTGCAGCTCTCTCACTCACAAATCGGTCTGCCAGGGAATGCAGGATATAAGATAGCTACTATGTTACTTGTTTGTTTTGTTTTGGCTTAAAATGTTACATTGAATTCTCACTCAGATTGTCTGTCAGAGTGATCATTCAGGTGTCCGTTTATGAAGAAGTGAAAAAATTTCACTGCTTCATTCTCAGGCATTCTTAGAGGAGATCGTTCTCCTCTGTGTGCCAGTTTATGAAGCTTTGTAGATCGCTTCTCCTTTTGGAGGAGTGACGAGATCTACAAATGCTTCAAACAGTGGAGAACGGCCCCTGATACTGGATTCTCGTGAGACTTTACGAGATTACAATACCAGAAATTCACAGAAACACCAAGATGTCAATTTATTAAGCAGTGATTAAATTATCACTGCTCAGTACTCAGACAGATGGAGTGTTTAATGCTAATAAAATAAAGAGTTCCCCTACACAGTGGCGGCTGGTGAAGTTTTAGGCCAGACCCCGGCCTTCCTTTTTAACCCCTCCCACTTGGTGAAAATGGGCGTGGTTTCAGCAAAATAGTGGGCGTGGCTCTAAGGTGGTGTAGTTAGCATCTGAGATGAACGAGCGATAGAGGGAGAGAGGGATGGAGGGACAGCAGGCCCAGATCCTACACAACAATAGAAATATGTGTATTCTAGAAAGTTTAACAATCAGCAGATAAAGATACTCCAAACACCTGGTGTTAGCACTTTAACCATCCCGGCACCATGGTTGTTATGGTGTCAGGATGATTGAAGTGCATTATTTCTATTATTTCATTGTAATATAAAATGAAATCATTCAACTCACCATAATGCAGAATCAGTGGGAGCCCTGAGCGTGTCACTAGCCATGTCGCCTGCCATTAGATGCCATCAGGTGTCCCCAGCGGAGTCCCTCCTTACATCAGGTACCCCCAGCAGAGTCCCTCCATAAATCAGGTGCCCCCAGCAGAGTCCCTCAATACATCAGGTGCCCCCAGCGGAGTTCCTTCTTACATCAGGTGCCCCCAGCGGAGTCCGTATATACATCAGGTGCCCCAGCAGAGTCCCTCCTTACATCAGATGCCCCCAGTGGATTCCCTCCTTACATCAGGTGCCCCCAGCGGAGTCCCTCCATACATCAGGTGCCCCAGCAGAGTCCCTCTATACATCAGGTGCCCCCAGTGGAGTTCCTTCTTACATCAGGTGCCCCCAGCGGAGTCCATCCTTACATCAGGTGCCCCCAGCAGAGTCCCTCCTTACATCAGGTGCCCCCAGTGGATTCCCTCCTTACATCAGGTGCCCCCAGTGGAGTCCCTCCTTACATCAGGTGCCCCCAGTGGAGTCCCTCCTTACATCAGGTGCCACCAGTGGAGTCTCTCCTTACATCAGGTACCCACAGCAGAGTCCCTCCTTACATCAGGTGCCCCCAGAAGAGTTCCTCCATACATCAGGTGCCCCCAGCGGAGTCCCTCCTTACATCAGGTGCCCCCAGCGGAGTCCGTCCTTACATCAGGTGCCCCCAGCGGAGTCCGTCTTTACATCAGGTGCCCCCAGTGGAGTCCCTACTTACATGCAGCCTGTGTCCCATCAAATGCAGCCTGTGTCCCATCAAATGCAACTTGTGTCCCATCAAATGCAGCCTGTGTCCCATCAAATGCAGCCTTTGTCACATCAAACCCCCCTCCCCCTTCTCCACGGGAGGACAGCGGCACTTACCTTGCTGTGTTGTCCTCTCCTGCGGTGTCTCCTTTCACTGGCAGCGGTGATGGAGGAGTCCGCTCCTCATACTTCCGGTTTTCTCACTCTCGGGCGCAATGAGAGAGAGAAAACAGGAAGTGATATCTAACTCGCCCGGCCATAGTAATAGATACTACGAGTGCCAGGCAGAAGCTACTCGGTGCTACAGAAAGCGCCGCAAGGCGGGACAAAAGCCCGCAAATGCAGCAATGCATCTGCAATCTCGTGATTGCATAGACATGGTGTCCGGCGTCCGAACACAGTGCACTTAAGGACCTTTTTTGTATATATATATATATTTTTTTTTTTTTAAAGGTCCATTTAAAAAAAAAAAATTTAATTTTTTTGTGACTGCCTGGAGGGGGGTGGCACCCATGCGCCCCTTATGGATGGGCCGCCACTGCCCCTACATTAAAAAAAAATATATATATATATAAAATGTAATAATATTCCCTCTTCCTCCTCAGATCCCCCGGGATTCTCTCTTCACTCCCCAATTCTCCACCATTGAGCTAGTGAATCGGGGAGTGTGAAATCACAGCTTCATAAACTGGCCGTTTCTGTGTCAGTCAATAAGGATTCTCAGTGTGCGGAGATCATTGGTGGGAGAACATGTTCAAACACGTTCTCCCCCGATTATCTCAGTGGCGATCCTTGGGATCACTGCTGTTCACTGTTTCATAAACGGACACCTCAGTGAGGAAGACTTCTCACTAGCTCCCAGTCATAGGATCTCACAGGCTGAGCACAGGAGCTGAGTAGAAGGAGATAAAAACAGATAAGTTACAGTAACAGTGCAAAGCATACAAGACACGTCCTGTGTACAGACAAGGGTTTTTTGGACAGTGGTAAGACGCCCCCTGTCAGGGACATGCTGTGGCAAGGCAGAGGTGAGTGCGCACATGTGCACATGGGTGCCAGTCCAACGAGTTGGTCAGCAGCATGTGTGTGCGTGAGGGCATGCGCCGGACACGTGTGTGTGCGCCCGTGCGCAAGGGCACGCACGCTAGATGGTGCTTGGCACCAATGGGCCTTTAAAAGGACAGCAACTGCACAAGTGCAGTGCTGTTTGATCTGCAGATTATGTGTCCTGATATCTGTACCTTCCATCTGATCATCTGTATTGACCCGGCTCTGTTGACCTACCTGATATCTCCAATCCTGACATCCTAAAGAGGTTTCCTTGCTTGATATCCTGCTGCCAACCTCTGCCTGTTTATCTGACCCTGCTCCTGCTTACTCTGCCTGTCTACCTGTGTTTGACCCAGCTTGTCTCACCCTGCTCCAGCCTGCTGCTACTACTGTACCATCCAGCTTAACGGGTCGCTGACGGGCATTCCGGACCTACCTGGTTGCTCATCATCCACCCATCTGTGCCAATTATCACAGATTCTCGAGGCCACTGTTTCCACTCCAGTGGCTCCTGAGCCAGGGCTGTAAGAGAGGTCTCTTCCTACAAGTCAGACTCCACCACAAGGTACATAACAGTATCAAACAGCCATGACTGAGTCTGCAAGAGGAACCTCACCAGTGGAGGAGATTTGTCAGCACCTCGCAGCCCTCACGCAAGCTGTTAAATCCCTACCCTATGTCAAGTTGGAGCAACACGTACAGAATTTATCAGGTCTAGGCAGTGCAGTTCCTGCACCCCCTGCTGCACCTATACAGACTGCTTCTACTCCCTTGGTGGTGATGCTACCACCGGAACCCAGGGTTCCCATTTACGAGAGATTCGCAGGGGACCCAACTAAGTTCCAGGCTTTCCGAAACTCATATCAGCTGTACTTTGCCCTACAACCTCTGACTTTTTCACTAGAATCCCCCAAGGTAGGATTTGTGATATCCCTACTCCAAGGAGGACCTCAGACCTGGGCCCATCGGCTGCTCTAAGAAAACAACGTGCAAACGCATGCTATGTCATCTTTCTTTGACACCATGGCTCAGCTTTATGAAGATCCTCAGCGGACTGCCACGGCAGAGTCTGCCCTATTTGCGCTCCAGCAAGGCCTCCGAGCAACTGAGGACTATGTTACGGATTTCAGGTGCTAGAGTGCAGACACCCAATGGAATGACTCAGCTCTGCGACACCAGTTCTGCACGGGACTCTCCGAAAACCTCAAAGACGAGCTTGCCTGAGTTGGTACACCTAACACCCTTGAAGCATTGATCACCCTGACTTTCCAGATCAATCAACGACTTTGTGAGCGTCTGTCAGAACGGTTCGCCCAGCAGAGCTGCCCAGTGTGGATGACCCCGAGAGCTCCAGTTCTTGTCTCCTGCTACCCGGTGCCAGCCCATTCAAGTCCTGTCAGCTCAATACCTGACACCTCTGAGCCTATGCAATTAGGATTGATGTGACCAGCTCTGTCCCCTGATGAGCGAGCACCATGCCAACAGCACAACCTTTGCCTTTACTGTTGTGAGGGAGGCCACTATGTGCGCAGCTGTCCTGCCAAGAAGCCTAAGTGTCCATCTCCTGTTCCTGTTTATCTATCAACATTATCTGCCAATGCAAATCATCTTGCCCTCCCTCTCTCTTTCCAGCTCCCGAAAAAGACAGTTTCATTCAACACCATCATTGACTCAGCAGCATGCAGCTGCTTTATTGACTCAACCTTTGCCATTCAACAACACATCCCTCTACAACAAAAGACACATGGACTTTCTGTTTATCTGGCTGATGGCTTTTGCATTAAGTCAGGACGAGTAACCCAGGAAAGTTCTCCGCTACCTGTTACCATCCGCTCCCAACAAAAGGAGCTACTGACCCCGGACGCCATCTCCTCTACATTATTTCCTGTGATTTTGGGCCCACCCTGGCTCCAGGCCCACAATCCTCAAATCGATTGGATATCAAGGGAGGTCAAGTTCTTGTCTTCCTACTGTCAGGAACATTGTATATCAAGGCCCTCCGAGCCACCAACCACACTGCTATGCATAGTCTCTGATAAAGACTAGGGATGGGCCGAACACCCCCCTGTTCGGTTCGCAGCAGAACATGTAAACCGGCAAAAAAATTTGTTCAAACACGCGAACACTGTTAAAGTCGATGGGACACGAACGTGAAAAAAGTGTTTGGGGACCTCTGTCCTGCCCCAGGGGACATGTATCAATGCAAAAAAAAGTTTTAAAAAAGGACGTTTTTTCGGGAGCAGTGATTTTAATAATGCTTAAAGTAAAACAATATAAGTGAAATATTACTTTAAGTTTTGTACCTGGGGGGTTTCTATAGTATGTCTGTAAAGTGGCGCATGTTTCCCATGTTTACAACAGTTCGAGAGCAAAATTACATTTTTAAAGGAAAAAAAGTCATTTAAAAGTACTAGTGGTAGCGGCAGCTATAATGAATTGTCGGGTCTCTGCAATACTCAATTTCAAAAGTCATTGAAAAAACGGCCTAACGAACCAACCAAAATTAAAAAAAAAAATTGAGAAGAGCGAAGGAAGAAGCAGAGGATCAGAGGAAGAAGAGGATGAAGCAGGGGAAGAACAAGATGGAGGAAGAAAACCGAATGAAGACCAGAAGAAGATGGAAGAAGATGCGGGGAAAGAAGAAGACATTAATAAAGGAATTGTCAAAAACCATCTTTTGTCTTTTTTTAAAAATTTTTGACACTCTTTTTGTGAAATGGTAGGGGTACATTTGTACCCCATTACCATTTCACACGGGGGGTATCTGGGGGTCCCCTTGTTAAAGGGGGTTTCCAGATTACGATAAGCCCCCCGCCCGCAGACCCCACAACCACCTGGCAAGGGTTGTGGGGATGAGGCCCTTGTCCCCGTCAACATATAGACATTTTCCCCATGTTGAGGGCATATGGCCTGGTACGGTTCAGGAGGGGGGGGCTGCTCTCTCATCCCCCCCTTTTTTCCTGCGGCCTGCCAGGTTGCGTGCTCGGATAAGGGTTTGGTATGGATTTTTAAGGGGATCCCCACGCCATTTTTTTAAATTTTGCCGCGGGGTTCCATTTAATATCCATACCAGACCTGAAGGGCCTGGTATGGAATTTGGGGGGACCTCCACGCATTTTGTTTGAATTTTGGTTCAGGGTTCCCCTTAATATTCATACCAGACCCAAAGGGCCTGGTAATGCAGTGTGGGGGGAATCCCAGGCTGTTTTTTTCAATGACTTTTATGAGTATTGCAGAGACCCGACAATTAATTATAGCTGCCGGCACTACCGCTAGTACTTTTAAATGACTTTCTTTTTCTTTATAAATGTCATTTTTCTCTTGGACTGTTGTAAACACAGGAAACATGCGCCACTTTACAGGCATACTATAGACACCCCCCAGGTACGAAATTTAAAGGAATATTTCACTTTTATTGTTTCAATTTAAGCATTATCAAAATCACTGCTCCAGAAAAAACGACATGCATTGATACATTTTCTCTGGGGCAGGACCCAGGTCCCCAAACACTTTTTCTGACAATAGCTTTCATATTAAACTTTAAAAATAGCACTTTTGATTTCTCCTATAGACTTTTAAATGGTGTTCCGTGGCTTTTCGAATTTGCCTCGAACACCCCAAATTGTTCGCTGTTCGGCAAACAGCGACTCGAACAGATAGCCCATCCCTAGTTACGATCTGCCACTATCTTTACCAGGTTAGATCTGAGGGGAGCCTATAATCTGGTCCGCATCTGAGCTGGGGATGAGTGGAAGACAACCTTTCGTACCCGGTTCGGCCACTACAAATATTTGGTCATGCCATTTGTGCTCTGCAATGTCCCTGTCACCTTCCAGCATTTCATCAATGACGTGTTTAAAGACTTCCTGGACATTTTTGTAATTGTCTATTTGGACGATATCTTAATTTTCTCCAGTTCACTTGACCAACATCGGGAACATGTCTGCAGGGTGTTATGCCGGCTTCGCAGAAAAAATGCAAGTTTGAGCAGCAGAACATCCAGTTCCTAGGATTAGTGATTTCCACAACTGGAATTAAGATGGACTCACACAAGGTGTCCGCTATATTAGATTGGCCTGTGCCTATGGACAATAAAGGAGTGCAATGTTTTGTAGGCTTTGCAAATTTTTACAGAAAGTTCATTAAAGGATTCTCTGCCATAATTACTCCCATCACTCAGCTGACCAAGCAGAACTTGCGATTCCGCTGGAATTCAGAAGCCCAAAATGCGTTTTAGACACTCAAGAGACTTTTTACCTCAGCCCTGATCCTTAGTTATCCTGATCCATCACTGCCCTACATCCTTGAAGTGGATGCATCCGAAATAGCAGTGGGGGTGTCATTTCTCAACACCAGGGTATTAAATACTTAATGCATCATGTGGCTTTTTTCTCACAGAAACTTTCTCCTGCAGAGAGAAATTATGATGTTGGAGATCGAGAATTACTTGCCATTAGGGATGAGCTTCGAGTTCGAGTCGAACTCATGTTCGACTCGAACATTGGCTGTTCGCAAGTTCACCGAACAGCGAACAATTTGGGGTGTTCGCGGCAAATTCGAATGCCGCGGAACACCCTTTAAAAGTCTATGGGAGAAATCAAAAGTGCTAATTTTAAAGGCTAATATGCAAGTTATTGTCATAAAAAGTGTTTGGGGACCTGGGTCCTGCCCCAGGGGACATGGATCAATGCAAAAAAAAGTTTTAAAAACGGCCGTTTTTTCAGGAGCAGTGATTTTAATAATACTTAAAGTCAATCAATAAAAGTGTAATATCCCTTTAAATTTCGTACCTGGGGGGTGTCTATAGTGTGCCTGTAAAGGGGCGCATGTTTCCTGTGTTTAGAACAGTCTGACAGCAAAATGACATTTTGAAGGAAAAAACTCATTTAAAACTACCCGCGGCTATTGCATTGCCGACAATACACATAGAAGTTCATTGATAAAAACGGCATGGGAATTCCCCAAAGGGGAACCCCGAACCAAAATTTAAAAAAAAAAATGACGTGGGGGTCCCCCTAAATTCCATACCAGGCCCTTCAGGTCTGGTATGGATATTAAGGGGAACCCCGGCCAAAATTAAAAAAAAAAAATGACGTGGGGTTCCCCCTAAATTCCATACCAGACCCTTCAGGTCTGGTATGGATTTTAAGGGGAACCCCGCGCCAAAAAAAAAAAAAAAAACGGCGTGGGGTCCCCCCAAAAATCCATACCAGACCCTTATCCGAGCACGCAACCTGGCAGGCCGCAGGAAAAGAGGGGGGGACAAGAGTGCGGCCCCCCCTCCCTCCTGAACCGTACCAGGCCACATGCCCTCAACATTGGGAGGGTGCTTTGGGGTAGCCCCCCAAAACACCTTGTCCCCATGTTGATGAGGACAAGGGCCTCATCCCCACAACCCTGGCCGGTGGTTGTGGGGGTCTGCGGGCGGGGGGCTTATCGGAATCTGGAAGCCCCCTTTAACAAGGTGACCCCCAGATCCCGGCCCCCCCCCTGTGTGAAATGGTAAGGGGGTACATAAGTACCCCTACCATTTCACGAAAAAAGTGTCAAAAATGTTAAAAATGACAAGAGACAGTTTTTGACAATTCCTTTATTTAAATGCTTCTTCTTTCTTCTATCTTGCTTCATCTTCTGGTTCTTCTGGCTCTTCTGGTTCTTCTGGTTCTTCCTCCGGCGTTCTCGTCCAGCATCTCCTCCGCGGCGTCTTCTGTCTTCTTCTCCTCGGGCCGCTCCGCACCCATGGCATGGGGGGGAGGCTCCCGCTCTTCTCTTCTTCTCTTCTTCTTTTCTTCTTTTCTTCTTTTCTTCTTTTCTTCTCTTCTTCTCTTCTTCTCTTCTTCTTCATTTTCTTCTCCGGGCCGCTCCGCAATCCATGCTGACATGGAGGGAGGCTCCCGCTGTGTGACGAAGCTCCTCGTCTGACAGTTCTTAAATAACGGGGGGGGGCGGGGCCAACCCGGTGACCCCGCCCCCCTCTGACGCACGGTGACTTGACGGGACTTCCCTGTGGCATTCCCCGTGACGTCACAGGGAAGTCCCGTCAAGTCACCGTGCGTCAGAGGGGGGCGGGGTCACCGGGTGGCCCCGCCCCCCCCGTTATTTAAGAACTGTCAGACGAGGAGCGCCGTCACACAGCGGGAGCCTCCCTCCATGTCAGCATGGATTGCGGAGCGGCCCGGAGAAAAAAATAAAGAAGAAGAGAAGAAGAGAAGAAAAGAAGAAAAGAAGAAAAGAAGAAGAGAAGAAGAGAAGAGCGGGAGCCTCCCCCCATGCCATGGGTGCGGAGCGGCCCGAGGAGAAGAAGACAGAAGACGCCGCGGAGGAGATGCTGGACGAGAACGCCGGAGGAAGAACCAGAAGAACCAGAAGAGCCAGAAGAACCAGAAGATGAAGCAAGATAGAAGAAAGAAGAAGCATTTAAATAAAGGAATTGTCAAAAACTGTCTCTTGTCATTTTTAACATTTTTGACACTTTTTTCGTGAAATGGTAGGGGTACTTATGTACCCCCTTACCATTTCACACAGGGGGGGGGCCGGGATCTGGGGGTCACCTTGTTAAAGGGGGCTTCCAGATTCCGATAAGCCCCCCGCCCGCAGACCCCCACAACCACCGGCCAGGGTTGTGGGGATGAGGCCCTTGTCCTCATCAACATGGGGACAAGGTGTTTTGGGGGGCTACCCCAAAGCACCCTCCCAATGTTGAGGGCATGTGGCCTGGTACGGTTCAGGAGGGAGGGGGGGCCGCACTCTTGTCCCCCCCTCTTTTCCTGCGGCCTGCCAGGTTGCGTGCTCGGATAAGGGTCTGGTATGGATTTTTGGGGGGACCCCACGCCGTTTTTTTTTTTTTTTTTGGCGCGGGGTTCCCCTTAAAATCCATACCAGACCTGAAGGGTCTGGTATGGAATTTAGGGGGAACCCCACGTCATTTTTTTTTTTAAATTTTGGCCGGGGTTCCCCTTAATATCCATACCAGACCTGAAGGGCCTGGTATGGAATTTAGGGGGACCCCCACGTCATTTTTTTTTTTTAAGTTTGGTTCGGGGTTCCCCTTTGGGGAATTCCCATGCCGTTTTTATCAATGAACTTCTATGTGTATTGTCGGCAATGCAATAGCCGCGAGTAGTTTTAAATGAGTTTTTTCCTTCAAAATGTCATTTTGCTGTCAGACTGTTCTAAACACAGGAAACATGCGCCCCTTTACAGGCACACTATAGACACCCCCCAGGTACGAAATTTAAAGGGATATTACACTTTTATTGTTTGACTTTAAGCATTATTAAAATCACTGCTCCTGAAAAAACGGCCGTTTTTAAAACTTTTTTTTGCATCGATCCATGTCCCCTGGGGCAGGACCCAGGTCCCCAAACACTTTTTATGACAATAACTTGCATATAAGCCTTGAAAATTAGCACTTTTGATTATTCATGTTCGTGTCCCATAGACTTTAACGGTGTTCGCATGTTCGAACGAACTTTTTTCCTGTTCGCATGTTCTGGTGCGAACCGAACAGGGGGGTGTTCGGCTCATCCCTACTTGCCATCAAGGTAGCATTAGAAGAGTGGAGATACTTGTTGGAAGGTGCTGTCCATCCAGTATAAATATACTGGATGAAACCACGGCAAGCTCGATGGGCCCTGTTCTTTTCACTTTTTTCCTTTCATATTACTTAGCGACCTGAATTAAGGAATGTTAAACTGGACTCTTTATCACGTATGTATGACAATCCCTAGGATCTTTCTGTTCCAGATACTATCTTACCCGCAGGCAACTTTCTGCTTCTACAAACAGATCTCTTCTCCCGACTCAAAGAAGCCTCCAGGGACATTTCTAAACCCTCCGGGGTCACCCTGACATTTAAGGATGGTCTACTTTGGAGGGAAAGTCAAATCTTTGTTCCTGAGGATGTACGAGTTGGGGTACTGAAGCTACTTCATGATCATCCACTGGTAGGTCACTTTGGTGTCCATAAGACCCTTGAGTTGGTACGACTCACATTCTGGTGGCCTGGTCTGGAGGGGTTCTGCAAAAAGTATGTAAACTCATGCCCTGTCTGCACTTAAAATAAAACGGCAAGAAGGCAGGCCTGGGACTGTTGAAACATTTACCTGTTCCTGATAGACCATAGAGGATGATCTCCATTAATTTTATAGTAGAGCTTTCATATTCTGAAGGATGTATTGCAATCTTCGTAGTTGTGGACCCATTGTCAAAAATGGCCCACTCCCTGCCACTAAGAGGTACCCCATCTGCTATGGAAACTGCCCAATAGGGATGAGCTGCTAGTTCGACTCGAACATCGGCTGTTCGCCAGTTCGCCGAACAGCAAACAATTTGGGGTGTTCGCGGCAAATTCGAAAGCCGCGGAACACCTTTTAAAAGTCTGTGAGAGAAATCAAAAGTGCTAATTTTAAAGGCATAAAAAGTGTTTGGGGACCTGGGTCCTGCCCCAGGGGACATGGATCAATGCAAAAAAAACAGTCCGACAGCAAAATGACATTTCAAAGGAAAAAAAGTCATTTAAAACTACTCGTGGCTATTAATGAATTGCCGGTCTGACAATACACATAAAAGTTCATTGAAAAAACGGCATGGGAATTCCCCACAGGGGAACCCCGTGCCAAATTTTTTTTAAAAATGGCGTGGGGTCCCCCAAAAATCCATACCAGACCCTTATCTGAGCACGCAACCTGGCAGGCCACAGGAAAAGAGGGGGGACAAGAGAGCGCCCCCCTCCTGAACCGTACCAGGCCACATGCCCCCAACATTGGGAGGGTGCTTTGGGGTAGCCCCCCAAAGCACCTTGTCCCCATGTTGATGGGGACAAGGGCCTCATCCCCACAACCCTTGCCAGGTGGTTGTGGGGGTCTGCGGGCGGGGGCTTATCAGAATCTGGAAGCCCCCTTTAACAAGGGGACCCCCAGATCCCGGCCCTCCCTCCTGTGTGAAATGGTAAAGGGGTACTTCCTACCATTTCACAAAAAGAGTGTCAAAAATGTTAAAAATGACAAGAGACAGTTTTTGACAATTCCTTTATTTAAATGCTTCTTCTTTCTTCTATCTTCTTTCTTCTATCTTCTATCCTCTATCTTTCTTCGGTTTCTTCCTCCATCTTCTTCTTCTTCTGGGTCTTCTGGTTCTTCCACCAGTGTTCTCGTCCGGCATCTTCCTCCCTTCTTCTTCTCGGGCCGCTCCACATCCACCATGATGGGAGGCTCCCGCTGTGTGATGCTTCTTGTCTTCTGACGTTTCTTAAATAACGGAGGGCAGGGCCACCCGGTGACCCCGCCCCCCTCTGACGCACGGGGACTTGATGGGAACTTCCCTGTGGCATTCCCCATGACATCAGAGGGGGGGCAGGGTCACCCGTTACGTAACGCCAGTCATTCTGCTATGGGGCAGTCCCATTTCTCCACTAACTATGGCTTTCACCTGTCATTTTTACCTGACTTTTTTTCCAGAATCTTCAGTCCCAGCAGTACAGAACACAGTGGAATTTCTCAGTCGCAATAATCGGATGTTGCAGTCGGCAGTGACAAAGGCCCAGGTAGACAGCAAGTGGGCTTTCGATAGGAAAAGAAGAGGTGAACTGAATCTGCAGTTGGGCGACCAGGTATGGCTCTCCACCACTAATCTTAGGTTGTCATGTCCTTCAAGAAAATTGGCACCCAAGTTCATAGGACCATTCCTAGTGAAGAAGAGAATTAACGAGGTATCGTATGAACTATCGTTACCTGATTCATTAAGAATTCATCCTGTATTTCATGTCTCATTGTTAAAGTCTGTTGTACCTGACCCCTTTCCTGAGAGAGGGTCCAGACCACCAGAACCTGTTCTGGTTGACGGAAGAAAGGAGTACAAAGTAGAGGCCATCCTAGATTGTAGGAGACAGTGAAACCAAGTACAGTACCTAATTAAGTGGAAAGGGTATGGCCCGGAAGACAATTCCTGGGAGCCCGAATGTAACATTCATGCAAGGAGGTTGATCCATGCTTTTTTTCTTGCCCATCCAGAAAAGAAAGGCCAGTTAGGCATCCGAAGGCTCCCTTTTAGAAGGGGGCAATGACAGGGACATGCCGTAGCAAGGCAGAGGTGCGTGCGCACATGGGTGCCAGACCAACGAGCTGGTCAGCAGCGTGTGTGTGCACACGGGCATGCGTCGGATGCATGTGTGTGCGTGCGTGCGCGAGGACAAATGCCAGATGGGGTGTGCTGGAGGGTCTATTGATGCTGGCTGCTGGGGGAATCTAATGTCCCTGGTGGGAATCTATTTTTGCGTCGGGGGTCTATTGTTGCTGGGTAGGTATATAGCTGCTGATGGAGGGTCAATTGTTGCTGGGAGGGATCCATTGTTGCTGGCTGCTGGAAGGTCTATTGCTGCTGGCTGCTGGAATATCTGTTGTTTCTGCTGGGGGGTCTATTGTTGCTAGGGTAGGGTCTATTGTTGCTCACAGCAGGGGATCTATTTTTCTGTCTTTCTTGTTATCATTAACAACTGTCCAAATCACTTATGTCTCGTACACACGAGCGGACTTTTCGACAGACTAGGTCTGACAGTCTTTCCGACGGACTTTGCAGCGTAGGTCCACCGGAATTTCAAACGAACGGACTTGGACACACATGATCACACCAAAGTCCAACGGATTCGTACGTGATGACGTACGACTGTACTAAAATAAGGAAGTTGATAGCCAGTAGCCAATAGCTACCCTAGCATCGATTTTAGTCCGTCGTACTAGCATACAGACGAGAGGATTTTTCGACCGGACTCGAGTCCGTCGGAAAGATTTGAAACATGTTTTATTTCTAGGTCCGTCGGACTTTTGGGAAAAAAAAGTCAGCTGGAGCCCACACACAATTGAATTGTCCGCCGGAGTCCGGTCCGCCGGACCAAGTCTGCCGGAAAGTCCGCTCGTGTGTACGCTGCATTAGTAGCACGAAATAATACTTTGTTATGTATTCTCAAAAAGGGGTGGTACTAGGAGGTAGGTAGGAGGTGGAACCAAGGGACAGTGAACAGAGGTGGGTAGGGGGCAGAAACAAAGGCTGACTCAGAAGGTGGGAGTTCCTGCACCTATTCCCTGAGAAAAAAAGCCCTGATCATCTGTATCGACCCATCTCTGTTGACCTACCTGATATCTCCAATCCTGACTTCGGCTTGCCTGACCCTGCTAAAGAGACTTGCTTGCTTGATATCCTGTTGCCAACCTCTGCCTGTTTATCTGACCCTGCTCCTGCTTACAGCCCTACTCTGCCTGACTACCTATGCTTGTCTCACCTTGCTCCAACCTGCTGCTCTGCTCTGTTTGATTACCTGTGTTTGACCCAACTTGTCTCACCCTGCTCCAGCCTGATGCTACTGCTGTAATATCCAGCTCACCGGATCGCTGACCTGCATCTGCCTCTGCTGACATCAGCATTCCAGACCTACCTGGTGGCTCATCATCCACCCATCTGTGCCAACTACCACAGATTCCACAGGCACTCCTACCTCGCTGCATTCTTGAGGCCACTGTTCCCACTCCAGTGGCTCCTGAGCCAGGGCTGTAAGAGAGGTCTCCTCCTACAAGTCAGACTCCACCACAAGGTATGTAACACCCCCACGGTAGGCAACTGGCTATAGTGCCTGGTAATAAAGCACTAATGGCTAAAATAATATATAAAAGTGGTTCCAACTTCCACATATGTTATCCTCCACGTATAATTAAAACTAATTTAAACTGTATTACCCACCTGAGGCAAAGAAAAAGACTTGATTTTTGTCTGGTGCAGTTAATTACCTTACAGGCCATGTCCACCATCAGACCTGTAGTTTGGAAGAGAGAAACAGAAGAATGATAAGCTCATCTCTATTACTCTAATCAGCATGTTCCTCTTTTTTAACATATGAGCACTGCAACACAACTGACTTGTTGTTTCTTGTGCTACCCTTTCCCTCTCCTAGTCTGAGCTTTTCCGTTCAGGGATTGCAAGATGCTGATACCAAGTTAAGCTAAAGCACTTATCTGATCTGCTTTTACAAATAGATTTAATAATATATTTAAGAATAGAGAGCTGCTTTAATTTATGTCTTTTATGTCTGTATTAGTGGAGTTCCACCTAAAATCACATTCGACTGTATAATTATAAATAACAAAATTCCATTAAGCAGTAATCATAATTATAAACTATGTACTTCATAAAATGTGTTTTTCAAATAGACATATGGTGTGACTATAAATGTACAACTTATGTTATATCACTTAGTTTTATATGTTGGATCCCACTAATTAGGCTAATTTAAGATGGAGACAAATTCTTCTCTTTGTGCTCTAAAAATTCAGAGCAAATGACAGTATTTCAAATATTGCACTTTGCTTTTGACTCCTTATTGTTCCCTGGTAAAATGATTAGTATGTGATTCACAGCCCCCTTGTGTTGTCAGTTATCACATTATTTTTTTATTACCTTATAAGGTATTGTACCGTAGATGAATGCAGCTGAAAATCATACACAGGAAAACTTCTAAATATGATCAAAATTTCTCTTTACAAGCCTTTGTACTGTAGATTATTTTCAGTTAAGATTATGTGGATCTGCGTAAGAACCAAATACAATTGAGAATTTTCTGCAAAATTATTATTAATATACTACAGGATCAAGTAGATAGTTAAAGATAGAAAAGATTTGACAGGGACTAGATGAGAGGGTGTTAATGAGAGTGATAAATATCACTTGGCAATGTAGAAGCTGTAAATATATATTTTCAGAGGGCAGATTTATGAAGGACAAAGTCTTGACAGGATTTTGTTTTATGCCAGAGTTGCTCAAGAGTACTGTCTGTCAAGGTGCAATTGTCCGGCCTGGTTTTGTGTATAGTGAGGGGAGGGAATGTGTCCAGGAATGATGAGAACAAGCAAGTGGCAGGACAGGAGTTAGATTTTGTCATATAAGTAGTCTGTTGCAGACTAGAGAAGAGAAGTGGTAAAGTGGTGAAGATTTCTATGGATAACTGTTCATCAACTGGAGGGACAGGAGGTTGAAGATAGGGAATGATGAAGTTAATATAACTGTGATCACAGAGAAGAAAAGGAGTGTTGGAGAGGTTGAAAGGAAAACAGTGGTAGGAGAAGACAAGGTCAACTGTGTTGCCATTAGAGTGTCATGTGTGTCTATTGCATTAGGTCAAGAGAAGGTTGGGCTGAGGAGCTGGGAGTAAGCTAGAGTGTCAAAGGCTAATTCCACCTTTCAGACCTTGTTACATGTTACACCCATATTTAGAGTGTAACATATGACATAGTTGCAAGGTGACCCCCCCTTACCCCCAACATCCCCTGACAGTGTTCAGGGGTTCTACTCCCCTGCAGAAGCTGTCACATTTGAATTTTGCTGTTCTGTGTGAGAAATATATGAATGAATGAACTGCAAGTCCCGTCTTCCACTGCAGCATAAAGACATGTAGTTATCAATGGAACATGAGTGTGCCGATCAGGTTCATGCTTGCTGTGATGCAGGGTACCCCTTATTTATTTATAGAGATGGGCCAAACACCCCACTGTTCAGATCGCACCAAAACTCCCGAACAGAGAAAAAGATCTGACCTGAACGGGGAACTCTGTTAAAGTTTATGGGACCCGAACTTGAAAAATCAAAAGTCCCCATTTTGAAGGCTTATATGCATGTAATTGGCCATAAAACGGGTATGAGGTCCAGGTACTGCTCTGGGGATATGAATGCAAAAACATTTTTAAAAAAGATCGTTTTGACAGGAGCATTGATTTTATTGATGCTTAAAGTGCAACGATAAAAATTAAAATTCCTTTAAATATAGTGCCTGGGGGGTCCGCTTAGTCTGCCTGTAAAGTGGTGCATCTGTACAGTGGATAGAACCTACTGCAGAAAAACTGACATTTCTAAAGGGAAAAAAATGAGTCAAATCACATTTAAATTGCCGGAAATACAATATAAAATATAATTTCCACAAAAGAACAAGAACAACCCGATGCCAATTTTTTTTAAAAAAAAGGTGTGGGGTCACCCTCAAGATCTATAACTGTCTCTTATACGAACATGCAGTTCGGCAGGTCAGGAAAGGAGGGGGGAGGAGCGACCATACCTTAACCATACCAGGCCACATGCCCCCAACATGCATGGGGGGGTGGGTGCTTTGGGGCAGGGGGGCTCTGGGTGCAATGTATCCCATACAAATTCACATAGGGAGGGGCTGGGGGCCCTCTTATTAAAGGGGGCTTCCAGATTCCAAAAAGCCCCCTGCCTGTAGACGCCCATAACAACAGCCCACCACCTCGTGTTGAGGACATGTGGCCTGGTACGGTTCAGGAGGGGGGCTGAACACCCTGCAAATTCAAGTGTTCATCAAACGGGTGAACAGGGGAGGTTCAGCGCGCCGAACGACCTGAAAATGTGGATGTTTGCCGAACGGGTGAACAGGCGATGTTCAGATCGAATTTTTGTTCGGCCTGAACCGTTCTTCCAACTCTGCCCGAGCATGAGTTTACCTGTTCAGCTGTTCACCGGACACCCGAATTCGCTCCTTAACAACCAGTTTAGGTGCTGAACTCCTTTTAATCTCAATCTACCTGCATTATGCATATATATGGCAGTATGGAAAGCCTTTTTGTATGCAGCGATCTCAATTTGTAGAAATGTTGGGGTAAACGACTGAGTGTGCATTAGGGAAAAAACAGCAACATGTATATATGCAGCAACAATGAATAAGAGCCAACTCCTTGCTGCAACAATCAGTAAATGTTTATGGCTGGTGGGAAGGTGTTAATCCTTGTATTTTTGTCTATGCTACACAGATTCCATTCCATTGTCCTTTTCTTGAAAATTCCTTGTCTAGTAGCCTTGAAAATGTTTTTTGTTAACAAACAGGAAGATACTGACTGAGAATTGCCATTTAGCGGTAGGGGATAGACGAACGGTTCGGCCCGAGCATGAGTTTGAGCCAAACATTTACCTGTTCAGCTGTTCATCAGACACCTGAATTCACTCCTTAAAAACCAGCTTAGGTGCTGAACTCCTTTTAATCCCAATCTACCTGCATCATGCATATATATGGCAGTATGGCAATCCTTTTTGTATGCAGCAATCTCAATTTGCAGCAATGTTGGGGTGAACGACTGAGTGTGCATTAAGGAAAAAACAGCAACATGTATATATGCAGCAACAATGAATAAGAGCCAACTCCTTGCTGCGACAATCAGTAAATGTTTATGGCTGGTGGGAAGGTGTTAATCCTTGTATTTTTGTATATGCTACACAGATTACTCATAAATGTACATTATTATTTCCGTTTTGACAACCTTCCAGAAATGCTGACACCAGATCCTGAACTGCAGGACACCACATACCAAAAGACGATGTAAACTAAAGAGTGCCTAATAGTTACAGTACACTCTGGTGAGCAAGTTAATTGACTCCTATGTTATTATTTAGTAAAACATAAAGCAGAACTCTAGCTATTGTTGTATTATTGTGTTTGTAATGAATAGTTACCTCCCCAGAAGTATATCCTTTGGCTGGATTGGCACTCTCTTTTTTTTGTTTTTGTTGTTTTTTTATTCTTGTGGTTCTTCCTGTCTCTCTGTGTATTAGACCTGTGCCTTTCCCCTCGGCCATTTACAGGATGTTGTGCATTAACAGCGTTCTGTGAGTAGCCAAGGTTAGAGAACGGCATACAAATGACTCTGCCTCTTCCATGTATGAGAGACATGTCTAAAGCAAGCAGCAGTTGGAAGTAAAACAAAAATGTATTATGCAGCTTTATAAGGGAAAAAATATTTTTTATATATATTTTGCATCTTTCGGACATTCAGATGCATCCAAATGTCCGAAGAAAAAAATAACGAATTTTCACTAATACGAAAGAAATTATAGCGAAAATAACAAATGAATTCAACATGATTCGTTCATTCATTAAAGGTCTAATGAAACAAAAGGTCAACTCAGAGTAAATCTTACAGTCCAATCAGCTGATTCATTTTGTGCTGGAGGTTGGATTACTGGCAAAGTGCATTTCTGAGAACTGAGTGAGAAGCGTGTTGTAATGTATTTGAGCAGAGGAGAAGAGATATTGTCATTGTATGATGTTAATGGATGCAATAAACAAACGACTTTCCAAACTACGAATCGTTATCACGAATATATCAACATACATAAATATCGAATCAAATCGAATTGATATACATACAAAACGAATCGATTCGGTACAACGAATATCGACACTACAGAAATAATGAATTATCCGAAAATGAACTGATGTAACATAACAAATATAACAGAATGAAATTATGTATTTTACAAATAAAACAAAACAAAACTGAACAAAATTTTCCTTTGTTCACAAGTCTAGCACCAGTTACCACGCCTGAGGTTGTGTGTCCTTCAGGTTCCAACAAAGGAGCTACTGTAGTATTGGTTACTTTGTTTGAGGTGTTCTTGTGTCTCCCCAGCTAGCCAGAGTTGCTTGAAGAACTGAAGAACTTGAAGAACGGAGGAGCCGGCAGGGTTATTTTGTTTTCAAAGGGGACTGAGGCAGTGTTTCCCATGAAAGGGAGGAGCCAAGGTCTCTCAATGTGGCTGTCCTAAAAGATGCTAGGAAGTGGTTACTGGTAAACAGGGCTATTTTTATCAGAGAATAGGTGCAGGGACTCCTCCCTTCCGAGTCACCCCTTGGTTCCACCCCTTACCCACCTCACCCCTTTTAGAGAATACAGAACCAAGTATCATTTTGTGGTGCTAAGTATTTTTTATGGAATTTGTTAATGATAACAAGAAAGGCAGTAGAATAGATCTAAGAACAGTGGACACCCCAGCGACAATTGATCCACCCCAGCAACAATGGAGTCCTAACAGCCAGCAATCAATAAACCCTCCAGTAGCCAGCAACATTAGACCACTCTCTCAACAGTAGATCCCTCCCAGGAACGACTGACCCCCTGAAACATAAGACCCGCCCAACAACAATAGATCCCCCACGAGCAACAGAAGAACTCCCCAGCAACAATAAACCCCCTTCCTTTGCAAAAATAGATCCTCTCCAGCAACAATAGATTCCCCAACAGCCAGCATCAATAGTCCCTTTAGCATACCCCAGCACCTCTTGCCATTGCATACATTCAGTTCTGGAGGTGCCGGAACTGCGTTCCCCCATGCTCCTGCTGAAAAAAAGCCCTGACTGGTAAGTGTAACTTTGTTTTTGTTTTTTCTGGTCAGCTTTAGTAAATATTCTCTGAATGTTCAGCTTAATGGCTAACAAACTTATTGATCCTTCTTTATAAGATGGGTCATTGAAATAAAAAAAATGTGCATATCAGGCATTGAACACCTCAGATCCCTGTGCTTCTTCCAGGTGAATTACTGAATAAGCAGTAAAGTAATGACAAAATGGTTGCCAACCAAAGAGCATGACTGCTGAGGTGTAATAAACCCAGGTCCCATACCATACCATTTTACAGCCAACTTTAACCTTACCCCTTCGTCCCATCCAATAAAAACCGCTTACAACCATTAATGTAGGAAAGGGCAAGGCCCCAGCTTTTATTAACTTGAATATATAACATTAAACATTCCAACAGTGCCAGTCACAGTTGCACTGTAAGCACCCAATTCCAAATGGTGAAAGCGAGATAACTGAGGGGCCTGTCATTACCTAAGTGCCGGACCGGCCGTCTATCTCCCAATTAACATGAAGGGAGTACCTATTACAGCCATGTTTGCTGGCAAGGTCACCAAAAACCGCCACCCGCCTGTCAGTAAGCTACTGACGGGTGCCCCACTGCAGCCAGCGCTTGTTCCACACCCCTCTGAAGGCCCAGGTTAAAGATGTCCAACCCGATATCATTGAGATGAACTCCATCCCTTCTCAGCAAATCGGTATTGTCACCTTCTAGGTCTCTGTGGCGGACCACAACACCCCCGATCTTACAAACGAACTTAGCCACTTGGGCATTGACTTTCCAACGAAAGTGTTCCAGACGGGGGCCAGGGATATCTCGCGCCCATACAGAAAAGGCACAATTTCTGAGCAAACAAGGTCAAGTTGGTAAATGAAGCATAACATTGGGCAATGTCAGTTTTAATAGCTGAGATGATGTCCACAGATCGCGCGTAACCAACATCATTCCCACCAGCATGTATAACCAGGATAATGGGACCAGAAACGTGGGCGCAAAGTCACTGACATTCCGGAAGGACCTGAGGCCAACGCAACCCACGTAACCCGATCCAGCGGACTCTTGCCAAATTGTATGAGAAGCCCAAGTTTCTGCCATAGGTGCGGATCTCAGCACGGCGAGCGGCCCAGTAGACGAAAGAATCACCCAGTATCCAAATCTGAGCCGGGAAGGAACCTGTAAATTAAAACAGCAGATGTGGACGAACATACAAAGAAAAACAAGATGATTCCCATCTACCTAAATGCTGAAGTTCCGCATCGGAGAACCCCAAACCAGAAGCGGCTGTCGCAGCACCAATGCGAAACGAATGGGTCGAAAAATCACGCGCAGGGAGGCCTAAAGCCTCCAGGCAACGATGGAAAACTCGTAAAAATTGAAACCGACTCAGGGAGGATGAATCGGTGTGAACGAAAAACGTAGGAGATGGAGGGCGAGCAGACACAAATGGGAGGGCCAAGGTCACCGGGCAAAATGGGCCACCGCAATGATGCAGGACTACTCGGCTGCCCCTGCCAAAACTATCGGTCTTGGATGTACACAACAAAACAGTCACGCTGCGATCCGATAATGACACGTCCTCCCACCGAATGCCCCCCGGGGACAACTTAGATTTGGAAACCAGTTCGCCAATGCGAAAGGCACCAAAGAAAGCCCACGAAAAGGCAACCCGGAACAGGAGGGTCTCAAACCCCGATGAGCACACGTCCGGCAACAGGGACAGAATGCCAGAAAGGATATAGATAGAAATAGGACGCCTAGTGTCAGGAGAATGAGTAACCCGCTTCCAACCCCGCAGCACCCTGCGGACCGGAAAAGCTTTAGTGACATCCTCCCACCCAAGGAGTTGGAACCAGAATGACAATGCCGACAAAGCAGATGAAACTGTAGTGCCCGAGACACTTTTTTCAAGCAAATACACTAGATAGGCAAATAAAGTTAAACGTCTGTCATCCGGGGAAAAAATGTTAAACTCACCGCCCGACGCTTGAGCCCACTCGTGCCAGACCCGGCAGTATGACGCCCACGTCCGCGGGGAAAGCAATGACCGAAGGAGCTCTAGCAAGCACCGGAAATGAGGTTCCATAAGTGGGCCGGAAAGGGGAGGCCCTCCAGAGAAGCTGACGGAGCCAGGGTTCGAAAACGGATGAACTGTTGGTGAGAAAGAGCATCGGCAATATCATTTGAGGCACCCGGAACATGCCTGGCCCTAACATAAAAGTTGAAATGTAAACATTTTAAAACTAAAAACCGTAGCAGTGAAACGACTGGAGGAGAACTGGCTGACTGCTTGTTCACTACCTGCACCACACTCCGACCAGAAGACAACCTGGTGATTGCGCAACCGTTCACCCCAAAGCTCAACGGCAACAATAATCGGAAATAGCTCCAGTAGGGTGAGGTTGCGCAACAAATCCATTCGGGCCCATAAGGCCGGCCAACATTCAGCAGACCATTCCCCCTGAAAGAAAGCACCGAACCCACAGGAGCCTGCTGCATCGGTATATAACTCCAGCTGTGGGTTCGGCACTTCCTCCCGCAACCAGCACGACTGCCCGTTGTAAGTCTGCAAGAAGGATAGCCTAATCCCCAAGTTGTCACGCATGGGCTTGGTGATCCGGACGTAGTGGTGAGGGGCCGTCACGCCCTTCGTGGCCCACGACAGGCGCCTACAGAAGGCTCTGCCCATCCGTACAACCCTACAGGTGAAAACCAGATGACCCAGCAACGATTGTAGCTGTTTCAGCTGTAATTTTTTCGCCCCTTTTGCCAAGCGAACCAATGAGAGCAGCCTGGCCAACTTGTCACTAGGCAGCCGAAAAACCATCGCCACTGTGTCTATCTCTATTCCTAGAAACAACAACACCATGACGGGGCCCTCAGTCTTGTCAGCGGACAGTGGAACGGTGAAAAGCCGACACGTATCCTGAAAAACAGAGAGTAGGCGTTTGCACTGCCCACTGCCCGCTGGACCCATGAAAAGGAAGTCATCTAGATAATGCAACATGGACTGAAGACCAGCCTCCTGGGCGACCACCCATTCAAGGAAGCTGCTGAATAGTTCAAAGAAATAACACGAGATGGCGCAACCCATAGGAAGGCACATGTCAAAAAAATAGCTTCCTTGAAAATAGCAACCCAGGAGATGGAAACAGTCCGGGTGGACCGGGAGGAGGCGGGAAAGCGGACTCGATGTCCGCCTTTGCCAGCAGGGTGGACTACCCCGCTGTCCTAACCAGCTGGAGCGCCCTATCAAAAGACGCATAATGTACCCTAGATTCCTCCCTGACGATGCCGTCATTCACCGAGGAGCCAGAAGGGTAGGATAAATGATGAATAAGACAGAAGTTTCCCTCCGCCTTTTTGGGAACCACACTGAGGGGGGATACCCTCAGGTTGTGGAAAGGGGGAAGGTCAAAGGGGCCTGCCATTCGCCCCAGGTCCAATTCCTTCTGAAGCTTCTCGGCAACAACGGACTCGAATTCCACCACTGATTTTAAATTTGGAGACATGGTCGGGGCGACTGACGGGGAAAAGGGGATCCAGAAACCACTGTCCAAGCCGTCCTGTAGAATCAGGGCCTCCCTATGAAGGAGGTACCAGTCGAGCCAGGGAAGCATCTCTAAGATGTTCACCGGCGTCCTCCGATTTAGGAAGGTCAGTCTTGGCTCCCGTTCTGGGAAGCGGTTGCTTGCCTTTTCAGAAGCACCGGCTGGCGGGGTGCGCCCCCCCACAACTGGAGCACTCATGCCTGAAACGACAGGCGGAGTACCATTTACAGTGGCTTTCATTGAAAAGCCAGCAGATACCCTGGAGCGGTCGACGCTCCAGATTGAGGAGCGCCAACCGCGGACTGAAAGGACGAAGGCCTGTGGGGGCACATAAGCAGCAACCACAGGCTACCGTCCTGACAATCAAAATGAAACTCCCTTTGTGCCGCCATTTTTTGGCGAAATTGGGTGTCATAATGGAACCAACACTGCCCCCCATAAACCTTGTATGCACCCCAAATAAGGTCTAAATAGCAAAACAGCGACGTTGCCAACTCCGGGAACCACTCACTGAGCACTCCCGTGTAGGCGCAGAACCCTTGCAGCCAGTTCCCAAAAGTCCTAGGAAGCTGTTTTGGTTTGTCACCCTGAGCCGATAAGTCAACCCGTCGAGATTTGTCGATAGTCTCCCTATCCGGCGGGATGAGGGCGAGAAAATCGACAAATTTGCGCTGCCATATCTTGTCTTTCATCTCCTCCGTCAGGTGGGTGCCAGTAGGCGCAACTGCCCACAAGGCACCCCCGTAAGCGGAGGTGGGGCTGGGCGCCGAGCCCGAAACTCCCATGCTGGAAAGAACCGATTTGACGACCGACACTATGCGGTCCTCCGGGCCCGATATGGAAGCGTCAGCTGACCTACCCCAAATTAACTCACAGTCATACTCACTTATTCGCAGACGCATCACCAATGATGGATGGCCAGCCATCGGGCCCGGCGACGAATCCAATTCCGGAACGACTCTGGAAGGCTGGAGACGACCCGCGAGGCCGTGTTCTGCAGGGCTGTCCCGACCTACGGACAGGTCCAGGGGCAGGGGTCCAACCAACGACCCGGAAGAGTCCAACTGGCCAAGGACAGTGGCTGAGCAGCGACATGAACACCTACCGGCTCCATCCGGTTGACCCGGGACGGGCACAGCCGCCAGCCCGGGTCTAGAGCCGAAATCTCCCGCCCTGTCGGGCTCGGGGAGATGAGGCCGGGTAACCGCGGCAGGCATCCCACCAGGACCTCCGGCCTGGTCAGGCAAGTAGGAGGCCATCTGCACCAGCGACGGGAAGGACAAAGGTGCACCCTGCAGGGCGCAGGAGGATGTCGGTGGGCACGCGGTGGCGTAGGAGGAGGAATTATGAGCGCATCGCTCGCCCCCTGCCGGGCGCAGAGGTGCCATCTCCTATCCTAGACGCAGCAACATGAGCTGTTGAGGGGGTGAACCAGTCGCCCACCAGTGCGGGCGCAGGGGGAGTCCTTAATGATAGACCTTGCGCATGGGCTGGCCTGGTATCCAGTGCTCCCACCCTGGAGGGCGCAGGGGAAGTTAGTGCCATGCTGTAGTCAGTGGCAATGCTACCCGCCACACTGCGACCCCCCGCCCAGCTGGGGGCTGTGATATGCTGCGTATCATTAACAGGAGAAGCCAGAAGTGCAGAGGAATTTAAAACTCCCACCCAGCCTGGCGCAGGGAGCGTACTGGTCACTTGGGGGAGCCGATCCGGCTCTGAGACACCTGCGGAACCCCCATCCAGGAGGCCGGGACTGACGGCGGTGGAGGAAGCTGAGGGGTTAGGTGAACGGAGCCGTCCCCTCCGCCCCGTCCTCCCGGAAGATTGGGGCGGAGGAACGCAGGGACCGACGGATCGGAACCCCCCCGCCATCCGCGGGGGTGGGCAAAGGTACGATTAGCGGCGTGTCAGGAGGGAAGAAGCCGTGGAGCGCTACAGCTCCAGCCTGGCCTCGATCCACCACACAAACAGGGGGGAGGGGGGGCGGGTACCAGTGCAGGGGCTACGCGAGCGGGGGCAGCGCGAGGAGGCCCGGGTCATGGCCTTGCTGTGCGGGGATGATGGACGCCGGGGGGGCGCCGAGCGCGGGCGGAGGCGGCACGCTTCCCCGCCGGGGAAGCACTGACACCTGAAGCCACAGGGAGAGCGGAGGGGGAAGAAGGATGGAGAGCGCTGTACGTGGCCCTAGAGGGACTAGGACTCAGGCGGGAAGGCGGGCGAGCCCGTCTTCTGGACCTATGCCGAGGGGTCTCCTGAGGGGGGTCAGAAGGAGGGACAGGAGAAGGCACCTCAGGGGACAGGAGGGCAAAGAGCCATTCAGCCTGACCCTGGAGAGCCAGCTCACGGACCCTGGCCAGGAGGAGCTCGGTGTCCATGGTTGGAGGGACAGGGTCAGGTCCAGCTCTTACCAATCTTCTTCCGAAAAGGCCCAGAATCCCCTGGGGTGCCACACTAGTGAGCTCAGGCCCAACCCCGTCCCGTCCCCCCACCAATCCGCAGTGACCCCATAGTCACCATACTCCGCCCTGGTTATGCCCCCATCAGTCAGGGCTCTCTTTCCCAAGGGGTTCAAGAGGCCTGCATACACCTTTAAGAACAAGTCAGTAACCACAGCTCCCATGTTTTTAACCTGAACAGTAAAACGTAAAACAAAATAAATCAACTACTAGACATGTTGAACCTCCAAGTAACAGTGAGTTAAAAAAAAAACTGGATACAGGTTGTATATATTGATTAAGATACTCCTATCCTATTGTCTTCCTGACCAAGCAGACCAAGCAGACTTTAAATATTTTTAAATGGTCCTAAAGCCCCCCAAAAAAGTTTTGGCTATACACAAAAACCTATCAGTATGCCTACAAAAAGATAATAAAGTCAAAATGACATGTCATGTTTTGAATTTGCATATCATACATTATACATAGCTTGGCAATTATTATGCAAAGAAAATACACAGAAAAAAAAGCATGAAAGATGTAATTTTATGCAAGTTGGAAATATGTTATGAAAAAGGTTTTGAAAACAGACAGGGCACACAGGTCAATGGTTCTTTTTGCTTTTAGTTTCTTTACTGCTATTTCTTTAATTAATATTTGTGAACTTTAACCCTTCCCATAAGTCTGTCAGAAACCCTTGACCTATTTCAGATATTTTTTGAAATAGCTAGATTAAAAGGAACCTGAAACACATTAAATAAATGAAAGCTTTTTCACACATTGTACAGTCCATGATGCTGAGTTCTGATACAATTTGTAGGTACATACAATATATACAATATAAGTATGACAAAAAGGCAAAATGATCGTATTTTATTTTTATTTATTTTTTGTGAACTATCATGCTGTCTTTGGGTTGTATCTTAGACGTAAAATAATTTTTCCATGGAGTGTTCTACAATCGCTTCATGGAAAAATTCATCAAAAAACAATAGTGGAAAGAACGACATTTAGGTGGGGTTATTTATTTAATGTAAAACTGTCTAATTAGATTAAGTGAAAAAGTGACATGTACATGCTGTGTGTGTCAGTGTTACAATGAAAAAAGTAGTTCTGACTGCAGTTGTACTGGATAACTAATGCCTAGGCAAGCTACATTGGAGGTGACCATCTAGGACCTGATTTATGTCCCGAAGGGCTTTGGGTTTGTGTCGATAGCCAAATTGCTTTCATTTGCATTTGAGATCAGTTTGAGATGCTCCTTCCACAGTTCAATTATAAGTGCATTTGTTTTCCTTTTAAGCTGCTTTAAAGCTGACTTCCAGCTTTACTGTCATTTTATTTCCTACTAGAGATGGGCCGAACACCCCCCTGTTTGGTTCTAACCATAACTCCCAAACAGAGAAAAAGTTCTGACCTGAACGGCGAACCCTATTAAAGACTATGGGAGCCAAACTTCAAAAATCAAAAGTCCCCATTTTGAAGGCTTATATGCAAGTAATTGGCCATAGAAAATGTATGGTGGTCCAGGTACTGCCCTGGGAGACATGTATAAATGCAAAAACATTTTTTTAAAAAGATTGTTTTTACAGGAGCAGTGATTTTAATGATGCCTAAAATGCAACAATAAAAATTAAAAATTCCTTTAAATATAGTGCCTGTTGGACCCCTTAGTCTGCCTTTAAAGTGGTGCATCTGTAGCATGTATAAAACATGCTGCAGCAAAAATGACATTTCTAAAGAAAAAAAAATGTATGACATGACATTTAAATTTCTGGCAATACAATACTATTTCTGATAATAGAAAAATGTTTCAATGAAAACAGTGTAGGGTCCCACCCCCAGTCCATCCCATGCCAAAATGTAAAAAAAAAATGGCGTTTACCAGACCCTTATCTGAGCATGCAACCTAGCAGGCCAGATCCCACCCCCCCCTATGTAAATGAGTATGGGGTACATCGTACCCCTACCTACATACCAAAAAAGTGTCAAAAAGTAATAAAACCACAGAGACAGTTTTTGACAATTCCTTTATTAAGAAATTAAAAATTAAAAAACAGTGCCCCCAATGTAAATTCATTGTCAATCACGTTGCCCACTGGACTGCTGGACCTGAAAAAAAATCTCTCCGCCATTCAATAAGGCAAACCGCCAAATGTCTGGCTTGCCGTTTGACAGTTCTTATATAGGTAAGGGCGGGGCCACCCGGCGGCATCACCTGGTGGCACTGCCCAATTGTGAGGACTGACCCAGCATGCACCGGTGTTGTAGAATCTCATATTAGCCAATGTATTTCATATTATATATATTGATTTGCATATATTTTATTGATAATTATTATTATTATTATTCATATTATTATATAGTAGTGGTTTTATCGATATTATTATTCAATAAGTAAAGCAACAATTATTAATCTTTAATAATGTATACTGTGTTTTCCATAGATTTAGAAAGTCTTCATTTTTAAATGCTGAGCTTTGGATGACCCCTCTGCTTCTTTCTTATACTTTTATAGTTTACTGGGTGAAAGTTCATTAGAATAGATTCAAGTAATATAGAATTGTCTCAGACAGATAAGAAAACAGGTGGTTAAAATAATTAGGTGGAATACAGGAAAGTTATGTACAGAACATTAATTAAGTTTGACAGGGTCAAACAAAGGTCTTTGAGCCCTCATTAAAACTGTTAAAATACATGCATATAGTGAAACATATAAAACATCTGGTGGGGTTATTGAAAGTTAATTGTCTCAAAGTTGTAAATCTGCAAATCCTTGAAGCTAGTTAAATCTTATCAAGATAAGGAGAGTTTGATAACACAGCTGGGTGCCAGACTGTCTCTATACAGGTGTTTTTAATTGGACAAAAACAGTTATAAATCACTTTAATGAACATATAGGAATTTTGGGAATAATTAAGTTTATCTGGTTGTAGAACAGGTGTCAGATTTATGGTTGGTTACTTTGACGTAGATCTTAGCGACCGATCATATGTAAGAGATATGTTAAGATAAGACTTGAAAAAGGGTATATAAATGCAAGCTCTACAATTGTTAGACAGACAAGTCAGATAGGAGCTCATAAGGCTGAACTCTGTGTATGCTGCCCTATTGCACGGGTCATAGAGGTCAGAACCAATGGGCAAGTATCTGTCCTAACTTGTCCCCTCGGACAAGTCAGATAGGAGCTCATAAGGCTGAACTCTATGTATGCTGCCCTATTTCACGGGTCATAGAGGTCAGAACCAATGGGCAAGTATCTGTCCTAACTTGTCTCCTCGTACGAGTCAGAGAAGACTTCTTAACTTGTTCCAGAATGTGGTCTCAGGTGAATTTCCCTCAAGAACTTGGTTGAGCTGGAACCCAGAACTCTGTGAGGGGACCAGACCACTGGTCGATCGACTGGTCCCTATCGGGTGACGGGTTCCCAAGAATTGGCAGAAAAGACCCATTCTGGTTCAAGGTGAGAACAATTCACAATTGTTTAAATTTGGTTAGAGGATAAGAATATTTATATCTAATATGCTTGCATTGTAAGAAACTGTATAAATTAGACCTGTATATTGTAATATTTTGAACATAAACCTGTATGTTATCAGCTGTTAATAAACCTGCATTGCTGAAGTTCTGCCTGGTTCGATACTTTACTATTCTACTTCATTTGGTGGCCCGTACGGGGACAGCATAACCTCAACTCCGATCTTGCCTAACTCCATGCTGGTGAGGCACTGAGCTCAACACAATTTTGCGCAGTTTATATCAGGTTAGCAGACACCTATTATTAGTTCTGCATTGTGTTGTGCCGTGTTTTGCTAGCGCTAGGAGAGGCAGGTGGTTGTTGTTGGGGTATCGCTGTCCACCAGGCAGATCTTTGTGATGGTAGGTTGGGTTTTCTCAACCGTGAATGCCTTAAAATGCATTGTACAGGATGAAATACCCTGGGTAAAAAAAAAAAAAAAAAAAAAAAGGGAGACAATTTTTCCAAAGGGGTACCCCTGTAGAAGGCTAGCTACTCTCTGTGTGAACCTACCTTTAACATGCATGTTGGTATCCTAGACTGAGTAAATCAGTCTAGAAGAGGTTATTTTGATTGGTATCCTAGACCTACAAGAGGTATGGATGAGGTTTTGGGGTAAATGTTTTGACCCCTGGAGAACCTACCTTTAACATGCATGTTGGTATCCTAGACTGAGTAAATCGGTCTAGAAGAGGTTTATTTTGATTGGTATCCTAGACCTACAAGAGGTCTGGATGAGGTTCTGGGGTAAATGTTTTGACCCCTGGAGAACCTACCTTTAACATGCATGTTGGTATCCTAGACTGAGTAAATCGGTCTAGAAGAGGTTTACTTTCGATTGGTATGCTAGCCCTACAAGAGTTCTGGAAGAATTGGTATCCTAGACTGGTAAGTCCAGTTTGGAAGAGGTTCTTGAGTTGCCTAAATTTACATGCATGTTGGTATCCTGGATTGGCAATCAATCTGGAGGAGGCTTTGGGGTTATCAGACCCCTGGAAAGCCTAAGTTAAAAACAAAAACAGTACTGATATGTAGCTACTAGTAGAAAAAGGTACCTTTGTTTTGTATAATATTAAACATAAAAATTGTGGTGTAAAATAATACTCATGAGTTTAGAAATGTCAGGAGAGGTAAGTCCTGACAGGTAAACAAGGTAAAGGTTTTGGAGCTCCATTTGTTAACAAAGTTAAAAGGTATGTATCGTCTTTGTGCTATAAGTGTATGTGTTTATATGTATCTGTTGTAATGGTCTGTGTACTAACTGAGTTAAGATCAGGTTGAGACATTCCTGATCGCCGTGGGAAGCAGGGCTTGGCGGTTTTTCGTGTCTTGAGACAAGCGTTTTGGTAAGGAGATGTATGCCCATACGGTGCCTATTGGCTTTACTCTGAGCACTGCTGTCCATAAGTAATTACTAACTATCCTGTCTATTTTTATAATTTTGTGAATGTTTGTATATTTATATATAGTCAGGAATTTGTGTTCATGTGTATGCATACTTTGCTAGGTGGAGTGACTATGTATTGCTATATAGAAAACAGAAGATAATGACATTTTGTTAATGAATGTTCACAAATGTAAGTTAATTTCTTTGTAATCTTTGTAGACTGTTAGGGAATATTGTATGTGTGAGGGAGACTGATCATCTCCTAAATTAGGTTAGAATAAGTCTGTAGTGGTTGTAAAAACGTTGGTGTGAAAGGACCCTGTGTGTTAGTTCTATGAGTGAATTGTAAGAAGTATGTAACTGATGCTGAATTCTGCATAGTGCATGACGAATATGGAAATGGTATGTATCTTCCATACAAATACAATTAGAACTTTCTGTGTCATATCTTTGATTTTGTGACACGTGTTATTAGTATTTGTTAGGAGGATTTATATTTATATGAGTTAAATGTGTGTGTGTGTTTTGTTTTTTTTTGTTTTTTTTTTTGTGTGAGGTGTAAAATGAATCCCTATGTGAATGATTGTATGTCTTTCGTTGAGAGGCTAGGTATTGATAAATCTATGGTGACTGATTGACTTTAGCGTCAAAGTTCTAAATGTTATTGGCAGTGATTGAGTGTGTGTGTGGAAGGCACAATTCATTTTTTATTTTTTATTTATTTATTTATTTATTTTTTTTTTTATTATATTCTTTTGAATATGTACCTCAGCTAGTTAGCACCATTAATGAGCTGAGGGAGTTAGAAGTTATTTAAACTGTAGAAAAAAGAAAGTTGTTTGTTTTAAGTAATTTACGACACAAAGTTCACCCATATTTTTTTTTTTTTTTTGTATCCAGCATACTGCTTCTGGAAGGAAAAAATCTGTAGATAAATTCAATGCCGCTAATGTAATTAATGTCATGCTTAACAGATTTTACAGTTGTAGGTTTTACATGTTAGACAAAATACTGTATTTTTTTTCAGTATGTGTTTAGGAGCTTATGTGCAACAGCATTAAATCACTTTTTGTGACAGCTCATCTCAGTGCTCTGTACTGAGATGAAAGGGGCACGTTTAGGGGAGTTATGTCTGGTGCCTTTAGACAGAAACTGGATGAGCTGACCAGAAAACAAATAAAATCTCAGAATACGTTCTTATTCTTAAACATTTGTTGATTTTTATTAGAATATAAACTGTAGATTATAATAGGTATTTTGTCTTTTATATTATGGACTGTAGTAGTGAAAGGTGCATTTTATTTTTAGTGTATCACTCTTGTAAGTAGGGTGCTTATTCTCCCTTGTAGCTTTTGTTGTTTATTTTGTCATGTCCCTATCTTATTGTACAGTATTATGTATACTGTCATCTTTATATATTTGCCTACTTAGTAGTACTCACAAAGATAGTAATGGGATTTATTTATTTGGTACAAGGGAACTCCAAATTTATTTTTGTTTCTTATTTTCTAAAAAGAATAGTGAAGAGTGATGTATGGTAACAGTGCTACCATCTTATTATATGTGCTATATGTAGCACATACAGGGGGGTGAATTAAATAATTAGAGTCTTAATTTTAATCTTAGCTTGTAAGCTCTGGTGAGCAAGGTCCCTTATTGGTATTGGCTAGAACTTATTTTGTCCTACCTGATTACAATATTTAGTAATTATCAGGTTGATTATTAGTTTGCCTAAATAAATAATTTGTTTCTTTATTCCAGGAGCAGCCAGCACGTTTTCATATGTAAAGTTATACTTTGTAAAATTTCACTCCTTTTGATTTTTTTATTATTCAAGTTCCTAGTTATGCTACTACAGGTGGCAAAGTCAGTTTTTTGATTAGGGTCACTCTGCATTAATATGATCTAATTAACAATAAAATTTGTATATAATTATTCTTAAGGAAGGGACATAGTAATGCACATTTTCTTGACCTCTTTAGATTTAACAGACTGTGCAAGTGACCATGTAATTTTATTTTGATCTCTTTTTAAATATGAACAATCACAATGTAGTTTCACAAAATGTAGTAAGTCTATTTTGTGTGCCTGTATATAGACTTTATTGCAATGAAAGAACAAAGCTGTAGATATAGATATACTTTAATAAATGTCTGCTCCTTTTTAAAGTAAATCACAGTTTTTCATATGGTCATGCAAATGTATGAGACAACAGCTAAGTGTCTGATGTGGGAAATTTTTCCCAGGATTGGAGTGTATTCAGCACTGATATCAGATAATTGTACCCAATTTTATGAAAAATCAGTTCCATTTTGCTCTATGCTTGGCATAGATGATAGAACCTTGTGTCCACACTCATATTCATTGGTGGATAGGTTGTATGGGCTGTTGTAGACAAAATTAAATACAATTTGCTGGGCCATATGAAACTTTGGATAGATTTGTCACTAAATTTAGGAGTTCTAGAGGCAAATGATAGTTGCTTAGACTTCATGCTGTACAGTGGGAGATAAAATGTTCATGTGTTTAAAATAATTAACCAAATTGGTGTAGTTTTGTTTCTAAACAGATCCTTGTTTTAGATGTGATCTCGTGTTCCAGTCAAAGCCACTAAAGGAATGTATGTCAGTAACTCTTGATGACTGCAAATACATTAAAGATCATAAAAGGAAGTGGAAGAATTCACAATTTTTTTTTTTTTTTTTTAAATTGTTTATTTAACATTTATTCATAACAATTATAATAACAATGATGTCACATTCGGGATGAGAGGAAAACAGAAGGTTTCAACACTGTCAATCGAGGGTGCACATCCTTATCAAAGACTTTAAAGTAACTTACAATACTGCTTTAAAAATGGTAATACCAAACAAGAAAAACCTTTGGTTATTTATTAAGCAATTTGCTGTGAATACCCTACATGTCCTACAGAAAGTGGATAACTTGTTAGGAAAATTCCACACCATCAGAAGAGTAAAATAAATATTAATCCGAAGAGGTAGAAAGTGTGAATTACTGTGCATATCCGTCGTTTCCACTAGTTTCATTTGTCTTAATGTTATTTTCATTTTGAAGGTCCTCAAAAGACAATAGGTGTCTCGTGGGTTGGGTTGACTAGCTGCCGTAACTGAAAAATCCCAGCCTTAGTCCAATGCGCCATACGGTCATAGGACAAACTATCTGGGATGTCTGGATTAAAAAGTATGTTGGTGAGAGGTGAGCATGGGGATGAAAGTGAATATTTAGTGGAGCATTTCTTCCATATTGTCAATGTAAAGAGCATTGGGGCCAGGCAAAGGGTTCTCAGCTGGGGCATATATTTGTCAGTGGACGGCCACAACATGTAGCATGGGTGTACTGGGGAAGTTATGCTCATTTCAATATCCGCCCATCTGCTTGGGGCTGTTCTATTGGTCCACGAAGTGAGGACCCTTAGATGAGAGGCATAGTAGTATTTGATGAAGTCTGGGGCCCCTAGGCCTCCCCTAAGCTTACGTGCCATGACCACTGAGCCCGCCACTCTATGTGAAGCGTTGTTCCATATAAAACGTAGGCTTCTTCTTTGAAGATTTTTCAACTGAGACATTGGTATTGCTACTGGAAGTGTCTCAAATAGGTACAGTAGTTTAGGAAGGATAGACATTTTTAGAATATTTATACGTCCAAGGAGAGAGATGGGCAGAGCGGTCCAATGGGTTAGCAAGCGGTTAATTTCTTGGAATAGGGGGGGAAGTTCGCCTGATATAGAGAGGAATATGATGCTGTTATTCGGATACCTAAGTATTTCAAGGATGTGGAGCTCCAGTGATAGTTATAGTTCTGTTTAAGGGTGACCAAGTTAGTTGGTGTGATGTTTATGGGAAGAGCTTCCGTTTTGGTAGTGTTAATTTTAAACCCTGAGATTTCGCTAAAAGAGTTTAGAATTTTATGTAGCGTAGGTAGGGACGTATGTGGTTGAGTAAGTGTTAAAAGAATATCGTCTGCAAAAAGGGATAATTTGTATTCTAACTGACGCAGGCGTACTCCTACAATGGAGGGACATTTACGAATTGTTGCAGCTAAAGGTTCTAAGCTGAGTATAAAAAGTAGAGGTGACAAAGGGCATCCCTGTCTAGTACCGTTGCTAAGGGGGAATGGGGAAGATAAATAGGATGAAAGTTGTACTTGGGAGGTTGGGTGAGAGTATAAGGATTTAAGAGCCTGTACAAAGGGACCCGAGAAACCATATTTGGACAGGATCGCAAACATGAAAGGCCAACTAAGGCGGTCAAATGCTTTCTGTGCATCTAAGCTTAATATTACTGCCGGAGTTTTAGTTCTAGTAAGCAAGTCGACAAGATCTATGGTGCGTCTAGTGTTGTCCCCTGCATGTCTCAGGGGGACGAATCCAACCTGATCTCTATTTATCAGAGATGGTAAAATTTTTGAGAGTCTATTAGCCAGAATTTTGGTGAAAATCTTGTAGTCAGAGTTTAATAGGGCGATTGGCCGGTAGTTGTCAGGGATAGATGGGTCTTTATCTGGTTTTGGTATGACTATGATATGGGCATGAAGAAATTGGGAATGGGGTATTGTACCTTTTAATAGGGAGGCATATAGATTTAACATATGTGGGGATAGTATAGGAAGGAAGGTTTTGTAATAAGAGTAGGGGAGTCCATCTGGACCTGGGTATTTATGTAAAGGAAGTTGTTTAGTCACTTCAGTCAATTCTTCAGTGGTAATGGGAGCATTTAGTGAGGAGCGCTGGTCAGGGGATATTTGTGGAAGCTTCAAAGACGATATAAATGAATCGAATTTCTTTTGGGTGAATTGGGTATGTGGATCAGAGCTCAAGCAATTATATAATTTGTTATAAAATTCTCCAAAGACCTTAGACATGGATTGGGGACAGTATGTGGGGGTTCCATCCATTTGTGTTAAATGGTCAGGGATGGAGAGGCTTGGACGTGGTTTCAGCCTGTTCACTAACATTCTGTGGGGCTTGTCAGCATATTCATAGAATTTCTGCCTTGACCATAGAATGGATTTGGAGATTTTATTCATTTCCAAGGACTTAATTTTATTACGGATAGATATCACCTCCCGTAGACGGGTTATTGTGGGGGCTTGAAGTAAGTGCACCTCGGCTGAGCGTAATTGAGTCAAAAGTTCAGATTTTTGTTGAAGCGAGTCTCGCTTCCTATGCGACCCAGCAGATATGCACTCACCCCTAAAGAAGGCCTTGTGGGCCTCCCACAGTATGGAAGTGTCTGAGACAGAGCCGTTATTAAGCTGGAAGTATTCAATCAATTTTGTTTGGAGTTGCTGTTTAATGACCTCATTTTTCAGAAGAGACTCATTAAGTCTCCAGTGACAGACCTTAGGAAATGCTGAATGTAGGGATATATCTAATGTTATGGGTGCATGGTCGGACCATGTAATTGGGCCAATCTCAGAGGCAACTAGTTGGGGTAGCAGGGGTGCGGAGAGTAGGAAGTAATCGAGACGAGAGTATCCTTTGTGTGGGGGGGAATAAAAAGTGAACTGTTTACCAGTAGGATGTTTCACTCTCCAAGAGTCAAACAGGTTATGGGTACGAATTAGTTTGCGAAAGGAAGTAGATAGCCTATAGGATTGAGTTGGGGGGGGTGTTTTGGAGGAGGCTAAATCTATCTTTGTTGGTGGATATACACATGTTGAAATCTCCTCCCACAATTGTGAATGGATGAGAGGAATTTTGTACTTCTTCAAGGACCTTAGTGAGGAATCCTATCTGTCCAGAATTGGGTGCATAGATGTTAACTATCGTGAGTTTCATCTTTAAATGGACACAGTTCAGGATGACATACCGCCCTTGGGGGTCCAATTTTGAGTCAATTACTCTTATAGGACATGAGTTTTTGAACAAAATTGCTACACCTGCCTTCCCAGATGGGTCAGAGGCTACAAATGTGTTAGGAAATGATTTAGAAGCGAACTTAAAGGAGCCTCCCGGTCGAAAGTGTTTCTCCTGAACCATGACCACATCGGCTCCAGAGGCTCTGAATTCCTTCAAGGCTAGCCAGCGCTTGTGGATAGAGTTCAACCCCTTCACGTTACACGAGAAGACCTTCAGAGCCATGAGGAGGACATAAATTTTACAGCAAATGAAATCTTAATAGTAAACAACAGCATGTCTAACCAAAGTAGATTAATCGGTAATACCTTTGCACTTTTCTCAATTGACATATAAACAGTGAGCAAATATATATTAACAAAATAAACAGAGAATGTTAGACATATATTCAGGCCAAAAAAGGGCCTAGGTTTGAAAAGAGAAAAAGAAAAAGAAAAAATATGAACTACAAAAAGTAATCCAAAAGGTAATAAAGAAAAAACATTTTGTAAGCCTGAAGATGAAAAAATCTTCAGGGGGCCTTGGCTATCAGCCATAGACCTGTAGAGGGGCATGCCGGTCAGCAACACGGACGGAGCGGTACCCGCTCCCTCTAAAAGGAAAAGAAAATTAGGTATGGAAACTTTAAACTTTGGATTCTGGGGGAAAAAAAAGGGGAGTGGGTGAGGACCATCTCGACCGGGGAGTTGAAGTCCACAGACTGGATCAGTTGCCGTTAAACTAGGTCATCAAGAGCAGGATTGGGGAGGTCTCTCTCTGCGGACACCATGGTGCTGTCATCAACAAACCCTCGGAGTACCGAGGAAAATGGTAGGAACAAAAAAGGGAAAATATTGAGGAGCTTCTCCTCATTGAGTGGGAAGAGTTCAGGTAGGCATTCTAGCCGAAGCAGGACGTTGAGGGGTGGAAAGGTTTCTTTGACGTCTCCGACAAACTGGGGTCCAGATCTCTGTAAGTGGTTGAAGAGGGGCGGGAATCATATTTAAATGTGGTGGAGGGAGTTCTTCTTCAGGTATAGGCGGCAGTCCTAAATTGCGGACAAAGGCCTCACATTCGTGTAGGGCTCGCATCGAGTATTGGGTACCATCTCTCGAGGCCGAGAGGCGAAAAGGGAAACCCCACCTGTAGGCAACTTGGTGATGTTGGAGATGCATGGTTACTGGCCGTAATTCACGTCTTTTGGCGAGAGTGATGGGTGATAAGTCGCTAAAAATTTGAAGTTTAGCGCCTTTATATTCAATGCGATTTTTATTTCGTGTGGCCATTGTGAGGGCCTCCTTGCTTTCATAATAGTGGAAGCGAGCTATTACGTCTCTCGGGTTGGTACCGGGGGTGGTTTCGGAGCTAGGGACCTGTGGGCCCTATCTAGCCTCCAGTCGATATCTGGAATATGTGGAGCTATAGTGACAAATAGTCCTAGAAGATAGGGACGTATTTCTTTGTCAGGGACTGTTTCCGGAATTCCACGAATTCTCACATTTTGACGTCTCTCTCTGTTCTCCAGGTCTTCCTGCTGTAATTGGACCTGGAAAACATTTTGTTTAAGTGTCGCATTATCTTCTTCAAGCACGTGTACGTATTTCACCAGTTCGTCAAACTTGGATTCTAAAGTGTCCGTTCGATCGCCCAATTGATCGATTTCCCCTCGGAGCTCCTGAGCCAGTTTCCCTACTGCTACTGTAAAGTTGCGGGTCAGGTCTTGTAGCAGGGTCTGTAGCTTTAAGTCCAGCACCACAACTGTAACTGTAGCTGAGCTGTCTGGGTTTTTCTCTTGGGATGGGGGAATAGAACTAGAAATACCTGTGAACAATGCAGGATGATCAGCAAGGTGGTCCGCAGCATGTTCTGCTGTTTCTCTGTAGTTGCTGTGTGAGGTCTCCCCTCTTTGTTGTTGTGCAGAGAGGGATGTCTCTTGAGTTAGGGGACCATGAGCAGAGAGGTCCGGTGTAATGTTTGCTGCATCTGTCGTTCGTTCCGCGGCGAGCGTTGCAGCCGTCTGGCTAATTGAGGCCGGGGATTGCGGCCTATACAGGAACCGCTCCATGCTTTGAGCCGGCCGGGAGGTCGGAGGCGGAACAAACCCCTGGTATCCGTGCCGCTGGGATCCTATTTTCCCCATGAGGTGCCCGGGGTGTTCCGGGAGCTTTTACAGTGGATCCTGGGTCTGATGGAGCTAGCGTTGCTGAGCAGGGTCCGGGAATGGAAGGAGCAGGTCCAGAGCTAGACTCTCAAGCGTCCGCCATCATTGCCCGCCGCGCATGCGCCCTAGAATTCACAATTCAAGTGTCCATTTAAATCCACATTTGTGACAGTGACATTTTCCATTTCTATAGTAGTCAAAGTCTGAGTGAGATTACCAAGAGTGTTATTCACATAAGTGCAAGTGGAATACATACAAGAGACTGTTGCAGACAAAGACATTGGAAATATTTCAGTAATGGACATTTCTAATTAATTATATGTGATACTTTGTATGTAGAGACTTACTGTTGTTTTGTTTGTTATATATGTTATAAGTATTAATATTGTGAACACCTTAAAGTGGAACTTTGGTCAGAAAATTGATTCCTGCTGGATCACTTGAGGCTAACCCTTTTTGCAGGTGTAGCTATGAAGCACAGTAAAAATAAGTCCCTATACTGTTTAAAATCCACTGTTCCAGCCTGCTCTACACAGGCTCAGTTGTGCTCTATTTTTTGCACTGATTAAAATCTAGAGGCCAGTTTGCTGACAGCCTGAAATTCTACTGCTGCTCAAAGGTTCTGGGCTTCAGTAAAATGGTAGCATAATAATTAATGTGGAATGTATTTTTCTTGCTAATGAACCTTATTTTATCACATTTTTGTGAGTAGAGTTCCACTTTGAGTAAATGTTCAATCATTAAAAAACAAATAGTTTATAATTTTTTGAAAAAAAAAAAAAAGTGGGGAGGTGTAATGTAATGAGTATGACATTATCGCTAAAGACTGTATGCTATTGATGCTCTATAGGATATGTTATGATATTTGTCATTATTTTGTTTTATAATTCATGTTTTAAGACATAGGAGAGGTAGGCTACTGACTTAGTATAGCAGTGACTGACAGAAGAGACCCATGCTGACTGTTATTGTATAATATTCTGCAGTATAGTATGTGCAGAAATGGACAAAAAGTGAAATGGTTTTGGGTTTAGCAAACTTTGTGGGAAGACTACAAAATTAAAACTAATGAAATATCTGGACTGACTATATTGACAGTATGACATGACCAGGGTAATAGTGACTGAAAGGTGGAGTCAAGGTTAAGAAATTATAAGAATTTACAATTATTGTATGGGAAATAGTATAGGTTGGGAAATGTAAAAGAATAGTTTATATAAAATACTTTGTACTGAAAACATGTACTTCAAGGGATTTATAATAATAATTATTATTAATATTGTAAGAGTATTGCATTATGATAAAACTATATAGATATATTTATATTATTTTAGCGGATGTTGTAGAAGTAAAAGGAACACACTAAATTAAATTAGATAAGATGAGAGTGGAGGAGCCATTGCTTTGTAGGTTGCCCTGAAGTGCTTGCCAGAGACCTATTGTATCCTGACACTGACTTTATTTTTATTTTTATTTTTTATAACTATATTTTTGAAGTGTATTTTATATCCAGACAAATATCGGGTGATCGCAGAAGACATGATGTAACTTGTTACAAATGTTCATTGCTACAAAGGAAGGATTTCATGCATAAAAGGAGGAACTGGAAAATCTGAGACTTGTATCTTTGCAGAACAGGTATGCACTGAACTTGTGTCTTACAGCATCCAAAGCAGCTTGTGCTATGATACTGGACCAGCAAATGATGATGAAGGAGATCTCTCCAGACACATCAAGTACTTGGCTAAGCTGAAAAGACCTATGCAGGAAAAGGCAGAGCCTTATGGGACTGAGTCTGCTGAATGCTCCCTGGAACCACATACTTGGCTTTCATTCACTAGCTGAACGGATTGTTCCTCTTCCCTGTTATCCTTGATGTGATGTTGCTGAGTAAATGTTGCCTGTTGCAAGAAGTTTGTGGCAAGAATGATCACAATGCCACTGAGACTGGCAACTATGTTTTCCGTGCCACATATGGAGAAGGACTTTGCAGCTACAGAAGAAGATGCAGTGTTTTTGATTGGACTGATTTATTTATTTTTTATTTTCTGGACTGATTTATTTAATTTTTTTTTTTGGACAATTTATGTGATCAGTGTTGGGTGCATGGGGTCTCTGAAGAGCATGGTGGGTGATCTGTACTGTAATTGCTGTGAGGCTTATGCCTCAACAGGGGGGAAATGTTGTAGAATCTCATATTAGCCAATGTATTTCATATTATATATATTGATTTGCATATATTTTATTGATAATTATTATTATTATTATTCATATTATTATATAGTAGTGGTTTTATCGATATTATTATTCAATAAGTAAAGCAACAATTATTAATCTTTAATAATGTATACTGTGTTTTCCATAGATTTAGAAAGTCTTCATTTTTAAATGCTGAGCTTTGGATGACCCCTCTGCTTCTTTCTTATACTTTTATAGTTTACTGGGTGAAAGTTCATTAGAATAGATTCAAGTAATATAGAATTGTCTCAGACAGATAAGAAAACAGGTGGTTAAAATAATTAGGTGGAATACAGGAAAGTTATGTACAGAACATTAATTAAGTTTGACAGGGTCAAACAAAGGTCTTTGAGCCCTCATTAAAACTGTTAAAATACATGCATATAGTGAAACATATAAAACATCTGGTGGGGTTATTGAAAGTTAATTGTCTCAAAGTTGTAAATCTGCAAATCCTTGAAGCTAGTTAAATCTTATCAAGATAAGGAGAGTTTGATAACACAGCTGGGTGCCAGACTGTCTCTATACAGGTGTTTTTAATTGGACAAAAACAGTTATAAATCACTTTAATGAACATATAGGAATTTTGGGAATAATTACGTTTATCTGGTTGTAGAACAGGTGTCAGATTTATGGTTGGTTACTTTGACGTAGATCTTAGCGACCAATCATATGTATGAGATATGTTAAGATAAGACTTGTAAAAGGGTATATAAATGCAAGCTCTACAATTGTTAGACAGACAAGTCAGATAGGAGCTCATAAGGCTGAACTCTGTGTATGCTGCCCTATTGCACGGGTCATAGAGGTCAGAACCAATGGGCAAGTATCTGTCCTAACTTGTCCCCTCGGACAAGTCAGATAGGAGCTCATAAGGCTGAACTCTATGTATGCTGCCCTATTGCACGGGTCATAGAGGTCAGAACCAATGGGCAAGTATCTGTCCTAACTTGTCTCCTCGTACGAGTCAGAGAAGACTTCTTAACTTGTTCCAGAATGTGGTCTCAGGTGAATTTCCCTCAAGAACTTGGTCGAGCTGGAACCCAGAACTCTGTGAGGGGACCAGACCACTGGTCGATCGACTGGTCCCTATCGGGTGACGGGTTCCCAAGAATTGGCAGAAAAGACCCATTCTGGTTCAAGGTGAGAACAATTCACAATTGTTTAAATTTGGTTAGAGGATAAGAATATTTATATCTAATATGCTTGCATTGTAAGAAACTGTATAAATTAGACCTGTATATTGTAATATTTTGAACATAAACCTGTATGTTATCAGCTGTTAATAAACCTGCATTGCTGAAGTTCTGCCTGGTTCGATACTTTACTATTCTACTTCACCGGTCTGTGACATCACAAGGGGGCGGTGACACCAGGTGACATCATCAGGTGGCTCCATCCCTTACCTATATAAGAACTGTCAAACAGCAAGCCAGGCATTCGGCGGTTTGGTGATGTCACCAGGTGGCTCCACCCCTTATCAATATAAGAACTGTCAAAAGGCAAGCCAGGCGGTTTCCCTTCATTGACAGTAGAGTATTTTTTTTCTTTTTCAGGTCAGCGGTGGCATCTACATAGGAGGACACTGTTTTTATTTTTTTAACAAAGGAATTGTCAAAAACAGTCTCTCTGTTTTTATTACTTTTTGACACTTTTTTTGGTTAATGGGTATACTCGTTCACATGGGGGGGGATCTGGGGGACCCCTTGTTAAAGGCTGCTTACTTATTCCGATAAACCCCCTGATTGCAGACCCCCATAACCACAGCCCAGGGTTGTGGGGATGAAGCGCTTGCTAGGTTGCCATGCATTTTGGGGTTTTTTTCAGGTCAGCGGTGGTGTCGTGATTGACAATGGATCTACATCAGGGGACACTTTTTTTATTTTTTATAAAGGAATTGTCAAAAAACTGTCTCTGGGTTTTTATTACTTTTTGACACATTTTGGGGAATGGGGGGCAGGATCTGAGGGCCCTGACCGCAGACCCCCACAACCATAGCCCAGGGTTTTGGGGATGAGGCCCTTGTCCCCATCCCTTGACCCCATTTTTTTATTCAGCAGAGAAGCCCATTGACAGTTGTTAAGGACACTGCGGCTGGCTTCCCGGTCCGCTCCTTAACAAACAGCTATTCACTGCACCCTGATTGGGCAAAGCTTTGCCCAATCAAAGCCCAGAATGCACTGTGCAGGGCCCTGCAAATTTGGGTGTTCGCCAAATGGGAACAGGCAATGTTCGAGCCAAAATTTTGCTTGGCCCAAACCATTCACCCAACTCTATTTCTTACACTAAATGGTGTGCCCACTAAATGCACTGTATAAACTGTATGTATCCTCAGCTATTTACAGTATACAAGCTTATGTTCCAGCTGCGGTACATAAACAAATCGTTCCACAACCAGAAAAAAATGTCGGGGTGATTAGCACTCTGAATAAATACAAAACTTCCTGTGATTGCCTGAAGCCAATCAGAGAATACAAAACTGCCTATGAATGTCTGAGCGCTGCTCAGACCATCTTAATTTTTTGTTCCTGGTGTGGAACAGGATATGCATGTCCCACAGCCAGAACATAAGGATGAATAGTGTATGCAATTGAGGCTACATAGTTTATACAACATACAACATTTGGGCCAAACAAACTATTTAAAGTGACAGTAAAGCTGGAAATCAGCTTTAAAGTGTTACTAAACCCACAACAGTAAAATCAGTCTGTATAAGCAGTAAAGCATGCTTTTTATACTCAGAGTGGAATCTAAGGGGTTAATCCTCTGCATGGTGAAAAAAGGCTGCTTGATCTTGTATGCACAAATCCTCCTCTCCCTGCACTGTCCCCCTTTACAAGTCCAGATAAGATAAAACCTTTGGAGTCAGACTGCACATGCTCAGTTTGGTGTGTATTGCTAGAGAGGTTTTTTTTTTTTTCTTGACAGAGTGCATGTGATCAGCCCAGGGTCAATCAGCACTGTCAGCACTGTCCAGACATGTCCAGACAGTGGGTCAGGAGCCCTGCAGCCTCGTAGAACAGCTCATTATAGTATAACAACTCCTACTACAAGCTTTACCAGGAACTGATAGAAATCACAAGACTGCTATATACTGCTGATGAGAAAAGGTATTTATCAGTTTATGTTTATTAAAATTATTGCATTTCCATGTTCTGTGTACTGTGGGAGACCAGATATAGTGAATGCAGGGTCCTAGGTTTAGTAACACTTTGGGGCTGATTTACGTACATGTTAGCGCATTTGCGTGAGCAGGAATAGTTATTGCGACATGGCACATACTTAAAGGAATAGAAACCAGCTGGTGACTTGCGCGGAATCGTTGCGCGCATGGGCGCAGACACATTCTTAAATACAGAACAGACATCGGGCACTTGCTCATTGTAATGCTGATCATGTTAATGAGCTTTTCCTTATCACATGGAGAATATTGCTTCCAGTTTTATTCCATTCATTAATTTCTTTTTGAAACTCAATAATTATTCTAGAGATCTTCCTCCAATCAACAACTGTGCGGATATTCCCTGGACTTGGATGTGAAATGTCATAATTGTCAAAATGTAATTGTGTGCATCTTATGGTGATAATCTATAATCATTGGTGGACCTGAACCTTCCATGAAAACATCTTCTTAATACATGTCTGTGTATTATGCATTCTGGACAATTCATTTTCCCCATGCAATGTGATTGGATAACATATAAATCTACTCATCTATCTGAGCAATTCTTTCCCCATACACTGTGCAATCTGATTGGATGACTTTTAATCCACTCATTTGTCTGAGCAATTCTTTCCCCATACACTGTGCAATGTGTAAAGGGTTAATACCCAAAAAGAGAAAGCAGCTTGTGTTTGGTGGTGTAGTTGATTAGTAACTCCTATTCAGAATGTGTCAGCACAAAACCAGATGCAGTTCCGTGCATTTTTTTTCTGCCCTGAGGCTGGATTCACACCTATGCATTTTTAGTGCTTTTTGCATTTTGCAGATTTTCACTACAGAACATGTTCCATAGGAAACAATGTTAAATGGACTGTACTGCAAATCTGCAAAAATGCAAAAAGCACTAAAACTGCATAGGTGTGATTCAGCCTCAGGGCCAGTTCGCACTAGATGCAGTTCCGTTTTTTCTGCACCAATACAGTCAGTTCCGGTCAGTTTCTGCACCAGAAACTGACTGCATGGTGTGAACTAGAGCCATTGGAATACATGGAAAACACTGTGCGTGCATTTTTAGTGCAGAAAAAAGCGAACTGAACTGAGTCTGGTGTGAACTAGCACTAAAAATGCATGCAGTGTTTTCCATGTATTCCAATGGCTCTAGTTCACACCATGCAGTCTGTTTCTAGTCAGTTCCGGTACAGAAAAAAAGCACTCAGAACTGCATCTGGTGTGAATTGGCCTTCAGAACTTTAGTTCTTAAAGAAACCAACGGTAGTAATGTTGTAACCCCTTTTTTTTGAACAAGCGTGAAAAATATATTGCTCACAAAGAGGGGAGTATTTCCAGCATATTATCTGTGTGATCATGTGTGTGTCTATGGGTAGTCCCCCCCCCATGTATATTATCTGTGTGATCATGTGTGTGTCTATGGGTAGGCCCCCCCCATGTATATTATCTGTGTGATCATGTGTGTGTCTATGGGTTATCCCCCCCCCCCATGTATATTATCTGTGTGATCATGTGTGTGTCTATGGGTAGTCCCCTCCCCCCCATGTATATTATCTGTGTGATCATGTGTGTGTCTATATATATATATATATATATTATAATAATTCTATATAAAAAAAACACACACACACGGCATACATTAAGGCCCGGTTCACACGCAAAAAAATACAGATTTTAAATTGTAAATAGAAATAGGCTTGGTCCTTAAGGCCCGGTTCACACTTGTGCGATGCCAGACATTGCATGTAATTTGCAGCGCACTGCCGTTCACATTACATGCGATGTTTGTGCGCTGCGATATCAGCCATACAGATAGTATGGCTGATATCGCACCGCATTCGGTGCAAACACGCACAGGACCCTTTTTTCTGTTCGGACCAGAATCAGATCGCATGTGTTTTCACACATATGCGATCCGATTCATGTCCGAACTGTCAGTTTGCAGTGCGATATGCAAGCTGAACTGGGGGTGTCGTTAACAATGTATTGACACTCCCCAGCGATTCGCATATGGCAGTGTGAATTGACATGCGAGTCGGTGCGATGTGGGAACCCGCAGTGGATTCGCAGTGTTCTCGCATCGCACCAGTGTGAACCGGGCCTTATGCAGATTTTGACCATAAATATGTAATGTGTCTAGCCACTAAGGCCCGGTTCACACTGGTGCGATGCTAGAACACTGCAAATCCACTGCGGGTTCCCACATCTCACCGACTCGCATATCAGTTCACACTGCCATATGCGAATCACTGGGGAGTGTTAATACATTGTTAACGACACCCCCAGTTCAGCTTGCATATCGCACTGCAAACTGATAGTTCGGACATGAATCAGATCGCATATGTGTAAACACACACGCGATCCGATTCTGGTCCGAACAGAAAAAAGGGTCCTGTGCGTGTTTGCACCAAATGCGGTACGATATCAGCCATACTATCTGTATGGCTGACATCGCACCGCACAGACATCGCATGTAATGTGAACGGCGGTGCGCTGCAAATTACATGCGATGTCTGGCATCGCACAAGCGTGAACTGGGCCTTAAGGACCAAGCCTATTTCTATTTACAATAAAAAATCTGTATTTTTTTGCTTGAAAATTAATTAGAACCCCCAAACATCATATATATTTTTAGCAGAGTACAATGGATATCATTGCAATCATTTTTTCACACTGAGGCATTTTGCAGGCGCTAAAAATAGCGCTTGCAAAGCGCCCTGAAAGAGCGGCTCCATTCACTCCAACATGACAGCCCCGAGGGCTTTCACACTGGAGACACAGCAGCGGCTGTCTCAGGGCGCTTTGCAAGCACTATTTTTAGCACCTGCAAAACGCCTCAGTGTGAAAGGGGTCTTCATGTACAATCTGTGGCATGTAATCTCCCCCTCAATGTAAACCCAAGATAACAAAAAACAGGGAAAGTCGTTGGGGTTGATTTACTAAAGGTAAATCCACTTTGCACTTCAAGTGCAGTTGGTGGAGATCCGAGGGGGACAGGCAAGAAAAATTAAAAACAGCATCTTTGCTTCTACATGATTGGATGTTAAAATCACCAGTGCTTCCCCTCAGATTTTCAGCGACTACACTTGTATTGCAGAGTGGATTTGCCTTTAATAAACCCCAAAATACCTAATAATATGGAGTTTACACAACAAAGTGCTAGAGTGCAATTTGCCTAATGGGGACACTAGTTAGATTGACCCGTGTGTCCCCAAGGAAAGGCATTGGTAGGGTTTTACCCTCACTTCCTGTTTAGCTATGTGACAGGAAGTGAAGCCAATTTTAAGAAAAGGGACACAAAGCCCAACCTAAAAAAAAGACAAGCAGGGGTTCTAACACTCACTTGGTTTCCCTCACATGCCCACAATTAGAATAGGATTGTCTTGTGCTAGATTTTAGCTCAGTGCTCTAAATCAGTGCTTCTCAACCCTGTCCTCAAGTACCCCCAACAGACCATGTTTGCAGGTTTTCCTTCATCTTGCACAGGTGCTTTAAATCAGTCAATGGCTTTGTATTTTGGACAGCTAGTTTAGCCAAGGTAAAATTCCCTAAACATATCCTGTCGTGGGTACTTGAGAACTGAGGCTGAGAACCACTGCACTAAAAATGGAAAATTGAATACTTCCCTCTCTGTAATTTCTTTCTTGGTGCCTATCCATGGCAGCATACGCACAATCCATGTATATGCTACCATGAAGGCACCAGGTAAGTAACTTAGACAAAGCAGACATTTTTTGGAATTTGCCATGCCAATCAGCCTAGTTAAGCTGCAGCTGGGAAATGTGTTGCATGAAAAGTAACAAAAAACACAAAACATAAAAATGTTACAAATTTTATTGGTCAACAAAACAGGACTTGGAAAAGAGCAAGGAAATCAAAAAACACATGTATGTTAATTTGAGACACTAGAATATGGTTAACATGAGTTAAAAGGAGTGCGCCCACAAATGGATATCCATTAAGGAATTAAACATTAGTCAACATCTTGAGAACATTTTTGCAAAATAATGCAGCACAGACAATTAAATCAAAGTGAACAACCTACAAACGACACACATTGACATCAAATATATTTCAAGGGAAAATATCACCCACCAAAAAAATACAATAAACCAAAGTAAAAAGAAAAACTTGCTTGAAAACACATCTGTTTTGCAGGGGCGTAACTAGAAATAGCAGGGCCCCATAGCAAAATGTTGTATGGGGCCCCCCTGCAAACAGCCCCCCCCCCCCCACAGCTGCCCTAGTGTCAATGCAGCGTGACCTGTGCCCCATACAGCGTGACCTGTGCCCCATACAGCGTGACCTGTGCCCCATACAGCCTGGTCTGCCTGTGCCCCATACAACCCCACCTATGCAGAGGAAGAGGCAAGCCACCCGGATCGGCAGAGAGCGGGATTGCCCGCTGTAATAGCTTTCATTTGAATTTCCTGTCTTCCCGTCGCTCATCGTCACATAGCCCCACCTCTTGGCCCGACGCCTTTGATGACGTCACATGTCCCGCATTGGATCGGCATTCTGTCTATCAAAGGCACCGGGCCAAAAGGTGGAGCTATGTGACGTGAGCCCCGGGAACACTGGAAGTTCTAATGAAAGCTCTTACATCGGGCAATTCAGCTCTCTGCTGATACGGACAGCTCGTCTCTTCCTTTCCTCTCTCTTCCCCTGGCTGGGAGACTGTGCCAGCAGTGCTTTCATCCTCACTGGGCCCCACTCGGCTGCGGGCCCCATAGCAGCCGCATGGGTCGCTATGGTGGTAGTTACGCCCCTGCTGTTTTGCAAAGACATAAACAAAATACATGTGTTACAAACTCGATAAGGACACCCAAATGTAACACTAACACACACTTGCCTCTTTTCAGGGCAAGGTAAAGAATGCCATCTTCAAGCTTTATATAACATAGGTTTGTGTGCTAATGAGGCAATTGAAAACACATGCACACTCCATGCAACACACAAAATGCAAGTTCACCCAATGTAGAGAGAACTTCAAAGTGGGTACACCTGTTAAGGATGTCCTTAAATTACTAACCCAAAAAACACACTCTCTGAGCATGCCCAGAAACATCCAAGTGCTGTTCACACACAAAAAAATTTAAGTCCCTGAGCATGCCCCGACCAACCCAAATGCAGCTAACACCAAATAAGCCACCCCCCTGTCCAAAATTAAACACATCATCCAGCATGTCCTTAATTAAGGTTAAGAAAAAAGAAGGTTGAAAAAAGTACTGGACTGCATCAAAAACGTACCAAAAACATATCATAAATGCACTGGATCGCATCAAAAATGCACATGCATCTGGACTGCATTTCTATGGAGTGAACTAGCCCTAAAGCTAGTAACTTGGGGGGGGGGGGGGCTTACTCTGCCTGTAAAGTGGTGCATCTGTAGCATGTATCCAAAATGCTGCTTCAAAGATGTACGGCTTTAGAGAAAACATCCAAATCTACATTGCAGCTGCAAGATTTTAACACAAAACCAAAAATAGCCTGCCCCCAATACATACAAGGCCATTTGGGGCTGTAAAGGCTTAAAATGAGAACCCCCACGTGAAAAATACCACCCCAAAATCTAAAAATATTGTGCCCCTCCCACGCACTAACAAACCCCTAGCCAAACACACAGCAAGCCAGCCCATGAAAGCATAGTTGCCAACATTGTAAAAAAAAAAATGTGGGACACTTTTGTGGCTGTAGGCGGAGCTGTCCAATAATTAGGGGGCGGGGCATTCGTCAGCAGGCGTGGCCTAGCAAAAATAGACAAGTGCGGCGCGCGAAGCGGCGGCGAAAAATGGGCGTGGTTTATGCGAAATTGTGAGCGTGGCTTAAATGGGCGTGGCTCTAGAGGGTGTGGTTAGAGTCTGAAATGAATGAGGGATGGAGAGGAGGAGAGAGGGGGAGAGAAGGGGAGAGAGAGGGGAATGACGGGACAGCAGCCCCATATCCTACACAATAGAAATATGTGTATTCTAGAAAGTTTAACAATCAGCAGATAAAGATACTCCAAACACCTGGTGTTAGCACTTCAATCATCCCGGCACCATGGTTGTTATGGTGTCAGGATGATTGAAGCGCATTATTTCTATTATTATATTGTAATATAAAATGAAATCATTCAACTCACCATAATGCAGAATCAGTGGGATCCCTGAGCATGTCACCAGCCACGTCGCCTGCCACCAGCCGTCCGTCCTTGCTTCAGATGTCCGAGCAGAGTCCGTCCTTGCATCAGATGTCCCCAGCGGAGCCCCCCCTCACACCAGGAGTCCCCGGCGGAGCCCCCCTCACACCAGGAGTCCCCGGTGGAGCCCCCCCTCACACCAGGAGTCCCCGGTGGAGCCCCCCCTCACACCAGGAGTCCCCGGTGGAGCCCCCCCTCACACCAGGAGTCCCCGGCGGAGCCCCCCCTCACACCAGGAGTCCCCGGCGGAGCCCCCCCTCACACCAGGAGTCCCCGGCGGAGCCCCCCCTCACACCAGGAGTCCCCGGCGGAGCCCCCCCTCACAATCAGGAGTCCCCGGCGGAGCCCCCCCTCACAATCAGGAGTCCCCGGCGGAGCCCCCCCTCACACCAGGAGTCCCCGGCGGAGCCCCCCCTCACAATCAGGAGTCCCCGGCGGAGCTCCCCCTCACATCAGGTGTCCCCGGCGGAGCTCCCCCTCACATCAGGTGTCCCCGGCGGAGCTCCCCCTCACATCAGGTGTCCCCGGCGGAGCTCCCCCTCACATTAGGAGTCCCCAGTGCCCCCCCTCACATCAGGTGTCCCCAGTGCCCCCCCTCACATCAGGTGTCCCCAGTGCCCCCCCCACTCACATCAGGAGTCCCCAGTGCCCCCCCCACTCACATCAGGTGTCCCCAGTGCCCCCCCTCACATCAGGTGTCCCCAGTGCCCCCCCTCACATCAGGTGTCCCCAGTGCCCCCCCTCACATCAGGTGTCCCCAGTGCCCCCCCCACTCACATCAGGTGTCCCCAGTGCCCCCCCCACTCACATCAGGTGTCCCCAGTGCCCCCCCCACTCACATCAGGTGTCCCCAGTGCCCCCCCCACTCACATCAGGTGTCCCCAGTGCCCCCCCACTCACATCAGGTGTCCCCAGTGCCCCCCCACTCACATCAGGTGTCCCCAGTGCCCCCCCACTCGCATAAGGTCCACAGCGGTGCGCGCGCTCCCCCCCACCTAGAACCCCCGCCCCTTTCCATATCAGACTGGCAGCGGGGCGGGGGGTAGGCGGGCCGAGGCGGAGCGGGGCGAGGCGGAGCGGGGCGGGCCGAGGCGGAGCGGGGCGAGGCGGAGCGGGGCGGGCCGAGGCGGAGCAGGGCAGGGGGTGGGCGGCGACGCAGAAGCTTCGTCTAGCCCCCCCCAGCCTTCTTCCTGAACTTCCACAAAATGGCGGCCGGCGGAGACAATGTCTCCGCCGGCCGCCGACCTCTAGCGGCGGCGGCGGTTTCGAAAACGGGAACTGGATTTTTCGGGACATTTCCCGGGACACCACAAATCCGGGAATGAAGTCCAAGTCCCGGGAATGTCCCGGGAAATCCGGGACAGTTGGCAGCTATGTGAAAGGGGGGTGGGTGCTTAAGGGCAGGAGGGGCTCAGGCACCCCAAAAGTCAACCACCTTGTCCCCGTATTCAGGGGGACAAGGGCCTCTTCCACACAACCCTAGGCTGGGGTTGTGGGGGGCTGCAGACAGGGGTGCTTTACAGAATGTGGAAAACCCCTTTGAACTATTGGGTACAAGGTGCTTTGTGGTTGGTATTGGGCTGAGCCCAACATGCCCCAAAGGCAGCCAGCTATGTTGAGTGCATAGGGCCTTGTATGGTTCGGGAGGGAGTTGGGCAATCGCTCTTCTTGTCCCTTTCCTAGCTGGCCCTGTTGTTTGCTCTGAAAAAGGATGTGGTTTGGATTGGTGAAGGCAGCTCACAGCCTTTGGAGATTGGAGAATGGAGTGTGGAGTTCCCCTTTAAAAGCAAAAACTAGCCCAAGGAAATCATATGTATTGGAGAGGGAAGGTTAAATGCCTTTTTAGGAGGAGCTAGAGAAGCGAGAGTCTTTTTACATAATTTTAACAAGGTACATGTCACATGTTGGCAACGTAACGCGCTAACATGACCTGTGTGCAAATATCCGACAAAAAAACACATAAAAGTGAACCAGCGTAAAAAAAAAAAAAAAAAATGTAAAGTTTAGAGGTGCGCCCGTTCAACCCACGCAAATACATTTACGTTACTTGACATTTACTAAGATTTTGGCCGCGCAGTGAACCAATGCATTTGAACGATCGCAAATGATGCTTGCGCATGCGCAGTGCTTAAATTGACCTTGCACAGTTCTAAACGTACTTGCAGGCACAGCAAACTTGTTCAGAAAAAGTTACTTTCTCATTCTATTTTGGGCATATTTGTTACTTGGGCAGTTATTACTATACTTCTTCACATCACCCCACATCACCCCCATAATATTGGTACTTCCAGCTTCTTTTAATTTTGAGTTGAAGATGTCCTGTGCCATGTCCATAGTGGCGCACTGATCGCCTCCTCCCATGCACCGAGATTACTGTAGTAAATGGGAAATAGCGCTGTGTTAGGCTCTATTCACACTAATGCGTTTTTTGATGCATTTTGCATTTTGCAGAAATGCATGGGAATTTTTTAACATGGGGTCCTATGGAACATGTTCACATCAATCCATTTTTGTGCCTCTGCGTTTTTGGAAAGGGTCGGGGACTTTTTTTCATGCAAAAAGCAGCATTTTGCATGTAATAGAATTCAATGGACCCGCATCCAAAACGCAAGTACCGCATTTTTACAGTGGTTTTACCGCGTTTTTGCAACGTTTTGCGTTTTTTTTTTCTTTCTTTCTTTTTTTACACTGTATACAGTATAAAAAAAAAACACTGTAAAAAAAACGCAAAAACGTCGCAAAAACGCATGTTCAAAAACGCGGCAAGCACCGCAAAGAGCACTTCAGAAACGCTCAAAAGCAACATGCATAGATGTGAATTGAGCCTTACCGGCGCAAACATTTCATAAATACCAAAACTCATGGCGCAAACGGTTCGTAAATCAGCCCCCGTATATGGGGAAATGAATTGCTCAGACAAATGAGTGTATTTAAATGTCATCCAATCAGATTGCACAGTGTATGGGGAAATGAATTGTGCAGAATGCACAATACACAGACCTGTATTGAAAAGATGTTTTCATGGAAGTTTCGGCTCCACCAATGATTATAGATTATTACCATAAAATGCACAATTACAAGTCCAGGGAACATCCAGTGGTGTATTTAGGTTTTGTGCTGCCCTAGGCCTGACTAAACACATGCACCCTCTAATTTAAATACGACCCACCCCATCCTGCCGAGGCCACACCCCTTCCTGTTTAAGACCCACCCTATCATCTGTAAACCACGCCCCTTCCTCTTTAGGCTTATTTGGCACCTTTCAGGGGGGAACGGGTACCTGTTTCTGACAGGTACCCTTCCCCACTTCCGGGAGACTGCGCTGTCCCCTCTGAAGTTTGCCCCACCTCCTCCTTCCTCCACTGGGCCATTCAGAAAGTGCAACGTGCTTCGCACATGTGCAGTAGGGAACCGGTCGGTTTCCCTTACCATGAATGATAGTGGTAAAACCCGAGAGCCAATCCGAAAATCGGCTGAGGTGTCGACATCGCTGGATCCCTGGACAGGTAAGTGTCCTAATATTAAACGTAAGCAGCTACAGTATTTGTAGCTGCTGAGTTTTAATGCTATCACCGGGGGGGGGGGGTCTCACTGTGCCCATCAATTGCAGCCTTACTGTGCCCCATCAAACGCAGCCACCGTGCCATCAAATGCAGCCACTGTGCCCCATCAAATGCAGCCACTGTGCCCCATCAAACGCAGCCACTGTGCCATCAAACGCAGCCACTGTGCCCCATCAAACGCAGCCACTGTGCCCCATCAAACGCAGCCACTGTGCCCCATCAAATGCAGCCACTGTGCCCATCAAATGCAGCCACTGTGCCCCATCAAACGCAGCCACTGTGCCCATCAAACGCAGCCACTGTGCCCATCAAACGCAGCCACTGTGCCCATCAAACGCAGCCACTGTGCCCATCAAACGCAGCCACTGTGCCCATCAAACGCAGCCACTGTGCCCTCAAACGCAGCCACTGTGCCCTCAAACGCAGCCACTGTGCCCTCAAACGCAGCCACTGTGCTATCAAACGCAGCCACTGTGCTATCAAACGCAACCACTGTGCTATCAAACGCAGCCACTGTGCCCTCAAACGCAGCCACTGTGCCCTCAAACGCAGCCACTGTGCCATCAAACGCAGCCACTGTGCCATCAAACGCAGCCACTGTGCCATCAAACGCAGCCACTGTGCTATCAAACGCAGCCACTGTGCCATCAAATGTAGCGATTGTGCCATCAAACGCAGCCATTGTGCCATCAAATGTAGCGATTGTGCCATCAAACGCAGCCATTGTGCCATCAAACATAGCCACTGTGCCCATCAAACGCTGCCACTGTGCCCATCAAACGCTGCCACTGTGCCCATCAATTGCAGCAACTGTGCCCATCAATTGCAGTCACTGTGCCCATCAAACGCTGCCACTGTGCCCATCAATTGCAGCCACTGTGCCCATCAATTGCAGCCACTGTGCCCATCAATTGCAGCCACTGTGCCCATCAATTGCAGTCACTGTGCCCATCAAATGCAGCCACTGTGCCATCAAATGTAGCCACTGTGCCATCAAACACAGCCACTGTGCCCATCAAATGCTGCCACTGTGCCCATCAAATGCTGCCACTGTGCCCATCAAATGCTAACACTGTGCCCATCAAATGCTGCCACTGTCAGTGCCCATAACACTGATATAATTTATTTAATCATTATACCCGCTGTCCTGGGGGTTTCCCTCGTGCTCCTCTCTCTCCTCCATCTGACGTCACAGCCAGATCCCGCCCCAGGGCCGAGGAGAAGATTCACTGCAGGGGAGGGTAGGTGGAGCTTAAGGCTCCACCTGTCACCTGCTGCTTATGGGGACGCGAGTGACACACGCCGCCCCCCCACATGAGAAAAACCCCCCCACCCGTCTTGCCGATTCCCGGCTCCCGCCTCTTGCACACATGCAGCCCACGGCGGCCGGCTTTCTGTAGCGGCGCCGCGGTGTATGGGCGTGCTTGGCAGAGAGTGGGGGGGCGTGAGGTACACGCCCCCACCCTCTGCCAAGCACGCCCATACACCGCAGCGCCGCTACAGAAAGCCGGCCGCCGTGGGCTGCATGTGTGCGGGAGGCGGCAGCGGGAGCCGGGAATCGGCAAGGCGGGTGGGGGGCTTCCTCTCATGCGGGGGGGCAGCCCTTTTTGCCGCCCCCCGCAAAGTGCCGCCCTAGGCCTAGGCCTTGTTGGCCTAGGCCAAAACACAGCCCTGGGAACATCCACACAGTTGTTGATAGGAGGAAAATCTCTAGAATGAATATTGAGTTGTTTCAAAAAGAAGTAAATGAATGGAATAAAACTGGAAGCAACATTCTCCATGTGATAAGGAAAAGCTCATTAACATTATTAGAACTACAATGAGCAAGTGCCCAATGTATAAGCAGTTGTGCACGCTGGAGAACGCAGATGCGCCTGTGTGCAACACACATATTTAACAAGCTAAAGCTTGTGCGCCCTGTCAGGCAAGGATGAAATGGTGTGCTTTGACAATGCGCATGTGCAGTTGAGTAAGCTGAAAGAAGGGCGTAAAAAGGCTTGATTAGTTGTAAGACAGATCTACATGTTCTGGACAGAATTTGTGCATTTAAACAATATTTTATACATACTTTTTAGCCTGGTAACAGAAGATGGTAAACTGTAGTAAAGTTATCCACAGTATTCAGACAAAAATGTAGAAGATTACATTGGCTGCGCTTGCTAATGGTAGGCGCGAAGGATTGCGCAAGTGCGTAATAGCGCTTCCTATGTAAATATTGTTTTGTGCATATAAGTGCACCATCATTTTTGATAAATGTCTTGAGTCACGTTTTTTGTACAATTGCTCCAATTTCTTCACTGCACCACAGGCGCAGGTCTTTAGTAAATTACCCCCAATAAGTACCTTTTACATTCCCATTTACCTATAAGAGAAACAAAGCTGTTCTGATGGGAACTAGGGCCAGTCGACACATGCATTTACTGTGATCAGAGTCATAAAGGGAAATGAGAGAATTATGGATTTATCATTCCTTGATTCTCCTAAACATCGCCCTGTAAATTTGTCTGAAACACAAAGCTTAGGAAGGCAGTCGTGATTCATGATTTTATGAATGACTGGAGAGATCTGCATGCATATTTTAAGAAGAATGTCGGTGAGCTGAACAAAAGAAGTGTTTAAGATTACTCCCTCCACACAAATGGAGTGGATGGCCAAAACCCACCTTCTGGGCTATTGTATTCTGACAGCAGCCAGTGCTGACTGTCAGAATAAACAAAAAAACAGTGCCAGCAGCTGATTGACTGCAGATGATGTTTGGCCAACAATTTATGGCTCGGCTCTTTCAACAAAAGTCAATTGAATAATCAACTTTTTACTGAGCCGGCACGTTCACTCACTGTTAAAATGTTATCTGATTCCTCTGAATTGGCTGAAATCATTCAGTCATCGTAAAGTGGTTCTAAAGGCAAAATGTTTTTTACCTTAAAGCAGCAGCTGCTGACTTTTAACATATGGACACTTACCTGTCCAGGGTGCCCACGATGTCGGCACCCGAAGCTGATCTATTCCTTGGCTGTCGGGTGCTGCTGCCGCCATCCTCGGTAAGGGAATCAGGAAGTGAAGCCTTGCGGCTTCACTTCCTGGTTCCCTACTGCGCATGTGTGACTGGCACTGTGCTATCCCACTGGTCCCTGCTGTTTTCTGGGACCCATGTGTCTCCCAGAATACAGCGGGGGGGGGGGGGCTGGAAGTTGCGTAGATACCCGCAGGTGGCTCGGCTATCTATGCCCGGAAGTGGGAGCAAAATACCTGTATTAGACAGGTATCTGCTCCCCCCTCCCCCCTGAAAGGTGCCAAATGTGACACCGGAGGGGGGAGGAACTGGAAAAACTGAAGTTCCATTTCTGGGTGGAACTCCGCTGTAATGCATTTTATGCATTAAGGTAAAAAACCTTCTGTGTGTCCCCTCTTTATACTTATCTGAGCTCCATTTCTATCCAGCGATGTGCATGAAAGCAGCAACTCTCCTAGGTCCCTCTCTCCTCATTGGATCACACAACAGCAGGAGCCATTGGCTGCTCTTAAACACAGCCAGTGAGCCAATAAGAACATTATCCGTGGGGCAGGGCCAAGCCACGCCCTGTGTGTGAATAAACAATATCCATTCACAGAAGCATAGTTTGGGAGCAGGCCTGCTTGAGTGCCCCCATAGCAAGAGGCTTGTTATTGGGGGCACTCGGTGGGGAGAGGAACCAGGACCAGTGGCAGGGGACCCAAAAAGAAGAGATTCGGGGCTGCTCTGTGCAAAACTATTTTACAGAGCAGGTAAGTTAACATGTTTGTTAAAAAAATTACAACCTTTTCAATCACTTTAAGCCTAACCTTAGCTGAGTATGTATTTAGACAATAGCATCTTCTTGTACCCATAACATACTGGTGGCCAGCAATAAGTATCTCTTTAAACTTTCTAATCGCTAATCTTCCAAGCCACTAATATTAAAGTGTATTTTTAGCCAATACACCTCTGTTTCCCATTGGGGAGACTTCCCTTTACTTCCTGTCCTGTAGACACATTATGAAGTAAAAAGAAATCTCCACAAAGTGAGTAAAATCACTTTCTTGACAGTTGTCCCTAGAATAAGTGTTTCTATTGGAAGATTTATCCGTTGTTCTTGTTCTAGTAACAGCTTAAAAAGGTAATCTTTTTACTACTATCAGCCCTGGTGTGGACGAACAGCAATGGAAAACCTAAAATGGCTGCCTTTGTTTTTGTCAGGCTTGTTTTCACCTGGTGATCCTGCAAGCAACTCGCTTCCTGTTCTAGGGTGGCAACATTCACTGTACTTACTATATCTTTGAAGAAGCACTATTACTGTCACACTAGAACAGGACTACAGTAAGTTCCCCTCTCGTGTTCTCTCAAACATAGAGTGGGAGGGGCTTTGTCAGAGATTAGGAGTTGGGAATGAGGTAACTGACCCGTTTCTGCCCCATCGACCAATTATGTATTTTGAACCCTATTGTGTAGCACATTTGATGGCTAAAATTATGGCGCTATTTCTTCCTACATAAATACTGTACATATGTTTCAGGGCATGGTGGAAAAAGAGCAGGGTAACCAGTTAGAATATGAGCAGAGGGTTAAACAATTACCTCTCAACTTTAGGGCCAGTTTACATATATTGCTGTGACTGGTGTTTTACTGCCACAAGGACACACGGAAAAAAATAATCATCAAAGATTTGGATATTTTTTTATAACCTAACGCTGACTTGTACTTCTCAACAACTTTGTCCCTTACTTGTTTGAAGAGTTCCTTGGTCTTCATGGCAGTGTTTGGTTAGTGGTGCCTCTTGCTTAGGTGTTGCAGCCTCTGGGGCCTTTCAAAAAGGTGTGTATATGTAATGACAGATCATGTGACACTTAGATTGCACACAGGTGGACATCATTTCACTAATGATGTGACTTCTGAAGATAATTGGTTGCACCAGAGCTTTTTTGGGCTTCATAACAAAGGGGGTGAATACATACGCACATGCCAATTCTCAGTTTTTTATTTCTGTAAAATATTTTTATGTATATATTTTTCTAATTTTACTTCACCAACTTAGACTATTGTGTTTCTGATCCATCGCATATAATTCAGAATAAAAAAACATTGAACTAAAGGCTGTAATGTAACAAAATAGGTAAAAAGCCAAGGGGGGTGAATACTTTTGCAAGGCACTGTAGGTTTACATTGGTCCAATTTGGCATTTGATTTGACATATCGGCTATTGCTGGCAATAGAATCATCCAAATTGGTGCAACACCGACTTTGCGGCACCGCACTCATTCCCAAAAGTAGTTCCTCCACTACTTTTGTCAACTTTGGGTGGGATTTCAATAGACATCTGTCAAGGGAACCCGTACAGATGTCTGTCAAATCGCTCCCAAAGTCAGATTGCATAGCCGTGTTGAAATTGCGCAATTTCAGCTGAACTCGCACAATTTCTAACCCGCAGCAATGTGAACCTAGGCTTAGCAGCTTGAGTCCTTCCACAGCATTAAACGGCAAAGTATGTACATCACCAGTTATATCCCAGGGGAACACAAACAGTGATTTCTTTATGGCTTCTAAAAGTTATAAAAAAGAAGCGCATATCTTTAAAGGCTAAGTTCACTTTTTTTTTCTAAATTTCAGCCTCCCTATGTTCCAGTATTACATTAAAGTGGTTGTTAAGCCACTTTGTTCTATTTACACAAACTTCCCTGTTTGCTAATGACAAGTGTCCCATCGTCTGTGCTTTATAAAGAAAATGCCCTTCGGCCGGCCAGCTCTGCCCTCTCCCGATCTGACAGCTAGGGCGAGAGGGGCCTGAGAATCTTTTGGGAGGGGAGGAGAGGAGAGGAGGAGAGAGTCAGCCGGTCATGTGAGCGTGGGGCGTCGCTCTGAAATCTGGTATACTTAAAAAGCACAGACACTGGGACCCCTGTTATTAGCAAACATGGAAGTTTGTGTGAAAATGTAAGAGTAATGTTAGCAACAGGAGTGGAGGGCACTTGTAAGAGCTGACAGGCAGGGAGGGAGGGGGAAGAGGATGGGGGAGAGCAAACAGGAGAGCTGTGGATGAAGAGGCATGTAAACTAACCAACCATGGTGTCAAGGCTCAGCAGCCATGATAAACCATGGTCAGTTTACTGGGGGGGGGGGGTAAAACCAGGCAGGATCAGCCAGGTATTTCAGGTGATAGAAGGGGCCAAATTACACAGCATAAGCACTGTGCTGTATAACATGCTTTAAAGGATCAGGATCAATATTTTATTTTTTTAAGTGTAACAAACACTTTAATGTATCGCTGTTGCAGAAAAGAAAATGCTTTCTCTATATTTTAGGGCACGTCTTACTTCAGCCTACAGTGTAAAAAACTCCTCCATTACTTCCTGGTATTCATCCTTAGGACATGAAAACCATTAAGAAAGTAGTTTACCACCTGCCCTCCCCCGTAGGAGATTGCTCCTGCCCACCTCTGTAGTTACATGCACTCATTGTCAGTGAACACCATTCTCTCACATAACACCCTATGGAGAGCAGAGCTGTAGGATTGAAAACAGGAGAAGTGTGTCCCTGAAAGTCTGTAAATTTCACCATAGACTATAAAGTCTGACTGTACAATCTCCTTTAGATCTACTAACAACTATATAGTTCAAGGGCCTGCCTGATTGGATACAGAGTGATTGATAGATAAGTGTGTCCTCCTTTTATATAGTTTTGGTAAATCTAAAATACATTTTTACTAAATTTGCATTATCAGATGGTATAGTGGCCATCTTTATACTGTGACTTGAAAAAATATGTATACCCTTTGAAATTGTCCACATTTTGTCATGTTACAACCAAAAACATAAATGTATTTGATTGTATTTGATGTGATAGACCAATACAAAGTCGCACATAATTGTGAGGTGGAAAGAAAATGATAAACAGTTTTCAAAAATTTTTACAAATAAATGTCTGAAAAGTGTGGCATGCATTTGTATTCAACCCCCTTTACTCTGATACCCCTAACTAGATTAGTAAATAGAGTCCACCTGTGTGTAATTGAATCTCAGTATAAATACAGCTGTTCTGCAAAGCCCTCAGAGGTTTGTTAGAGAACCTTAGTGAACAAACAGCATCATGAAGGCCAAGGAACACACCAGAAAGGTCAGGGATAAAGTTGTTGTGAAGTTTAAAGCAGGGTTAGGTTATAAAAGCTTTGAACGTCTCACGGAGCACTGTTCAATCCATCATTCGAAAATGGAAAGAATATGGCACAACTGCAAACCTACCTGGCTTACACCTAAACTGACAGGCCAGGCAAGGAGAGCATTAATCAGAGAAGCAGCCAAGAGGCTCATGGTACTGTAACTCTCCAGAGGAGCTGCAGAAATCCACAGCTCAGGTGGGAGAATCTGTCCACAGGACAACTATTAGTAGTGCACTCCACAAATCTGACTTTTGTGGAAGAGTGGCAAGAAGAAAGCCGTTGTTGAAAAAAAGCCATAAGAAGTCCCGTTTGCAGTTTGCGAGAAGCCATGTGGGGGACACAGCCAATATGTGGAAGAAGGTGCTATGGTCAAATGAGACCAAAATTTTACATTTTGGCCTACAAGCAAAACGCTATGTGTGGCGGAAAACTAACAATGCACATCACCCTGAACACACCATCCTCACCGTGAAACATGGTGTTGGCACCATCATGTTGTGGGGATGCTCTTCTTCAGCAGGGACAGGGTAGCTGGTCAGAGTTGATGGGAAGATGGAAGGAGCTAAATATAGGGCAATCTTAGAAGAAAACCTGTTAGAGCCTGTAAAAGACTTGAGATTTGGATGGAGGTTCACCTCCAGTAGGACAACAACCATAAACATACAGCCAGAGCTACAGTGGAATGGTTTAGATCAAAGCATATGTGTTAGAATGGCCCAGTCAAAGTCCAGGCCCAAATCTAATTGAGAATCTGTGGCAAGACTTGAAAATTGCTGTTCACAGATGCTCTCCACCTAATCTGACAGAGCTTGAGCTATTTTGCAAAGAAGAATGGGCAAAAATGTCACTCTCTAGAGCAATATTGGGTTGAAAGAGAGGACAACAAGGACCTCTCCAATTAGGTCCTGCCTCTTTCAGAAGTTGTTAGGACTATTGCGGTACCAGAGGCATATAGACAAAAATTTATAAAATTCTTTCGTTTATTCAGAAGTAAGACATTAAAAAAGTCCAACAAAGGACACAATATAAACAATGACAAGATAACAAGAAAAATTTGTTTACGGCAATGTTGACAAGAAAATTGTATTTATAATGCCCACACAGATAGATGAAGGCAGGTTATTTAGTACTTGCAGACGTGACCTCTACAGTTTCGCGGTCAGGCCGCTTCTTCAGGAGGCGTCTTAGTACAAAATCTACAGAGTGGAAGAGATATATTATCAACATTACAAACATAACTAAAGTGAAAAAATACAGATATGTAAATATACACAGTATTAATATTGAAGAAGGTAATCTTTGTTTAATATTGCACTCAACCTTAGCCCACAAAGGGCTAAAGCGACACTGTGAAACGCCCAGAATGGGCGTTCCCCCGGGGGCGGGCCAGGGGGGCACTTAAGGTGATACTATTATGAAAAATAAAGAATAAAAATTAAAAATTACCTTAAGTATTAAGTATTTTTTCACTTTAGTTATGTTTGTAATGTTGATAATATATCTCTTCCACTCTGTAGAATTTGTACTAAGACGCCTCCTGAAGAAGCGGCCTGACCGCGAAACTGTAGAGGTCACGTCTGCAAGTACTAAATAACCTGCCTTCATCTATCTGTGTGGGCATTATAAATACAATTTTCTTGTCAACATTGCCATAAACAAATTTTTCTTGTTATCTTGTCATTATTTATATTGTGTCCTTTGTTGGACTTTTTTAATGTCTTACTTCTGAATAAACGAAAGAATTTTATAAATTTGGAGAGGTCCTTGTTGTCCTCTCTTTCAACCCAATATTGCTTTATACATTCAAAGGATGATGGTACCTATTAATGATAAAACACCTCCTCCTTTCTAAACTTGGTGGCATATTTTTGAATACTCTCTAGAGCAAAGCTAGTAGAGACATCCCCAAAAAGACTCGCAGCTGTAATTGCAGTGAAAGGTGGTTCTACAAAGTATTGACTCAGGGGGACTGAATACAAATGTACACCACACTTTTCACATATTTATTTGTATAAAATGTTGAAAACGATTTATCATTTTACTTCCAATACACAATTATGTGCCACTTTGTGTTGGTCTATCATATAAAATCCCAATAAAATACATTTACATTTTTGGTTGTAACATGACAAAATGTGGGTACTTTTTCAAGGCGCTGTATACCTATATACCTCTACTGTATACCTACTGTATACCTGTATATATGTACATTTTGCTGTGTGTAAAAATATGCAACAAACTTGGCAAAACATGCTGTAAAAACTGCAACACATCAAAATGCCCCCAGCTACTTTGCCTCATTGGTTGCAAAGAGGGCAGTCAATTGAAATCAATGCCTGCCCTATGAAAGTCATGGGGAAAACGCAGCAAAAAATGTGTGCTCCCACTATGATAGATATAAAAGAGACCTGAAAGTGAAATTGGTGTGTTTACACAAGAACAATGATGGTTTAGTGTTTCCGCCCACTCCCTCCCATGTACTTGTGTAAAGTTGGCCATACACTATGCAATCTGTACAATTTCCTTTAGATTTACAAAACTGTGGAATAGTATAACCCACTTGAACAATCCATTCAATTTGTATCAAATCAGACAGGCACTACATAGCTGATAGTAGATCTAAAGCAGTTTGTACAATCAGATTGTATAGTGTATGGCCACTTTAACCACTTGCCGACCAGCCGCCGCAGTTTTACTGCGGCAGGTTGGCTCGGTTTGCGCAAATCGCCATCATTATACGTCGGGCGCTTACACATGGGCGTGCGTGCGTGCCCATTTACTAGCGGGGAGCCAATCAGCAGGTCCGGTGGACTCGATGTCCGTCGGTCACCCGAGATCGCTCCACAGAGAACCAGAACAAGGATCTGCCAGTGTAAACAAACAGATCCCCGTTCTGTCAGGGGAGTAGAGTGAGATTGTCTGTCTGTTTCTAGTGATTAGGAACAGCGATCTCTCTACTCCCTGTCAGCCCCATCCCCCACAGTTAGAAACACCTCCCTGGGAACACATTTAACCCCTTCAGCGCCCCTAGTGTTAACCCCTTCCCTGCCAGTGTCATTTATACAGTGATCAGTGGCTATTTTTAGCTCTGATCGCTGTATAAATGTCACTGGTCCCAAAAAAGTGTCAAAAAGTGTCCAATCTGTCCGCCGCAGTGTCGCAGTCCCGCTAAAAATCACTAGTAACTCTTACTAGTAAAAAATAAATAATAAAAATGCCATAAATGTATTCCCTATTTTATAGACGCTATAACGTTTGCGCAAATTAATCAATATATACGCTTATTGCAATTTTTTTTTACCAAAAATATGTAGTAGAATACATATTGGCCAAGAAATTAGTTTTTTTACAATTTACACCCCCCGATCCTCCTCTTCTGGGTTCACTCGGTGGCTATCACGACTCCTCCTTGCATCAGATAACCCCCTAGGAGACGCGCTCTCCCAGGAGGTTACCATGCGGGCGCGCTCCCGAGTCCAGCATTTGCGTCAATAGACACGAATGCCAGACTTAGCCCCGCTCCTCGGCACCCGCGTCATTGGATTTGATTGACAGCAGTGGGAGCCAATGGCTGTGCTGCTATCAATCTATCAAATCAAGAGCCGAGACCCCGTGCAGAGAGGGAGAGCGCGTCTCCGTCGAGGGAGTGAAAGGGTTCAGTTAAGTAAAACGGGTGGCTGGGGGCCATTCACTGCCAGAAGTTTTTTACCTCAATGCGTAGGATGCATTAGACCCCTTTCACACCGAGCCGCCTATAGCGTTGGAGGTAAAACACTGCTATTTTTAGCAGCGTTTTACCGTCGGATTTGCAACGCATTTCGGACTCTATCGGCCGAGAAAGGTTTCAAACCACCTGCAATGCGCCGCAATAGCGACATTTTGCCTGCGGTATCCCAGCGCTGCCCCATTGATTTCAATGGGGAGCAGCTGTGGAGGAGCGGTAAACACACCACTCCTTCACCACTCCAAAGAAGCTACTGGCAGGACTTTTCCTGACGTCCTGCCAGCGCACCATTCCGGTGTGAAAGCCCTTGACTTTCACACTGGAAACAATGGAGCAGCTGTTTGAGGGCGGATTGCAGGTGCTATTTTTAACGCTATAGCGCCTGCAAAATGCCCTCGGTGTGAAAGGGGTCTTAAGGTGAAAAAACATGAGGGTTTACAACCCCTTTAAGTGGTTAAAGGACAAAGAAGGAAAGTAGGTGGAAATAAAAAAAAGTGATATAGTGATGAGAAAGCTGTGGTCCAGAGTGGTAAATACGTCCTATTTTGTTATTTCAGTAAGGCAGTACGTGATGGGATATGAACTTTCTTGAATGGTCACATGATGCTACAGGAAGTGATGGATTTAGAATGCATAATTTAAAATTTTGAACAGAGAGGTGAGATTGAAGGCTGTCATGAACTAGGTAAGTGACAGATACGCACATTGGGGTTGCTTGGGCAGAAAAGGTTTCTATCTATTATGAAATTCTGGCTGAAAAGGTGAACTTAGCCTTTAAAAAGTATGAAATGTCTTTTATCAAAATGCTTTGAAATATCAGCTTAAATACAACAGGTTGACAGCAATATTAAAATGTACACAATGTCATCTTACTAACCAATGAGAAAGCCTCAGTGGCCCATAGAAAGATGCCCACTGGATAACAGCTGAGAGGCCAACAGAGCTGATGTCAAGGCTTGATAAAGAGAGCCCCTGGGTTTAATGTGCTCCAGATATGTTTGAAAGTAAAGTAGCCATGTGCTGTGTATGTTTACCTTGACTACTTTTAGTTTATTTATTACAGGTGTACTTTATGTACTTTACACTCACATCAGTCATTGCCCTCAAGGAGCTTACAATCTAAGGTCTTTATTTTACATGCATAATAGGGCCAATTTGGGGAAAAAAAACAATTAACCTACCAGCATGTCTTTGAAGTATGGTTGGAAACCAGCGAACCCCAGAGGAAACCCACACAGGCACAAGGAGAACATGCAAACTCCAGGTAGATAGTGTCTTGACAGAGATTTGAACCAGGGCCTGCCTCTGAGATGCTACTTTCCTGGTTGTTAGGTAATCCACTGTATCTGACCCAGAACAAGTATGCACAATCAAGAGTGAGAGAAACTCCTTATATAAGCATAATTGCTCCAAGTCTCTGTGTTTAATTGCTTGCCGCCTGCCATCTAGCAAAATGACGGCGGCCAAGTGGTTTCAATATCCTGACCAGAAATCATATGACATCCAGCAAGATATCAAGCCACCGTGCGCCCCCGGGGGCCCGCATCACGGCAATCGTTGTTGCAGTGTGTCAGTCTGACATACCGCAACACTGATCTAGGTAAAGAGTCTCTGATGGAGACTCTTTACTACGTGATCAGCCATGTCCAATCACGGCTGATCACAGTGTAAACAGGAAGAGCCGTTGATTGGCTTTTCTTCACTCGCGTCTGTCAGACGTGAGTAGGGGAGAGCTGATCGGCTGCTCTTCTGACAGGGGGGGGTCTGTGCTGATTGATTATCAGTGCAGCCCCACGAGGATGCCCACACTGGACCACCAGGGACGCCACTAGGACCACCAGGGATGTCACCACCAGGTATGCCACCCTAGATTACCAGGGATGCCAATCAGTGCCCACAATGGATGCCAATCAGTGCCCACAATGGGCAGGCATTATTGTTTGGCACTGATTGGCATCCATCCATACAATCAATTAGTGTACATCCATGCCGCCTACCAGTGCCCATCCGTGCCGCCTATCAGTGCCCATCCGTGCCACCTATTCTTGCCCATCAGTGTCACCTATGTGTACCCATCAATGCTGCATATCAGTGCCACCTATCAGTGCCGCCTATCAGTGCCCCATTAGTGCCCATCATCAGTGCCCATCAGTGCCACCTCATTGGTGCCACCTCATCGGTGCCCATCAGTGCCGCCCCCATCAGTGCCCATCAGTGCAGCCCCATCAGTGCCCATCAGTAAAGGAGAACAGAAACAAAAAAAAAAAGGGGTGATCAAATACCACCAAAAGAAAGCTCTATTTGTGGGAACAAAATGATAAAAATATAGTTTGGGTACAGTGTTGTATGACCGCGCAATTGTCATTCAAAGTGCGACAGCGCTGAAAGCTGAAAATTGGTCTAAGCAGGAAGGTGTATAGGTGTCCTGTATTGAAGTGGTTAAGTAGTTAATTCAAAAGGTCCAGTGTGGCTACCATGGTTCTATCAATTTCCTAAAGTGGTTGTAAAGGCAGAAGTTTTTTTTTTTTTATCTTAATGCATTGTATGCATTAAGATAAAAAGCCTTCTGTATGCAGCAGCCCCCCGTCAGCCCCCCTCAGCCCCCTAGTACTTACTTGAGCCCCCTCTCTATCCAGCGATGTGCATGACTGCACATATATATGAAACATTGTGTAAAGTGTGCATACAACAAAGATATAATGAAATAAAAAAAAAATAATGAAAATAAATCTCGTGGGTTGATATACTAAAGGCAAAGAGACTGTGTACTTTGCAATGTGAAGTTGCGCTCTGCAAGAGTAGTTGCTCCAGAGCTTAGTAAATAAGCATAAGCTCTGCTGACTTCCATCTTTCAATCATGTGCAAGCAAAAATTTGGTTTCTTTTTTATTTTTCTTACATGTGATTGGGTATTTTTTGCAAAGTGAAGCTTTACCTCTTTTACTGTGTCCTGGAGTGCAACTGCACTTTGCAAAGTGTACAGTCTAATCGCCTTTAGTAAATCAACCCCAATGTGTCCTTATATAAAATTTCAAAACATTTTTTGACACAAGATTCTTCAGTGCTTCACACACACTCCGTGCTGTATACCACCACCATCAGCCGCTCACCTTATATCTTGACCTATGAAAAATAATTCATACACACTTTTTTCCGCTGGATTCGGTTTAATACAAGATCCTCTTTAGATCGGCCGAGGATTGCACAACTCCAGATATTTCACAGGTAAAGTTCAGAAAAAAACCATAATAAAAAACTATCATAGTGCTTTTCATCTGATTTATAATATAATAATAATAATAATATATTTATTAAATGAAAAACTCCAAAGGAATTACACTCAAAATGAAGGTGCACGAGGCTTGTGCAGCACAGATGTATTACATATAAAATAGACCACCTCAAAGTGCGTCCTATAGGGGCTGCAGCTTGTGGATGAGATCCCTGTATTAGCAACACTATTCTCCTTTAAAACACTTTTATATATTAAAATATAGGCTCACGATCCACAGAGTTACAAATGCATCCAAACGTCTCATGTCACCGGCTCCTCCCCTCAGTAGCCTACATATTTTTGTCATGACAAGTTTCCTTTAATGTAATTTTCCTTGATACAAATTCAGTTTATGTAACTATGGCTTTTGTCTGCACTGTAGAAATTGTGTTTATTTCAAAACAGACGTAGAATGAGGTCACAGGAAGCATGCAGTTTTCCATATCCTTCTAGGCTGTAAGGAAAAGCAAAATGTTCAACACCTTTTCTCGCCCATTTTGCCTCATTATTTCTTCTCTTACTTCTTCCTCAAATTAAAATTCTATTTTTTACTTCACTATTTTATTGATGTGCTGCAGACAATTCCTTTATGTAGGTGAACAGCTAACAAGAAGCAGATGCTTTTAGAAAATGGCATACACTAGTTCACTTGAACAAATATGTTCTTCTAAAGTTTTTTTATAGCTTTAAATGAAAAGGAATCTCCTATTTGACTAAGACTAAAACCGGTCACATATGGCCTGTTTTTTTTTTCAGATTTATACATAGTTTTTCAACAAGTGTGTAGTGTGAGATCCTACTTAGTGTATTGAAAGCCTGATCCCCCCCCCCCCCCCATTTTGTTTTGTAAAGATAAGGAGTTATAGCCTCTATCAGGTTTTTATTGCTGTTTGTGTCTCTGCTGGGGAGATTCCCCCTCTCTCTTTGTCCCTATATGCCTGGTGTCACCAGGAGCATGTTCATGCCATCTAAAGATCTGCCAGCAAATAAAATGGCATTCTCAGAGCTGTACAGAAAAAACAGACTAGACATTTCTGTCTTGTTAACCAATGATATTCTACTCCAATGGCAACAGGGAGTGTAGGCAAGACTTATGCCAGCCTGATTTCACATTTCAGGTGGTGTGAAGGAAATTAAAGTGTAATTTCACCTATGCAAGTCAGAAAAAGAAAGCATACATGTGCTAAAGAACAAACAACTTGCAAATGTGACAATTTTGCCAATTTATCCTCTGGTCTAGTCTTTAAAAAATAGCACAAGTTTAGAAAGAATACATGCAGTATGCTAAATTAGATTACCCATGTGGTGCTACCTCTGCAAGGTCAGGGTTGGGAGAAAAGTCTGTGGTGAATGTGCCCCTGGAGTGGCAGTCCAGGGGTGCCATACAATCACTATGAGTGAGGGTCACTTTGATTTACGGCATTACGGTCACTTCACAACACACTTTTTTCACACCTGCCTCTAGGGCTGAGCCTTTTGGCTCGGACCAGAAGAATTTTTTATTCCTGGCTCAAGGGCACAATGGCCACTTTCACTTCTTCCACTTCCTTCTCCCCACTTTCTATCTATTTACCCCTTTGTTCGTCACTTTTTTGTATCTTTTTTATTGGTTGTTTACATGTTTGTGACAGTGTGATTAGTAGGGTGTGGGTCCTTGGGCCTACCCTGAAAGTCTTGGGAGGGGGTGGACATGGCCTTCTGGCTTGGTTCACCATCTCTCATGGGGTCCCCCTTCGGAGGAGGGTGGGTCTGTTTTGGCAGACCCTCCAGAGAAAGTGGGTTAGTCTGGTTCGTCTGGTTTCAGCCAGATGGACCCAGTGAGTACCTCAGTCCCCGTCTGGAGCCTAACGCACCGGGGGATCAGGGTAAGGTCCTTCCTAGGGAGGATCGTGGAACACCCATTGCACATTTTGTGGCACTCTTTATGTGTGTGCACTTTTTTTAGTACCAGTTGGAGTTTTTAGTTGTGTTGCACACACCACAGGCTTTAAAAAAAAATAGGCAGAAAAGAATTCAGCGAAAGTTGCTTATTAAAATAAAGATAACATTTTAAAATACACTTATTTGACTGATTCTACCAAATGAAAAATTTTACAGTTGCTTTAAACGCAACAATTATTTTCACATACACAGGATCAAATTTTGTATAAATGTAAACATTTTTCACAATTATATACATTTTAAGTATAGTTTGCCAGCTTCATTCATATAAAAAAAAGTATTTGAACATTTTTTTTCTGCATAGGCAAATATTTGCAATGACTGGTTTAGTGTGCCATCAGGGAATATGTTTTCTAGTCTCCTTAATCCCAGTAGGTGTCACTATAGGACAATTAGAAGGTATCAAAGGGACAATTTAGCAGCAGTGACATTACATTAAAGTATTATATTACACAGAATAAACTAATAATGGATATTAAGCTTGTAATTATTCTATTATATGAAATAAAGAGGTCAGGAAAATGCTGTAAGTTTAATCATATTAAATTGAAATTCATATTACACATTCAGTAGTAAAGACTGTGTAGACTGATGAAAAGATCTGATTTGAAGTTAAAAGGGACAGAAGTGTTACTATATAGTACAAACCCAGTTGAAACCCTGAACGGACTAGGTTTTGTATAGTAAAGCACATAGATGTTGGGAGGTATTTGGCGCTCCTTCTAATGATGCAGAGATGTGAATATGTGATTGAGGACCTTCCTCAACAAGAGAGAATTATTGCCCCCTGGTTAAAGATGGCTTAGAGAGTATCTGAGCTGGCTGCTGGTGCAATAGCAAGTCTAAAGCACAGTGGAATGCCATGGGTATATATACACAATAGGGAGCATGTTTGGTCTTTCAGAAGAATCCATCTTTAAGTGGATGTAAACCAGGGGTCTCAAACTGGCGGCCCACCAGTTTTTGTGAAACTACAAGTCCCATCATGCCTATGCCTGTGGGAGTCATGCTTGTAACTGTCAGCCTTGCAATGCCTCATGGGACTGGTAGTTTTCACAACAGCTGGAGGGCCACCAGTTTGAGACCCCTGAAATTGTAAACCCTCACATATACCCAGTGAAGTGAACCGCCTCAGATGATACACAGATTAAGCAAAACCTCCTACATAGGTTTTACTTGTTTATGCAGTCTCCCCTTCCCTACACCCCTTTAAAGGGGCAGAAAAGTGTTAACATCTCTCCTCATCTGTCAGGAGCACAGAGGAGGGGGCAGAGAGTCTGTTACAGTGTGTGAGAGGTTATTGGAAGTAAGGCACCCCCCCCCCCCCCACACACACACACACACACAAATTTATCTCAGAAGTGACTCATGCTGATAACAGAGGAATGAAGCACCAGAGAGAAATGACACTTTGGAGAGAGATGAGTAAACACTACAAATATGCTTAACTCAGATTCCATTACTCGGGTTTGCAACCACTTTAAGGAACATTAGTGCTGTTGAGACTGTTGTGATGTCTGTTTATCCTAATAAACATTGTCCTGATTTTAAAAAAAGGAACAGTGCAGCTGAGTATCAAACTTTAGCACTCCCATAAGGTTGAGCTCTGAGTGATCAGAGTGATCAGATTCCTTCTGAAGATGCCAGAGCTCCCCCCATGCCAGCAGAGCTGTGGAGAGCAATTTATGGGGCTGCCATTAAAGGGTTGTAAACCCTCGTGTTTTTTCACCTTAATGCATCCTATGCATTAAGGTGAAAAATCTTCTGACACTGACCCCCGCCCCCCCAGCCCCCCAGCCCCCCTCCCCCGTCTTAATCACCTTAACCCCTGTGTTCCCTTGGCGGAGATGCACTGCACCTCTCTGCCCGGGGTTCTCGGCTCTTGATTAGATAGATTGATAGCAGTGCAGCCATTGGCTCCCACTGCTGTCAATCAAATCCAATGATGCGGGTGGGACCCCCCAGAAGACGATGATCTGGGCCACACTGTGCAAACGAACTGCACAGTGGAGGTAAGTATGATATGTTTGTTATTAAAAAAAAAAAAGAAAAAAAATTAAGCAAACTGTGTGCTGAGCAGTGTGTGAAACTGTCAAAGGTCTTCTTGAATCTGCCTCACAGTGTTTCCTGTATGGCATAAGAATATTATTTCATGTTTTTAAATCTGGTTTGCCAGTGAGCTGTGTATGAGAGTTCCACTTCTGCATTACAAAGTCATTATTGTTATTATGTTAAGAGGCATGGCGTAGTAAATATTGTTGTGCAATCAGTGTGTTAGTTTATCTTGTTATTATTATTATTATTATTATTGTTGTTATTAATATAATACAGGATTTATATAGCGCCAACAGTTTGCTTGTTGCTTTACAACATGAAGGCAGATAGAACAGTTACAATAAGAGGAAATGAGGTGACACTACTTCTACAACACGTGTTCACAACAATCACTCTTTGAAATTAGCATAAATTGCCCATATATACATTAGATAATAAGACACAGGATTAAAAACTCACATTGTGGTCAATAAAGACATACCATATTGCAGACAGAATTGCCTTGCAAGGGTTAAGTTCAAACAGTACTGGGTATCTACAAAAGCATAATTAGGGAAACTTAGCATTGTCCAGTGTTCCGTGTTTTGGATGATTAGTTCACCAGGCTCACCCAAAGTACAACATTCACTTACCTCCAAGGTGTCCATAATAAATGCAATAGCCTGTCATATATATACAAGAGCCCACGTGAGTATTTTGTCACTGAATAGTTAGAATATGCATACGGTATATGAAGCATAAGACCGTCCACACTCCTTACCAAATTATAGCTGATAAATAAACATATAAGGCCAAATGAGTTCCCAACACGCGGGCAGTCATTAGTACCAAGCATCCGTGTAGATCTTGATCCAAATATGATACACATTATGGGTCCCACTGTGCTCTCCCTGCATGTGTATCCATCATATATCCACCAACAAAATGGTGTCGCAATTGTCTGCAGGGTGAGGTGTTAGACCCTCTTTCAGGGTTTAATTCCTGTCTTTGTCCCTGTTTTCCTGGGACCACTATCAGTGGGTTAGAAAGGAGAAATACAAGAAATTTCATCCCACTTTACATTGTGTCTGGAAGCAGGAAGTAAAGGAAATTCCCCCCTAATAGGACACAGTAAAATGTTTTTAACCGTTCCCTTTGAATATATGTGACTGTAAAGAATCGGTTCCCATCTGGCTGGGAAAACTTTGAATTTTGCAAAGGAGGGACTTACAGAAGTAGTCCTCATGCACACGGACGTTTTTACAGCTGCTTTTTTGAGCTTTTTTTGCAGCTTAAAAAGGCCTGTCTATGTTAGTCTAAGGCTTCATGCCCACCTAGGCTTTTTTGAGCTGCAAGTGGCATAGGCGTTTTTAAGCTGTAAAAAAAACCCAGGACCAGTGGGTTTTTCAGCTGTAAAAACGCTCTAACACTGAAAAACGCTCAAAAACGTCATTCACCAACGTTTTTTTAACGTTTTTGATCCATTGAAAAAAAAAAAAAAAAAAAATTTTGAAAAAAAAAAAAACGCTAAAAAATGCTAATGCGGGGAAACGCTAAAAAACGCTAAAAAACGCTATTGCAAAAACGCTGAAAAAAGCTGAAAAAAGTAAAAAAAAATCACTGCAAAGATAATGACGTTTTCATAACGTTATTTTAACAGCCTGTGTGCATGAGGGCGTAAGTTTTAATGGTGTTAAATGAATAAATTACAGCGCTCGCAGTAGTGCAAATAATATATTAATGAATACAGGGAAACCAATTCATAAGTAGGTGAATGTCCATATATTGGTGAATGATGTGCTTCAATTTATAAAGTGCGATTGTGCTGCAAAACTCGAAGTGCACCATACTCCCTTTATGTGTCCCCACACACCGGATGGAATAGACCCCCAGCTTTTCAGTCAAGGGGTCATTCAGGCTTATGCCCTGTACACACGGTTGGACATTGATCGGACATTCCGACAACAAAATCCTAGGATTTTTTCTGACGGATGTTGGCTCAAACTTGTTTTGCGTACACACGGTCGCACAAAGTTGTCGGGATTTCCGATCGCCAAGAACGCGGTGACGTAAACCATGTACGACGAGACTAGAAAAGGCCAGTTCAGAACTAAGCGCGGCACCCTTTGGGCTCCTTTTGCTAATCTCGTGTTAGTAAAAGTTTGGTGAGAGACTATTCGCGCATTTTCAGACTCGTGGTTTTCAGATCGTTTTCTGCTGTTCAGTTTGTGCTTGTGGGTTTGTATCTGCTCTTCAGTGCGTGCAGCAAGCTACGCATGACTTTGATTAGTCATTGTGTTCTTGTTCGTTCGTTACTGTTTTTCAGGTCGCTCTTCACAGGCCTTGCTGTTCTTCAGTGCGTTCTGTTACTTCGTTCTGAGCAGCCGACCGTTTTCTAGCCATGTTGCGTATACGTACTCTTCGTTGAGTTCGTGCTGTGTGGGGGCTTGGTGTTGGGGTCCTGACCTTGACACAAGTCCAGTCCATGAACAGGGTGAGGAGGAGTTCATGGACCAAGAATTGGTTGCTTCAGCGTGACCAGTTCTGTCATATGCCTTTGCTGCGTGAGATCCGTGAGAATAATCCTGATGATTTCAGGAACTTTCTCCGGATGACAGACCCCGTATTTCATCGTTTGTTGGCTTTGCTGACCCCCTATATCAGCAGGCAGGATACCTGCATGAGGCAAGCCATCGCTCCGGAGCAGAGGCTCGTTGCCTCCCTGCGGTACTTGGCGACAGGGAGAAGCCTGCAGGACTTGAAGTTTTCGACAGGCATCTCCCCCCAGGCTCTGCGGATCATTATCCCAGAGACCTGCTCTGCCATCATACAGATCCTGCAGAAGGAGTATATGAAGGTAAGATTTTTATTCTTTAATCTCACATTTTATTGTATTTAATGTTTGATAATATATTGTCTTTCTTTCCTTATTCCCTAATTACCATGATTGTAATATGCTGTGAATGTCCCCTTTGTCCTCATGCATGCTGGGTTGTTATGTAATTTTTTTTTTTGTCCTTCATACATATATTTGCCTTCACTTACCTCCCCAGCATGCTCTCCTGGTCCTATATTCACCTCATGTATTTTATCAGCTCCATAGTAGTGCTTTACCCCAAACACCCCCTAAAATGTTTTTAAATGTGATTTGTGCTGCAGAGTGCCAAAGGCTTTTTTTGGGGGGTCCCCAAATCATTTGGAACCCTCCTCCCCCCCAACTGCTAAGTTAGCTGATACCAATTCTCTATCTATCCTCAGTCATCTATCTGCTGACTTTGCCAAACCCATACACACTATACCCACCTCTTTTGTGGTCAGATGTATGGATGAATTCCCCAAAGCATGTAGTGCAAGGGCCTGCCTGTATACTTTCAAATGGTACTGTTTCAAGTTTCTGTATACTATTATTATCTTGATAGGTAATAGCAGAATGTCCAAATGTGCTCAAATGTGTACAATGTGTATTTATATCTTTGTATTATGACACTTCTTACCAGTGGGCTGTCAATAGTGTAACCAAGGAGGGGCTGTTCCAAGTAATACCCAGCATTCATCTCTCAATGAAGTGGAGAGGGTTACCTGTCCAAGAGCTCCCCCCCTATAATGTTAGAAATGGCCCATGACAGGGGGGGGGGAAATATGATAGGTGTACCTTATTCTTTGGTCTTTAAAAATTCCCATTAATAAATGTTATCTTGATGTTGGCCAAGAATGTTTGTGTCTAATCTGCTTTCCATGTTTATGTGCAAAAAGACTAATTTTTTTTTGTTTTCCTCAACAGTTTCCTTCCACGCCACAGGAATGGCAGACTGTGGCCTCCCACTTTGCCCAGCGGTGGGACTTTCCTAACTGCGGAGGGGCAATTGATGGGAAACACTTCCATATCGTCCCACCACCCAACTCGGGGGCATACTATTATAATTATAAGGGGTTCAATAGTATTGTGATGTTGGCGGTGGTGTCGGCTAATTACGAGTTCCTGTATGTGGACGTGGGGAAGAATGGCCGGATGTCTGATGGTGGAGTCATCACCCAGACGGAGTTTTACAGGCGTCTCCAGAATGGCAGCTTGGACTTGCCACCTCCAGAAGAGAATGTGGAAGGACTTCCATTCGTCTTCGTTGCAGATGAAGCATTTGCGCTGGAGGACCATCTGGAGGACTCATTCCCGATGCGCTGGAGGACTCATTCCCGATGAGGACCCTCACCCCAGATCAGAGGGTTTTTAATTACCGGCTGGCCAGAGCCAGAAGAGTGGTGGAGAACATATTTGGAATCATGGCCAGCTGGTTCCGCCTATTTCTGACACCCATACATATGGCGGAATATAAACTGAATCATATTATCCTGGCGTGCTGTGTTCTACATAACTTTTTACGTCAAAATTCTGCCAACTATGCTGGCTCAGTTGGGCCTGAGGCCGGAATGATAAATGAAACAACCCTGACGGCGCTTGAAAGTGGCTGCCCTGGCTTGCCCTCCCTGAGTGCCCATGATGTCCGGCTAAGATACCTTGAGTTCTTTGCGGGTAGGGGGGCCATCAATATGCCAGACAATGTGTGAAACCTTTATCAAATAAAAATACAAATGAAGCAAATCTTTGTTGACATTTACTGCTTGTGTTTGTTTTAGCTGACCCTGACAGAAATGTGGTGTTTCCTGAAAATGGAGTGATTGTGTAACCTTACAAAGCACTGTTGGTTGTTATTTACTAAAGGCAAAGACACTTTGCACTACAAGTGCACTTGAAACTGCACTGAAACTGCACTTGTAGTGCAAAGTGGATTTTCCCTTATTAATTAACCCCCATTGTCACATAAATCAGCAATTGGAGCACCACAAAAGTGTTGTAGTGTTGAGACAATTATCCACACATTCCTGATTAACAATCTTTTTAATACCAACACAATCACATGTGCATTTAGAAAAGGTTTTTAAAACAAACCAACATGTTTGTTGTATAACAATTTTTGGGGTGGCATTAGAAAAAGTACAGATGTCCATTTAAGATAAAACAGTCATGTTTCAAACCAACAAGAAAGACACAAACCTTGAACTTACAAAGTTCACATTTGGTAGAACTTGAAGGCAATATCAGACATGAATGTTTAGGAACTGTGTTTGATATTGCGTTCAGATGGGGTGAAGTCACCCCCGGAAAAGCCAAATTTGGAAGATGCACACAAATAGCCAAATGTCAACATGTGCTAGCTGCCATTACGGGGAATCAAGGGACGTGTTTTGGTGGTGCAAACCCTTCCTCACAGCTACTTTATTATTGAGGAAGGGGTTCCACTCCCAAAACGCGTCCATTGATCTCCCGTGATGGCAGATGGCACATGTTGGCACACTGTGTGCATCCTCCAAATTTGGCTTTTCGACAATTTGCGAAAAAATTTAAAATTGTAGTACACCATAAAAGAAAGGGCTTTGGAGGGGTTTGAAACGCTCCCCAAAACATCAATGATGTTTTTATTTTTATTAATAACATCATTGATGTTTTTGGTGATATTTTCCAAGGCAACATTACACCCCATGATCTCCCCAATCCGGATCTGGGCACTTTTTGAGGTGAAAGGAAACCAAAAAAAAACAGGTATTATAAATATGCCGGCATCCATCTCTTACCTGAGCCTGTGGTCGCAGTCACTTACCTGTTGTGGTGACTAGTTCCACCACGTCTTCCTCCTCCTGCTCTTCTTGTGTTGGGGGTATTTCCCCTTCTTCAAGAGGTGGGGGGTCCCTGGTCTCCTCGGATGAGGGGTGTCCTCCGAGTCTTTTATCCCCTATGTGAAAAAAAGGTATACTTAGCACACAGATATTTGATGGCAGAACTAGAAATAGGCAACATTGCTTGGAAGTGGGGTACAATTGTCTATTTTGGCTGAGTTCCAAGATGTAGAATTTTTAGTGTCCTTTGTCAAGCTTGAATACTTACCTGTTTTCTACAAGCTTCACAGGTGGAGACACCCCTATAGTATACACTGGAGCACCTGTGTGGGCCCCCCTAATAAAAAGGGTGTTCTTGTGTCCCACACTAGTGCTCCAGCGTCCAGATGTGTAAACAGCTGCTGAGTGTCCTCTCCTTACACAGAATCTAGTTGACATTTCATTCTAGTAACAAACCCATCTACACAACCAAATTAGTTTCATACAAGTAGGCCCTAAAAAATGTGGTCCGATGCATATGGCAAAAACAATGGTGTTTTATAGGCCGAAAGAAAAATGTTTGATACGAACGAATAATGTTCCCATGAACATTAAAGTTGCCATTTTAAACTGTACAACAGTTCCTAAAAGCACATGGAGCAGCACGAACAAAATAAACATAAAGAATAGGAACACTGGACAACTACTTACTTTTTTGCAGCACTCTCCGGATCTTTCTGTACTGCTCGTGTTCTCTTAATTTCAGGTCCGACCACCGCTTCCTGAGCTGATCTTTCGATCGACGTACCCCGAAATTCCAGTGCAGACTTTTGACCACTTTCACCATGATCTTGGCCTTTCGGACATTGGGGTTGGGGTAAGGTCCATACTTTCCATCATAGTCGGCCTTCTTCAGGATGGCGACCATCTCCAACATCTCCCCAAAGGACATATTTGAGGCCTTAAATCGTCTCTTTCTGGATCCAGATGTTTCAGGCCCCAGGCTTGTCTCCTCCTCCTCCTCGTTGCTATAATTAGCACGCACCTGCTGTGTCTCCGCCATATGCTCTTCCCCCACTGCGCCGAATGAAAAGGGGTGGGGAATAGACTAGAAAGAACGTCAGGGGCGGGCAGAGTTACACGCATGCGCAGTGTGTATAAAGTGTAACACGCGTGCGTAGTACGTACGATCTGTGAGCGGAGGAAGGAGTATCGGAGGCGCCGATCGTGATAACGAAGGTAAGAGCCAAACTTGGGCATATACTGCTTCTAGATTGAGGCCTATATTGTAACAAGATTAGGAGAGTTTGGCCTGACATTAGGGGTTTGTCTTGTGTTGTGTCTTGCAGTGAAAATGGATATCTTGAAAGATAACGACTTTATGGCAATCTTCATTGATATGTTCAGGGAGCTGCCTTGTCTGTGGCAGATAAACCACCCACATTATAAGAACCAAACAAAGAGGAAGGTAGCACTGGATCAATTGCTGGAATTTGTGAAGACGGTGATCCCCACGGCAGACATCACCTATTTGAAGATCCTAATTGGTGGCCTGAGGAGCACTTATCTAAGGGAGCACAAGAAGGTCCAGGATTCCCAGAGATCCGGAGCAGCAGATGACATCTATGTCCCCAGGATGTGGTACTATGACAGGCTGCATTGCCTGGCAGGCCAGACTGAACCCAGGTCATCATTCTCCAGTCTTCCTTCCACACTTCCTTCCCCCCCAGCTGAGGCTTCTGACGCCCAACCTGGGCCTTCCAGGCAGCAATGTGTGGAGGAGCCCAGATTGAGCCAGGTATAGCATTCCTCTAAATATTTCTGCTTGTCCAATCAATGATGTTAACTAAATCTTAGTTTGGAGTACTAATTTCTGATTGTGATTGATGATGCAAAAACTAAAACCATGTCCCTTTTTCATACACAGGGAAGTCTCAGCCAGGAGGAGGCCAGGTCAAGCAGGCTGCCTGATATGCAGGTCCCTCCCCTATACCCGCAAAGACAGAGTGGCAGGAAGAAGAGGAGTACCCTGGAGGAGGCTGCCATAGGCCTCTTTTGGAAGGCTACAGAGGCCCTGAGAAGCCCATACACTGTGGAGGAGGACTTTGCTTGCATTACTGCCTGCAAAATGAGGCAGATGGAGGAGGGCCAACAACTCATGTGTGAGTCCTTAATGTTGGAAGCTCTCAATAAGGGGTTGAGGGGCCAAATAACATCTGCTGCCCACATTTGTGACCTCACACATGGTCCTCCTCCTCCTCCAGGTCCTACTACTCCTCCTCCTCCAAGTCCTACTACTCCTCCTCCTCCTCCTCCATCAGGTCCTACTAGTCCTCCTCCTACTCCTCCTCCTGCCACATCTCCAACACCTGAGCCACAGCCAGGAAGGAAGCATGGAAAGAAGACCAGAAAGTGATGACCCTGGGTCCAGTCTGGTCTGGCAAAAGATCCAGCCTCTTGTAGTACCACAGCCTGGGGACACAGATGTCATCTGCTGCTTTCTGGATCTCTGGAACTTCTGGACCAGACTGCACTCCCTTAGATAAGGACTCCTCAGGCCACCAATTTTGATGGTAAAGAATTGATGTCTGCCCTGGGGGTCCAAGGCTTCACTAATTTCAGTTGTTTCTCCAGTGTTGCCTCCCTCTTTGTTTGGTTCTGAGCCCTTAATAAAGGATTTTTTGATTCAATTATACTCTCCTATGTGTTTTTTCCTTCAAAAAGGAGTTTGTGAGGATTCAGGTACATTTCTATAGTACAATGTGAAATTAACAAGGGACACCAACACCAAACAATCTCTTTGAGATTAAATAATATAAGATATCAATGGTGTGGTGGTAACTTGACACACAAAACACACACAAAAATATTATGAAGTAAAACTAAAAATAAAATAGAACAAAGATCAGCCTTAAAAAAATACAAACCTAAAACGAAAAAAAAAAAAAACTGCCTTTAAAAAATAAAACAACCCAAAATTAATTTTGTCTGATGTGACAAATCCAAATATATTGAGGGAGTCCTGATAAATAATAAAGAAATAAGTTTGTGAGAAGTCTGTGTGAATATGAGCAGCAAAACTACTTCATTCTTCTCACATTATAAAGAAGAAGAGAGTGCGCTGTATTAAACTATTTTTGACATTGCAGCGTGACGAAAGTGCTGTATCCATTCCAAACGCTAATTTTACCCAACCGAGCTGTTCCATGTCGGAATTTCTTCTGAGCATGCGTGGCACTTTGTGCATCGGAACAGGCCACACACGGTCGGAATTTACACGATCGGATTTTGTTGTCGGAAAATTTTATAGTCTGCTCTCAAACTTTGTGTGTCGGAAAATCCGATGGAAAATGTCCGATGGAGCCCACACGCGGTCGGAGTGTCCGACAACACGCTCCGATCGGACATTTTCCATCGGAAAATCTGACCGTGTGTATGGGGCATTAGAGTGTTGGCCAGGGATGGCAAATTCACATCAGGATACCAGGAAGATCTCCAATGCTCATGACAATCAAGCATGGATCATATTGCCCAAAACGACATAAAGGAAGGGGGCTATAGTGAAGTACTGCTTGGTAAAGGTATTTATTGCGTAGATACAAAAGGTACTTACAAATTGTAGGTTTAGAATGGATTTAGCAAAGGATTGCAAGGGGAAGCCCCGCTGCTGGCATGTGTTCCACTAAAAAAACGAAAGTAACATTGTGTGGACTTGAAACCCGGAAATTGCATCAACGCGTTTCGCCCTCCCACGGGGCGTCATCAAGGACCTAATTTCCGGTTAGAAGAGCCATCCTTACATACAAGAAAATGGTCACCTCCCCCCTAGTCGGCCAATCAAATACCTCATGGCGGCCAATTTGTTGGTTGGACAAACATATCTCCTCGACCATAGTTTGATTCCCATAAGGGAGACTAGCGGCCATTATATTGGTTTGATATCCATTCCTCATTTAGCGAGGCTGGTTCCCACGGTTATAATAATTGATCCAAAGGACGTCACTCCAAATGAAACATTTCATCACATGACAATACTATGAACTTATTATAGTTTTATTAAAACTACAGTTATGTTAAAAATTGATTCAACACCTGTAAAAGGATAAAATAAGCTACGAAACAATACATTTTAAAATAAATGGATAACCTAAGAAAATTATAAAAAACTGAAAAAAAATTAGAAAAATATATAAAAAAAAAATAAAAAAAAAATAAATAAAAAAAATGAAAAAATGAAAAAAATTTAAAAATGAAAAAAAAAAAATAGGAAAAAAATGAAAAAAAATGTAGAAAATGAAAACAAAAATACTCAAAATAAATTAAAAATAAAAATAAATTAACAAAAATAAAACTAAACATAAAACCGAAGAAAAATCAAGATAAAAATACAATTAAAATAAAATGAAAGTGAAGTAAAATTAACAGATTGGATATAAATGACATAAAGGAAAAATCCATTAAAACCAAAAATTACCAATTTGACAGAAAACAATTGAGGTCAAGTTCGATATTTAACCCCAATGGATTCATCGTTCTAATGGCTTGGCCCTTTACTGGAATAAATGTTGTTGTTGTTGTTGAAGAATGCATATCAGTATAATACCCTTAACTCCAAACTGGGACTTTAATGGTACCAAATGAGTATATATTATTTTTATTTCATGAACCAAGCATACTAGAGTGAACTTATACCCCATACACACTATTAGATTTTCTGCAGATTTTTGTCTTCAGATTTAGCAAAACCATGTAGTGCAAGGGCCTGCCTCATTGCATACAATTTGAAACACTTAAGGTTTGACCTTATGTTATATGGTTTTGGTAAATCTGAAGACAAAAATCTGCTGAAAATCTAATAGTGTGTATGTGACTTTAACCCCACCCAGTCTATGATTGGGTTTACAGAATAGTGAAGTCTAATGAATGGGCAGTATTTTCCAAATTCCCCCTCACACCCCCAGATTACCTCCCCAGATGCTAGGAGATGTAGTATAAAGATCCAATAGGACCAGGTGATTAGTAAGAAAACAGGAGAAACTGGTAGGAGTACTGAGTTGAGATGCATTGATGTGCCTGGCTGTGAAGGCTTGGATGGGCAGAGTTTGCAAATGGGGCACACTAGGCGCAGAGATTCCCAGTTTGAAGGCTTAGAGGAGCAGAGTTGACAAGAGGAGCATATTGGAAGTGGTAGTGCCTGACTGCAAGGGCTTTGATGTACAGAACTTACTGTACAACAAAGTGTACCAAGAGCAGGGGTGCCCAACTGCAAGGACTCAGAGGTTGACAATCAGATTGTACCAGGAGTGGTGGTTGTGTCAGGAAGAAGTGGAGTGAACTGAAGGGAGTTAGCCCCTGATGGGACTACCTTGGTGACACTGTATATTATATACAGTATCTCACAATAGTGAGTACACCCCTCACATTTTTGTAAATATTTTATTATATCTTTTCTTTTTTTTTTTTTTTTTTTTTTTTTTTTTTTTTTTTTTTTTGCAAAAAAAAAAGCTTTATTACATTTATTCTTTCTGATTTTTCTGTTCAAACTTTTTTATTGAAAAGAAGACATAAACATCAACAGGTAATCTCAGTTGACAACGTAACTTACACAACATCTCTTTGTACAGCAAGATATTAAAAAAGAAACATTTGCTATGTGTGATGGTACAGGAGATAATTGTTTTATCAATAAGTGTACAAACTTCAGGTTCATTACAGAAGCTGAAGAAAGAGAGGCAAACCCCAGTGCAATTGTGTGTTTGGGGTGAGAACGTTCCTCAGTAACTTTTTTTTTTTTTTTTTTTTTTTTTTTGAAAATGTAAAGCTTTATTAAAGAGCAGTGCAGTACAAAGATGAACATAAGTTACAAAGGAGTATTGGAAGAATCCCCCATTAGTAAGGGATAGTAGTAATGCATGGATATTGCAAGCAAACATAGGTTCAAAACCGTAAACTGTAGCCTTTGATACGTTAGGTAAAACAGCTGTTGATGTTCCCCGTGTTGGTGGAGAATCCCGGCACCCCTGACGGGAACTCACTGTGCTAGGACTCCGCCCTCCACAGGGAGAGCATTGAGGCTGATCCAGAAAACCTACCGTACCCACCCCCGGGGACCTACCATCGCCCGAGAGGTGGGAACACGAGGCCCTTAATAAGGCCATAAATCCCTTCCTTCAGAAACCCCCCAACAAGCCGTTATTATATCTTTTCATGTGACAACACTGAAGAAATGACACTTTGCTACAATGTAAAGTAGTGAGTGTACAGCTTGTATAACAGTGTAAATTTGCTGTCCCCTCAAAATAACTCAACACACAGCCATTAATGTCTAAACCGCTGGCAACAAAAGTGAGTACACCCCTAAGTGAAAATGTCCAAATTGGGCCCAAAGTGTCAATATTTTGTGTGGCCACCATTATTTTCCAGCACTGCCTTAACCCTCTTGGGCATGGAGTTCACCAGAGCTCCACAGGTTGCCACTGGAGTTCTCTTCCACGCCTCCATGACGACATCACAGAGCTGGTGGATGTTAGAGACCTTGCGCTCCTCTACCTTCCATTTGAGGATGCCCCACAGATGCTCAATAGGGTTTTGACCTAAACTGATGAAGTATTTTTTTTTTTTTTAATTTGGGATATTTATTTTAGCAAAAAGTAAAAAATATTGTTTTTTTTTTTTTAAATTGTCATTCTTTTTTTGTTTATAGAGTAAAAAATAAAAACTGCAGAGGTGATCAAATACCACCAAAAGAAAGCTCTATTTGTGGGAAAAAAAAGGACGCAAAATCTTCCGTGGCTGAAGTGGCTAAAAGAATTTTTTTTTTTTATGTATTTTACTTCTGCCTCTTTTTTTAACTGAAAAACTGAACAAAAACTGTTCAGTGTGAAAGGGAATTTGATGTGTAATACTGCACAAAACGTTATATATACACCATATATGAATCACAATGCACTAACTTACATAATTGCATCTACTCTATATTTATTTGACCACCAAGATCCCTGGCAGAAACTTTCCTATTTTACTTTGAATTGTTCCCAGGGCACAAAAGATTCTTTGTGGTCACAATAGGTCCAATGATAGAATTTTGATCCCTTTTTTTATTTTTTTTACAAATGATTTATTGAAAAGTATTATACAATCAAGAGATATTTTGGCAAGGCAAAGCCTTGCCAAATACACAATCTTATACAGACAAGAAAAATAATTTAACAAAGAACCAATAATGATGAAGCATCACATAATGTCGTTCACGATTACCAAAGATAATACATAGATCAAAGATATCATCAAACAGGTATACTGAAACATTTGCAAGTGAAAGATAGAGATAAATAGAAAATCATCACAGAGATTCATCTAAATAAAATTTATGATTGGAGATCTAACAATCCCATTTATTGGAAAAGTAACATTGGACATTGGAACAAATACAAGACTGTTGGTTACATTTAAAAGAACCAATTGACCTGCAATAGCAGAAGAAATATAAGTTATTTTTTAATAGGTGAAATCTTACTTCAGTTCCAAAAGAGAGCCATGTGTGGTGCAGCCTCTATTAAGAATTAAATATTATTGGATAACTATAATGTAATTTAGGGGAGTGAGATACCAGTGAGTATCTAATATTAATCATATTAGTAAGGGGTTTAGTGCATTTGCTTACATTTTCCAATATAGAGGTGGATTTACTGAAGGCAAATAGACTGTGCACTTTGCAAGTACAGTTGCACTGATTTACCTTAGATAATCTGTAAATCACAGTCTCCTTCCCATTTGAATAGTTGAGGCAATTTATCTGAGGACTGAGTGAGGGACAAATGATGATATAGTATAGAAATCAAGACTTTTGCCCCTAGGAGTATTCTAATGCCACGTACACATGACCGGACTTTACAGTAGACTTTGTCCGGCGGACTTTTCGACGGACTTTCCGAATGAACGGACTTGCCTACACACGATCAACCAAAGTCCGACGGATTTGTACATGATGACGTACGACCGGACTAAAACAAGGAAGTTCATAGCCAGTAGTCAATATCTGCCTTAGCGTCAGTTTTTGTCCGTCGGACTAGCATAGGGACGAGCTGACTTTTCGACTGGACTCGAGTCCGTCGAAAAGATTTGAAACATGTTTCATTTCTAGGTCCGTCGAACTTTTGGGGAAAAAAAGTCCGCTGGAGCCCCCACACGATCGAATTGTCCGACAGACTCCGGTCCACAGAACCAAGTATGCTGTAAAGTCCTGTCATGTGTACGCGGCATTAGAAATCCATAAATATCTGATTCTTTTGGAATAGCCTATATGAAAAATTAAGGGGGAATCAATAGTCACGATATGCACTTTTATTTTATAACATCAGCATTATAATACCAATACAAAGTTATTTTGGACAATCCAATGTAAGCTTACTTGAAAAATGGCCTTCATGTTGTGAATTCTGCCTGCCTTCTGGTCATCTCATTCCAAAACTTCCTGGATTTCCTGCATGTATCGCAGCCTCTCCTCTGTTGTGGACTACATATCCCATAGTACCTTGCTCCCTGCAAGCAGCGATTCTTAACCCACTGATCTGTTTCCTAAAAGAAATCTCAACTCAGAAATGTTTGGTAAATACTCTTAAATTCTTGATCAAACCTACTAATGTTGTTTTCCCTATTGTTTTCATTTCCATTCAGACCAATAGCACATGTGTAGTGCATGCTACATTCAAGACATGCCTCTGGTAATAACTGTCATATATCAGCCCTGAACCATTTTTCAAGCCCTTAAGTAGCTGGTGTCATAGCATGTCATGCATGCAGCACCATAGCAACTGCAGGTCCAAATAGAGGCTAAAATGGTACTGTCCTTGGCGGAGAGGAGAGTTAATTTCTGCTTTAAGGCCCCTTTCACACTGGGGCGGTGGGTGCGTCGGCGGTAAAGCGGCTCTATTTTTAGCGGCGCTTTACCGTCAATTTTGCTGTGCTATTCTGCCGCTAGCGGGGCGCTTTTACCCCCCCTAGCGACCGAGAAAGGGTTAAAACCACCGCTGCAGCACTTTGCCGGCGATATAACCGCGCTGCCCCATTGATTGCAATGGGCAGGAGCAGTGAAGGGACGGTGTATACACCGCTCCTTCACTGCTCCAAAGATGCTGCTAGCAGGACTTTTTTTTAGAGTTCTGCTAGCGCACTGCTCCAGTGTGAAAGCGCTCGGGGCTTTCACATTGGAGAGACAGCAGCGGCTCTTTCAGGACGCTTTGCAGGTGCTATTTTTTAGCGCTGTAGCGCCTGCAAAGCGCCCCAATGTGAAAGGGGTCTCAATGCATTCATTTATTCAAAAGAAGTTTGGCTGCACTGGAACAGTTAAAAAAACTTTGCAAGTTATAGCATACCATACCATAGGATTAATGACAATATTCTGAAAAACTACATTATTTGTCAGATTTGTTAATTTCTAGGAGAGGCTGGAGTGCACAGTGTTAGCTTTAGGGAAAAAAAGACATTCCTGTTAAGCCAAGACTCCAGTCTTGCTGTTATATTGCTCATTGCTAGTTAATTCACACAAGAATTTTTATTTGTAGTTAATGCATTAAATTCATTAAAAATCATTCAAAATATAGGGTTAAGTATTGTAAAGATAACCTACTCCAATGTATGTATTGTATGCATTGGGGATAGAAAACAGGGTTTTAATGAAATAGTAATTTAGCTCTAAAAGTTAGCAAATGTTAAAATATGAAAAGGTCAAAATGAAACCTAGAAAAAACATATACTGTGCCTTTGTAAATGACTTTATTAGTGTGCAAAGATGTTAAAGTGATTTTGTGCCATGGAAAAAATCTATAAAATTATGGCATATATTATATATTGAACATTAATTGTCATCAAAGCAGAAATTAACTAAACTGTACAGTATAAATGGGCCTATTAACTAAAAGTTTTGCCTTCCTGTTTAATTAGTAGAACTTTTATAATCACACATAAATGTCAACTGAAAAAGTGGTAAAATATGTTTCTTCACAATGCCACTTGTTAAGAGTCACAACCAAAAATACATAGCTTTGTAAAATGCAACGTAGTTTTAAAACCATGTGATATATTGTTATGCATCATTATTTAGTACGGGGTGTGGGGGCTCTTATTTCATAGGCAGAAGAGGAGTTGGTATACAGTACCTTCTTTTCCCATAAATGGAAATAAAACTGAACAAACACATTTTTGAACATTACTATATTTATCGTATAGAACTAGTAAATGTTCACTTTTTGAGGTGACTATTAGGAATGGGCTATCTGAGTTTGACTCAGCGAACAATTTGGGGTGTTCGCGGCAAATTCGAAAAGCCGCGGAACACCCTTTAAAATTCTATGGGAGAAATCTAAAGTGCTAATTTTAAAGGTTAATATGCAAGTTATTGTCATAAAAAGTGTTTGGGGACCTAGATCCTGCCCCAGGGGACATGTATCAATGCAAAAAAAAGTTTTAAAAACGTCCGTTTTTTCGGGAGCAGTGATTTTAATAATGCTTAAAGTGAAATAATAAAAGTGAAATAATCTTTTAAATTTCATACCTGGGGGGTATCTATAGTATGCCTGTAAAGTAGCTCATGTTTCCCGTGTTTATAACAGTTCAAGAGCAAAATGACATTTCTAAAGGAAAAAAAGTAATTTAAAATTGCTAGCGCTAGTGCCGGCTATTAATGAATTGTCGGTCCCAACAATACACATAAAAGTTATTGAAAGTCATTGAAAAATAAAAAAAAAAATGCGTGGGGGTCCCCCAAAATTCCATTACCAGGCCCTTCAGGTCTGGTATGGATATTAAGGGGAACTCTGTGCCAAAATTTAAAAAAAAATGGCGTGGGGTTCCCCCCAAAAATCCATACCAGACCCTTCATCCCAGATCCCACCCCCCCAATGTGAATTGGTAAGAGGTACATTGTACCCCTACCATTTCACAAAAAGAAAATGTCAAAATGTTAAAAAACCACAGGAGACGGCTTGGGACAAGTCCTTTATTAAAAATAAAAGAATAAAAAACAAAAAAGAGATTCCAGCGATGTAATCCAATAAATCCATGCTCCTACTCCAGCGATGTAATCCAATTCTCGATCTCCAGCGATGGATGATCTCCAGCGACTCCAGTGAGGAACACACACAGGATCCTGCCTCCACCAGAGGCACCCAGCCAATGACGCGGCGCTAGCTTGACAGTTCTTATGAAGCTGAGGGCGGGGCCACCCATCACATGACCCCATCCCCCTTTGACAAGGGGAAACGCCGGAGTTTCCCAGTGACGTGTACGGGTGACCCTGCCCCCTCTGATGCAACGGGAATCCTGAGTTGCATCAGAGGGGGGCGGGGTCAATGAACTCCAGTGCCCCAAGGATGAAATGGTGTTGTTGGAATATGTAGCATTCAGCATGCATATGCTGTGATCAAGCACCTGATATTGGAGTGTGGATTAGTAAAACTCTGCTGTATAAGTGAAGGAACTTTTTTGTTTACAACTTTGTTTTTGAAGCATTGGAAATATATGAAATGAACCTGGCTGTTAGAAGTGGTAGAAATGGATTAAAGTTTGCTCAATTGGAACTCAGTTAAGCAAATACAGTAAGTGCTATGTTAATGTGAAGACTTTGTTTGTCCAAAATTACTAGCTGAGCAATAGACACATACAGGAGAATTCAATAAAGCATCAGTGCCACTTTTCTAGCAGCATGGCCTGTAAAAAAGACCTGCACCAGATTCAAAAAGCCACACTGCCACCTTCAGTAGCTTTACTAAACAATGCATCACCTTCAGGTGATTCTCAATAGTTTGTATTAGCTATGGCTGCACCAAATTAGAAAATAAGTAGGTCTAGTTCATAGGTATTGAAAGTATAGAAAGTAAATAAACCCAGCTAACTTGGCATACAGAGACAGACAGAGTCTGTCTGTCTCAGTATGACATCCGTGTAACAGTGTGTTTGCTGCTGCTACGTCCTCCAACCAGTGATGCTGCCAATGAGAAGAGCCTGATGAGGACACTGATGGACTAGTTCACCATCTGGTCCATTCTCTCCTTGTAATTGACAGCAGGAAGAAGACGGGTTCCATAGCCAATAGCAGGCTGTCTATCAGCCTACTTCCTGCTGTCAATTACAGTTGGGTAGAACTACATAGTGTCTCACAATTTCCATCAGGCTCTGCCAACACAGCTAAAACTCTTCATCCATTGGGTTGTTTGTGTGAGAGGTTCAGTGATGGGCAGGGAGCACAAGTGCACATTCGCACAACAAATGTCTGAGCTTCAACATCTGTGTCTGCAACACTCTTCATGCATTTTGTGGATAGAAGGATATACCTGAGGACAGAGCACATCTCGACGTGCCTGTTGAAGGTGCTGGATATGTGAGTGATGTTGACTTGAAAGTTAAAGTGGATGTAAACCCCAATTTTTTTTTTTTTATATCATACTGTAGAGTATAAGATTTCCTATCATTTGAGCCCAGTCTTGCCATCCTGCCATCTTAATCCATCTCTGAGCAATCCTCTTTTATTGTTCAGTGAGAAAAATCTTGACAAACTGAGAAAAACTTTGTCAAATACTCCCCCTTGCTGTGAGTGACAGGTGATTTACATCTTGTGCACTAGCCTAATGGCCCGTACACACGATCCGAATATCGTACGAAAACGGTCGTCCGAGGAAGGATCATACGATATTCGGATCGTGTGTACACTACTTTCGACAGCCGATCACGGCCGTTCATCTGACATTATTCGATCGGACATACACGAAAATTTTCCTCGTACGATTCCAGGTCGTACGATTTTCGTTTAGTCAGTATAGTTGTCATCCGAAAATACAATACAAATATATTACAACACATGACATCACTTCCGATTTTTTTGTCTGTCATACGAGAATTTTCGTGACTTTATTTAGCTATTCAATTTCTACTTGCGACTATTAAGCGAGAACTGTCATACGATCGGTCGTACGATATTCGGATCGTGTGTACGGGCCATAAGACACAGGCATTATTTTTTAATTCCCTCCCTCACTCCTTTCTTCAGCAGCTCTGCAAGGATTGGCTGTTCCACACCTCAGCATGATTTGGCATGCTGAAGTCATGTGGTTACTTTCCTGTCTTTTCACTGGATGTTAGAAATCATAGCAGAAGTTCAGCAGAAGTTCAATGTTAGAAATACACAGGAGAAAATGCATATTGACAAGGGGTGTGTAGAGGTGGGCGGGGAGTCTACTGACATCACGACTCCACCCACCGAGCACCAGACAACAGACCCACCCACAGAATATGCAGTTTTTCGGGTCTAATGACAGACAGAGGGGAGACATTTGACAGGTAAAGATACATGCAGGAGGCATGTATATCCTTATAGATAACTCCTATGGCAGTAGTTTAGAAAGGATGACATTGGGTTTACATCCACTTTAATTGACTTGGGGTGACCTTATTTTCTGCTGCTTTGGAAATAATGTATTAATACATGGTGGATGTAAAAGAAACAGCCAATCTGTCAGTCAGTTGGGGGGGGGGGGGTGTATGAGTTATAACAACTGACATGGACGGTCACTAACATGCCCTTAATTGTTCATATGGCACTGTGAGATTTTTGTGTAAGCAGTGGGAGCACTGAAAGTCCTATTTGGGATAAGTACAGCATTTGGCCAATCTCAGTAATATGACATTGCACAAGGTATTTATATTCTGTGGCTTCAAACAGCTTTTTATTGGGATGGATGATGTGATAGCACTGAGAAAGGTATGCTAAGGTATGCTAAATGAAATAAATTCAGGAATGAATTCTAATAAATAATTTAATAGGGCACACATAGTGAACCTTTTATTAGAGGAATAAGTTCCATGTGCAGTAATAAGGAGGTTGCTAGAAGAGGTTGTTGCTTGATTATGGGTGGGTACCCCATTTTGTGTGCTGTTCTAAAGGCAGAACTTTTATCTCTATGGTGATAGTCTAGGACATCTTTTTGCAAGACATGCGATGCATTACCCAGTTTCACTCCCCCCATAGACAGATGGAAGGCATCGTGCGGAAGCACTGGCCTCTTCTGCTTCAGGACAAGCACCTTCTCCCTGTCTGACCCAATAAGCCCAAGTTTGCCTACAGAAAAGCCCCTAATATTAAAAGTAAGGTGGCACCAAGTAAACTTAAAGAGAAACCATTACCCCCAGGTTATTCTTTTCCCACCTTTCTAGCCATTTCTGGCATGTACTAATGCCGCAAACCCTTATGTAAGACCTGTCATTTTGTGAAACATGGTCAGAAGGACTTCTGTGTAAAAAGTAAAACATACCCTATTAAGATATTTCACACATGCTCCTCTGACCATGTGTTTTATTGTTTGACATGCCCTTGTGGTTGCTTCTATGCTGGGCGAACAATTAGGCCATTACGTAAGTGATTTGGCGAATATCGCCATCTCATTACTGATGGACTGGACATCTACAGTGTCCCTAGGCACTACCTCGAATATCATAACAAATTAACTAATGGTCTAATGGTTTGGGTTATCGAGGCGATGTCTAGAGACCTCGCTCCAGCTGAGCGTTTTCGAAAACTTTGTCATAGAGAAATGTACTGGATTTGAATGTTTTTGGCTCCTGAAGGGTTAAATGAGGATTTTGAAATCAGTGCCATACTTTAGAATTTTATCTTATTCTTTAAAAAAATCCCCATCCTCACATGTATGCTCATTATATAGTGTCCATGTTCCCTTAGGTATGCCCTCCACTGGATAATTATATTTTATCTCTCATTATGGGATGTGTGTATGTATGTATGTGTGTGTGATATTTTATTCCACGGACATATGTGTACGCATTTTTGCATGTACCTGTGTGTATGCATGTACAGATGCAATACACATATTTATGGCTTATTTATAGCCTTTTTATCCAAATGCGTGCACAGCGCCAATGCACCTATGTATACATGGGTGTGTTTATGTGTGTATGCGCGTATACATATATATATACCCACACGTCCTCAGTATATTGATCATTTGATCGTTTTTTGAACCAATAATATTTTATTTCCATTTCATGCATATAATAATTATCTAATATGACGTGTTATTTTACTACTCACTTTAGTGCTTTTTATGTAATATGACTGATCCCCCCAATGGCATCTGCTACTGGGGAGTGATGTGTGGCCTGGCCGCTGTGTTCCACTCTATATCCATATGCTGGTTCCACTGGCAGTCTGAGTTTTGTGTTTTTTCTTTCCATCGTTTTTCCTTTACATCTATTTTGTGACGTCCCATTTTTGTCCTGTTATATTTGTGTTACCTTCCCTGTGCAAAGGATACATTTTATATTTTATGTTGCCTCTGCGCTTTATTGTGCATTTATTTATGTCCATATAGCACAATTCATGTAATCCTGGGAGAACGTTGCACTATTTGCCTTTTCCACTCCTGCCCATAGCCCTACCCACAGCCTGCCCACAGATTATAAGAAGTTATGCTTGCGCTAACTTGTAGTCATTGGCTTGAAGAAGGAACCAATCAGTAGTTCCAGACATGTCCCATTTTGATGACTACTTCCGGCTTGGGGTCCACGCTGGTATTTGCCCCCTTCTGCTGACGTAATTTCCGGGATCGTTGACTCTGACAGTGCAATCGCTTTACCAGTGTCTCCAGAGCCTTTGGCGTCCACCTGCAAGCCACCCTGGGATCTTCCGCTGTTGTATATTGACATCACTGGATTCATAACATACTGGGGACCTCCTTGATGCCGGATCACCTGCTTTATGAACATATGATATGCTCCCCTCTACTTCAGATATTGTAAGTGTTTTTAACCTTTTTTGGGGATATTAAAAGTTTTTAATTCTGCACTTAGAGGCGCCTTTTCCTTTTTGTTTGTCTTTTATTAGAGATTGCTCCTCTCTTTGAGTGCAGCCCTAAGTGTTGAAGATTATATCATCGGAATATCTTGTCCAATATAGACATTATCTGCCTGGTCCTGATATTCAGAGCGCCCTTACATACACGTTTTATCTCAAAGCAGATTCACTTCTTTATTGTGTGGATTCCACATTCCATAATCATTTTTTGAGAACCTGGTCCATGTTTCATGATTACAAACAGTTTCTGTAGATTTATCAACATTTTTACAGTCTTCTACTGTCCAGTTTAGGTCAGCGAGTGCCCACTGCAGCCTCCATTTTCTGTTCTTGGTGTACAAAAGAGGAACCCAGTGTAGTCTTCTGCTGTTGTAGCCCACTCACTTTAAGGTTCGATGTGTTGTATGCATTCTACCTTGCTTTTCTGCTCTCCACAACCCCTGAGCTCTCCCACCAACAAGCTGTTTCCCCTCACAGAACTGCTGGTCACTGTATGTTTTCTTTTTTTCACAGCACTCTGGGTGAGCTCTAGAGACTGTTGTGCGTGAGAATCCCAGGAAATCAACAGTTACAGGAACAATTAAACCAGCCTGTCTGGCATCAACAATTATGCCACAATCAAAATCACTGACCTGCATCTTCATGATTTTATACACTGCACTTTTGCCACATGATTGGCTGATTAGATAATTGCATGGGGGTATAGGTGTTCCCAATAAATTTCTCAGTGAGTTTATCTATATGCATTAATAGAGATTTTGAAAACACATGAAAAAGCATAAAAAAGAGAGAGAACTTACCAATGATGGCAAGTCGTTTGATGCCCAGCTTTCCTGCACTGTCCAGCTGCAAGCTGTACCATTCACTATTGTAATGTAGAAGGTCTCTGCTGGGCCACTGATGTGCGCTTTTTTCTTCTGAATTGTTTGAGTTCATTTTTAACACATTGCATTAATATACTGTACCTTTATTGTAATAAACATGGTCGGCACACTCCTTGCTTCATATTTTCTGAATTGATTGCTTCCCTGCCATTATTAGAGCTACGTGACCCATGCCTTTCTCTGCGAATGTTAGTGTGAACTGCCTTGGGATTGTTTGGACATAACTTGATTGAGTTGCAAGTTTCAGGCTTATTAGCTGACCTTTGGATAAGTATATAAAAGTTTTTTTGCACATGTAGAAATCTTTCCAAAAGCAGAATCATCCATATTCTACATTTAGTACTGCTGGGATGTAGTCACTCTCAGGCTGGATTTAGAATTCTGCTTATTGTTGGTTTTTCATTAAGCTCTGGTTATTGTTTTCTTCTGCGTGCTGCTGAGGAGTGTCCCCGGCAATAATGTAAGAGAGTCCAAGTTATGAATATTTATATTTCCCTAGCCAACCATTAGAAGTTTTATTGCCAGTGGTTCATACTGGAGGGTATAAATATTTTGGGGAACCTTCTGGAGGTTCTTGCCTCCCAGACTCTGACTGGGAGGCTGTGGTATTGTTACTGATCTCCCAGGTCTGCTGTCTGGGGAGGACAAAGGTTGGCCCAAGGCTGGTGCCTAAAGCTTGTACTGCCTAGCTGGAGGTGTTGCCCAGGAGTAGTGAAACTAAGCACTGAACAGGAGCACCAAGAGTAAACTTCAGCTGCAGAAGGAGAGACCTCACAGGTGCCAGCTTAAAGATTCTATTTTCCCTTTATGGCTGCAAGTAGTGGTTTGTTTGGAGTCAGTGTATTTTACAAGAATCCAGCTTTGAGGTGAAATGACAGCTCACTTGACCTCTGGGGGTCCCTAATAGCGTCTAGGGGATGACATACATCCTTCAAAACACTTTCTCCTATGTTTAAAATGCATTTATTTTGTCTCTGTTTAACAAATGGCTTTATGATATTGTGATGTATTGGGTTTGTTAATTTTTTTAACTTTTTTTATGATTCACTAATGTGTAAAATCCAGACAAGGTTAACCACTCCAAGACTGGACACTTTCACCCCCTTACTGCCCAGGCTCAGTCATGCAAACCTGTACCCAAACAATTTTTTTTTTTAACAGACACATAAATCCTGTTAAATAAGCCAACAGTCCACCACGGGACTGTATGGAAAACTTTTATTGCAAGACAGAGTAAAACATCTGAGCAAGGCCCTTTGCGGGCAGAAATGTGTAAGCAGACTGCACTTGTGATGTTTTACCTTGTCTTGTAATAAACGTTTTCCATGGTGAAGTGCCGGCTTACTTAACAGAACTAATTTCTTGAGGCCATCAAATGCCAGGACAGTACAAATACCCCCACAATTACCTCTTTTTGGAAAATAGACGGTCAAAGTTATAGACGTGGTGAATATTTTGAAATTGTAATTTTTTTCCACAAACTTTTCAAAAATGAAGGGACTCTTCCCAACAACCTTGGACATTGGTTGTGGGGGTCTACAGGCAGGGGGCTTATCAGAATCTGGAAGCCCCCTATAGGAATGAGTATGGGGTACATAGAACAAAAATACACTTTACTATACAAAAGAGTAAAAAGCAAATAAAACAGAACACACGTTTTTGAAAAGTCCTTTATGAAAAAATAAAAAAAAATCTCCCCTGGTGTAGATCCATCATCGACAAAGGCTCTCACCATCTGACAGGTCTTGAATAACTAAGGGGCGGGCCACTTGGTGATGTCACAAGGTGAATCCGCATGCTGGGTTAATGATGTCACAAGGGAGTAGCACCATCCGATGACATACTTGGGTGGCCCCTCCCCTTAGTTATTTAAGAGCTGGCAAACGGTGGGGCTGGCAGATGGCAGGAACTGTCATCAGGACCGCGGGTTTTGTTTTTTCTTCTTTTTTTCGGGTCGGCAGTGGTAGCGGGCATCATGATTGACAATGGATCTACAATGGAGGACACTTTTTTTGTCTTTTATTTTTTAATAAAGGACTTGTCAAAAACTTGTGTTGTGTTATTATTTACTTTTTACACTTTTTTGGTTAATCTCATATACCTGGTGATGAAACACTCCTGAAGGTGGAAACAGAGAGTGTAAGGGCACGGAGTGGCACGAGTGCCAGAGTAGCTGGCTGGTGAAGTCCACTCTTAGGTGGATGAAGCTTGGGGTCGCAGTCCTAGGAAGAGGATACTGAAGCAGCTTGACACCAGAGCAGGAGATGGTAGCAGAGCGGGTATGCAGGCAGTGACCAGCAGCAGCTGGGTAACAAGGGGCCAAGTTAGCAGACAAAGCAAGTCCAGGAAGCAGGCCAGGGTTGGTAACTACCAGGCAGCGCAGCACTGAATCAGCAGGCAAAGACAAGTCCAGTAAACAGGCCGAGGTCAGAGATATCAGATGGACAAGGTTAATGCAGGAGCAAAGGCAGAGTTCAGTAGAAAGCCGGGTCGTACCCAGGTAAGCAGGTTCAATGGAACAGGTCACAGGAATACAGATACAAGCTAGAGACCATTCAGCAACTGTTCATGGTGACAGGACTGTTTAAATAGGCAGTAGGCACTAGTTGTTAAGGACACTAGAAGCCCTGCTCCTGAGTGAGACAGGGTTCTTAAAGGGTAACTCCACTTTCGTAGGGAAAAAAATAGCAAATAAAGAAAAAATAATATAGAGCATACAATTGCAACAGTAATCATATTGTAATTGAATGTTATTAAAAATTACCTTTCCTTTTCAATCTGCAGCCTGTGTAATTTTCTGAGAATGCATTGCAATATGGCTACCTCGAGTTGTTCTGTACACAGAGTGTGTACTGACCACTCCCCAGAAACATCATTTCCTGCTTGTGTGATTGGCTCATCAATTTTCCCAGAAGTCTGCCTAAGATACAAGTTAGATTTCAGGCATCTCCTCCAACAAAAGTTTCATTTTTGGGGAGATACTTTCAATACAAGCACGTCTAAAGGGATGCAGGCCCATCAGATTTCCTCATTAGTGCTTTCCAGTTGCACACTTGACAGTTAATTATGAAACCACTCCCATTAGACCCACTTAGTACAGAGGTACAGACAAACACACATGGATTTCTTCAGAATAACACAGCAGCCTTAAAGTCCCCTGTCCCTCAAAACTGGGGTAATGTGTTAGGCAGCCACGAGGCTCCTGTGAGTGCACAGTCTTAGGCGATCCCCTAATGTGCCTAATTAAAGAGCCGCCTCTGAGTGGTTGTTTCCATGCAGGCACAGTGTTTCTCAATTATTGTTTAAAGAGAGAGAGATTTAAATTCAAAAAAGTCCCCTCTAATATCCTCCTCTATATCCAGCATCTTTTTTACATTCTAGTACAATTACACAAAGATCTACGGGAATCAGCTCCTTTGAAGACTGTGCTATTGCAGATAGGGAGTAATTTTGGAAACCAAATGATAACTATTTGATCTATATACCTCTGAAGGATCAGGAATGATTTTCCTGGCATATTGATTGATATTATAAAACAAGATGCAATAGTGTCTCCTCCTATGATCTCCTATAGCCTACTCCTGTTTTTCCTGACTAGTGTGTGCCTCCATGCAAGCAGGATCATAACACTTCTTTAATTGATTTTGTAAGTTCAACTGTGACTAATTGAAAGTGGACTTTTGTTTTACATTTATACTTATGTTTGTATCTACCTACCTCTTAGCCCGGGTTCATACCTATGCGAATTAGATGCGGCTTACACTGCATCTAATTCGCAGGACATTTTAAAATACATTCATATGAATGCATCTGGTTCACATATGTGCGTTGCATTCGCACTGTGCATTGCACAAAAAACGTGTGCGAATTACAAGCCCCTTATCTTCCATGGGAACGTATCTGCTTCGCAGATGCATTGCGTTCTGAACATGGATTTTCTACTTCTCCTCACTACACCATCTCCCTCCCCCTCTCCCTGCTCACTGATCCTGAGCTAAAACGCAGTGATTCCTTTGAACAGGAGATTTTTATCTCCCCAGTGAAACCTGAGCTTCAATTCGCACCGCACATGTGTGAAACCGGGCTGACTCTTAAAAACATTTAAAGACACCTTTTGTCAATGAAATGCATGAAGTCACAGCTCATAGAATCTCTCGCTATTATATAGTGATGAAAAGAGTCTGTACTCAGTTACACAACCTTCAACAGCAATTTATTTGCAATCTGCTAAAATTGTTATTATACAGGATTTAGTTATAAGCGATCTCAGTATGACTGGATTTTAGCAGTTTGCTAATGATTGCTGTTGAAAGATATGTAACTAAGTGTTGGCTCTTTTCATTGCACATTTATTTATAGTTAAACTTTTATAGTCTGGAAGCTGCTGGAGAGTTTAATAAAAGACCTCATAGATAAGTTCTTGCTGGAAAAAAATATTTTAAGCAACAGACAGCATGGATTCATGAAAGTCAGAAGTTGTCAAATAAATCTGATTTCTTTTCATGAGGAGGTAAGTAAAACCTTGGACAGAGAGGTGGCTGTGGATGTGGTATACTTGGATTTTGCAAAAGTGTTCCCCACACATGGCTAATGTGCATGGTAAAGTCTACAGGCTTGGAAAGATCAGTTTGTAAATGGATAGGAAACTGGCTAAAAGACTGAGTTCAGAGAGTAGTGGTTAATGACTCTTACTCAGAATGGTCTAAGGTTATCAGTGGTGTACCCCAAGGTTCAGTGTTGGGACCCTTACTTTTTAATATATTTAGAAATGATATAGGGTCTGGGATTAAAAGTACCAATTCAGTCTTTGCAGATGACACCAAGCTATGCAGTGGGATAACGTCCTTACAGAATGTCTCCAACTTACAAGCCGACTTCAATGCACTGTTTAATTGGGCAACTGTGTGGCAGATGAGGGTTAATGTTGATAAATGTAAAATTCCACACTTGGGGGCTAAAAATATGCATGCATCTTACATACTAGGAAGAGTAAAACTAGTGGAATCGATGATGGAGAAGGATCTGGGTGTTTTGGTAGATCATAAGGTTAACAATGCACGCAATGCCAAGCTGCAGTTTCAAGCAAAGTCCTTTCTTGTATAGAGAGAGAGAGAGAGAGAGAGAGAGAGAGAGAGAGAGATTTAATTGTACCTCTGTACACATCATTAGTAAGAGTAGTCATTAGTAAGTTCCTCATCTGGAATATGCAGTTCAGTTTTGGCACCAGTTCACAAAAAAGGATATTGGGTGACTGGAGAAAGTGCAGAGAAGGGCAACCAAACTGATAAGAGACATGGAAGAGCTCTAAAAGATTAGAGAAACTGAATGTATCCTCTCTTGAGAGGAGGAGATTAAAGGGGATATGATCAACATGTACAAATACATAAGTGGTCCATATAGTGAACTTGGTGTTGTGTTATTCAGTTTAAGGTCATCGCAGAGGACAAGAGGGTACTCTTTATATCTAGAGGAAAAGAGAGTTAATCTCCAAATACGGAAAGGTTTCTTCACAGTAAGAACTGTGAAAATGTGGAATAGACTCCCTCAAGTGCTGGTTCTGTCCAGCTCAGTAGATTGCTTTAAAAAATGCCTGGATTCTTTCCTAAATGTACATAATATACAGTAACTGGGTACTAACATTTATAGGTAAAGTTGATGCAGGGAATATCCGATTGCCTCTTGGGGGATCAGAAAGGAATTTTTCCCCTGCTGTAGCAAATTGGAGCATGCTTTGCTGGGGTTTTTCACCTTCCTCTGGATCAACTGTAGGTGAAGAATCATGTATATGGGATTGCAGTTTTTTTTTTTTTTTGGTTGAACTACATGGACTTGTGTCCTTTTTCTTGTACAAAGGTTTTTATTGGACATATAAATCAACATAATGATACATATAGACAATGAAGGACACATCATGCATACATGTTTGCATAGAATATAGGACTTGTGTCTTTTTTCAACCTGACTAACTATGTAGAATTGAGGTACACAATGCTGAAAAGACATAAACACATATTATATACAACAGACACAGGGCTTAGGAAAGCAGGATATAGCTAAGTAAAGCGCAGAGAATACAGATTAAGAAACATCAATGGAGATGCAATTGAAAGGAGTGATACAATATTTACAGGGGGGATAAGAACAAATAGGGTTAACAGGCAAGACTTTGGATATAAAATCACAGACAAGCAATTTTCAGACAACAGCCAAGCACAAGAATGATTAACAAACAGTACAAGACAGCTGGACAAAACCAAAACAAGTCAAAGCAATGCAGAACTGGATATAGGACAGAGACAGAGATTCAAATAATGCCAAGGACAAACAGGAAGAGCATAGACCAAAAGACCAGAGCATAAGGAAAATAAAAGCAGGCACATAATGCTTTAGAAACCTCTACATAACAAGAGCTCTGCTATACAGTAAAATACCAGGGAGGTTTAGCAGAGATCAGACACAGCTGATCCAGGGCAGGGCAGAAATATCAAGCAGGATAAATAGTGAACTAACACAGAAAAAGTGGAGAGAAAATGTTAAATAGGATTAGTGCTAAAGTGAAGAATAAGCACAAGACTGAGAGGATTCATGGTTTGGACCCAGATAGAAACCTTATAACCTTGCTTTATTAGAGTAGAGTAATACATGGAACATCAATAATTGTGCAAACTACTGTAGCTTACAACTCCCAATTTAGTCAAGATGGATCAGTGAAATGTGAACTCTAATTTGCCAATATGAGTGCACATTGACCAGTATGTTTCTGAAAAGAACACAGTTTGAATGTTACTTTACCTTTATTGAAACCTTTTTATTTTGTTAATAATACTATTTAACTCCATGTAAGAAGCAGTTCTGTATACATTGTACAGACCCAGCAATACAAGCTCACCTAGCCACAAGGGGAGAGTTTGAAAGAATATTGTCTAGTACAGTATATATTACAGTGATCATGGAAAAACACAGAGAGAGAGCAAAGTAACAGGTTCACTTTAATGCTGTGCTTACAAGATGTGCACCACCCCCATGTGACAGCAGTAGACCATTTACCAAGCACCAGTGATGTCACATGGAGTGATTTACATTATTTTCCTTACCTGTAAGTTACATGTATTTTTGTAGGTTATGGATCAGGTTCTGGGGGACTTGGCTTTAAAGCAAACTTGTTGCAGTGGCTTGCATGGGCAAAGTATGAGTTTTTTTTAAGCTTGTATAATCAAAAGAAAAACACTGAAAAATTTAGCAGAAAATTATATTTCTAGAAGCAAGGTCTTTAATTTTGCTGGAAGTTGTGGAAAATAATTTTAAATAATTTCAAAATCACTTTTGGAAAATCTGCAGATTTAAAGTTATTGTTCAATCAATACTAACTTACAAAAAATCTTGTGTAACAATTATTTAATTTATATATATATATTTTTTAATGTATTGCTATTATTGTATTTAGTAAATATTTTGTAACAAGCAATGCTATTATACCTGCTAGCAGGAAATGATCAGAGTAATTAATTAGCATTTTTAATGAACATGGAACAAGATTTCAAGATATCCCCATGCTCTGAGATGTTAGCTTAACATTTACATGCACAATATTTGCCTAATGGGATAAGCATGCAAATGAACCATTAATACAGCTTCTAGAGAGAAAAGATAAAGGGAACAATGGTAATTTTTCCAGTGCAAGAAAGCATTTCTAAATGATAAAACATAAATACATACCAATTTCCTCTTTTCCAATTTATTTTAAGCTATGTTCATCCTTTATATAAAAAATAGAATGTAATATCTTTGTTTTAAATGGCAGATGGAAAGTCATAAGCCATTGCATTTTTGGGTTATGAGAAGGAAAAATTTACCAATGCCAACATGTTTAATTTGAAATTTGTAGCAGATGCTATCTGAATGAAGTTCAACGAGTGCTGAAAAATATTGGTCTGTCTAAAAAAAGTCAGTGCCTACTTGTTTATGATGGTGTAATAGCCTACACCCAACACAGGTCAAATAAAATTATACAGTAATTGCTCTTCCATATAACATCCATTCTGTTATTCTTGTGTAGTTTCAATATGTAATCCTCCTTGTGTCCATAGAAATTATGCAATTATACTAAATAACCTTTTTTTGTCCAGTTGGGAAGGTCAAGGGGATATCATTTGTATACAGTAAAAAATAATAATAATATGAATAACTTATACCACCTGATATCAATTAACCTCACCCTGTATTTATGTATTATGTAATAGTATTTTTTTTATTCTCTTATATCTAAAAATATCAATGATCATATGGGTCTGAGAAGTCCTACACTAACTTTTTACAGAGAACAAAAACTTCCTATGGGTTACCTGAGCTCTGTCCCAGGTCATACATAATGTTACATTTTACTAACAGTAACATAATACAAATGCAAAAAATAGGAAATTAAATTTCTGTTGCAAAATACTCAAACACAGCCTTTTGTGGTCTATACAATTAAAGCCCAATTTAAGTCAAAGTACAAACAGGGTAGAAGATACCTGTTCCACAAGTTTCAAGTGCTCAGCCCTAAAACCCCATTTTGGGCTGCTATTAAATGTAGCCATGCTGTAGGGTCTCCCTCGTACTGCATTGGTTAAATGCTTATCTTGCTAGAGAAGAAAGGGATTGGTTGAAATACATGCCTTATTTGTTGCTTCTGTAGGCTTCCTCTGCTCCGTATGATCGGTCCCTTAATGCTGCTTTACTTTGCTGCCAAGTCATTTGCAGTTCTCCTACTTCATCATTTATAATACAGGACCAACAGTTCTGCATTATATGTAAGAATGGCACCCACATTCCAGGAGCACCAAACATCATGGGAAAGTTGGGCTGTTGGCTGGGAGAGCAAGAAATAAAGTATTTGTACTTATTCCTTCCCCCTAGCTAAATGAACATTTAATTCATGCAGTGTCCAGGGGAAACTACTTCATGGGTACATTTAACATCGGTCTGGAGTGAGGCTTTATCAATGCTTGGAAGGATCTTTTTCCTCCTAGCACTAGCCACAAATCTGTGGTGTATGCTACATGAAGGATAGCTGAAAAGGAGAGCAAGCATTGCTGATTGGTGTACTGTAGGGCTGACAAGTTGGACCACTGTATGGACCCAGCACTCTCAAGCAGTATGTTTTCACCTATGTGCATGAGCCATTGTGTCCTCTTTAAAATGTTAGTGTAGGACTCACACTTGGGGTGAATAGTGAGCTTACATATTTTGCCCAAAATAAAAACCAACATAACCTTATGATTCTGTATGTTTGGTGTTTTAGAAAGTATGTTAAATTTTGCATTTCAAAAGCCTGCCTGTTTAAGGTGGCGCTATAGGCAAAATAAAAAATTACACTCTGTAACATAGTTTTATTATTTGTTTTCTTAAAAGACCAAGCTGTCAAAAAAAAAAAAAAGTATCACCTCAACGTAAAAAACCTTGTTAAATCCCCCAGCAGACCAAGATCCCATCAGATAGTATGTCTTTCAAATCTGCACTGTGGTTGCTGAGCAGTGTGGTCAGATAGCTAGCCCCCTTTGCTATCAGACCATGCTGATAGGAGAAGGATTTTTGATTGACAGTTGCATCAGGGGCCAATAGAGAGGAGTGCCATCATTGAACACAGTTCACTCAAGTGTTTGTCATTCTCACAGTGAAAGTAGCATACACACAGGTACCTGACAGGGGGGCTAAGGAGGCAAAGGGGAGACAAACACCTCCACAGACTATTACAGAAGTGGTGTCGGACTTTGCAGCAGGTGGCTGGAAGATAATACAATGAATGGAGCAGTAGGGGCATGGATCCACAATTGCCAAAATCTCAAAAAAAAATTTAGGGACACTTTTTTGTCTGTTGGTGGAGTATTATTTTAATTGGTGGGAGATTCATTTGTAGGCGTGGACTAGCAGGAGTGGAAAAATTCTGCGCAAAATGGGCATGGTTTAAACTATGCTAAATCTTGGCTGTGGCTTAAAGGGAGTGTGGTTAAATAAAGTCTGAGTTGAAAGAGGGATGGAGGGAGAAGGAAGAGATGGATGGAGGAAGGGAGAGAGAAAGGGAGAGAGAAAGAAAGAGGGAGAGAGAAAAAGGAAGGAAGGAAGGGAGGGAGGGAGGGAGGGAGGGAGGGAGGGAAAGAAAGGGGAAATAGGAAGAGAGCATATGGGGAGTTCATCATAAATTCTGCAAGATCGCAGTGCCTTGACAGCTGCTGATTGGCCAAAGCATGCACCTGACCAGCATGCTTTGGCCAATCACTCACAGCATACTCTGCTGGGAGAACCATGATTGGTCAAAGGCAGGGTGCCTTTAGCCAATAATGGCTCAGGGGGCTAAGTCCACGCCCCACGCTGCTTACACGGCCGCCATATATAGTGTTATGATTGGGAGAAGGTTAGCTAGAGGCAGGTTAGTTAGTAGTGTGCAGGCAGTTTGGTATATATAAATATATATATATATATATATATATATATACATACGGTGGGGACGGAAAGTATTCAGACCCCCTTAAATTTTTCACTCTTTGTTATATTGCAACCATTTGCTAAAATCCTTTAAGTTCATTTTTTTTCCTCATTAATGTACACACAGCACCCCATATTGACAGAAAAACACAGCATTGTTGACATTTTTGCAGATTTATTAAAAAAGAAAAACTGAAATATCACATGCTCCTAAGTATTCAGACCCTTTGCTGTGACACTCATATATTTAACTCAGGTGCTGTCCATTTCTTCTGATCATCCTTGAGATGGTTCTACACCTTCATTTGAGTCCAGCTGTGTTTGATTATACTGATTGGACTTGATTAGGAAAGCCACACACCTGTCTATATAAGACCTTACAGCTCACAGTGCATATCAGAGCAAATGAGAATCATGAGGTCAAAGGAACTGCCTGAAGATCTCGGAGACAGAAAATTGTGGCAAGGCACAGATCTGGCCAAGGTTACAAAAAAATTATGCTGCACTTAAGGTTCCTAAGAGCACAGTGGCCACCATAACCCTTAAATGGAAGACGTTTGGGACGACCAGAACCCTTCCTAGAGCTGGCTGTCCGGCCAAACTGAGCTATCGGGGGAGAAGAGCCTTGGTGAGAGAGGTAAAGAAGAACCCAAAGATCACTGTGGCTGAGCTCCAGAGATGCAGTCGGGAGATGGGAGAAAGTTGTAGAAAGTCAACCATCACTGCAGCCCTCCACCAGTTGGGGCTTTATGGCAGAGTGGCTCGACGGAAGCCTTTCCTCAGTGCAAGACACATGAAAGCCCGCATGGAGTTTGCTAAAAAACACCTGAAGGACTCCAAGATGGTGAGAAATAAGATTCTCTGGTCTGATGAAACCAAGATAGAACTTTTTGGCCTTAATTCTAAGCGGTATGTGTGAATAAAACCAGGCACTGCTCATAACATATCCAATACAGTCCCAACAGTGAACCATGGTGGTGGCAGCATCATGCTGTGGGGGTGTTTTTCAGCTGCAGGGACAGGACGACTGGTCGCAATCGAGGGAAAGATGAATGCAGCCAAGTACAGGGATATCCTGGATGAAAACCTTCTCCAGAGTGCTCAGGACCTCAGACTTGGCCGAAGGTTTACCTTCCATCGAGACAATGACCCTAAGCACACAGCTAAAATAAAGAAGGAGTGGCTTCGCAACAATTCTCTGAATGGCCCAGCCAGGGCCCTGACTTAAACCCAATTGAGCATCTCTGGAGAGACCTAAAAATGGCTGTCCACCAACGTTTACCATCCAACCTGACAGAACTGAAGAGGATCTGCAAGGAGGAATGGCAGAGGATCCCCAAATCCAGGTGTGAAAAACGTGTTGCATCTTTCCCAAGAAGACTCATGGCTGTATTAGATCAAAAGGGTGCTTCTACTAAATCCTGAGCAAAGGGTCTGAATACTTAGGACCATGTGATATTTCAGTTTTTCTTTTTTAATAAATCTGCAAAAATGTCAACAATTCTGTGTTTTTCTGTCAATATGGGATGCTGTGTGTACATTAATGAGGAAAAAATGAACTTGAAATGATTTTAGCAAATATAACAAAGAGTGAAAAATGTAAGGGGGTCTGAATACTTTCCGTCCCCACTGTACATACAATGTAGTCAGTGCAGTGTAGACTATATATACAGTGCAGGCAGTGTATTAATATACACAGTGTAATATATATATATATATATATATATATATATATATATATATATATATATATATATATGCAGCATCTCACAAAAGTGAGTACACCCCTCACATTTGTGTAAATATTTTATTATATCTTTTCATGTGACAACACTGAAGAAATGACGCTTTTCTACAATGTAAAGTAGTGAGTGTACAGCTTGTATAACAGTTTAAATTTGCTGTCCCCTCAAAATAACTCAACACACAGCCATTAAAGTCTAAACCGCTGGCAACAAAAGTGAGTACACCCTAGGGGAAAATGTTCAAGTTGGGCCCAAAGTGTCAGTATTTTGTATGACCATCAGTATTTTCCAGCACTGCCTTAACCCTCTTGAGCATGGAGTTGACCAGAGCTTCACAGGTTGCTACTGGAGTCCTCTTCCTCTCCTTCATGATGACATCATGGAGCTGGTGGATGTTAGAGACCTTGTGCTCCTCCACCTTCAGTTTGAGGATGCCCTACAGATGCTCTATAGGGTTTAGGTCTGGAGACATGCTTGGCCAGTCCATCACCTTTACCCTCAGCTTCTTTAGCAAGTTAGTGGTCATCTTGGAGGTGTGTTTGGGGTCGTTGTCATGTTGGAATTCTGCCCTGCGGCCCAGTCTATGCAGGGAGGGGATCATGCTCTGCTTCAGTATGCCACAGTACATGTTGGCATCCATGGTTTCCTCAATGAACTGTAGCCCCCCAGTGCCAGCAGCATTCATGCAGCCACAGACCATGACACTCCCATCACCATACTTGACTGTAGGCAAAACACACTTGTCTTTGTACTCCTCACCTGGTTGCTGCCGCACACGCTTGACACCATCTGAACAAAAAAAGTTTATCTTGGTCTCATCAGACCACAGGACATGGTTCCTTAGTCTGCTTGTCTTCAGCAAACTGTTTGTGGGCTTTCTTGTGCATCATCTTTAGAAGAGGCTTAGTTCTGGAATGACAGCCATGCAGACCAATTTGATGCAGTGCCCGGTGTATGGTCTGAGTACTGACAGGCTGATCCCCCACCCCTTCAACCTCTGAAGTAATGCTGGCAGCACTCATACGTCTATTTCCCAAAGACAACCTCTGGATATGATGATGAGCACGTGCACTCAACATGGTCAACCATGGCAAGGCCTGTTCTGAGTGGAACCTGTCCTGTTAAACCGCTGTATGGTCTTGGCCACCATGCTGCAGCTCAGTTTAAGGGTCTTGGCAAACTTCTTATAGCCTAGGCCAGTGGTTCTCAACCTCTCTAGTGCCGTGACCTCTTGATAAAATTTCCCAAGTTGTGGAGACCCCCAACAGTAAAATTATTTTCATAGCATGGGTTGTCGGCACCCAAAGCAAGACAAGTAATTTGCACCCCTAACCCACGGACATTTAGCACTCCCTGAGTCGTTTCCACTCGTACAGTATTAAAACCCATTATGGTACATTTTAGGATGTACCACTCTTTCTCTTTGTTCTCCTTTCTTTCCCTTTTATCTCTCTCTATCCTAATTTCTTGTTTTTTTCCCCCATCCCTCTTTAAAGCCATCTTTCTTGTTTTTTCTCTTATTCTTTTTCTCCCTTTTTCTTTGTTCCTCCCCTTCTTTTCCTCTCCCTTCCATGCATTCTCTATTTTTATTCCTTCTCTTACTTCTTGGTGGGGGGGGGGATGGGATAAGTGGCAGTGTTGGCGGGGAGTTCTGATCAGCCAACTAAGGTGCTCTTGATCAAGGTCATCTGCTGATCTGAGAACTGTAGTGGGGACCTTTAATGGCAACTATAATCCCAGGTAGTGTTACTCAATGTGTCTCCGACTTTCTGGTGTCTCGTAGCAGTGACACCTATGCCGAAATCAGGAGATAGGGTCTCCTCAAGCCCCTCCCACTTCACATTCCTCACCAGTCAGCTGACTTCTAGTCTCTGCCCCCCAGTCATGCCATGAACTGAATGGGCGGCTGCAAAGAGACTGAGAGGGCAGCTGCGGGCTCCAGGGACAGCCCTGCTGGGTGGCCGCAAAAAGGCTGGGAGAGCGGTGCGGGCTTCAGGAACAGCCAAGGATTTGGTGACCCCTGGCAAATCATCATTTGACCCCCAGGTTGAGAACCACTGGCCTAATGTAGAGCAACAATTCATTTTTTTCAGATCCTCAGAGAGCTCTTTGCCATGAGGTGCCATGTTGAACTTCCAGTGACCAGTGAGAGTGAGAGCGATAACACCAAATTTAACACACCTGCTCCCCATTTGCACCTGAGGCCTTGTAACACTAGTGAGTCACATGACACTGGGGAGGGAAAATGGCTAATTGGGCCCAATTTGGACATTTTCACTTAGGGGTGTACTCACTTTGGTTGTCAGCGGTTTAGACATTAACGGCTGTGTGTTGAGTTATTTTGAGGGGACAGCAAATGTACACTGTTATACAAGATGTACATGCACTTCTTTACATTGTAGCAAAGTGTCATTTCTTCAGTGCTGTCACATGAAAATATACAATAAAATATTTACAAAAATGTGAGGGGTGTACTATATATATATATATATATATACAGTGCAGTCAGTGTACAGTGTATATAATACAGTGTATTGAAGTGGTTAAGGGGAACCCCATGACAGAATTAAGAAAAAAAAAGTATGGGTTCCCCCCAGTCCATACCAGGCCCTTTGGGTCTGGTATAAATTTTAAGGGGAACTCCAAGCCAATTTAAGAAAAAAAAAAGCGTGGGATCCCCCCAAAATACATACCAGACCCTTATCTGAGCACGCAGCCTGGCAGACCAGGAAAGAGGTGGGACGAGCGAGCGTCCCCCCTCCTGAACCATACCAGGCTGCTTGCCCTCAACATGGGAAGGGTGCTTTGGGGTCCCCCCATAGCACCTTGTCCCCATGTTGATGGGGACAAGGACCTCGCCCCCACAACCCTGACCCGGTGGTTGTGGAGGTCTGCAGGTGGTGGCTTATCCGAATCTGGAAGCCCCTTTTAACAAGGGGGCCCCTAGATCCTGGCCCCACCTATGTGAATGGGTATGGGGTACATTTTACTACCCATTCACCAAACAAGTGTCAAAAAGTAAAAACCACAAAAGACTGTTTTTGACAATCTCTTTATTAAGAAAAAAAAGTGTCCCGCAATATCCATCCATCTTCAATCATGCCGCCCGACGGACCCGAAAAATAGAAAAAAAAGAAAAGCTCCACCTCGATGGGTGGTGTCCCGCTGACTGCTGTCTCTTGGCTGTGACAGCTGTTATATAGGCAAGGGGCCACCCGGTGACCTAACTGAGTGACCCCAACCCTTCTGAAGTCATGTGCCGTCAGAGGGGGTGGGGTCATCTGGTTACCTCAGCGGGTGGCCCCGCCCTTGCTTATATAACAGCTGTCACAGAGAAAAGACAGCGGTCGGTGGGAGCCCTTCCATGGAGGCAGAGTATTTTTGTTTCTTTTTCTATTTTTCAGGTCTTTCAGGTGGCATGATTGACGATAGATTTACATTGAGGGGACACTTTTTTCTTTTTTAATAAAAGAATTGTCAAAAACTGTATTTTGTGGTTTTTACTTTTTGACATCTTTTTGTTGAATGGGTAGGGGTACAATATACCCCATACCCATTCACATAGGGGGAAGCTGGGATCTGGGGGCCACCTTGTTAAAGGGGGCTTCCAGATTCTGATAAGCCCCCCATCCGCAGACCCACACAACCACCCAGCCAGGGTTGTGGGGACGAGGCCCTTGTCGCCATCAACATGGGGACAAGGTGCTTTGGGGGGAAGGGGACCCCAAAGCACCCTCCACATTTTAATGGCATGTAGCCTGGTATGTTTCAGGAGGGGGGGGGCACTCGCTCGCCCCCCCCCCCTATCCTGTCCTCCAGGCTGCATGCTCTGATAAGGGTCTGGTATGTATTTTGGGGGGACCCCACACCAATTTTTATTTTTATTTTGTTGTGAAGTTCCCCATAAAATCCATACCAGACCCTCTGGTATGGACTGGAGGAGGAACCCACACCAATTTTTTCCTTGATTTGTATCTATATTGTTGGGAGCCGGCAATACATTACAGCTGCAAGCAATTTTAAATGACATTTTGTTCCTTTAGAAATGTCATTTTGCTGCGGCACTGTAAAACACATCACACAGATGTGCCACTTTACAGGCAGACTACGGGGACCCCCTAGGCACTATATATAAGGGAATATTTCATTTTTATTGTTTCACTTTAGGCATTATTAAAATCACTGCTCCTGAAAAAAACGGTCTTTTTGAAAACCTTTTTTCACATTGATACATGTCCCCATGGGGCAGTACCCCAATACACTTTTTATATGGAAATAACTTATAATATAAGGCTTTAAAATTAGCACTTTTGATTTTTGATGTTTGTGCCCCATAGACGTTAATAGGGTTCGCATGTTTGCACAAATTTTTTGCCTGTTCGCATGTTCTGGTGCGAACTGAAACGGGGGGTGTTCGGCCCATCCCTAGACATGATACAGAAGATGGTCAGAGAGTGTGTGGACATGATACAGGAGATGGCCAGAGGGTATGCGGACATGCTACAAGAGATGGGATCAGAGATTGTGGACATGACAGAGATGGTCAGAGACTAAGGACACAGCTGACAGTGCAGAGCAATGAGGAGGACTTGTGTACAGAGAAGATGGGGGTGATAATTACTTTCAATCCTTTCGTGTCTCAGTTGGTCCCTGGACTCCTCTGCTCACAGCCCGGCGACTCCATTCACCAGTATCTCCAGAGGGTGTGCCCACTTCTTTCAGGGGGGCTTCATGATGTCATGTGCATGCGCCCCCCACCTGAGCCCAAATGGCCAAGCTAGGCCGTGCTTGCCTGAGCCTGAATGGCCAAGCTAGGATGAGTTTGCCCGAGCCCGAGCGAGGCATGTGCATGTTTTTTCCTTAAATGGTAACTCCGCTTTCATAGAGAAATATATCACAGATAAAAATAATATAGCATATACAATTGTGCACAAGCCATATAGCATTTATTGTTAAAGCGGAGTTCTGCCAGCGGAAAAAAAATTAAACGTCAGCAGCTACAAATACTGCATATTAGGATGCTTACCTTCTCAGGGAACCTGCAATGTCAGCACCCCAGCCGATCTTCAGATTGACTCCGGGGGGCTGACGCCGCCATTCCTGGTAAGGGAACCAGGCAGTGAAGACTTTTGACTTCACTCCTGGTTCCCTACCTCGCATGCGCAAGTCGTGCTGCATGTTCTGATTGATCCCTGCTGTCTTCTGGAACCTGTGTGTCTCCCAGAAGACAGTGGGGGGAGGATTTGCCAGACTTTGTGTAGATCACACAATGTGCGGCGATTTTCCCCGGAAGTGGGAGCAGATACCTGTATTTGACAGGGGGGAATCCGGACAGCAGAAGTTCCATTTCTGGTTGGAACTCCGCTTTTAAAAAAAAAATACTGTATATATTTTTTTAAATCTGCAGTGCTGTATTTTCTGTAAAATTTCATGCAATATGGCAACCTGGAAACATTCTATACACAGTTGGTGTAACGAACGACCCCCCCAGAGATGTAATTTCCTGCTTGTGTGATTGGCTCACTGATTTACTCAAAAGTGAATTTCTGTCTACTGTCCACCATTCAATAGCGATTGTATGCAGATGACAAGCTAAATAAATGTGCTCCACTCGAAAGTGAAATTCCATTTTGTGATCCTTCCACATCAAAATAGGTGACAATATCCCATGCACACTATTTTGGACAGCCTTAAACTCACCACAAGAGCTGGACCTTTGTCCCTTAACAAAAGGTCAAAAGCGCATTATAGAAATATATATTGTTTAAGTATATAAACAGTAAAAGAAGGACCATATTGGCTCCATAAAGAATGAGGAAGGGAATCTGGTTACAAAGGATGGTGAGATGGCAAAGGTATTGAATTTATTCTTCTCAGTCTTCACGAGGGAATCAGGGTGCTTCAGTAACCAAAACTGCAGCGTTTATCCTCATGACACATCACAGGAAGCACCCTCATGTCTAACAGAGGACAGAATTAGAAATAGACTTGGAAAACTTAACATTAATAAGTCACCGAGACCAGATGGCTTGCACCTGAGGGCCCTTAGGGAACTCAGTCAAGTAATTGCCAGACCATTGTTCCTAATTTTTACTGACAGTCTACTGACTGGAATGGTACCAGCTGATTGGAGAAAAGCCAATGTAGCACCAATATTTAAAAAAGGGACAAAATACATCCCCTACAGACCAGTTAACTGAACATCAATAGTATGCAAGCTCTTAGAGGGGATGATAAGGGACTATATACAAGACTTTAGTAATGAAAATGGTATCATTAGCAGTCTTCAGCATGGAATCATGAAGAATTGTTATTGCCAAACCAATCTATTAACCTTCTATAAGGAGGTGAGCTGCCATCTAGATAAGGGGAGGCCCAAGCATTTGATACAGTTCCCCATAAATGTTTTTTGTACAAAGTAAAGTCTGTTGGCATGGACCATAAGGTGAGTACATGGATTGAAAACTGGCTACAAGGGCAAGTTTAGAGGGTATTGATAAATGGGAAGTACTTGGAATGGTCAGGGGTGGAAAGTGGGGTCCCTCAGGGTTCTGTCCTGGGACCAATCCTATTTAATTTGCTCAGAAACGACCTGGGGGATGGGGTAAACAGATCAATCTCTGTATTTGCGGATGAAACTAAGCTAAGCAGGGCAATAACTTCTCCGCTGGATGTGGAAACCTTGCAAGTAGATCTGAACAAATTAATGGGGTGGGAAACTACTTGGCAAATGAAGTTTAATGTGGAAAAATTTAAAATAATGCATTTGGGAGGCAAAAATATGAATGCAATCTACTCACTGGGGGGAGAACCTCTGGGGGAATCAAGGATGGAAAAGGACCTGGGGGTCCTAGTAGATGATAGGCTCAGCAATGGCATGCAATGCCAAGTTGATGCTAACAAAGCAAACAGAATATTAGCATGCATTAAAAAGGGGAACTCAACAGATAAAGCGATAATTCTCCCATTCTACAAGACTCTGGTCCGGCCTCACCTAGAGTATGCTGTCCAGTTCTGGGCACCAGTCCTCAAGAAGGATGTGCTGGAAATGGAGCGAGTACAGAGAAGGGCAACAGAACTAATAAAGGGACTGGAGGATATTAGTTATAAAGAAAGGTTATGAGCACTGAACTTATTCTCTGTGGAGAAGAGGTGCTTGAGAGGGAATATGATTTCAATTTACAAATATTATACTGGTGACCCCACAATAAGGATAAAACTTTTCCACAGAAGGGAGTTTAGTAAGACACTTGGCCACTCATTAAAATTAGAAGAAAAGCGGTTTAACCTTAAACTGCATAGAGGGTTCTTTACTGTAAGAGCAGCAAGGATTTGGAATTCCCCTCCACAGGCGGTGGTTTCAGCGGGGAGCATCGATAGTTTCAAAAAACGGAAAATGGCTAATTGGGCCCAATTTGGACATTTTCATCTAGAGATGTACTCACTTTTGTTGCAAGCGGTTTAGACATTAATGACTGTGTGTTGAGTTATTTTGAGGGGACAGCAAATTAACACTGTTACACAAGCTGTACACTCGCTACTTTACATTGTAGCAAAGTGTCATTTCTTCAGTGTTGTCACATGAAAAGGTATAATAAAATATATACACAAACGTGAGGGGTGTACTCACTTTTGTGAGATACTGTATATGAGATAAAATTTTATCACAGTAGTGATTGAAGGCAAACCTTCTGCAAAAATGATTGGTGGTGGAAGAATATTCAATTAGGCTTCCTAGAATAGGATTTGGGGACCAACTGTTTTTGGTTTGTGGCAAGATAGATTTTTTTTTTTACTGAAAATAATAAAGAGATTTCTTAATGCTGTCAGGTGTCCTATTGATTCACATTTGAAAAAAATACTTTTTAAAATTATTTTAAACCTGAGCTATTTTATAGTTACAGTATACTATGTATTGATTTTATTACTATTAGTTGTGCTTGTTGGCTGAGTAGTGGCCCCAGTGTGAGAAATGAAGGGGGGTAGTGGGAGAGAAGGAGAGGAGGTCATGATCTTTTCATCTATAGGAGAAAACTGTAGCACTTATCTGCAGATTATTGTTTGTCAATATGGTGAGCAAATAATAACCTAAAATCTGTATAAATAATAAAGAATAATGATTAGAATACATCTTAGTCACCAAGAATAATCCTTTTTAGATATGGGTGGATTGATTTGATTACATTTATTTTGCACTGAAATAACCCTTTTCAATTTTGCTCATTAAACTTGGTGGAATTTGCTAGAAAAAAGTTTTAACCCTTTTTTTTCTCCTTTAGTGGCGGGTGTTTTGGTTGGTAAATTTATGGTAATTATGTTTTTTTAGTTGAATTTAGTTGCCATATTTTTGGAACAGATCCAATATAGGGATGACAGATTCAAGTTGTTCAGACTAACTTCCAGCCTGCCTGAGGTCTGCGACACACACCTAGAACTGGGTTTCTCAACTGGGGTTCTGTGAGACATCCCCAGGGGTTCCGCTGCGATCCTGCAATTTTCCTGTCAGGCAGCTGAAAGGTAGATTGCATCCTCTAAACACTCCTGACATTTTCCCTTACATGCAGAGTGGTACATGGAAACAACAAGTGTCTCTGTTGCTCCCTGCTGCCCCCTCCTCCTTCCCTCCTGTCCATCCCAGGTGCTTTTGTATAATATAACATGGGATGGATGTCAAAAAACAAAAATGTGTCCTGGTGCCCCCCATGTTAATGTGTCCTGCTAAAAAATGAAAAAAAAAAATCCTTGTGCTATTATAAAATAAATTAATCATGGGTGCATAAAGAAATGTAGAGCTGCTACCACTAAACAGTGTACTCACCACACTAATTACATACAGTATATAAAATCATACAAAATAGTGAAGTGCTCTATATAATAGAAGTGTTCAAATAATCAAAAATCATACATAGATCGGAAATATCATATATAAAATATATAAGTGCAAACAAAATACAATATATCATAAATATCAAATCTAGTGAAAAAAGTCCCATGCACAATCAAATTTCAATATGAAACCAATCTGAATTATAAATCATGAAAGGTGCTAACAGTGGAGCTTAAGAGACGCTGGATTGAGACCCCAAAGGGGAAGGTGCTACTTGGCCTAATTGGGGGCTGCTTTGGGAGGTGAGCGCATAGTGTGACTGGTGGAGGGTCCACTTGGTGTCAAGTCACTCATTTGCTAGTATTCACCGTTGGACTGTATGTGGATAGCAATTTGTTTACAGAAGATATCACTGGATATATGGAATTTTTTTGACTTAATATGTGTTATATTTCTTTTATCCACTAGAAGTCACTGGTTACACACATTTTATTTGTGTTGGGAGTAATATTTATTAGGTGCCACATTTAACACTCCCACTAGGGGCACTATTTTATGATTATATGTTCATACGGTATTATATATTAAGTTTATCATCTCTTAAGGAGGCAGCGCTCCCTCTTTTTTTATTTTATATATATATATATATATATATATATATATATATATATATATATATATATATATATGTGTATATATATATATATGTGTATATATATATGTATGTATGTATATATATATATATATATACAGTATCTCATAAAAGTGAGTACACCCCTTACATTTTTGTAAATATTTTATTATATCTTTTCATGTGACAAGTGAAGACATTACACTTTGCTACAATGTAAAGTAGTGAGTGTACAGCTTGTATAACAGTGTAAATTTGCTGTCCCCTCAAAATAACTCAATACACAGCTATTAATGTCTAAACTGCTGGCAACAAAAGCGAGTACCCCCCTAAGTGTAAAATGTCCAAATTGGGCCCAAAGTGTCAATATTTTGTGTGGCCACCATTATTTTCCAGCACTGCCTTAACCCTCTTGGGCATGGAGTTCACCAGAGCTTCATAGGTTGCCACTGGAGTCCTCTTCTGCTCCTCCATGAAGACATCACACAGCGGCAGAATGTTAGAGATCTTGCTCCTCCAGCTTCCATTTGAGGGTGCCCCACAGATACTCAATAAGGTTTAGGTCTGGAGACATGCTTGGCCAGTAAATCACCTTTACCCTCAGCTTCTTTAGCAAGGCAGTGGTCGTCTTGGAGGTTTGTTTGGAGTCATTATCATGGTGGAATACTGCCATACAGCCCAGTCTCCGAAGTGTCACAGTACATGCTGGCATTCATGGTTCCCTCAATGAACTGTAGCTCCCCAGTGCTGACAGCACTCATTCAGCCCCAGACTATGACAGTCCCACCACCATGCTTGACTGTAGGCAAGACACACTTGTCTTTGTACTTCTCACCTGGTTTTCGCCACACACGCTTGACACTATCTGAACCAAATAAGTTTATCTTGGTCTCATCAGACCACAGAACATGGTTCCAGTAATCCATGTCCTTAGTCTGTTTGTCTTCAGCAAACTGTTTGTGGGCTTTCTTGTGCATCATCTTTGGAAGAGGCTTCCTTCTGGGGCGACAGCATTGCAGACCAATTTGATGCAGTGTGCGGCGTATGGTCTGAGCACTGACAGGCCAACCTCCCACTCCTTCAACCTCTGCAGCAATGCTGGCAGCACTCATACGTCTATTTCCCAAAGACAACCTCTTGATATACCGCTTAGCATGTGCACTCAACTTCTTTGGTAGACCATGGCGAGGCCTGTTCTGAGTGGAACCTGTCCTGTTAAACTGCTGTATGGTCTTGGCCACTGTGCTGCAGCTCAGTTGTAGGGTCTTGGCAATCTTCTTATAGCCTAGGCCATCTTTATGTAGAGCCACAATTCTTTTTTTAAGATCCTCAGAGAATTCTTTACCATGAGGTGCCATGTTGAACTCCCAGTGACCAGTATGAGAGAGTGAGAGTAATAACACCAAATTTAACACTCCTGCTCCCCATTCATACCTGAGACCTTGTAACACTAACGAGTCACATGACACCTGATAGGGAAAACAGGTAATTGGGCCCAATTTGGACATTTTCACTTAGGGGTGTACTCACTTTTGTTGCAAGCGGTTTAGACATTAATGGCTGTGTGTTGAGTTATTTTGAGGGGACAGCAAATTTACACTGTTATACAAGCTGTACACTCACTACTTTACATTGTAACAAAGTGTCATTTCTTCAGTGTTGTCACATGAAAAGATATAATAAAATATTTACAAAAATGTGAGGTGTGTACTCACGTTTGTGAGATACTGTATATATGTATATATACAGGGCTTTTTTTCTCAGGGAACAGGTGCAGGAACTCCACCCTTCCGAGTCACCCTTCGTCTCCGCCCCCTACCCATCTCTGAGCACCATCCCTTGGTTTCACCCCCTACCCACCTCCCAGTACAGCACCTTTCTGAGAATACAAAAGTACTTTGGGCTACTCAGTAATTTCTATGAAATTTGTTAAAGGAAAAAAAGAAAGATAATAAAACAGATCCTTTGCAATGAGCAACAATAGACCCCACCCCAGAAACAATAGACTCCACCCCAGAAACAATAGACTCCACCCCAGAAACAAAGGACCCCCCAGCAACAACAGATCCCCCACACAACAAAAGACTTTTCCCCAGCAACAATGGACCCCTCCACAACAAAGTACCACCCAAGCAACAATAGACCCTTCAGCAGCCAGCAACAATAGACCTCTCCCTCCACAGTAGATCCAACCCAGCAACAATTGACCCCCCTGCAAGATAAGACCCCCACCCACCAGCAACAGTAGACTTACCTAGCAACAATAGACCCCCACACAAAAACAGATCCCCCACCAGCGACAATAGATACCCCAGCAGCCAGCAACAATAGACCCCCCAGCACCCCTTGCCAGTACATACATTCAGTGCTGGAGGTGCCGGAACTGCGTTCCCTTGCGTTCCCGCTGACAAAAGGCCTGTATATATATATATATATATATATATATATATATAATATATTTATAATATATTTATAGATATATTTTTATATTTTTTTATATAGTTTTATAATAAAGAATCATTTATTCATTTATTTTCTGGCCTCCCTGAGGAAATATATATATATATATATATATATATATATATATATATATATATATATATATATTTATATGTATATGTATATGTATATATATGTGTATATATATATGTATATATATATATATATATATATATATATATATATATATATATATATATATATATATATATATATATATATATATATATATGTATATATATATATAATTTTTTTTTTTTTTTTTTATAGTGTGTGTGTGTGTGTATATATATATATACACACACACTTTATAGTTTTATAATAAAGAATCATTTATTTTCTGGCCTCCCTGAGGAAAAATTAACATTCTTTAGTTCACATTTAGAAGTGCACATTCTGTTGACAGACTGCAAAGTAAACCACGGATCTGTAATAAGGAATCTCAGCAGCAGTTGAAAAGTCCCCCTTGGAATTTAATGTAAAGTGCAAAATTGTGTTTAATTACTCTTAATTGTTGTGTGGATCTCACTTTTATTAATAAGAAAATGTGTTTTCTTTTACTTGAAATGTTAAATATACAAAATTTCCTTGATGATCACAATTCCTCAACAGATGCTGTAGCCTCCTACACCCAGGACTGGATATCAATTGCTGCCTTATGCAAAAGTTAAGCATCCTTGGTCAAATTACATATTGTGTTGATTTTCTCAGTGAAAAACAGTTAATGCAACCTCTGCAGGGAACAAGCTTAAACATGACATGTTTTTGCTAAATTGTATAGTTACTTGTCAAACGTTTTGAAGTAGAAGGATAAAACATGAATAATGTTATGAGATTTCTTCAAGTATATTCTGGACAAATTTGAAATTAGACCTTGAAATACATGCAGACAGTGGGGTGAGAGGGGTCCCATTAAGGAAGCTATACATTAAACATAGAAAATCTGAGTGCATATGAGGATAACAGAAATCCTAAACTAAATTATAAAGGATTGGAGAAGTTGCTGCTGACACTGATAATGGTGGAAGGTGTGGGAGGCCCTGAGATCTAAGATGTGAACTACTGTAGACAGAGTGGTTAGCTGGAAAAGGAAAGTAAAAAGTTAATTCCTAACCCCTATTTGTTGACAATTTCTATCTACAGCTCTGGTCTATAGTAGGGATGGCCTTCGCCAGGGCCAGATTAAGAACATTATGGGCCTGGTACTAAGGATTTTGGTGGGCCTTAAGGGCTGTGTGTCTGCGTGCACCCTGAGGTAAAAGTGAAAGGGTGCAGTGTCGCAGGCCCAATGCTGTGGAAGTCCCCAGCTTCCATAAGAGCTCTGCATGGCACATCTTGAGGTGAGGCTGAAGGGCACAGCTGTACAGACCTAACACAACACAGAAGCTGAATACCTGGCTTCTATTAGGACTGCCCATGGTGCTCATTATTAATCCTGCCACCCAGACCAGGTGTCGCTTGCGGAATGCAGGACCAGTCAGGCCAGGGGAGTGTTCTCCCTGTTGGCCCATTGCTTTTCGTGCTTGGCATGTTCATTTTGGGCACCTGGGCCCAGGGCTTTTCTTTTCAGAGAATAGGTGCAGGAACTCCCCCCCTTCCTGTGGGGGAGTATGCCATGTCATAGGGTGGGTGTGGACAAACTGTATAGTGGGAGGGTCTTAAAGGGACATTGTTTAATAAAATTAGGAATGCATAACACAGGGTTCAGGAGAGCGTAATACACAGAGCGCTGTGTTCAGGAAAGCATAATGCACAGAGCGCTGGGTTCAGGAGAGCGTAATACACAGAGCGCTGGGTTCAGGAGATCATAATGTACAGAGCGCTGGGTTCAGGAAAGTGTAATACACAGAGCGCTGGGTTCAGGAGAGCGTAATGCACAGAGCACTGGGTTCAGGAGAGCGTAATGCACAGAGCGCTGGGTTCAGGAGAGCGTAATACAAAGAGTGCTGGGGTCATGACAGCAAAATACACAGAGCGCTGGGTTCAGAAGAGCATAATTCACATGTGGCATTGGTGAGGCTGCGTTGATGAGCACTGGTGAGGCTGCACTGATGGGCATTGGCAATGCCCATCAATGCAGCCTCACCCGTGCCCATCAATAAAGCCTCATTAGTGCCCAGCCATCAGTGCCCATCAATGCAGCCTCATCAGTGCCCAGCCATCAGTACCCATCAATGCAGCCTTATCAGTGCCCATCAAAGCAGCCTCATCAGTGCCCAGCCATCAGTACTCATCAGTACCATTAGTGCCCATCAATACAGCCTCATCAGTGCCCATTAATGCAGCCTCATCAGTGCCCAGCCATCAGTGCCCATTAATACAGCCTCATCAGTACCCATCAATACCATCAGTACCCATTAATACCATCAGTGCCCATTAATGCAGCTTCATCAGTGCCCATCAATACAGCCTCATCAGTGCACATCAATACCATCAGTACACATCAATACCATCAGTACCCATTAATACAAACTCATTAGTCTCCAGCCATCAGTGCCCATTAATGCAGCCTCGTCATCAGTGCCTGGCCACATCCCATCAGCTTTACCTGGCTGTGCCCAGGCTTCGAGGAGAGCCGCCGCAGCCTGCAGCCGGTTTACACAGAGCGGGCCCGGGGATCTCCCACTTACCCAGCGCATTCAGTGTCACACCTATGATGGACGGCTCCAGGAGGTGGGACCTCATGTGTCACTCAGCCGTGCTGGGTAAATGGGAGATGGAGATCCCTTTGTCCAATCAGGGCACAGTGTAAGCTGGTTGTTTAAGCAGCAGGGCTGGGAAGCCAGCCGCAGCGTCCTTGACATCCGATGAGTCATCAGCTGTCAATGGGTTTCCCCGCTGACAGCTAAACAATAAAAAGAATAAAGAAAAAAAAATATGGCGTGGGGATTGAAGGGGAACCCCACACCAAAATTTAAAAAAAAAACAGTGTGGGGTCCCCCCAAAATCTGTACCAGACCCTTATCTGGGCGTGCAGCCTGGCAGGTTAGGAAAGAGGAGGATGACCCCCAACCATACCATGCCACATGCCACTCTTTAGCTATGTTCTCAGCTCATCAACATGGGGGGGGGGTGGGTGCTTTGGGGCACCCCATAGCACCTTGTCCCTATGTTGATGAGCTGAGAACATAGCTAAAGAGTTGGTAAGACTGAATAAACAAATCAGTCCATCTAGTTCAACCTGTGTGGGTGTGGGTGGGTGTAAGTTTATGTCAATAATAATTCCTATATCCCTGTATGTTGGGATCATTAAGATGCCTATCTAATAGTTTTTAAACTATCAACACTCCCCGCTGACATCGCCACTTGTGGAAGGGGAGTTCCACATCCTTACCTCTTTGACAGAAAGACCCAGCCTTTTTCTGTCATTTGTTGTTTACAAGTAAAAATCTGTATTTTTTTGCTGGAAAATTACTTGGAACCCCCAAACATTATATATTTTTTTTAGCAGAGACTCTAGAGAATAACATGGAAGTCATTGCAATTTTTTATGTCACACTTTTTTTGCGCAAACGCAATTATTTTGGAAAAAATACACTTTAATATTATTTTGTATAACATGAAAGATGATGTTACACCGAGTAAATAGATACCTAACATATCATGCTTTAAAATTGCGCAAACTCGTGGAATGGAGCCAAATTACGGTACCTAAAAATCTCTGTAGGCAACGCTTAAACAATTTCTACAGGTCACCAGTTTAGAGCACGCAGGCGGATGGAGGGGGGGGGGTACTTTCAATTATTTATTCATTTATTTTAGCATTGTCCCTTTAAGAAAAAAATTGTTGATCACTTTTATTGCTATTGAAAGGAATGTAAATATTCCTTGCAATAATAATACAGCATGACAGGTCTTCTTTATGGAGAGATCTGGGGTCTATAATCTCCACCCTTAAAAGCAAAAGATAAAAAAAAGTATCTTTTGCTTCAAGAAGAAAAAAACATGTTTACATGGCCCGAGAACCGGAGGTGGCTTCAACACGTCACTCTGGTCCTCCAAGGGCATAGAGATGAGTGATGGCCATTTTGCCATTACTTATCTCTATGGCAAGACACTGCCGGCGCCAGGTGCCTCAGCGATCGGTAACGTAGGCCCGGGAACCACTGGGAAGAGGTGTGGGGGGGGGCACCTCTCTTGCCACATATAAAAGTTCTCCTGAGGCAATCCTGAATATCTGAGGGAAAAGAAAATATCAGGGTTATGGCATCCAACTGCAGCCATAACCCCGGTATTTAACGTCAGTCATGACGTATTTTCCCAGTTAGGCTGAAGGCAAGTGGTTATACCGATTCTCCTCCAATTTCAGTGAGTGGCCGTGTGTCTCTCCCTGCAGCTGAAAAGTTTTTTCCCTATGCTAGAATCACCATTGAGGTATTTGTATATCGCTATCATATCTCCTCTGAAGCATCTCTTCTCCAGGGAAAATAAGTTTAATTCTTGTAGTCTTCCTCATAACTGAGGTCCTCCAGTCCCTTTATTGTCTTTGTTGCCCTTCTAAGAACTCTCTCCAGTTCCAGCACATCCTTCCTCAGGACTAATGACCAGAACTGGATGGATACTCAAAATGCAGCTGGATCAGAGTCTTGTAAAGTGGCAGAATTATTGTTTTATCTCTTGAGTAAATCATGTTAAAAGCCTGCTAATATTCAGCTTGCTTTGCTTGCAGCAGCTTGGCATTGCATACCATTGCTAAGTCTGTCATCCACCCAGATCTTTTTCCATCCTTTCTCCCCCTAGTGATTAACTTCTGTTTGTATTTTTAGCACCCAAATGCATTACTTTACATTTCTCAACAGTAAACCGTATTTGCCATGTAGTTGCCCATCCCATTTTTTATTGAGGTCCTCCTGTAAGTTTCTATATCTTGCTGTAAAGTTATTGTCCAACTTTGTATCATCAGCAAACACTGAGATTGAATTATTTATGCCAGCCTCTGTATAATTTATGAATAAGCTAAACAGAATTGGTCCCAGGACATAGCCTTTACCACATACCACACCAGACAATTCTGAGTACTCGTTATTTATCACCACCCTTTGGACGTGCCCCTGTAACCAGTTTTCTATCCAGGTACATACCCTACAGACAATGCCAACAGACTTCAATTTGTAAAGTAAACATTTATGGTAAACTAATAGAAAAAAGAAAAAAAGTGTAGCGCTGTGATGTGCCAATCAGTAACCGTATAACATAAACCATTTAACACACCTTTATGTATTTCAAATGTTAGGTCCTGTTAGACCTCACAAGACAAAAAGCAATAGACTAATTAAAAAATCAAATGTTTTAAAAAAGACATTGTTAGCAATAAATCATGTGTAATAAACAATATGTAATAAAACAATGTGATTTATGTGTATATCATAAAATAATAATAATCCAAAACCCTCAATCCAAATACAAACATGTATAACGTGAAATGGGGTAGGGATAAATGGCAAGTCCCTGGGGGGTTAAACAGTTCATTAAATCAGGTAGAGAGATCAAGGAACATAGATGTGAGTCTCAAAATAACATCTATTCCTATCTCCAATGGATTCTTCCAATGCTCGACCAGGCAGAAAGATAATATAAAATGCCCTTACCGGACGTGGTGGACTCACAGGCCGTTGGCGGTGAGTCATGCGGGCTTGCACCGTTAGGTACGGCAAGGTTACAGCTGCTCTTGGTCCACGACAAACGAGTCCTGGAAGGGTCTCCAATCCTAAACTGTCCCCCGGAATCGTCCTCCAGCGATCACTTGAATCTCATATAATTGAGATGCAGGAAACAGGAGAAAAAAGGCTCCACATGGCATAAATTCCGGATTACCAAAGAATTTTATTGTGTAAAAGTTCCAATAAAAATTCAAGTAAAAACAAAATTCATATAATCGAAAAAGGATAAAATTTAGCGCAGTAGACAGATGGTTAGGGTAGCGTCATACACCCGACGCGTTTCGTCTGAAAAGACATCGACTGGGGTAAAGCTAACTCTCATCTGCTGCGCTATTTATTTAGAAAGGCTCAAAATTGCATCGGGGACACCTGTGCGGCGTGACTTCCGGGTTTTGTGTCATGTGAGGGTGTACCTAGTCATGTGACTACCATTCTAGCCTATCCATGGATTAGCACCAACGCAACCAAGCCTCAGCTTGGTCCTCGTGCTGAACCAATCATGACTGAGCAGTGGGGACATGTGACCATCACGTCTGAGCGTTCCAGCGTAGTGACGCGGAGCGCATGTCCTTCCTTCTTACTAGCTGGCTATTTCCTGGTTTCCGCGTCATCGCGCATTTGCGCGATGACGTTGTAAGTCAGTCTTACCCTCTCTTATACCGGAAAGAAAGTCCAGCTAGAAACACATCCTATTGCGCAAGCGCAACCGTACGGAGCCGAAGGTCCATCTCACTCCAGTACGTCAAGACGTGATGCTGTAACCAGGCACCCATTTATAACCACGTTTACCACGTTAACCACTCATAATACTCTCTGTATTTACCAGGGTCACCTGACATGGATCTAGCAAACTGTCAGCGCACAGAGAGGATAAAATCATTGGGACATGGAAGTGGTATAGATGCACAGACCATCCAATCATCGAGGGAGACTTTTTTCTTTAAAAATGAAGTTGTAATAGTCACGACACACATGTTCCCCTATGCTTACAAACTATTGTCCACAGGCATAAACAAAATAGTAAGAACAATCTAAAAACAAATTAAATAAAACAATAAAATTTATATATAGTTGACCTCATAGAATAGAGGTCCACTATGTACTTCACCAAACAGACCATCTAGTCAGGACATATATTTGGAGGGTGGAACATATATACACCCTATCTAGCAATCCAGGATAAATCCTAAATAAATTCTACATAGATAGCAAAAAAAAAAAAAAAACTAAAAACAGACCAAAAAGCAAAAAACAGAAATCATTGCTGAAAAGTTACTAATAAGGAATCATTCCCAATATAAACATAATGGGAACGATACGACAGGGATGGTGGTATCTACTACCAAATAAAGCAACTAATGGGTATAAAAAGAACTAGTGGATAAAAAAGGGGGAACTGATGGGTAAAAAAGGCAATTAATGGATAAAAAAGACCGAAGGTTTAACCTGAAGGGGTAAACCAGGGGACATACCTAGGACATTATGACTGGTTGATAAACGCATTAATGTCCCACTCAATGTTTAGGCCATGGGGTACATAACATTTAATTTGGTATATCCACCACGTTTCGAGTCTGGAAACTCCCCTTATGTTTGATTCCCCTCTCCAATGCGGTGTGAACCTATCAATGACCTGAAACATAGTTCCTGTTGGATTACGGTCATGATGTAATAAATAGTGCTTAGGAACACTATGGTTGGTTTTGCCTTTTTTGATTGCTGTGATGTGTTCTTTTACCCTTGTAGTGAAATCATGTTTTGTCCGACCAATGTATTGCTTTTTACACGGACACGTGATAAGGTATACAATATATGAGGTTTTGCATGTAGCAAATTGCTTCATCTTGTATTCTCTACCAGTAACCGTAGAGTTAAATGTTTCTATTTTACGTGCTTGACAGACATTCCATTTGCAAACTATGCATCTACGACATGGATAAAATCCTTTCATGTTGTGAAACAATGATATCTTATTTGGGGGATCGATCACATTTGGTGCGATCTGTCCTTTAATTGATGGAGCACCCCTAAAAATAGTGGCTGCCTGTTCTGGTAACTCGGGACCCAAAATGGTATCACTTTTTAATATTTTCCAATGTTTTTTAATGATCTCCTTAACTTGTTTATGTTGGGTGGAAAAACTTGTCAGGAAGGACCACTTATGCTTGGAATCTGCATATATCTTTGGTCTCTCCGACTGAACCCTCAACAGAGAGGCCCGATCTATTAGGGCTACTTGTTGAATCTCTCTAATAATAAGAGAGTTATCATATCCCTTTTCACAGAAGCGTGATTTTAGAACCTCTGCCTGTTGGAAGTAATCGGAAAGGTGGGAGCAATTTCTCCTTATTCGCATCAACTGGCTTCTCGGGACAGATTTTAACCATGTCTCGTGGTGACAGCTATCGGTCGGAATATAGCCATTCCGGTCCGTAACCTTAAAGTAGGTTTTTGTATCCAGATGGCCATTATTGGATATAATCTCTAAATCCAAAAAATGGATCTTGGACCGACTGGCTTCATGAGTCAAATGAATCCCTCTCCGGTTATCATTCAGAGTCGCAATGAATGCATCCAAGGAGTCCATATTGCCCCTCCATAGGAGGAGGATGTCGTCTTTGTTTGCAGGTAAAACCGATCATTATACCAAAAATAATTAGCACCTGTGGCAAATTTAAGTAAATCCATAATAAATCTTTTCTGTGTTCGAGGGATCTTCTGATCTCTTGAAAGAAAAAACTCAACCGCTTCCAATCCCTGAGCCTGGGGTATGCACGTATATAAAGACGTGACGTCCACAGTGGCTAATGTTAAGTTGTTAGTATCTGTAACTTGTTGTAATTTCATTATGGTGTCTTTCGTATCTTTCAAAAAAGAAGGAACGGCTTGAACTATCGGTTGAAGGAAAAAATCGATATATTTCCCTACCCGAGAAGTTATAGAATTAATGCCACTGATAATCGGGCGTCCAGGCGGATGTATCGCATTTTTGTGCATTTTCGGCAAATAGTACAATATGGGGATGCGCGGTGCGACTAGTACCAAGAAATGTTTTTCTTTTTTATTCAGAATACCCAGTTGCAGACCAGTATCCACCAAATCCATCAGAGTCTTTTTGAATTCTGAGGTTGGATTTTTTTGGAGGCAGCGGTATGTCTCAGAATCCCTGAGGATTCTGGTCATTTCCCTGTGATAGTCACTCTTGTCAAGGATGACTACCCCTCCTCCTTTATCCGCAGAACGGATGATGAGATCCTTCCTCTCACATAGGGATTTTAGTCCTATTCTGAACCTGGGATCATTATATACCCTTTTGAAGGGAAGATCTTCGAGGTCCTTCAGTACCAGGTCCCTAAATACCTTGATTGGAGGTGCCATAGGGACTGGGGGGTTGAATAGTGATGGATTACTTAACCCAGAATGCACAGCATGAGTAGTAGTCTGTGGAAAAAGAGATCTACTCGAATTTGACATGATGTATCTTTGAATGTTCAATTTTCGCACGTATTTCTGTATATCAATAAATGTAGAAAACTTATTTAGCTTTTTTGGGGGGGCAAACTTTAAACCTTTATCAAAGACAATCTTTTCAGCCTCTGTGAAAGTTGCTTTACTAAGGTTAAAAATGCCTTTATTTTCTATAACCGTTTACTTTTTACGGGCACGCCTCCCCCCTCTGGTGCCCCGTTTTGTTCTCCATAGTGTGGGGGGTTTTCGTTTTGCTTGTGAAAACCCTCCGTCCTTGGAGGCCTAGGTAACCGTTGGTTATAATTAAACGGAGACCTTTCAGGATAGTCATTATCTCTATTTCTATAGGAGTATTGAGAATTGTAATTACTATTCTGTTCATCTCTTAATGGAGAGAACCTATTAAAGGTCTGAAGAGGTGTCCTTTGGGGGTATGGTTCATAATGATAATAATCATCGCGACTCCTATAGCCACCGTGTGTTGGAGGGTCACGAGGGCCTTGTTCATAGTAGGGGGGACGTTCATCATTCCTCCTACTTCTACCCCTACCCCTTTTACCTCTACCCCTATGTTGGGGGACCGGACTCCTATATTGAGGCCTAGGTGTACGGGGGTCATATAAATGTTGGACATTACGATCCTCCCTTTTAGATTGGGGGGGGGCCACAGGTACTTCCAGTACTCTCGTATTGGATGAGGTTGTTACCTCCATCGCATTTTGTTCTGTGGACCCGGCATTTTTCTCATGTTCTTTATTTTGCCAATTAAATACGTTCCCTGTTTTGTAATCATTCATATCCCTACTATATTTTTTCTGTTTTTTGATTTTTTGTTCTCGTTCCTCTTTCTCTAGATGGTTCTTTAGATTTGTAGACAAATTAATATATTCTGCAGTAGATTTATGTGGGAGTAATTTATCCCTAATCTCTTTTATCTCCTTATCTAGCACACTTCTCCTTGCTCGTTTCCTATCAATAAGGAAACCTAGCAATGAGATCCCTGCCTCCCTGTTTTTAGTTTTTTTTTTTTTTTTTTTTTTGCTACCTATGTAGAATTTATTTAGGATTTATCCTGGATTGCTAGATAGGGTGTATATATGTTCCACCCTCCAAATATATGTCCTGACTAGATGGTCTGTTTGGTGAAGTACATAGTGGACCTCTATTCTATGAGGTCAACTATATATAAATTTTATTGTTTTATTTAATTTGTTTTTAGATTGTTCTTACTATTTTGTTTATGCCTGTGGACAATAGTTTGTAAGCATAGGGGAACATGTGTGTCGTGACTATTACAACTTCATTTTTAAAGAAAAAAGTCTCCCTCGATGATTGGATGGTCTGTGCATCTATACCACTTCCATGTCCCAATGATTTTATCCTCTCTGTGCGCTGACAGTTTGCTAGATCCATGTCAGGTGACCCTGGTAAATACAGAGAGTATTATGAGTGGTTAACGTGGTAAACGTGGTTATAAATGGGTGCCTGGTTACAGCATCACGTCTTGACGTACTGGAGTGAGATGGACCTTCGGCTCCGTACGGTTGCGCTTGCGCAATAGGATGTGTTTCTAGCTGGACTTTCTTTCCGGTATAAGAGAGGGTAAGACTGACTTACAACGTCATCGCGCAAATGCGCGATGACGCGGAAACCAGGAAATAGCCAGCTAGTAAGAAGGAAGGACATGCGCTCCGCATCACTACGCTGGAACGCTCAGATGTGATGGTCACATGTCCCCACTGCTCAGTCATGATTGGTTCAGCACGAGGACCAAGCTGAGGCTTGGTTGCGTTGGTGCTAATCCATGGATAGGCTAGAATGGTAGTCACATAACTAGGTACACCCTCACATGACACAAAACCCGGAAGTCACGCCGCACAGGTGTCCCCGATGCAATTTTGAGCCTTTCTAAATAAATAGCGCAGCAGATGAGAGTTAGCTTTACCCCAGTCGATGTCTTTTCAGACGAAACGCGTCGGGTGTATGACGCTACCCTAACCATCTGTCTACTGCGCTAAATTTTATCCTTTTTCGATTATATGAATTTTGTTTTTACTTGAATTTTTATTGGAACTTTTACACAATAAAATTCTTTGGTAATCCGGAATTTATGCCATGTGGAGCCTTTTTTCTCCTGTTTCCTGCATCTCAATTATATGAGATTCAAGTGATCGCTGGAGGACGATTCCGGGAGACAGTTTAGGATTGGAGACCCTTCCAGGACTCGTTTGTCGTGGACCAAGAGCAGCTGTAACCTTGCCGTACCTAACGGTGCAAGCCCGCATGACTCACCGCCAACGGCCTGTGAGTCCACCACGTCCGGTAAGGGCATTTTATATTATCTTTCTGCCTGGTCGAGCATTGGAAGAATCCATTGGAGATAGGAATAGATGTTATTTTGAGACTCACATCTATGTTCCTTGATCTCTCTACCTGATTTAATGAACTGTTTAACCCCCCAGGGACTTGCCATTTATCCCTACCCCATTTCACGTTATACATGTTTGTATTTGGATTGAGGGTTTTGAATTATTATTATTTTATGATATACACATAAATCACATTGTTTTATTACATATTGTTTATTACACATGATTTATTGCTAACAATGTCTTTTTTAAAACATTTGATTTTTTAATTAGTCTATTGCTTTTTGTCTTGTGAGGTCTAACAGGACCTAACATTTGAAATACATAAAGGTGTGTTAAATGGTTTATGTTATACGGTTACTGATTGGCACATCACAGCGCTACACTTTTTTTCTTTTTTCTATTGATTTTCACAATTGGTCTAATTGGTGGTGTTGGCTGCTTGTTGTTTATTTGGTTGGCGCAGCAGATCCTTTTTTAATTTATGGTAAACTCCATTGAATGACAACATTTAAAAAAATTTTTTTTTTTCCTTTTATCCAAGGAACAAAAGCTGTTCCTGGGAGATCGGATATAACCATTTTAAACAAGTGTCATTTGCTTGCCTATTATCTTATACCTTCTGGTAAGAGTTTTATTCAGTACTCACTCATGTGAGTACTCCCCTGGCTCTTCATGTGTGGTTGTGTCGGGGATAGTTTACCATTTTCTACTAATGGGAATTTACCACATTTTGATTACCCCATGGACTTTTAAACTGTTCAAGTCATGGACTTTTGTATCTGTGCACTGTGTTGATTTTTTATTGTATGAATATCTGTGTCTGGTATTTTTTTATATATTGATTATACCATCCAGATGTTTTTTAGCGCTGCCTATATCTGTGTGTGCGTGTTTAAACTCCATTGAATGCTTTTGCAAAATCCAGATACACCACATCCACAGACCTTCCTTTATCAAGATGACAACTCACTACCTCATAGAATGTTATCAGATTGATTTGGCAAGAATGATCTTGCCTAAATCCATGTTGATTACTATTATTGATGCTGTTTTCATCAGCAGTTGTTTGTATATAGTTCCTAAGGCCCCTTTCACACGGACAGACTGTATGTTCGTTTTTCATCCATCCGTTTTCGGATGAAAAACGGACATACGTGTATCCCTATGTGATAGCGGATGTCAGCGGATGAACACCTCCGCTATGCTCCGTTTCTGATGATGGAGGAAAACCCTACTTTTCCTTCCATCTGCGGATTGGATCGGATAAAAACGAACTCTACGGTCCGTCTTCATCCGATCCCCGATAGAGGAGAGCGGCGCTCCCCGCACAGTGTGGAAAGCAGTTGGTCCCTGCCCAGTGTGGAAAGCGGAGCCCGTACACGGACACGTCCGTGTGAAAGGGCTCTTATCATCCCCTCCAATAAATTTACAAACTATTGATGTTAGCCTGACTGGCCTGTAGTTTCCAGGTGTACACCTCTGCCCTTGTTTAATTATTGGAATCATGTTAAATTTTCTCCAATCAGCTGGTACCATAGCAGTCAGTAAGCTGTCCATAAAAAATAGGAACAATGGTCTGGCTATAACTTGATTGAGTTCTCTCGAGTGTAAGTCCCGGTGATTTATTTATGTTAAGTATTTCTGATACTGGCTTCTTTTAGCCACAAAGATATGTTCTGTGATGTGCTATTAACAATACAGTCTTGGTTGCTAGGGATGAGCCCGATGTTCAAGTCGAACGTAAGTTCGACTTGAACATCGGGTGTTCGCCTGTTCGCAGAATAGCAAACAATTTGGGGTGTTTGCAGCATATTCGAATGCCGTGGTACACCCTTTAAAAGTCTATAGGAGAAATCAAAAGTGCTAATTTTAAAGGCTTATATGCATGGTATTGTCATAAAAAGTGTTTGGGGACCTGAGTCCTGCCCCGGGGGACATGTATCAATGCAAAAAAAAAGTTTTAAAAATGGCCGTTTTTTCAGGAGCAGTGATTTTAATAATGCTTAAAGTGAAACAATAAAAGTGAAATACTCCTTTAAATTTCATACCTGGAGGTGTCTATAGTATGCCTGTAAAGTGGAGCATGTTTCCCGTGTTTAGAACTTGGTTATGTCACCGGGTGACCTCGCCCCCCTCTGACGCTACGGGGAAGCCATAGGCATGTCCCCGTGTGTCAGAGGGGGGCAGGGTCACCTGGCGACATCATCATGTGGCCCCACCCTCAGTTATAAAAGAACTGTCACCTGCGAGGCCGGTCATTACGGTGGGTGCCTCCCATGGAGGCAGATCGGTGGCTTTTTTTTTCTTTTTCAGTCCGTCGGAGCGAGAGAAGAAGAAGATGAATGGACTTCGTGGGACAATTTTATTTTTTCATTTTTTAATAAAGGACTGGTCCCAAGGTGTGTATTGTCAGTTTTACCATTTTCACACTTTTTTGTGAAATGGTAGGGGTACATTTGTACCCCGTTACCATTTGACACAGGGGGGAGGCTGGGATCTGGGGGTCCCCTTGTTAAAGGGGGCTTCCAGATTCCGATAAGCCCCCCACCCGCAAACCCCCACAACCACCGGGCAAGGGTTGTGGGGATGAGGCCCTTGTCCCCATCAACATGGGGACAAGGTGCTTTGAGGGGGCCGCTACCCCAAAGCACCCTCCCCATGTGGAGGGCATGTGGCCTGGTACGGTTCAGGAGGGGGGGTGCTCTCTCATCCCCCCCTCTTTTCTTGCGGCCTGCCAGGTTGGGTCTGGTATGGATTTTTGGGGGGGACCCCGTGCCATTTTTTTTTTTAAATTTTGGCACGGGGTTTCCCTTAAAATCCATACCAGACCTGAAGGGTCTGGTATGGATTTTGAGGGGGACCTCCACGCCATTTTTTAAAAAAATTTGGCCCAGGGTTCCCCTTAATATCCATACCAGACCTGAAGGGCCTGGTATGGAATTTGGAGGGACCCCCACGCAATTTTATTTTTTTAATTTTGGTTCGGGGTTCCCCTTAATATTCATACCAGACCCAAAGGGCCTAGTAATAGACTGTGGGGGAATCCCATGCCATTTTTTTTCAATGACTTTTATGTGTATTGCCGGGACCGACAATTGATTATAGCCGCGAGTACTTTTAAATGACTTTTTTCCTTTAGAAATGTAATTTTGCTCTCCGACTGTTCTAAATACAGGAAACATGCGCCACTTAACAGGCATACTATAGACACCCCCAGGTACAAAATTTAAAGGAATATATTTCACTTTTATTGTTTCACTTTAAGCATTATTAAAATCACTGTTCCCGAAAAAACAGACGTTTTTAAAACTTTTTTTGCATTGTTACATGTCCCCTGGGGCAAGACCCAGGTCCCCAAACACTTTTTATGACAATACCATGCATATAAGCCTTTAAAATGAGCACTTTTGATTATTCATGTTCGTGTCTCATAGACTTTAATGGTGTTCTGCTGCGAACTGAACTGGGGGGTGTTCGGCTCATCCCTGTTACTATACCCCTCTTTTTCCTTTGTGAAAACTGAGGAGAAAAATGCATTTAGTACAGATGCCTTCTTCTTGTCTTTTGTAACCAACTTCCCCTGATCATCCCTTATGGGGCCAATATGCTCTGTCCTCACTTTCCTACTATTAATAGATTTTATCCCATTTAATATTGTGTAGCATAGAGCGCAGTCCATCCGATCTGTGATGTGCCAAGCCTGAGAGCCTGGTAAACAACATACTGTTCATCAATCATGCTTTTTGTGACAGATTGCCCTATCTGTTCTTCTAATAATTGAATCCCCTATCACCAGAATCTGGGCACCAGAGCCTTGCCCCCATCCTCACTGGAGATGATGTTCCCTGGCATCTAAGGGAGTCGCTCTGCATTAGAAATTACACTCCTTAACTGGTCCCCCCAAGATCACGCAACAGGATGTACGTATTGGGATGTGCCAGCTCAGGTCTGGACTCCCTAACACTTTTTCCTCTACCCCATCTAACTGTCCCCCAAGTTCTCTGCTCTTGTGCCTGCATCTCTGTATCTCCACCCGCCTCTGTGCCTTCTCCTACCAGGACCTGATGGGTACAGTGCAAAGGAACACTTAGTGACAGTGTGATAATTGCTTCTCTACATGAATCCTGGGTGAGGGGAAGTGGTAGGTGTCAGAGATATGTATCTAGTCCAGGGTTCCCAGATGGCATCATGTTTGTTGACAGTATCCAAGAGGATGCTAACTGTCTTCTCCCCCAAGCCATGATCCATGAGATTTTCTTTTTGACCAAGGTGAAGGAAACAGGAGGTTGCTTCCAGGCTCAAGCAATTGTCAGCTTGGTCCAAAGGAGAATAAACATAAGGAGGCGTTGGGCCAATTTCAGGGTCCCAGGGCTAGTAAAGTTAGTAAGGAAAGCTATTTGAGGCGTCTTAAGAATAAGTATGCCCGTAATTTTCCTGATGGTGTGAAAGACTCTATTCCAGAGTTCTCTGCTCTTAGGACAATCCCTCCATATGTGCAGCATTGACCCAATGTGCCCACAATTATGAAAGCACTGAGGGGAGGTGCTCAGGTAGATTTTGGCGATTTTTAGTAGAACTAAATACCACCTCATTAGGACTTTTAAGTTAGCCTCGATTAGTGCTATGTTCAGTATGCCATTGGAGGCTGAGGCTCTATGCCATTCTGTTATTCCTCTCTTCTGCTCCATGGCTTGACCACACCATATTTCATACGCCATGATCGAGAGTGGGTTGGGTTTAAAGGTCCATAAAGAGTGAATAAAGTGAGAGATTTGGTGGAGTCTGAACCTTTCTGACCTTGGCATGTCAAGCTTGCTGACACAGTGAGCCAATGTGAGAGGTCCTATAGTGTTGACAAAGTGTCCTATTCTAAAGAGCCCCTTGTCCCTCAAAAATAACCCAGCTGTGGGTTATTTTTGAGGGAATCCCATAGGACCAAGGAGTGGGATAGTGTAGGGGCCACGATAGCAGGTCTAGATTTGGCTGGGCACCAGAGAAGATAGTCCAATGCGTAGTGGAGTATTGCTTGCCTTTCCATATGTATCCAGTCTGGGTGTGCTATTTTGGAATATATAATGGAGAGTTGGGATAACTGAGCCGCTTGATGATAGCAGATAAGGTTTGGTAGGCTCACTCCTCCTTGATCTCTAGTTCGAAAAAGGGTCCCCTTGGCAACCCTATGCCCTTTAGCTCCCCAGATAAAGTTGCTAATTTTGGATTGGAATTTCCTAAGTTGATCCCTAGGAATTGGGATGGGTAATGACCTAAATAAATAGAGGATGTGCGGTAATAGGGTCATCTTTACACAATTGATCCTGCCTAGCCAGGAGAGTCCCAGTTTTTCCCATCGTGAGAGATTGTTTTCCAATTTACAAAATAAAAAATTGATTGCATACAGGTGGTCTACCGAGGCTGTCAGGTTGATCCCTAGATAGGGAATCACTTTCTCGTTCCATCCAAACCGGAAGTTATCTTTGAGTTGTGTGACCAGATGGAATGGTAAGTTGATGTTTAATGCCAGGGATTTAGAGTAGTTGACCTTGAGTCCAGAGACTTTGCCAAAGTCATCAAGCACCTTTTAGATGTTTGGTACTGAAGTTAATGGCGAAGTGATAAAGAGCAAGATGTCATTGGCGAAAAGTGTGCATTTGTGGGTTTGTGGCCCACATCTTACCCCATGTGTATCAGGGTTGTCTCTAATGGTGATGGCCAAGGTCTCAATGACAATGCCAAAAATCAGTGGGGACAAGGGACATCCCTGCCTTGTACCATTGAGGATTGGGAAGGGTTCCGAGTAATATCCCTGCAATTTAATTTTTGCTGCCGGGTTGGAGTAGAGGACCCCTATTACGTTCATAAAGGAGCCCCATATTTGCAATATTGGTATCAGATAAGACCAGGAGACCAGGAGATGGAATTGAACGCCTTCATTAGGTCTAAAAAGAGCAAAAACCCCATTTGAGGTGGGTCCTTGTCCCATTCAGACCTCAAAAGAGCTACTACAGTGCCTTGCAAAAGTATTCACCCCCTTGGCTTTTTATCTATTGTGTTACATTACAGCCTTTGATTCAATGTTTTTTTTAATCCGAATTATATGTGATCGATCAAAACACAATAGTCTAAGTTGGTGAAGTAAAATTAGAAAAATATATACATAAAACTATTTTTCAATAAAAAACTGATAGCATGTGCGTATGTATTCGCCCCCTTTGTTAAGAAGCCCATAAAAAGCTCTGGTGCAGCCAATTACCTTCAGAAGTCACATAATTAGTGAAATGATGTCCACCTGTGTGCAATCTAAGTGTCACATGATCTGTCAATACATATACACACCTTTTTGAAAGGCCCCAGAGGCTTCAACACCTAAGCATGAGGCACCAATAACCAAACACTGCCATGAAGACCAAGGAACGCTCCAAACAAGTAAGGGACAATGTTGTTGAGAAGTACAAGTCAGGGTTAGGTTATAAAAAAAAAATCCAAATCTTTGATGATCCCGAGGAGTACCATCAAATCTATCATAACCAAATGGAAAGAACATGGCACAACAGCAAACCTGCCAAGAGATGGCCGCACACCAAAACTCACGGACCGGGCAAGGAGGGCATTAATCAGAGAGGCAGCACAGAGACCTAAGGTAACCCTGGAGGAGCTGCAGAGTTCCACAGCAGAGACTGCAGTATCTGTACATAGGACGACAATAAGCTGTACGCTCCATAGAGTTGGCTTTATGGCAGAATGGCCAAAAGAAAGCCATTACTTTCAGCAAAAAACAAAATGGCAAGTTTTGAGTTTGCGAAAAGCCATGTGGGAGACTCCCAAAATGTATGGAGGAAGGTGCTCTGGTCTGATAAGACTAAAATTGAACTTTTTGGCCATCAAAGAAAACGCTATGTCTGGCGCAAACCCAACACATCACATCACCCAAAGAACACCATCCCCACAGTGAAACATGGTGGTGGCAGCATCATGCTGTGGGGATGTTTTTCAGCAGTCGGGACTGGGAAACTGGTCAGAGATGAGGGAAAGATGGATGGTGCTAAATACAGGGATATTCTTGAGCAAAACTTGTACTCTGTGTGTGATTTGAGGCTAGGACGGAGGTTCACCTTCCAGCAGGACAATGACCCCAAACACACTGCTGAAGCAACACTTGAATGGTTTAAAGGGGAAACATGTAAATGTGTTGGAATGGCCTAGTCAAAGCTCAGACCTTAATCCAATAGAAAATCTGTGGTCAGACTTAAAGATTGCTGTTCACAAGAGCAAACCATCCAACCTGAAGGAGCTGGAGCATTTTTGCAAGAAGGAATAGGCAAAAATCCCAGTGGTAAGATGTGGCAAGCTCATAGAGACTTATCCAAAGCGACTTGGAGCTGTGATAGCTGCAAAAAGTGGCTCTACAAAGTATTGACTTTAGGGGGCTGAATAGTTATGTACATTGACTTTTTCTGTTATTTTGTCCTATTTGTTGTTTGCTTCACAATAAAAAAAAAAAAAAAAATCTTCAAAAGTTGTGGGCATGTTCTGTAAATTAAATGATGCAAATCCTCAAACAATCCATGTTAATTCCAGGTTGCGAGGCAGGAAACACAAAAAATGCCAAGGGGGTGAATACTTTTACAAGGCACTGTATGTCAATTGCCCTCCTAATCTGATCTGGGCCTTGTATCCCAGGTATAAAGCCGACCCGATCCTTGTGGATGTAAAGGCTAATAAAATTAGATATTCTGTCTGACATAATTTTCGTCAAAATTTTCAGGTCATTATTTATTAATGAGATAGGATGATAATTAGCAGTATAATTAGGGTCCTTGCCAGGTTTGGGGAGCACTGTGATGAAAGCAGAGTTTTAATGCCCTATCAAGTTGTGCTCCTACGTGAAGTTGGTTGAAAAATTGAGCCAAATAGGGGGTTAGTATGGAGGAGAAGTGTTTTTAATACTGGATTGAGAAGCCATCAGGGCCGGGGGCTGAGTTGTTTTTGAGATCTTTAATGACTTATGAAACTTCTTCTGCCGAGATCGGTGACTCTAAATTGTCCCTGTGATGGTCCCTGATCTTAGGGAGCCAAGAAAGGAGTCAGTCGAGCTAGGTGAGGAATCTTTCCCTTCCTTACTATACAGGGTTTGGTAGAAGTCATGAAAGGCTTCCATGATTTTCTGGGGGTTTTGTGAGGGTGGGGGTTTTGTGATAGGGAGATTTTGTGTAGTTTAATTTCAGGTAAGTATTTGGTGGTAAAACCGGCCACCCTTCCAGCGCAAACTTTTTTTCGGCAATGGCAGTGAGAGCTAGGTTTAATGCTGTATGAGCCACTTCTAGTCTTTCTGCAGAGCCTGGTGAAGGGTTACGTTTGTGTTGTTTGCTTAAATGTGAGAATTCCTTCTCTAGATGGTCAATATCTACTTTGTGAGCTTTACGTAGCCTTGAGGCCATTTGGATAAGTTTTCCCCTAATGAAGGCTTTATATGCTGCCATAGAGTGATTGGGGAAATATTATTTACATCATTCAATAGAAAATATTCCTGTATGTCTTTTTAAATTTCACAGACATGGGTAGTGTTGCTAAGGATTGAGGCGTTAAGTCTCCAGTTGTACACCTTCCATTGTTCTGTCGGTCTGCTTATTTGTAGAATGAGAAAGGAGTGGTCCGACCAGGCAGAGTCTTTTATGAGGGATTTAGTCACTAGTGGGATATGATTTGACAGTAGAAAGAAGTGATCTATTCTAGCGAAGGTATTGTGGGGGCTAGAAAAGAGCATATAGTCCTGTGTATTTGGGTTCATTTCCCTCCAAACATCAACCAACCCCTGATGGTAAATTTGTCTAGCCACATTAAGGCTCTGTCTGGTGAGACAGATACGGTCCCTGCCCAGGGGGCGGGTTTTATCTAACTCTGCATCAAAAGCAATATTAGAGTCTCCTCCGTAGATGACCAGACCATCAGGAGGTGGGTTTAGGGTATGAAAAAGGGCCTTGAAAAATTTAGATTGATCCCTACTTGGTGCATAGTATGATAGGAGGGAGTAGAGCTGGTTGTCAAGGAGACCTTTAATGGATATGAATCTCCCTTCTGGATCTTTAAATTGGGATATGAATGAAAACTGAGAATTGCAGGAGAAAATAAGCCTACTCCTTTAGTTTTGTTGTCAGAATTTGCCAGGTAAAACCTGGGAAATTTAGGGTGAATGAAGGAGGGGGAAAAGGCTTTCGGAAAATGTGTTTCTTGAAGAAACAGCATGTCTCTTTTTTGGTCATGGTAGTACTAGAAGATTTTCTGGCGTGTAATGGGCGAGTAAATCCCTTGAACATTGTGTGATGCAATGTGCAAGGAGGTTCTAGGTGTGGTAAGGTCAGCCATGGAGCAATCTAGGAGGTAATGCCAATGATCCCCAGTCACCCACCTTCCTCCTGGTGGATAATCTAGATCCAGGAGTGTGGGTAAGTCCATTGTAGTGCCTTCCTTGATCCTGCAGAGGCGCAAGATCACTAAGCAAATACTAAAGTTAGTACAAAACAGAGACAGATAGAAGATAAGTGAGAGAAAAAATAAGAGAGAGCCCAAAGGTTATGGGTGGAGTATGTCCATCATACCCCCAGAGACAAAATTGGTACCCCCCAACAAGTGGGGGATATCCTGACTAGGAGAGAGAAAATTCTGCAGCTCTATCCTATCCTATCCTCTCCTATGTAAAAAGAAAAAAAACTTGTATAAACCAGGAGGCATCACCCTCAACAACTGTAACATATGAACATTCAAAGGTCAAGCAAATGTAGGCATGACAACTGCTGGGGATTCAGGAAAGAAGGGATAAGATGCTGTTGGAAAGGGGTTGATCCCTCTAAAGGAGGATAGGGAACTCAGGCTTCCGGGGAAGGATGTGGGGTGGAAACAGGGAGCTCCAGAGTACTAAGGTTATGGGGTCCTAATAGCTAAACTACTGCCTGGTTACTGTTAGGGGGATAAGGACTATGAGTGCCCCCTGGGAAATTGTGTTGACAGCATACAAGACTAAGGGAAAACCGGGTCTAAAAAAGGTAAATAGTCCAGTTTCCTGCAAAGTCAAAATTATATAATGGAGAAGTTGTTCCTTAGTGATTGGTCCGAGGCTTAATTCAGTAAATCCAGGAGGGCCTCAAGGTATTCCATGTCCCATAAAGAAGAATACAGGTAGAGGGGCTAGTTGTAACCAGTCAGTATATAAGCAGTGTGATAAGTTGTGGGAGACAAGCTTGTTCAAGCAGAGAAACTGGAGCTCCGTGAGGTTGATGGATTTATAAGTCTAGGTGGGCAATAATGCCAAAAGGGCCAAATGGACCCAGTCCCAAAAAATGGGAATGAAAAGAGGTAGGTGAAGAAGTCCTTCAGATCAGGGGGGTATTCCTTCTTTGGCTTTTTTGGTTTTAGGCTTCTGCGCGCTCTCTTCATAACTTCTTCTTTACATTATAATAGTGCAGCTTAATCACAATAAAATAAAATAAAACCGCTGCGCCAACTCAAAAAAATTCAAGCCGCCAGCACTACCAATTAGACAAATTGTATGTGAAAATCAAAAGTGAAAAAGTGCAGCGCTATACCGTATTTACAATAGAAAATGCTTATATATATACAAATATAACATACAAGTATCTCTATGTGAGAGTATATCCATGTAAGTGACAACTCTTAAAAAAGTGAACAGAATAGACTTAGTATAAATGTGCTATTGTGATCTGATGTGACAATCTCAAAAACTTTGTATCCTCATAAATTATTCTAATGTAAAAGTGACCAATAAACATGGATGGGATCCAACTATCCTCATATAAGGGTAGGAAACAAAGAAATCATTGAATCAGTCTCTCAGGTTATAACCATTCAATAAATCAAGGTGATCTCAAACACATGTGTGTGGCTCTCATCTTGTTGGATACATATTCAAAAACATGGAGGTTCCTCTTGTATTCAAATCTGCGAGATGTGCATAAAATGCCCTTACCGGAACTGGTGGACTCACAGGCCGTTGGCGGTGAGTCATGCAGGCTTTTACCGTATAAACGGTATAGAGATATCTCCTCTCTTGGGGATGACTGAGATGTATCCCACCACTCTGGATTGGGCCGCGTCCTTCCGGAAGGAATCCCGTAGTCGCCCAGAGTACTCTACCGGATGTCGCTCACTTAGCAATCCCCATATATATTGAAAAAAGGAAAAAAAAGCTTCCACATAGTGTAAAATTCTGAGTAACAGGAGATTTTATAAAAAAATTTTCCAAATAAAAAACAAGTTAAAAATGCATAAAAAACTGGCGCAGTGAAATATAATGGCTGTCATAGCGTCACACACCCCAGTCCATCAGGTTAGGGGGGATCCCAGGGTCCTGTGGGCTCGATCAAACTCCATTTTGTGGGCTCGGATGTCTGCTTCTGGTATATCCGTAATGGTCTCAGGCAGTCCTCTGATTCTAAAATTGAGCCTTCTCGATCTGTTTTCAAGGTCGTCAATTTTGGCCATGGCCCCTTCTAGTTGGCCCCTTCTAGATGTAAATCTTGGATACGATCAGTGTTCTGGTTCACTCAGTCTATTGTGGCTTCCACTCTGTTTTCAATGGTCTTAATGTGAGAGCCCAAAAGCTGGAGATCCATTTTAATGTCAGAAGTAATTCTGGCTGCAGTCTGTCCAGCATCTCTGCAAATCTAGTGAACATGAGGGAGATATCACGGGGCTGAGAGGTGTTTAGCCCCATATCTTGATAAGTCACATTGGGCCTTGGTGATGCCGCAGCTGAGGGCGAGTTGGCTGTTTTGACAGAACACCAGCAAATGACTCCAACACAGTACAGCTAGAATTTAAAAAAACTTGTGTAGAGTCCCCCCAAAAGGCAGAAACTTTGAGTCTAGCATGGATTTTAAGGGAGCATCTAACACAAAAAATTCATGAGGTCCCCCAGGAATTCATGCCAGAACCATCAGGTTTGGTACAGATTTTAAACGTGACTCCTTGACAAAAAAACAAATGTGTGAGGTCCCTCTAAAAATCCATATCAGACTTTGGGGGGGAGGGGGGGGTTATAAGGCCTCTGCAAAGTTATATATATGTAGGTTATCATAGAAGGGGTTAAACTTTATAGTTATATATTTTGTAAACATTTTTTTAAGTACAAATGCAGTATGTATTAAGTCTAACATGCCTGCACTGTCACAAAACTTTATTTGTTTCTCAATTTTCAATTTCAGCCAATTAAATATTTTATGCATTTAAAAATCTGCCACTAAAGAAGACATTTATGTCTGCAGGTATTTTAATGATTCCACTAAATCTACTTATGGCCATCTGTTCTATTTCTTGTAATGACATTAACTGATAGACATCAGTCAGAATAAAATTAACTACAGCAGTTACCTGGATCAGATTATCATACTGAATAATATGTTTAAATATGTATGATTGATACCGCATTTATTAAGTTAAAGTAAATCTTTTGCTTAACTCTTAAGAAACCCATTCTAAGAGTCAAATAGTCACAAACTATAAACATAAAATAATAGAACAAACTTGTTACTATATCTAGCAAAAATGATGGCAAAAGATTTCCTTCAAATTTTATTAAAATAGAAAGACTATTCTATCCTTCAAATTTTATAACTTCAATTAAGTACATAATCGGTTCACTATGCTCTGCTGGTAAAATTTATCTTTTTTTTGTTTCCTCTTTCTTTTGTTTCATAAGATCATCATCATTATTTTGGGTTGTTTGGTGCCATTGGTTTTGATTCTTGTTTTATTTACTAGTGCAGTTATACTCCATACAGTGATTGTCGTATTTCATACGTGAAATGATTTTCTGCAAATACAAATATTGTTAGAAAGTAAATCTGTTGGGATATAACAAATAAACATTCTACAAAATAATAGAATATATCTATATCTATATATAGTAATAGATATAGATATATTCTATTATTTTGTAGAATGTTTATTTGTTATATCCCAACAGATTTGTATTCGCAAAAAACCATATCACGTATGAAATATGACAATCACTGTATGGAGTATGACTGAACTAGTAAATAAAACATGAAGAAAAAAACCACTGGCACCAAACAACAAAAAAGTAATGATAATTATAATATTTTGAAACAAAAAATAGAGGAAACTAGCAGAGCATAGTGAACTGATTACATACTTAATTGAGGTTATAAAAATTGAAGGAAATCTTTTGCCATAATTTTCGCTAGATATAGTAACATGCTTATTCTATTCTATTATGTTTATAGTGTGTGACTATTTGACTATATATATATATATATATATATATATATATATATATATATATATACACCACAAAACCCCAGACATACTGACCCCTTTGCAATAAACAATAAAAATATCATTACTGTATAAAGGTTTGTCAGTCATCATAGTACAGACAGAAAAACAGTAACAAAATAGCAAATATTTTAAAGTGATTGTAAAAAAAATATCAAACAGGTTTATACTTACCTGCTCTGTGCAATGGAAGAAGAGCACATCCCTGGACCTCCTCTTCACAGCTTCCCCGCCAGCATTCCTGGCTCCTCTACGGTGAGTGCCCCCTTAGGAACCCGCTTCCTATGGGGACACTCGTGCAGGATTGCTCCCGAGGCTTACTGCCTGCATCTATAGACGCAGACAATGGAACTTGTCCCCCACTCCCAATGGCTCCCAACTACTTTAGCAAAGCCAGTGAGACCAGGAAGTGAGGGGTAAGAAGAGCTGCTGAACGACAAAGGGTTGGATCGAATGAGGGCTCAGGTAAATAAAAGGGGGGATGAGGGGGGATATTAATGCCTAAAATTTTTTTAACTTAATGCAAGGAATGCATTAAGGTAAAAATGTTTAGGCTTTATAACAACTTTAAGTAATTAAGTAAAAATACACACAGACACACACATATAAACACCACTGTTTAAAGAGTATAGTTCTTTAATAAGGCATGACCAGCCAACAAGGTACAACATTACAGAATTCTATTTTTTCTGAAAAAAGTCTGGAAAATTAAATAATTAAATGAGTTCACATGCAAATTAAAATATATAAATGTAATGGTATTCGTATTGATGGTCCACAAGCCCAATACATTTCTACATTCAAAATTGAACTGCTCCAGTATATACAATAAATATTACTGAAAAAAATCAATGCAGGTATAGTGGATTGCAAAGTATAATGGTATAATTTGAAATGGTTAAACAATTATGTCCCAAGAAAGCAGACAGTTTTTCAGAAATTCACATAATGGTGCCCTCTTATGCCCCGTACACACGGTCGGATTTTCCGATGGACAATGTCCGATCGGAGCGTGTTGTCGGAAATTCCGACCGTGTGTGGGCGCCATTGGACATTTTCCATCGGATTTTCCGACACACAAAGTTGGACAGCAGGAGATAAAATTTTCCAACAACAAAATCCGATCGCGTCAATTCCGACCGTGTGTGGCCTGTTCCGACGCACAAAGTGCCACGCATGCTCAGAAGAAATTCCGACACGGGACAGCTCGTTCTGGTAAACTTAGCGTTCGTAATGGATAAAGCACTTTCGTTAAGGCTGCAATGGTTAAAATGGTTTAATACAGCGCACTCTCTTCTTCTTTATAATGTGACAAGAATTAAGTCGTTTTGATGCTCATATTCACACACACTTCTCACAAAGTTTTTTCGTTACTATTTATCGGGATTCCCTCAATATATTTTGATTTCTCACATCTGACAACATTTTTTTTTTTTTTTTGTTTTTTTACTTTAATGTAGAATCTTTTTTTGTGTTTCTCTTTTTATTTTTATTTTTTTTGGTGATTTTGATTTGTACTCCCGAAAATGTTTGTGTGTTTTTTGTGACAAGTTCCCACAACACCATTGATATGTTGTTCTATTTAATCTGTAGGAGATTGTTTGGTGTTGTTGTCCCTTGTTAATTTCACATTGTACTTTAGAAATGTACCTGAATCGTCACCAACAAACTGTCCTTTTTGGATGAAAACACACACAGGAGAGTAGAATTTACCGAAAAATATTTTATTAAGGGGTCACAACTATAAACAAAGAGGGAGGCAACGCTGGAGAAACTGCAGAAGTGGGCGAAGCCTTGGACCCCCGGGGCAGACATCAATTATTTAAAAGCAAAATTGGTGGCCTGAGGAGTCCTTATCTAAGGGAGGGCAGTCTGGTCCAGAAGTCCCAGAGATCCGGAAAGCAGCAGATGACATCTGTGTCCCCAGGCTGTGGTCATACAAGAGACTGCAGCTTTTGTCAGACCAGACTGAACCCAGGGCCATCACTCTTTGGTCTTCCTTCCACGCTTCCTTACAGGCTTTGGCTGTGGTGGTGGAGTTGTGGCAGCAGGAGGAGGAGGATCGTCCCTCTCCATGACATCCGTCTTGTGTGTCAGTTCCCCACTCTCCCCCTTATGTAGGACTTTATAAATCAGGTCCTCAGAAATCTTGCGTTGGCCCTCCTGCATGCCCTGCAATTTGGTGGCAGCCATGCAGGCAAAGGCCTCTTCAGGACTGGGGAAGGCTCTGAGGGACGCCGAAGCCTCCTGGATCAGCCTGTACGCTGAATCCTGCACAGGACTGGGAGTGGCCTTCCTGGCCCTTTTATATGGCAGGCGGAGGGGAGGGACCTGAGACTCAGTCAGGCTGCGACTGGTCCCTGGCTTCTCTTGGCTGACACTTAGCCCCGCCTCCTCCTGGCTGCCACTAATCCCCGCCTCCTCCTGGCTGACACTAATAATCCCCGCCTCCTCCTGACTGCCACATTCCACAGCCTCCTCCTGGCTGAGGTCTTCCTGTGTATGAAAAAGGGACATAGTTTTAGTATTGTTTTCATCAATCACACACAATTTTCACCTCCTGACTGCTGCAAATTCAATGTTAACAAATATAACAGACTATCCTTCTAAACCCAGCATTTTGCATTCTTGTCCCAATTTTGGGTGCCCACTACTGTCTATTGATATGTAAAACACTTTTTTCAAGCAGCAATTAGTGTTCAATAATAACATCTAGTAAACATCATTTATTTATTGACCAGAAATCTGTAGAAGAATGCTATACCTGACTCAAGCTGGGCTCCTCCACTTCTTCCTGGCTGGAAGGCCCAGGTTGGACATCGGAAGCCTCAGCTGGTATGGAAGGAAGAGTGGAAGGACGAGTGGAGAGGGATTCCCTGACTTCAGTGTGGTCTGACAGAAATCGCAGTCTCTCATAGTACCACAGCCTGGGGACATAAACGTCATCTGCTGCAGCTCCGGACCTCAGGGAATCCGTGACCTTCTTGCGCTCCCTAAGATAAGTGCTCCTCAGGCCACCAATTTTAGCTTTCAAATAGGGGATGGTTGCTGTGGGGACCACCGGCTTCACCAATTCCAGCAGTTTCTCCAGCGCTGCCTGCCTCTTCTGTTTGTGGTTATAGTGGGGGTGTCTCACCTGCCACAGACAGGGCAGCTCTCTGTACTTGTCAATAAACAGGGGCAGGAAATTGTGGTCGTTGAACCCATCCATTTTCTCTGCAAGACACAACACAAGACAAACCCTAATGTCAGGCCAAACTCCCCTAATCTTGTTACAATATAGGCTTCCATTTCGAAGCAGTATAGGCCCAAGTTTAGATCCTACCTTCGTTAGCACGATCGGCGTCTCCGATGCTCCTTCCTCCGCTCACAGATCGTACGTAAGACGCGCGCGTTACGATTTATACACACTGCGCATGCGTATAACTCCGCCCGCCCCTGACGTTCTTTCTATTCTATTCCCCGCCCCTTTTCGTTCGGCGCAGTGGAGGAAGAGCACATGGCGGATAGACAGCAGGATCGTGCTAAGTACAGCAACGAGGAGGAGGGGGAGGAAAGGCCGGAGCCTGAAACGTCCCGATCCAGAAGGAGATTAAAGGACTCAAATATGTCCTTTGGGGAGATGTTGGAGATGGTGGACATCCTGAAGAAGGCCGACTATGATGGAAAGTATGGGCCTTACCCCAACCCCAATGTCAGAAAGGCCAAGATCATGGCGAAAGTGGTCAGGAGTCTGCACCGGAAATTCGGGGTACGATGATCGAAAGATCAGCTCAGGAAGCTGTGGTCGGACCTGAAATTACGAGAACATGAGCAGTACATAAAGATCCGGAGAGTGCTGCAAAAAAGTAAGTAGTTGTGCTGTGTTCCTATTGTTCTTGTGTTTATTACGTTCGTGCTGCTCCATGTGCTTTTAGGAACTGTTGTACAGTTTAAAATGGCAACTTTCATGTTCATGGGCACATTATTCGTTCGGATCACACATTTTTTTTTCGGACTATAAAATACCATTATTTAGCCCATATGCATTTGGCCACCATTTTGAGGCCCTATACTTGTCTTCAAAGAATTGGGTTGTGTAGATGGCTTTGTTACTAGAATGAAATGCAAACTAGATTGTGTGTAAGGAGAGGACACTGAGCAGCTGTTTTCACATCTGGACACTGGAGCACTAGTGTGGGACACAAGAACACCATTTTTATTAGGGGGGCCACACAGGTGCTCCAGTGTATACTATAGGGGGGGATACATCTGTGAAGCTTGTACCAAACAGGTAAAGTATTGCAGCTTGACAAAGGACACTAAAAAAGCTACATCTTGGAACTCTGCTAAAATAGACAATTGTACCCCACTTCCAAGCAATGTTTCATCTTTATAGTTCTGCCATCAAATATCTGTGTGCTAATTATACCATTTTTGTTTTACATAGGGGAGAAAAGACTCGGAGGACACCCCTCATCCGAGGAGAACAGAGCCCCCCCCCCTCTGGAAGAAGGGGAAATCCCACCAACACAAGATGAGCAGGAGGAAGAAGACGTGGTGGAACTAGTCACCACAACAGGTGAGTGTCTGCGACCACAGGCTCAGATAAGAGATGGATGGCGGCATTTTTTTTAGACCTAATTTATTTTGTGTTTCCTCTCTTTTTAGGTGATCGTGAGGTTGTGGATCCAGATCCTTTCACATCCGAAAGTGCCCAGATCCTGATCGGGGAGATCATGGGGTGTAATTTACAATTGGAAAACATCAAGCAAAACATCAATGATGTTATTCCCAAATATAAAAACTTCATTGATGTTTTGGAGCGAGTTTAAAGCCCCTCCAAATCACTTTCTTCTTTTGTCTGCTACAATGTGCTAAATGTTTTTGTGATTTTGCACAAAGCCAAATTTGGAGGATGCACACAATGTGTCAACATGTGCTATCTGCCATCACGGGAGATCAATGGACGCGTTTTGGGGGTGCAACCCCTTCCTCAATTATAAAGTAGCGGTGAGGAAGGGCTTTCTCCCCCAAAACACGTCCCTTGATCCCCCCTGATGGCAGATAGCACATGTTGACATTGGGAAATTTGTGTGCATCTTCCAAATTTGGCTTTTCCAGGGGTGATTTCCCCCCATCTGAACCCAATATCAAACACAGTTCCTAAATACTCATGTCTGATATTGCCTTCAAGTTCTACCAAATGTGAACTTTGTAAGATCAAGATTTGTGTCTTTCTTGTGGGTTTTACACAGGCCTGTTTTCTATAAAATGCACATTTTGATTTTGGATAATGACACCACAAAAATTGTTATACAACAAACATGTTGGTTTGTCAGAAAAACCTTTGGTAAATGCACATGTGATTGTGCAGGTATTAAAAAGATTGCTCATCAAGAATGTGTGGATTATTGTCTCAACGCTACAACACTTTTGGGGTGATGTAATTGTTGTTTTATGAGAAAATGGGGGTAATTTCCTAAGGGGAAATCCACTTTGCACTACAAGTGCAGTTTCAGTGCAGTTGCAAGTGTACTTGTAGTGAAAAGTGTCTTTGCATTTAGTAAATAACAGCCAACAGTGCTTTGTATAAGGTTACACAATCACGACATTTTCTGCACTCCACACATTTCTGTCAGGGTCAGCTAAAACAAACACAAGCAGTAAATGTCCACAAAGAAGAGCCTGGGGGGAGATGCCTGTCGAGAACTTGAGGTCCTGCAGGCTTCTCCCTGTGGCCAAATACCGCAGGGTAGCAACCAACCTCTGCTCCGGAGTGATGGCTTGCCTCATGCAGGTATCCTGCCTGCTAATATAGGGGGTCAGCGAAGCCAACAAACGGTGAAACACGGGGTCCGTCATCCTGAGAAAGTTCCTGAAATCATCAGGATTATTCTCACGGATCTCACGGAGCAAAGGCATATGAAAGAACTGGTCACGCTGAAGCAACCAATTCTTGGTCCATGAACTCCTCCCCACCCTGTTCATGGACTGGACTTGTGTCAAGGTCAGGACCCCAACACCAAGCCCCCGCACAGCACGAACTCTACGAGGAGTACGCATACGAAACATGGCTAGAAAACGGTCGGCTGCTCAGAACGAAGTAACAGAACGCACTGAAGAACAGCAAGGCCTGTGAAGAGCGACCTGAAAAACAGCAACGAGCGGACAAGATCGCACAGAAAACTCCGATACGAACTGACTGCACGCACTGAAGAGCAAATACAAACCCACAAGCACAAACTGAACGGCAGAAAACGATCTGAAAGCCACGAGTCTGAAAAAGCGCGAATCGTCTCTCACCAAACTTTTACTAACACGAGATTAGCAAAAGGAGCCCAAAGGGTGCCGCGCTTGGTTCTGAACCGGCCTTTTCTAGTCTCATCGTACGTGGTGTACGTGACCGCGTGGTTGTCGATCGGAAATTCCGACAACTTTGTGCGACCGTGTGTAGGCAAAACAAGTTTGAGCCAACATCCGTCGGAAAAAATCCTAGGATTTTGTTGTCGGAATGTCCGAACAAAGTCCGACCGTGTGTACGGGGCATTAGAGTGGATTCTAGAGCAAAATCATGAATAGCTGTGGACGACCCAATGGAATATTGTATATAATAAAAGATTTTTTTTTTCCAAAATTCAAGCAGCCCCAAGAATATGATTGAAAACATATATTGTAATGTTAACTTGATATGCTATCTTATATCCTCAGATTGCATAGATCACACAGAAATAAAACTACAGTTTGAGCAACCAGATAAACTAACCATCCTTCTGCAGTCTTCTAAGCAAGAAGTGATTATAAACAGCTACAAATAGCCAAGCAGCATTATACACAAAGTAAAAGATGACTGACTCCTGTCTTTAAACACGATCAGCCCCACAATGGTATAGTGAATAGCAAATATTTTTTTTTTTTTAACAGAAAAATTTTATAAACAACTCAGCATTACATCGCAGAATAATTTAGAACATTCACAGTACAGAGGAGAATAATAGTACAATCAACCTTCAACCTGTAGTCTTTGTTTATCAGATATTCCAGTTGTGCAGATATCAGAAATATCACTTAACAGTACACCTTATTGCATTATAGTGTCATATCATCGTAGATAAATCTACATAAGTAACCATTTACAATCCAGCCTGATAAAGAGGGGGAAGGGTGGTGGAGGGGGAGGCGGGGGGGGGGGGAAGGGGAGCGAAGGAAAGGCAAGAGGGGGGGGGAGAGGGAACGGGCCCAGAGGGAACAGTCAAAGAGACCTAGGAGTTCCTCCAATGAGTATCACAACATAATAATTATGGAGTAGGGGGTTCCGGGACCCCAGAGGCATCTACCCAAGAGGACCAGATCTTATCGAATTTACCTGGACATTGCCTACTTTCATATGTCAGTCTATACAGGGGAAGTACAGGGGAAGTACCATGTTCACCGACCTTTTTCATGACTCCAAAGTAGGAGGCTCCGCCTTTTTCCATACCATTAAGATTTCATGCCTAGCATAATATAATGCAAAGGTAAGACACAGTTTACTATATCTGTCTCCCTCAAGATCTTCCAGATGTAATAGTATCTGAGGATCGACCGGTACACTAAACCCCGTGACATTGCTCAGTGTGGAGGCTACTGCTGACCAAAAGGGTTTTAGTTTGGGACAGTACCAGACCATGTGCCAAAACGTGCCCACCTCCTGCCTGCATCTCTGACAATTGGGATCCCTTTGATCGTAAATGCGCGCCAGTCTCTGTGGGGTGAAGTACGCTCTGTGTAGGAACTTAAATTGAATGAACCTATCTTTCGCCGCAATCATGGAAGGAATGTAGGAGAGCAAGCACTCCTTCCATTCCTCTTCATCTAGGGAAGGGATATCAACTCTTCATTTTTCCCATGTCTTAGTTAGTTTAGTGTCATACTCTACTGTAAGGTATAGCTATAATGTTGAAAGTGGCTTCCCCATCACACTAGAAATCAGGAGTCATTCAATGGAGTCTGGTTCCAAAATAAGGGGTGCAGGGAACTGAGCTTCAAAGGCATGCTTTAGCTGCCAGTATCTAAATTGGAAGGAATATGGGACAGCATATGATTGCCTCAGGGCCTGGAAAGTCTTAAGTCTACCGTCCTGAACTATATGTTTTAGTGTGAGGATACCCTTTTTTGCCCAGATAGAGGGGTCTGGTATACTGTGAAGGTGAGGGAGCATGGGATTGCCCCATAGGGGCATATGAGGTGAGATATGATTAGATTTCCCATATATCCTCCTAGCCTCCTGCCAGACCCTTACAGTGGTTCGCATCGGAGTTGTCATGGCAGGACTAGCCCGAAGTCCACGGAACGGAAGGTTGCTCAGGGCTGCAAAAGAACCCAAAATGGCTGCTTCGAGAGTGACAGCAGGATTCTGTGCGGGCTGGGAGAACCACCACCTAATCGTAACAAGAACAGCTGTCCAATAATAAATTTGGAAGTTCGGTAATGCCAGTCCTCCCCCCGATAGCGGGAGATATAGGATCTGCTTGGCCACCCTGGGTGGCCTCCCAGCCCACACAAAGTGTATCAGCAGACTCTCCAACCTTCGGAAGAAGGCCCTGGGAATATGTATGGGTGTGTTGCGGAAAAAGTATAAATATTTGGGCAGGTAGATCATTTTTAGCAGACTTACTCTGCCAACCAGGGTCAATGGAAGGGTACGCCAGGAAGCACATTTGGCCGTTAGCTGTGTCATAAGTGGTCGCAGATTGTTGTCCATATAATCCTGGACTTTACCACTTTTTTTAATTCCTAGGTACTTGAAGTCCTCCACCCATTTAAGCTGCGTGTGCGGGACCCTAGGGGTCGATGGGTGGAGCGGAAACAATATCGACTTATTCCAGTTGACACGGATCCCCGAATACCCGCCGAATCGGTTGATCTGACCTAGTGCCGTCTGCAGGGAGGACGACGCGTCCGCCAAGTAGAGCAGAGCGTCGTCCGCATACAGCGAAATCTTCTCCTCGATTGGGCCCACCTGAAGACCCCTCACATCGGGGTCAGCTCGCAACAGTATAGCCAGGGGCTCCATCGCCAGGGCAAATAAGCCCGGGGAGAGGGGACACCCCTGTCTCGTACCCCAAAACAATTTAACCTTCTCTGATAGACAACCGTTGGTGCGTATTCTGGCTGAAGGAATATGATGTAGCATGCGGAGCCATTTCGTAAAACCCGGGCCAAACCCAAATCGCGAGAGCACCTCCCATAAGTAGCCCCACTCGACAGAGTCAAAAGCCTTTTCCGCGTCGAGTGAGGCTACCAATCCCCTGAACGTCGCATCTGCCCTGTCTATATGAGTATAGAGACGTCTGATATTAATGTTGTTACCTCTCCCGGGCATAAAGCCTGTTTGATCCCTGTGAATCAGGGCAGTGATAACTAGATTAAGCCTATTGGCCAATACTTTTGCCAGGACTTTTGCATCCACATTCAGGAGGGATATGGGGCGATACGAGGAGCATAAAGTAGGATCTTTCCCTGGCTTGGGGATCACCACTATGATCGCCTCACTCATTGTATCTGGGAGTTTCTCGAGGCACGTCGACGCAGAGAAGAGGCCCTGAAGCTTATCCACTAGCTCTGCAGTGTATTGTTTATAAAATTCTACAGGTATACCATCAGGTCCCGGTGTTTTCCCTGTCTGCATTGATTTGAGTGCCTGGAGTATTTCTAAGGATGTAATTGGGGCGTCAAGTTTATCACGATACGTCACCGTAAGGGTTGGGATATCAATATTATCTAAGTATGTTACCAGATCCTCCTCCCTAAATTCTGCCCTGGACGTATAGAGGGATTTGTAGAACTCCGCAAAACAGCTATTGATCTCCTCCGGTGTGTGGACTATCTGTCCCGAGGAATCCCTGATGTGGGAAATGCTCAACCCTCCCGCCTGTTCCCTGGAGAGCCATGCCAACAGACGGCCCGCCCGCTCCCCCTGCTCAAAAATCCGTTGGGATTGAGCCAACATTTTTTTCTGGGTAAGAGAGGTACGAAGACGAACCACCTCCGACATCATATGTTGTAATTGTGAATAATGTATCGGGTCACGGGTACGAACAAAGAGTGCCTCTGCGCTACTTGCCTCCCTCTCAGCCCTTACCAACTCTGCCCTGCGCTCCCTACGGACTTTGGCTATGATGGTCTGATAGTGTCCCCTCATCGTGGCCTTGAAGGCATCCCAGACGACCATGGGGTCAGCCAAGCCTACATTTACCACCCAAAAGTCAAGCAGTTCTGTTCTGAATTGGGAGTCCACATCCGTGTCTGAAATCCAAAACCTCGAGAGCCTCCATATCTTGTCTACAGGACCCAGTGAAAGGTCCAGTGACAATAACAGAGGAGCATGGTCAGAGATTCCTCTAGGGAGTATTTGTATATCTGTGACCCGCGGGAGGACCGGGCTTCCCGCAAAGACTAAGTCTATTCGGGAGAACGTCCTATGGGAGGCCGAATCGCATGTGTATGCCCTGGTCTGGGGGTGTCTCCACCTCCAGACATCAGTCAGGCCATATGTATCTGCCCACTCAGTCAACCCAGGGTAATGATATCCCGCAGACGCCAGTCTATCAAGATCCGGATCAGGGACCATATTAAAATCACCCAATATGATATTTTTATCTGATGCAAATTCGGCTATCTTACCGGTGATCTGATTTAGCACCAGCAAGGAAGCCGGAGGAGGCAAGTATAAACCCACAATAGTCCACGTCAGAGAGTATATTTTAGCATGGATGATGACATAACGACCATCAGGGTCCAGGGCCAAATCCAGGAGCCGGAAAGGAAGAGACTTCAGTACCAGGATAGTAACACCCCTGGAAAAACTGGAGTGTGTAGAATGGTAGTGATAGCCCACCCATGGTTTCTTGAGGGCCAGAACCCTACTACCTATTAAATGCGTTTCCTGTAACACACATATATGAGGGTTATAAGCTTTAATAAATTGGAACACCAGGGAACGCTTGACCGGGGAATTCAGTCCCCTAGTGTTCCAGGAAATGATGTTAAGGGAGGACATGGTTACTCAGAATAATAATAATTTTAGGATCAGTGTAGGTCACGGCACCTGAATTGGACCCCCAGACCTATAACGGACACACCTGAAAACATTGCAATGCTGATGAGTCCATTTTTTTAAAACAAATGTAAAACAAAAACAAAACCAAACTGAAAACAGCCCAACATTTAACGTAAATTAAAATAGCCCCTTTAGGGGAACTTTATCCACCCCCCACCCCCCCAACCCCCCCAAACTGAGGTGGGTTTCAATCCCAAACCAATTCAGCTCGCCGGCTGCAATGAGGGGTCCATGGAAGAGGCGAGCCTAGCCCCCCGAGACTTCTCATGGGCTGGTAAGCAGCAGTTCAAGCGGTCCTTCAAATGTGAGAACTCCGCTAATGGGTTATAACAGGCTGTGAGGTGTTAAAAGTCAAACAGAGAAAAAGTAAACCATATTGCGACCCCACAGTAAAGTCGATCCATCGTGAAAAGGATACCAAGAACAGGAACTTTAGTAAACCCCAAGGGGATATGTAGGCATCAAGAAGCTTCATATCTCAACAGTCTCCTGACCAAAGTCTTTGGCAGGGGCATTAACTTAGAGTTTCCTGATAGGGGATAGTTAGTTACCCCCCTCAAGTCTGAGCACACCATGGGGTTAAACTGGGCACAACCCGTGCAACAAAACTAATTTATCCATGGAGCAGTTCGTACGTGAACTCAGACCTGGTCCCAGGTTGTTATGATTAAACAATGAAGAGGACGTTCGGCATATACCAGTTAGTCGGTCAGCGGATCCGTGGCAGAGAGTCCAGCCAGGCAGAGGCCTCTCTCGATGTGGTGAAAAATCGTGTCGTCTCGCCATCTTGGACCCTCAAGTGAGCAGGGAAAAGTACACTATAGCGAATGCTGCGTGATCTCAATGCCGCCTTAACCTGTTCAAACGATTTCCTGAGTTTTTGGGTCTCCACCGAATAGTCAGGAAAAAATCATCAATTTAGTATTCTGGAATCTTAGGTCCCCAACATTTCTGGAGGCGCGAAGAACTTCATCCCTATCTCTAAAATTAAGGAGACGAAGTATGAAGGTGCGAGGAGGGGATCCAGGAGGCCCTGGTTTAGGTGGTATTCGGTGTGCCCTCTCGACTGTGTAGTAGGGTGACCATCGGACCTCCGGCAGGAGATCGCGCAGTAAGCCTTCTATGAAGGAGGTAGGGTTGTTTCCCTCCGCCCCCTCCGGTAAACCGATAATGCGAAGATTATTGCGCCGGTTTCTGTTCTCCGCATCTTCGGCTCTGTATTCTAGGGCTTTTACTTTGGTTTGAAGCGTACGGAGTGTTACTCCATGTTCCGCCGTGATGTCTTCAGTGGTGCTCAGTCTTTGTTCCGTCTCGGTAACTCGTGACCTAATTTTGTCTATATCTTGGCGGATTAGACCCATATCTAGCTGGACAGCCTCAATTTTTGTAGTTAACGAGGATTGGCAAGTTGCAATGGCCGCCATGACGTCCGCCAGCCAGGGGGGACGAGAGTCGTCCGTCTCCATGATGCTTGTCTGTGAAGCTCTATGTGCGCTATGTATAGTGTGAGCCCCCGGAGTGGGAGAGGTGGGGGTCTGAGGGAAGTCCGACTGTGGCGGAAAGGCTAACCTTTTGCCCCCTTTGCTGTATTTTGCACAAGAAGACCTGCGCCTCATTCAGAATGTCAAAGCCCTGGTCTGGGCAGTAGTCAGTGGGTGGTTGGGGGAGCCCGTCCGGGGGTTCAGGGGTATGCAGGCAGTCTGTGTAGAGCGATACGTGCCCCCCAGAGAATCTACCCCCTCACCTGCAGAATGAGTAAGACCGGGGGTATCCTCCTCCGACTTCCACAGGCCCACAGGATCTTGCAGTTTATCCTCAGTGTGTCCCACCCAGGGTATCAGGGGTAGAGAAGGTTTGGGGTCTGCAGCACTGACCTGGTAGAAGCCTCCTGACTTCTCAGGGTCCCCTCCTCTAGGCCTCTGGTGTCAGTTACTCTTCTGGCCTGTCCGTCAGCCCCGGATCCTCAGGAAAGGCCGCGGTTGTGGCCTAGCTGTCTGTAGGGGGTGAGGAGAAGAGCAGGGCCGAGTCAGCAGTTATGGCCAGGCCTGATTCTGTTGATAGGCCTTCATCTGTGGTCTGCAGTGGGCTGTGATGCTCCACCGGAGCGCCGATCGCGCCGGGGTCCCTTGAGACGCGGCCCGCCAGGAAAGGCCGCGGCTGCGGCCTAGTATCCCGGTGTAGGCTGGGAGCGTCTGACGGGCCCTGATCGCGGCCCCAGAACAAAAATTCTCCTTCCCCTTCAAGAGGCCGTAAATCTGTAGACCCCCCACAGGCAACAGGTATGCGGGAGTGGGATTTTTAAAGCCGATGGATCCGGATTTAGTATTTGCGATGTGCGGAGCTCTCTAAAAAGTAGCCGCTCACATCGCTATCTTGGCCACGCCCCCGAATAGCAAATATTTTTACTTTTAATGAATCACACAGCAATATATCCATAGGTAAAATAGTCAAATAATAGTGCCTCGCAGAAAAAAGACAAATTCTCTTTGCAATCATTAGAGATGATCTGAACGTACGTACCTGTGTTTGGTTCATTGAATATTACTGCAGTACAGGTCCGGAATCGGAACACATTAAAATCAATGGGAGCTGAGCATTCATTTTCAGTAATGCCCATCTTCTAAGCTAAAAGTCAAGGGATCGGCAAAAAAGGGACATGAGGGCTTGGTACTGAACCGGGTGACATGTACCAAAGAAGAAAAAATGCCAAAAAATAATCGTTCACCTGGGAGAGGCCATTTTAAAGAGGCTCAAAGAACAACACAAAAAGTATGCCATTCCTTTAAATAACATGCTGTCGGTCTTTGTAGTTTTTACATTCACAGAACTCTGTTAATGAATGATGCGGCTGGGTGGGTGGAGCCCCACACGGCTGCCTTTTTTAAAATTGTGACAGCAAGTGTGGGGAGAGGATCCCGCAGGGGCTGCTGCAACAGTAACATGCTACATGTTACACCCCGAATATGGGTGTAACATGTTATGAAAGGTAAACTTATCCTTTAATTCTTTAAGTAAAAAAATGAAAAGCAAAGAATAAAGAACAGCCCAGGCTAAACCATTGCTTATTGCAGCCACAGAACAAAAAGTAAATAGGATTCTGAAATGGAGGGTGTCTCAGTTCTGTGAATGTAGGTAATGGAGTTGAGGGGTAAAATATTTAATTAAATTTGAGTTTTTATATAAAATAAGTAAATATGTTGTGTCAAAAATTCACATGATCCACTCTAGATCTTGGTATCAAGGTTTTAATCTGCTGAATGAATATGTACATCATCAAAGAGCCAACAAAGAGCAACATCACTTTCAAAATGTGGCCAATAATTATGACATACACCAGATTTTTTTCACTTTTCTGGTGCTACAAAAGGTGTACCTTCCCTAAGTGGGCTGGTGACTTGCCACCCCATTTTCCTGTGAACTCTTTACTCATTCACTGTGATACAATTATTTGATAAATGAAAACCCACATTAAAAAAAAGACCCAAGCCCTAAATAAACAAAAATATAAATAAATGAATCCACTGTAATCAAATAGTAAGAATCAAGTTCCATATGTACACCCACCACTCCAGAGTCCTCTAGCTTGTCTCCAATTACAAAGACGTGAATAGCAGGGAATACTAACAGCTTGTATGCAAGAGATAAAGTTCTACTTAAACTGATAGTGTAGCCACATCAACATAACAGGAAGAACTAAAACTGTGTAAAGCAAAAGAACAATGACATTGTTCACACCACTAATACATTATTATTATTATTATTATTGATTTATATAGTGTCAAAATTTTGCACAGTGCTTTCAACATGAGGGCATTAAAGCATATTTATGGGCAAAATTTAAAATCATACTATATATTAATTTCCACATTGTATTTCAATTATTTATAGCCTCCTCCTATTAATCTGAATGATTTTGAAGTTTCTAAACTTACTTTGTGAAGATACCCACAAGTTTACTTCCTTGAATTCTGTGACATATATTCACTATGCCCCATGCTGTGAGTAGGTACTGCTGTGTCACACATTTCACAGAGCCTGCCTCCTGAACTAGAGAGTTGTTCAGAGGAGGAGTTTCAGGAGACCATGGGATATGTAGTCCTTAGAAATTGAAAGCAAACAGAGGAATCATGGAACTTGTGGAAAGAGATGGCCAGCATACATGCAGTACTCAAAACATGGAGAAAGATTTTTAAAGCGGGGGTCCACCTATCTATCGTTTTTTTTTTTTTTTGAGTTCATTCACAAACTTTTCTTCTCAGCATTACATACTCACATATTGTGTGTAATATGTCCGCCTGTGTCAAATTTAGTCGGAAAGAATAACTTATATTATTCACTGCAGGCGGTTTCCATCTTCATTGTGGGCATTTGAAGCCCACAAGCATTTATTTCCTAGATGTGGTGAATGCTGTGCTCCCAGCATTCACCGTTCATTCCCGCACATGCTCAGTGGCATCCTGGGAAGCCTGAGACTAGCTCCCAGGAGTCTGGGAGAGGCTAGAACCAGCCTACTCCCACGGGAGGAGAACCAGGAAGTGCAAAGAAGAATAGAAAAATAAAAGGTAATTACGGCGATTTAAATTTTTTTAAACGGCATGTCAGCATCTAGGCAAGGAAGAGAATACATACAGATATTGTTCAAAATTTGGGTGGAACCCCGCTTAGAGTAAGCTTATGTTGAATTATCAAAAATAACCAGTATTGGTATAGCTATTAGAATGCTGATGTTATAAATTGAATGTGCATGCTGTGACCATAGATCAGCATGATCAGCACGATAACACTGAGATTATGTAACTATGGATATTGCACTCACTCAAGTATTACATAATTGGCAGGCTTATCACAGTCAACAGTAGAACTAGTGATCAGTACAGTTCAAAAAGGTTTCACTTAGATTTAAGCACAGCAACACGCACAAAATAGTCCAAAAATTTAAAAATACCAAACTGTTTTGCTCAAATACATGGAATCAGCAGAGTAGCATTTTTGTGATGGAGGGTCATCAGGCTTTGCTCCTCACGATTGATACTACATCACAGAATTACATAATTCATGTTGGACATTGTTTATTTTATTCATATTATTTTTCTATATGGTCTGTTTTTTTTCTTTTATACTATGTACCTCATACTTTGGTAATATAGGGAGATGGGCCAGATATCTGGGAGGAAGAAATTATTTTAACCACTTGATCTCCGGAAGGTTTTACCCCCTTCATGACCAGGGTATTTTTTGCTATTCAGCACTGTGCTACTTTAAGTGGCAACTGTGTGGTCATGCAACACTGTACTCAAATTACATTTACATCATTTTTTTCCATACAAATAAAGTATTCTTTTGGTGGTATTTAATCACCACTGGGTCTATCATTTTTTTTATTATATAAACAAAAATAGACTGAATTTATTTTTTAAAAATAAAATATATTTTCTAGTTTCTATTATAAAACATATTAAAAAAATGTTAAAAAAAAATCTGATTTCATAAAAAAATAGGCAAAAAATGTATTCTGCTGTCTTTGGTAAAAAAAAAAAATCCCAATAAGTGTATATTAATTGGTTTGTATGAAAGTTATAGCATCTACAAACTACAAACAAAAAATATATATACTGGAATTCACGCAGCTATAGTTGCTTTATTGTAATGGCGGTGATTAACGAATTATGGTGGGACTGTGATAGGGTGGTGGGCAATCTGGTGCTAATAAACACTGGCTAGGAGGGGCACTAACTGACACTGACATTGCTAGTGACACTAATGCCCTGTACACACGATAGGATTTTCCGACAACAAAATCCATGTTTTTTTTCTGACAGATGTTGGCTTAAACTTGTCTTGCATACACACGGTCACACAAATCTTGTTGGAAATTCCGAACATCAAGAACGCAGTGACGTACAACACGTACGTCGAGCCGAGAAAAATTAAGTTCAATAGCCAGTGCGGCTCTTTTGCTTGATTTCGAGCATGCGTGGAACTTTGTGCGCCGGAATTGTGTACACACGATCGTAATTTCCGCCAACGGATTTTGTTGTCAGAAAATTTGAGATCCAGATCTCAAATTTTGTGTGTCGGAAATTCCTATGGAAAATGTCCGATGGAGCTTACACGCGCAAGCTCCCATCGAACATTTTCCGTTGGAAAATCCTATCGTGTTTACGGGGCATAAGACAGCGATCAGTGATAATGCTGCACACTGACACAACTTCACTAATGTACTAATGACACTGGCTGGGAGGGGGTTAACATCTAGGGGCAATCAAGGGGTTAACTGCATGCTTAACAATGTGTGCTTATTTTACTTACTAATCTGGCTATTTTTTCTCCCTGCTTTTCAGAAAGAAGAAACAGCTAGATCACTGTTCCTATGTACACAGAGTTCTGTATGTTTGTAAACACAAAACTCTGTGTGTAATTGGAAATCATTGGCTGAAATCTACTGACAAACTCATGCTGTATCCAACTACATCACGGGTCGACAGGGGGTGCGCAAATGCATGCCCCAAACCCAGAAGAAGGTCGGTCATGTGCATGTACTGTGCTTGTACCTGCTGACTGCTTGCAGTATATTTACTGTTAGTGTTCACCACGTGGTTAAAGGGGACTTAATGATTTCGATGAGCAGGCCTCCACATCCACCAGGCTAAGGATGTGGAGAAGAAGCCTGTGTCTCTATCAACATGAGCATATAGGTGCCTTGCCTGGAGATGAGGGAAGCTTTGCCATCCCACTGGCATGGTGCCTTCTCAATGTTGAAAGCATTTGACTGGTATTGTTCAGGAAGGGAGATGGAGAGCATGGTCGCTGCACCCCCTCACTCTGGGCCAGCAAGGCTTCATACCTGAATAAGGGTCTAGTATGGATTGTGAGAGGAACTCAACATCATTTTATTCTTAAAGCAATGGTACACATTTTTGGACACTTTGTCTCTTTAAGAAAAAAAATTATATGGTTCCCAGACTCTGAAGGCCCATTTTGGAATATGCCAACATTGATGGGTGAAGCCTGAATCTTTAATAGGTCCAGCATCATGAGCAAGGTATTACAGGGTCTCCTTGTGTATTTACACTAGTTCCTGGCTTATATTAACACAGTCCGCAGTGGGTATCATATTATGTGCTTTCATAGGCAGAGGATTTGAATGTTATTCACTTCATTGTGGTAACCCCTACCATTTTGTCTCTAATATTTCCCTGCACAGCCAATTGAAATTTTGTCTTTTTTCTCTTTTTTCCAGATCAGTTCCAGGATGATGAGGTAGCATCATGCTTTCTGCATGATACTTTCCCACCTGACTTTCCCACAGCACATTACAGTCCTGCTGCCAACTTCTACAGAGACACAACCACAAGAACACAGCCAAGTGTGGGTTCTATATCTAAACATGCACAACCCTATCTATTCTGCACTCCATAACCATGAGTACCCCACTTGGTATCCCCTTACTTAGCAATGGTGGATCACAGGTGCATTTACAAAAGGACCAAATATCATGCAATTTTTTGATGGCCTACAGGAAACTATTGCTCAGTCATAGCCTTTCCTTTGTTTGGCAGTAATGTCCTCTGGCTCCCCATGCAACAGCCAGTTTAACAAAGGCAGATCTTTACCACTATATTTGAATTTTTTGGAAAACACTCAGCACTTCTAGAACCTATAGTTTCCAGAGTTCAGAATTGCTACATGTCCTCTATTCTCCCTGATCCTGTTCAGGATTCAGAAGTGGAAACTCTTTTCCCTGAGGATATAATTGACGAAAGTATTGAAGACCCTGATTTTTTAGCAGAGTTTGCAAGTGATTTTACTTCCCCTGCATTTTACGAAGTACAAGTTGCAGCTTCATGTCAATGCTCTCTGCTGTGGACCCACTAATTGATGCCTTTGGCTAACAGCACCTGACTTTCCACAGCTAAAACAAGCCCCTATGGACACTAATGTAAACACAATAGATTTCTATTAAATTAAATAAACTTTACTGCGGCAAGCAAAGTCTATAACAGCAAAAGGAAACTAAAATACTTCTTCGTACAAAGACACTATAGAACCCAGCCAGCAGCAGGTGTTTCCCGTCAGGCCTTTTCACAACTTCACACAGGTGCAGCATCCAGCTACACTCTCCCAACTCCACCAACTCTACAACGTCCTATTTATCAGCCCTCCTGTGTTAGCCATCTAACAAACCTCTGAGGGCTTCACAGAACAGCTGTATCTATACTAAGTTTAAATTACACACAGGTGGACTCTATTTACTAATCAAGTGACGTCTGAAGGCAATAGATTCAACTAGATTTTAGTTAGGGGTATCAGAGTAAAGGGGGATGAATACAAATGCACACCACACTTTTCAGATATTTATTTTGAAAAAACATTTGAAAGCCAATTATAATTTTCCTTCCACTTCACAATTATGTGCCACTTTGTGTTAGTCTATCACATAAAATCCCAATAAAGTTTTTACGTTTTTGGTTGTAACATGACAAAATGTGGAAAATTTCAAGGGGTATGAATACTTTTTCAAGGCACTGTATGTAAGAAGGAACAGCCCCATTTGTGTCTAATATAATATTAAACATCATGGCCTTATTTGGTCTAAATGAAGAACTGAAAATAAGGACTATATTATAAGCCTGGGGTATTCTTGAGTTTTTCATCCATGCATATTGTTTACATGCATATACAATTTGATTCATTTACCAGGTCCTATAAACCTATGTTCAATCTTGGATAGAGTGGACAAGGATTAGAACATCTATAATATTTTTTTGTCACAGGAACTTTATTCAAGTTTTCAAGAAGATAAATACATATTGAAAGCAAACCTTAACATTACCAATATATAGTTTGTCAGTTTGGGCGTACACCCCTGCATGAAATAAAAAATACATAAAGTATTACTGAAGTAATTCACTGAACAGGGAAATATAATAACACAATAAAGTGAACCAATAACTATTTTCCCTTCCATCTCTATCTATATGATAAAGGATCATGCTAAGCATAGCAGATATCAAATAGAAGCAACGCTATGTTTCACAAATATAAACAATGATGTCGCATACAGACTATCGTAATTTCCTACAACAAATGTTCGATGTGAGCATGTTGTCGGAAATTCTGACCATGTGTACGCTCCATCGGACATTTTTTGTCAGAATTCCCGACCAACAAAATTTGAGAGCTGGTTCTCAAATTTTCCGACAACAAAATCCGTTGTAAATTCCGAGTGTGTGTACACAATTCCGACGCACAAAATTCCACGCATGCTCTGAATCAAGTAGGAGACGGAAGCGCTCGGTCTGGTAAAACTAGCGTTCGTAATGGAGATAGCACATTCGTCATGCTGCAAAGTTTTTAATCTTTTAATGCAGCACATTCTCTTCTTCTTTAGAATGCTAGAATAATGAAGTTGTTTTGCTGCTGATATTCACACAGAGTTCTGACAAACTAATTTCTTTATTATTTTTCGTGATCTCATGAATAATCTTTTTTTTTTGTTTTGCCAGATCTCCAGAATAATGTTTTATTTATTTTTATAGTGATCTATCTTTTTTAATCAAGATCTCCTATTTTTTTTTTTAGTGATCTCCATAATATTTTTTCTCGTTTTGTGTGTCAAGTTACCACAACACCATTATTATCTTGTATTTTTTAACCTCAAAGAGATTGGTTGGTGTTGGTGTCCCTTGTTAATTTCACATTGTCTTTTTGAAATGTACCTGCCTACTCACAAACTGTCCTTTTTTAACTAAAACACATAGCCAAGTATTTGTGAAAATAAACTAGGCATTTATTAGGGGTCATAACAAAATAAATAGGAAGGCAACACTGGATAAACTGGTGAAATTGGCGAAGCCTTTGTACCCTAGGGCACACATCAATTATTTGACAGGCAAAATTGGTAGCCTGAGGAGTCAATTTAATGGGGATCACAATACGGTCCTGGACTCCGAGAGATCCGGAGCAGCAGCAGATGACATGTATGTCCTGAGGCTGTGGTCTTACAACAGCTTGCATCTGTTGTCAGACCAGACTCAACTCAGGCCATCACTCTCTTGTCTTCCTTACATGCTTCCAGGCTGTGGCTCCGGTGATGGAGTTGTGGCAGGAGGTGGAGGAGGTGGAGGAGGAGGAGGATGGTCCAACTCACACAGGTGGGTTTTGCTTGTGATTTCCCCCCTCAACCCCTCACTTAGGGACAGATAGATCACTTACTCACAAAAGAGGCATTGGACCACCTCCTTTTCCTGCATTTTGCTGGCTACCTAGCAGGCATAGGCCTCTTGAAGATTGGGGGTGGTTCTGAGGGCCGCAGTAGCCTCCTGAATCAAAGAAAGTGCTGACTCCTCCACATTTCTCCCCTTCCTGGTACTTTTGGTTGGAAGGCGGAGGAGAGGAACCTGGGATTCAGTCAGGCTACTGGGCCCGGCCACATCCAGGCTGCCACTTTCCCCCCACCACCTCCTGGCTGCCACTTTCCACAGCCTCCTCCTGGCTGAGGCTTTCCTGTGTATGAAAATGGGACATAGTTTTAGTTTATTGTTCATCAATCAAACACAATTTTGAGAAATATGTTAAACATTGCTATATCTGACTCAAGCTGGGCTCCTCCACATTTCACACACTTCTTCCTGGGTGGAAGGCCCAGGTTGGACTTCTGAAGCCTCATCTGAGGTGGAAGGAAGAGTAGAAGAAGGTGTGGAAGGAAGTACCACAGCCTGGGGACATAATAGTCATCTGCTGCTGCTCCTGATCTCATGGAACTCTGGACCTTTTTGTGCTCCCTATTATACATGCTCCTCAGGCTACCAATTTTGGTCTTCAAATAGTTGATGTTTGCCGTGGGGATCACTGGCTTCACCAATTCCAGCAATTGATACAGCGCTGCCTGCCTCTTTCTTTTATTAGTATAAAAGGGGTGTTTCACCTGCCACAGACATGAATTGGGGAAGGAAGTCGTGATCGTTGAATCAATCCATTTTTTCTGCAAGACACAACACAAGACTAATGTCAGGCTAAACTCTCCTAATCTTGTCCCAATATAGGCCTCAATCTAGAAGAAGTATAGACCACTGATGCCCAAAGTTCAAACTGTACCTTCGTTATCGTGATCGGCGCGTACGCTACTCCATCCTCCGCTCACATATCATACGTACGATGCACGCGTGTTACGCTTTATATACACTGTGCATGCATGAAACTCCGCCTGCCCCTGACCTTCTTTCTAGTCTATTCCCCATCTCTTCTCTTTCGCGCAGTGGGAGAGCACATGGCAAAGAAAGAGCAAGTGCATGCAGACAACTGCAATGAAGAGGATGAGGAAAGCCCGAAGCCACAAACATCCTGATCCATGAGATTTAAGGCCTCTAATATGTCCTTTGTAGAGATGGTGGACATCTTGAAGAGGGCTGACTATGACGGGAAGCATGGACCTTACCCAAACCCAAATGTGAGAAAGGCCAACATCATGGCTAAAGTTGTGATAAGTCTGCAGAAGAATTTTGGGGTACGGCGATCCAATCAATCAACTGAGGAAACGATGGTCAGACCTCAAATTGAGGGAGCAGGATCAGTACAGAAGAATCAAGACAGTGCTGCAAAAAAGTATTTTATTGTGTGTTCCTATTATTATTATTATTATTATTATTACATTCGTGCTGCTCCATGTGCTTTTCTTTACTGTTGTACAGTTTAAAATGGCAAGTTTCAGGTTCATGGGCACAGTAATCGTTCATAGTAAACATCGTTTGTTCGCCCACTAATACAATGTTTTTGGCAGATGCAGGTTAACTACATTTGTTCATGCCTATTTGTATTAAAAGAAGTTTATTACATTGTTGTCTAGATGGGTTTGTAACTAGAATAAAATGCAAACTTGATTCCGTTTAAGGAAAGGACACTCAGCAGCTGTTTACACATCTGGACGCAGGAGCATTAGTGTGGGACATCAGAACAAACTTTTTAGGGTGTCCCACACAGGTGCTCCAGTGGATACTAGGGGTGTCTCCATCTGTGAAACTTGCACAAAAAAGGTAATTATTCCAACTTTCTAAAGGCAAAAAAATCATGTTTTCAGCTTGAAACTCTGCCAAAACAGACAATTATACAATACTTCAAGCAATGTTTTATATTCCTATTTCTGACCTCAAATATCTGTATGCTAAGTATACCTATTTTTTAATTCACATAAGGGAGAAAAGACTTGGGACATCTGAGGTCACCAGGGACCCCCAACCTACGAAAGAAGGGGAACTTACAACACCACAACCTCAGGATGTGGAGGAAGGAGAGGTTTATGAAGTGGGCAAAATAGTGACTACAACAGGTGAGTGTCTGAGACAACAGCTTCAGGTAATAGATGTATGCCTGCATATTTATAATACATGGTGTATTTTTCTATTTTAGGTGATGTGGATGTTGTGAAAGAAGAATCTCATTTCACAAGTGCAAGTGCACACGTCCTCATCAGGGAGATCACGGTGTGCAATCGTGATTTACAGAAGATCAAGGAAGACATCAATGATGTGGAAAAAAGATTCAAAAACATCACTGATGTTTTAGGCAGAATCTAAAACACCCCAAAATTCTTCTAGTTTGTTTGTATTTTAATTATTTTCACATATTTTAAATATTTTTTAGAAAGCCAAATTTTGAAGATGCACACAGTGTGTCAACATGTGCTATCTGCCATCATGGGATATCAAGGTACGCATTTTGGGGTGCAACCCCTTCCTCGCAACTAAAGTAGATGAGTGAAAGGGGTTGCACCCCCGAACCACGTCCACTGATCCCCCATGATGGGAGCTAGCCCATGTTGACATTAGGCATGGGATCAGGAGGGAAATCCACATTTTGACTCCCAATTTGTGTGCATCTTCAAAATTTGGCTTTCACAGGGGTGACATCATCTGATGCTTCATCAGCGACAAAGAGGAACGGAAGACCAGCCACGTTGTCTTCTGCAGGTGGCAAGCCCAAGCCACCACTCTGGAGCCATCCGTAGAACTCAGTCTGGGTGATGACTCCACCATCCGACATCCGGCCATTCTTCCCCATGTCCACATAGAGAAACTCATATGTCGCTGACACCAACGCCAACATCACAATACTATTAAACCCCTTGTAATTATAATAGCATGACCCCGAGTTGGGGGGTGGCACGATGTAGATGTGTTTACCACCAAATGGGCCTCCGCAGTTGGGAAAGTCCCACCGCTGGGCAAATTGGGAAGCCACAGTCTGCCATTCCTGTGGCGTTGAAGGAAACTTTTACCTGGGTGACTGGTCTGAACCTGGCTGCCTTATTAATGATTATTCTTCATAGCTCTGTCCCAGGAATACTCTTCCTCTAGCATTTTTTCCTCTATCATTTGTTATACATTGGCATGGGAAAGTAATACTTGCACAGAGAGCACTCATTCACAATCATGTAATGCCTATTCTTACAGCACCTGTTTGAAATGGAGATAAGTAAAACATCAGAAAAAATATAAACATAAAAAATATTTTATTAAAATTCATATTGTATTATGTATTTGTATTTTATATTGTATTTTAAACTCTGGTGCTATTCCCACTCAAAAACCAAACAAATGCTAAGAGCAGTATTATTTAATTTAATCTATATTTTGCTCTTGTAGTCAACAAGGTAATGCCTAAAATACAGCTGTGTTTTGGTTTGAATGGTAAATGTGTTGGTGATTTAATCACGTGTTTGACTTTGCATTGATTTAATCAAATCTAGAAGAGTATGACAGAAGTCTAAATAGCCACTTCAATCATTTCTAAAAGAGATTGTTTCATTTAATATAAAATCTAAAATAAAATGGATAAATTATTATCATCATGTTAACAATAATAACTGTCATTATCTAAATTGTTGGTGTCTTTTAGTTTGGTACTTTGTGTCATCCTATTCACCTTATTTGTTCTGGACAATTTAATTCATTGATCTTTATTGCAAAAGCTATAAAACTGCTTGTGATGCTTAGCAAGTACAAATCTATTTCATGCTTGGTAAGTGGGATCAGAGCCAAGCTTATTAAAGAAGCAGGATATCTTGACTAGAGCACAGAGACAAGGCCAGTTTTCATTCAGCTCAGGTCAGAACTATATAAAATATTTTAAGGGCTTGCTACATATGATGTGGAAGCATCTCAGCTTTGTATAGTTTCTTACATATTAAAATTCATGAAATTGTACATAAATACAGAATCAAAAATCCAGACTTTAATAATGTGCTGGCTATAGATGGGTGCTGGCATCCTAAATCAGACCACATTGACAGACAGCTGCAATAGATTTGTCATGTGAAATAAAAAACAGATAAAATATCTAAATCTTAAATGCATCCCTTATTTGGCGAAATCAATAAAGCGTTATACTGTATATAGTTTAAAAATACAACTGTGTGAAAAAGTATATACCCCACTCCTCAGCAATGCTTGGCTCTTAAAATCAAAGTTGTGTGTTTCTGCGTGAATACAGCAGCTCAAGCAGCTGCTGCTGTAAAATATCTGACTCAATGTTTATCAGCATCATTTTGATGAAAAATAGACAGATATAAAGTAATTCACTCAAAAGGGACAAACTTTGATCCACAGATGATGTCATTTAAAGAAACCTAACAAGAAAAAAAAAAAAAATTTGCCCCTATTTACTTATAATGAACACTCCTTATTATCTTACCCTATTCAGCTTTTATTAACCCCTTCTTCCTATTCTCCCATCAACTATTTTTTGTTTGTTTATTTGTATTTTATCAACTATTAATATTTAAATGTTCTACACGTATATGTTATGCTTGCATTATTTCATTTGTAAATACCTTTGCAATGCTTTTTCCAAGAATCATTATTTTAGTGTCATTAAACAGGACAAAATGTTGCCTAACGGTTGAGCAAAATTTTTTTTGCAAGACAACATCATGAAAACGGAAAATTGTATACTCACCTTTCCGTAATTTTCCTTTCCTTTCGCATCTTCATAGCAGTGTACACTTTGGGTTGTGACTCCGCCCCCACAACCTGATAGGACCACATAGCTATAAATTGACGAGAAGGCACCCGCCCCAGTATTCTCTGTATATATACACATCACTTCAGAAGGGTGGGCGATTGTATGCTGCCATGAAGATGCGACAGGAAAGGAAAATTACGGAAAGGTGAGTATACAATTTTCCGTTTTCCTGTCGCATCATGGCAGCATACACTTTGGGGAATAACTCGCCAAACTGGGTGGGAATGCAAAATAAGTTTATTAACAAGGAATAGAAGAGTTGGCCTGGATAACGGTTTTCCCGAAATCCACTGTTGATAGGCGCGCAGAATCCACCTTATAATGGGATATAAAGGTGTTTCTGGAAGACCAGGTGGCCGCTCTACAAATGGTTTCCGCCGAGACTCTACAGTAGGTTGCCCATGAAGTAGCCATTGCCCTGGTAGAGTGCGCCCTCAAGCCCTCCGGAATTTGTAAGGTGCTCAACGAGTAGGCCTTCTTGATAGTCTTTACTAGGGATGAGCTTCGAGTTCGAGTCAAACTCATTTACGACTCGAACATTGGCTGTTCGCAAGTTCGCCGAACAGCGAACAATTTGGGGTGTTCGCGGCAAATTCGAATGCTGCAGAACACCCTTTAAAAGTCTATGGGAGAAATCAAAAGTGCTAATTTTAAAGGCTTATATGCAAGTTATTGTCATAAAAAGTGTTTGGGGACCTGGGTCCTGCCCCAGGGGACATGGATCAATGCAAAAAAAAAGTTTTAAAAACGGCCGTTTTTTCAGGAGCAGTGATTTTAATAATGCTTAAAGTCAAACAATAAAAGTGTAATATCCCTTTAAATTTCATACCTGGGGGGTGTCTATAGTATGCCTGTAAAGGGGCGCATGTTTCCCGTGTTTAGAACAGTCTGACAGCAAAATGACATTTCGAAGGAAAAATTCCATTTAAAACTACCCGCGGCTATTGCATTGCCCACAATACACATAGAAGTTAAAGAAATACAAATGTGTCTGCGCTAGATTGAAAAAATACCATATAGGTGATTACAGTAAGTGCTACGTGCCTAAATTACCAAAAATAAATGTGCTTATGTTGACCAATAATTAGTCAGAAATAGCTCTTAGTGCTTAATACATGTAATTTTCAAAGTGCAAAGTGCAATATTAGAAATAAAAAACACACAAACTAAGTGCCAAGTCGGGAATGAAATAGCAACCATTCCTCATAAAAGTCCTTATAGTTCAAAAAGTGTATATCCAAAAATATATAAATATAAAGTGCTCAAAAAATGTGTCCATAATCAGTGAAGCTCATCCATCCTGTTCTTCCAAAAAGTGCAACACCATAAAGCATGCCTTAGTGTCTTCCAGTGACCCCCAAAAGCGTATGCGCTCACCTTACAGTGTGTGACACAGTAATTAAACTCTGTCAAACACGCTTTGGAGCCACTCCTGTGCTCAAATGGAATCAACTGTGCAGGCCTCCAATGTTCCCAGTCATGATATCATATGCAAGAGAAAAGAAACTCCATAGCGCAACATTGTAACATAATGAAGGATCTTTATTGTGAACAAAACTTTCCCCTCATAGGGGTACTCACATGCTGTGGGTGCGTGAGTGCACCATCCTATACAGGCATAAACATAAAACAGGCCGATCGTGAGGTATAGCGTGCGGTGCGGTGTGTGCCTCAATCTCTCTCTCTCTCTCTGCTGACAGCTCTGTCCAGGCCCCTCCCCTACGCGTGTTCGGCACAGGGATCACGTGCCTTCATCAGGGGGATTCTATTGGACAGACGCTCTATACTCCATTTATAGTCACAGCGGCCATTTTCCCTTAGACCGCGGACAAAACTAGCAACAGGCTACAGCCATACCTATCCCTGGTGGCCATTTTCCCTTAGATTGCAGACTGAACTAGCAACAGGCTACAGTCATATTTATCCCTTGTTGCCAATTAAACCCTGTGGTTATCAGTCTAACTATTGGTTATCCGAGGAGCAAAAACATGTACTTTAAAATCCGAAGAGCAAAAGCATGTAGCTAAAAATCAAATGAATAGACATTTAAAACCATTGACAGGGCGAACTAAGTAAACCCCAGAACGGAGCTGTCATTCATAGAGAACACCGCCGCGCACCTCATACACAGAGACTTGGCACTTAGTTTGTGTGTTTTTTATTTCTAATATTGCACTTTGCACTTTGAAAATTACATGTATTAAGCACTAAGAGCTATTTCTGACTAATTATTGGTCAACATAAGCACATTTATTTTTGGTTATTTAGGCACGTAGCACTTACTGTAATCACCTATATGGTATTTTTTCAATCTAGCGCAGACACATTTGTATTTCTTTAACACCATTCACACGATTATGAAACATGATTAGTGTTTGCGGCTGGCTTTCACTCAGGATTTATTCGTTATTTTATAAGGCATTAACCCTTATGTGGCTCGCAAGGCTTGTCTATATTATCTTGTACACATAGAAGTTCATTGATAAAAACGGCATGGGAATTCAACACACGGAAACCCCGAACCAAAATTTTAAAAAAAATGACGTGGGAGTCCCCCTAAATTCCATACCAGGCCCTTCAGGTCTGGTATGGATATTAAGGGGAACCCCGGACAAAATTTAAAAAAAAATGACGTGGGGTTCCCCCTAAATTCCATACCAGACGCTTCAGGTCTGGTATGGATTTTAAGGGGAACCCTGCGCCAAAAAAAAAAAGAAAAAACGGCGTGGGGTCCCCCCAAAGATCCATACCAGACCCTTATCCGAGCACGCAACCTGGCAGGCCGCAGGAAAAGAGGGGGGATGAGAGTGCGGCCCCCCCTCCTGAACCATACCAGGCCACATGCCCTCAACATTGGGAGGGTGCTTTGGGGTAGCCCCCCAAAACACCTTGTCCCCATGTTGATGAGGACAAGGGCCTCATCCCCACAACCCTGGCCGGTGGTTGTGGGGGTCTGTGGGCGGGGGGCTTATCGGAATCTGGAAGCCCCCTTTAACAAGGGGACCCCCAGATCCCATCCCCCCTGTGTGAAATGGTAAGGGGGTACTTACCCCTACCATTTCACTAAAAACCTGTCAAAAATGTTAAAAATGACAAGAGACAGTTTTTGACAATTCTTTTATTTAAATGCTTCTTCTTTCTTCTATCTTCCTTCATCTTCTTCTGGTTCTTCTGGCTCTTTTGGTTCTTCCTCCGGCGTTCTCGTCCAGCTTCTCCTCCGCGGCGTCTTTTATCTTCTTCTCCTCGGGCCGCTCCGCACCCATGGGGGGAGGCTCCCGCTCTTCTCTTCATCTTCTTCTTCATCCTCTTCTCTTCTTCCTTCTTCTCTTCTTCTCTTCTTCATTTTCTTCTCTGGGCCGCTCCGCATCCATGCTGGCATGGAGGGAGGCTCCCGCTGTGTGACGGCGTCTCCTCGTCTGATGGTTCTTAAATAACGGGGGGCGGGGCCACCTGGTGACCCCACCCCCTCTGACGCACGGGACATGACAGGACTTCCCTGTGGCATTCCCCGTGACGTCACAGGGAAGTCCCGTCAAGTCACCATGCGTCAGAGGGGGCGGGGTCACCGGGTGGCCCCGCCCCCCGTTATTTAAGAACCGTCAGACGAGGAGACTCCGTCACACAGCGGGAGCCTCCCTCCATGCCAGCATGGGTGTGGAGCGGCCCGGAGAAGAAAATGAAGTAGAGAAGAAGGAAGAAGAGAAGAGGATGAAGAAGAAGATGAAGAGAAGAGCGGGAGCCTCCCCCCATGCCATGGGTGCGGAGCGGCCCGAGGAGAAGAAGATAGAAGACGCCGCGGAGGAGATGCTGGACGAGAACGCCGGAGGAAGAACCAGAAGAGCCAGAAGAACCAGAAGAAGAAGAAGATGAAGGAAGATAGAAGAAAGAAGAAGCATTTAAATAAAGGAATTGTCAAAAACTGTCTCTTGTCATTTTTAACATTTTTGACAGTTTTTTAGTGAAATGGTAGGGGTAAGTACCCCCTTACCATTTCACACGGGGGGAGGCCGGGATCTGGGGGTCCCCTTGTTAAAGGGGGCTTCCAGATTCCGATAAGCCCCCCGCCCGCAGACCCCCACAACCACCGGCCAGGGTTGTGGGGATGAGGCCCTTGTCCTCATCAACATGGGGACAAGGTGTTTTGGGGGGCTACCCCAAAGCACCCTCCCAATGTTGAGGGCATGTGGCCTGGTACGGTTCAGGAGGGGGGGCCGCACTCTCTCCCCCCCCTCTTTTCCTGCGGCCTGCCAGGTTGCGTGCTCAGATAAGGGTCTGGTATGGATTTTTGGGGGGACCCCACGCCGTTTTTTTTTTAAATTTTGGCCGGGGTTCCCCTTAATATCCATACCAGACCTGAAGGGCCTGGTATGGAATTTAGGGGGACTCCCACGTCATTTTTTTTTTTTAATTTTGGTTCGGGGTTTCCCTGTGTTGAATTCCCATGCCGTTTTTATAAATTAACTTCTATGTGTATTGCCGGCAATGCAATAGCCGCGGGTAGTTTTAAATGGAATTTTTCCTTCGAAATGTCATTTTGCTGTCAGACTGTTCTAAACACGGGAAACATGCGCCCCTTTACAGGCATACTATAGACACCCCCCAGGAACAAAATTTAAAGGGATATTACACTTTTATTGTTTGACTTTAAGCATTATTAAAATCACTGCTCCTGAAAAAACAGCCGTTTTTAAAACTTTTTTTTTGCATTGATCCATGTCCCCTGGGGCAGGACCCAGGTCCCCAAACACTTTTTATGACAATAACTTGCATATAAGCCTTTAAAATTAGCACTTTTGATTAATCATGTTCGTGCCCCATAGACTTTAATGGTGTTTGCGTGTTCGAGCAAACTTTTTTCCTGTTCGCATGTTCTGGTGCGAACCGAACAGGGGGGTGTTCGGCTCATCCCTAGTCTTTACCAGCCATGAGGCGATGGTATGGGCTGACGCCGCCTGGCCTCTTTTAAAGCCGTGTGGGATGATAGGAGGTTTTCCGATTTCCTAAAAGGCTTGGTTGCCGATAGATATTGCAAAATGTTGCCCTTGACATCCAGTGGATGAGGGTCGCCCTGATCCGTGACAAGGGCCGGAAGATCGATCTCCTGATTAAAGTGGAAGGAAGAGGAAACTTTCGGGATAAAACGATCCGAAGGTTTCAAGACTAGCCTGTCCGGGTAGATGATCAGATATGGCTCTTTGGCTAGCAGGGCTTGCATCTCTGAGACTGTCTTTGCTGATGTTATGGCAATTAAAAAGGAGACTTTTAGCGTCAGGTCCCAGGGGGAGATGCTTTTGAGTGGGAAGAAAGGCTCTTTGGATAAGGCTTCCAAAACAATTGAGAGGTCCCAGACTGGGAATGAAGGCTTCCTGGGGGGTCTTCATTTTAGGCAGGCCTTTTGAAATTGTATAACAAGGGGATTGAGAGCCCACTTGACTCCTGTCCAGGTGGAGATGGCTGATACTTGCACCTTTAGGGTGCTGGACCCAAGACCTTTCTCCAGGCCTGATTGGAGGAACTCCAGAACTTGTGACACTGATGGAGAAGATGAGTCCCAACCTTGCTCATGAGTGAAGGCAAAGAACTTTTCCCAGATCCTCCTGTAGGTGTTGTTAGTGGTAGACTTTCTAGCCTGGAGCAAAGTATCCACTGCTTTCTGAGAGCAGCCTTGGTCTAAGAATCTAGCCCTCTCAGCCTCCAGGCCATTAGATGTAACTTCTCCGGGTTCGGGTGAAGCAGCTGGCCCTGAGACAGTAAGTCTGCCGATACCGGGAGAGGGAGTGGGTCTGCCGTGTTCAACTGTAGGAGGGTAGTGAACCAAGGCCTCCTCGGCCAAAAGGGAATCATAGCCACCACCAGTGCTGCAGAATGTTTGAGCCTCAGAAGGAACCTCGCTATGAGGGGGAGTCAGTGGAAAGATGTAGCCGAGGCGAAAGTTCCAGGGGTGTTGGAGACAATCCTTTCCCTCCGCTGAAGGAAAGGGAATCCTGGACAAAAATCTCCGGCACTTGTGTTTGCTGGTGTCGCTGCAAGGTCTATGTCCGGAGGACCCCAGGTCTGAGTTATGAGGGTGAACGCTTGGGGACTCAGAGACCACTCGTTGTTGGAAATAAAGGTTCTGCTGAGTGAATCGGCTAGGAGATTCTGAATGCCTGGAATGTAAGCCGCCCTTAGATCCAGGAGGTTCAGTTGTGCCCATTGCATCACCGGGCTGACCTCCTGCATCATGGAGATGCTCCTGGTGCCCCCCTGCCTGTTGTTGTAGGCTACTGCTACTTTGTTTTCCATCTTTAGGAGAACTTATTTCCCCCTCAAATGAGTACTGAAGGCCAAGAGGGCCTGAAAGGCTGCCTTCATTTCCAGCATGTTTGAGACAGAGTCCTGGGTCCTGAAAGGTCAGCGGCCTTGAGCCGCGTAATGTTGATAGTGCGCCCCCAACCTTCCAGGCTGGCATCTGAAGTCACTACTTCCTAATGGGGGGTGACTATTTGTTTGCATCTCCTGAGATTACAAGGACTCGTCCACCACTGTAGTGATAGTCTGGCCTCCTCCGAGATGTAAATCGGTTGGGACATGGACAAACCGTCCCACTGGCGCAGGAAAGAGGTTTGAAGGGGTCTCGAATTCCATTGTGCCCAGCGGACCATTGGGATGGTCGCTGACAGAGAGCCTAGAAGACTGAGGCATGCTCTGGCTGGTAAGGATGCTGCCGAGATTGACTTTTTCACTCTCTGGATCAATGGAGGTATCTTCTCTAGTGGCAGCTCTACTGTATTTGCTCGGGTACCCAGTTCGGCCCCCAGAAAGACCATCCTTTGGGTGGGCTGGATGTTGCTCTTTTCCTAATTTATTAGCCATCCCAAGCTCTTTAGCGTGGCAACTAGGATTTCCCGGTGATGTACAAGGGACTCCTGGCTGTTTGAGAGAAGGAGGATGTCGTCCAGGTTGTGGTGGATCCTCAGACCTCTTTCTCTCAAGGATGCTATCACTGGCAATAAGACCTTCGTAAATGTTTTGGGGGCAGTCGAAATCCCGAATGGGAGACTCTGAAATTGGAAGTGCCCGTGATTTACTGAGAATTGCAGGAATCTTTGGAAAGCAGTATGAATCGGGATATGCAGGTAGGCGTCCTGGAGGTCTATGGAAAGCATCCAGTCTCCCAGATTTATGGCCTGGAGGATTGACTGCAAGCTTTCCATTTTGAATGACTCCACCTGGTTGGATCGATTGAGACTCTTTAGATCTAGAACCGGGCGCAGATCCCCTGATTTTTTCTTGACAAGAAATAGCGGAGAATAAAACCCCTTGTCCCTCTGTGCTGGCGGAACTTCCACTATCGCCCGCTTTCAGGTAAGGTCCTGAACATAATTGATTAGCGACATCTTTTTTTCCTGAGATGAAGGAAGATGGGTTAGACAAAACTGATCCTTTGGGGGTCGACTTTTGAACGACCACCTGTGTCCGAATCGGACGGTGGCCACTGTCCAAGGATCCTTTATAATTTCTACCCAGACCAGTTTGAATCTTGAGAGTCTGGCTCCCACCACTGCTGGCTTCGATCTTCTATCCGAAGGGATAAGTCCGGACTTACCGCCAGTCACCTTTGAGATGGCTGAGTCCAACTTTGCCCCAAAGAGGTTCTCCCCATCAAACGGGATGCGGCACCAGTTGGATTTGAAGGCTGGGTCCGCCATCCAAGGCTTTAACCATAGTGCCCTTCTGGCCATCACAGAGGCCAGCATAGACTTAGATGCAGACCTGATTGTACCGACAGAGGCCTCTGCCACAAAGTCCCCCGCGAGGCTTAGTTCTTGCAGAGCTTTTTTTACCTTCTCCTGGTCTGCGCCCTCCGATACGAGTTTCTCGGTGTTTGCGGACCAGCTGGAAATGGCTCTACCCACTGCTGCAAGCGCTACCGCCGGCCTGCAAGCGCCTCCTGCCGATAGGTAGGCACTTTTAAAGTCTGTGTTGATCTTTCTATCGAGCATGTCGCTGAATGTTACCGCGTCCTCTATAGGGAGTGTAACATGCCTGGCTAGGCGCATCAAGGATGCGTCCACCACAGGAGAGGAAACCAGGGGGGTTACTTGAGGCTCCTTACAGCTTGCTATGTCTATTATTTAGACTGGATTTTTTCTGGGGTCTTTGCCATTCCTCCTTGATTAGCTCGTCCAGCTCCTCAATGAATGGGAAAGTTTCTGGGTCTTTCTTAAGATTCGGGAAATATTTCCTTTGTTTCTGTTGGACTTCCTGGGGTTCCTCCCAGTTTATTGCCTCCTTAACTGACTTGACAAAAGGCTCTATTAGAGAAGAGTCAAAGCCAGCTAAAACTTCCAATCCCTCGTTATCAGACGGAGAGTCCTGCTCTCTTGATGTACTGGCAGGAGCAGGAGAGGCACTATGGATTGAAAACTCTGTTTCCAGAATCAAGGCCTGTGGGGCTGAAACTCCGGTGGATTCTCTGGTATCCAGAACCCTTTCTTTGGTGGCCTCCTCGAGGCACCTGTGACAGGCCAGTTTGTCTGGGAAGGCAACCGCACCGCATATCCAGCAGGCGTTCCTGGAGGGACAGGAGAGGCGTGCTGGAGACCGGGGTCTGCACGAAGGGGATCTTCTATGGTGGGAGCGGCTGTGTCTTGAATAAGATCTGGACCAGCTCCTTCTGCAACTCTCCCCCCCGTGGCCCGAGCAGCTTCTCCTGCAGTGTGAGCGGCTCCGTCTGTGTCCGGAGCGGCTTCTTCTGTGTGAGGTCTCTCTGTGTCTTGAACCAGACGTTCTTGAGGACCTGACCAATTTAGGCAGCGTTAGTAGTATCCTGCTCTCTTTTCAGTCTTCACTACTTACCATATCTTCCCCCCGCTTACCTATTAGGCTGGCGGTGATCTGCTGGGGCAGCGGTCTCCATAGAGAAGGAGTGGTGAAGCCTGTAGATACATAAATGTTGAGACATGCAGAAAAACAGCAGGGTGGAAGAGGAGTAGGACAGAGGATAGCCACTTACCTCTGTAGGGAGATTTGACTAGCAAAAAATCAATTTCTAGGAGAAATACAGCAGAGGCAGTGAAAAATGTCTCTGGGGCTTTTTAAATTTGCCGCCATGACCGTCGAGCGCTCGCCCAAGCACAGTAGCACCGCGCGACACTCGGCGCCATCTTGTAAACTGGCACAGGCAGAGAACGCCCTGCCACTGTGCACTGCGCATGCGCGGAAGCGCCGAGGTTGCTCGGCGCGCATAGGAGAGCTGGCAGAGGGACAACAGAGCCCAGAAGCACTGGAAAAAGGTGAGGGGAAAAGGGGGAGACCGCTGCACACAACTAAGCCTGTTTAAGGCTTATATTCTTACGATCATAGTGTATTCTTTAAGGCCATTCCACTACTTAGCCTGTTTAAGGCTTATATTTAGGGTTGCTGACGAAAGTTAAGCCTGTTTAAGGCTTATATTATGATCAGTAAGGAAAAAGAAAATTCCCCTGAGATCACCAGAGTGGGGCTCCTTCCATTTAGCTCATTTGGAGGCTGTGCAGGAAAGGACTTCCACCAAGGAGAGGCTAGAACTTGGCTGGGGCGAAGCGGTAAGGGGGTGCAGATCCGTGCAGTCCTGACAGATGAGGAAAAATAAGAGAATACTGGGGCGGGTGCCTTCTCATCAATTTATAGCTATGTGGTCCTATCAGGTTGTGGGGGCGGAGTCACAACCCAAAGTGTATGCTGCCATGATGCGACAGGAAAAGGTTTATAGAGGGTATACAGGTGTGACAGCTGAAGTGGTTAAAAAGTGCCTGCAGATTAATAAGAGATAATTGGAATAATAAAAAAAAAACCCCAGGGATAATTAGCTTTTTTCAATCATGTATCTACTTCAGCCCCGGAAGAATTTACCCCCTTCCTGACCAGGCCATTTTTTGCGATACAGTACTGCGTCGATTTAACTGACAATTGCTCAGTCATGCGACATTGTACCCAAACAAAATTGATGTCTTTTTTTCCCTACAAATAGAGCTTTCTTTTGGTGGTATTTGATCACCTCTGCGTTTTTTATCTCTTGCGCTATAAACAAAAAAAAAGTGACAATTTTGAAAAAACATAATATTTTGTACTTTTTGCTATAATAAATATCCAAAAATTAAAAAGAAAATTGTTTTTTTTTCCTCAGTTTAGGCCGATCTGTATTCTTTGGTAAAAAAAACTCGCAATAAGCATATATTGATTGGTTTGCGCAAAGGTTATAGCGTCTACAAAATAGGGAATGGATTTATGGCATTTTTATTATTTTTCTTATTTGCTGGTAATGGCGGTGATCAGCAATTTTTATTGTGACTGCGACATTGCGGCGGACAGATCAGACACTTTTGACACTTTTTTGGGACCAGTGACATTTATACAGCGAACAGAGCTAAAAACAGCCATTGATTACTGTATAAATGTCATTGGCAGGGAAGGGGTTAACACTAGGGGACGATCAAGGGAATAACTGTATTCCCTAGGTGCGTTCTAGCTGTGGGGGGGATGGGACTGACTAGGGGAGGAGACTGATCGGTGTCCATACTTAGAATGAACACACGATCTGTCTCTACTCCCCTCAGAGAACCGGGATTTGTGTGTTTACACACACATATCCCTGTTCTCGCTCTGTCACGAGCGATCGTGGGTGCCCGACGGTCATCGCCTGCTAAAACGTCTTAAAGAGCCGATGTACAGCTATGACGGCTCATGCAGGGGAGTCAACCCGCGGCCGTATAACTGCGGCAGCTGGTCTGGAAGCATTTAAAACCCAACCTTGGGTATAGGAAAAAACAATTCTTGTAGTGGCCCTCCACACTGCAAGGGTTAAATGCTTGTTTTCGCATAAGGGTAAAGTGATAAGGTTTAATATTTTGTTCCCCACTCCAGCAGGCCCCTTCCATCTGTACAACTGGTCCCTAGCAGCCTCCCCCCCGAAGGTGCTCCTAGCTGCAGTCACACACTTACCTCCTCCCATACACTAAAGACTTATGCCATGTACACACGTTCGGACATTGATCGGACATTCCGACAACAAAATCCATGGATTTTTTCCGACGGATGTTGGCTCAAACTTGTCTTGCATACACACGGTCACACAAAGTTATTGGAAAATCCGATTGTTCTGAATGCGGTGACGTAAAACACGTACGTCGGGACTATAAACGGGGCAGTAGCCAATAGCTTTCATCTCTTAATTTATTCTGAGTATGCGTGGCACTTTGTGCATCAGATTTGTGTACACACGATCAGAATTTCCGACAACGGATTTTGTTGTCGGAAAATTTTATAGCAAGTTCTCAAACGTTGTGTGTCGGAAATTCTGATGGAAAATGTGTGATGGAGCCCACACATGGTCGGAATTTCCGACAACAAGGTCCTATCACACATTTTCTGTCGGAAAATCCAACCGTGTGTACGGGGCATAATAGTACTGCATTGTGCATGATGAAATAGAGGGCCGACCAACAGGAGAGAAGAGGAAAATGCTAGAGTCTGATAGAGCACGGGGTAAGGTAAGTAATACAGACTTTGTTCCCCACCCTACGTTGCATTAGGGTGTGCACCCCAAAGCTCGAACACACATGCGTGTGTGTGTATATATATGTAGACTGTATACTGTAGATATACGTACATTGATCTCCCCGCGGGTGCAGTAAAAGAGAAGTACTTTTCCTATTGCAGAGCCAGTCAGTAGGAGATATTTTCCATCCTGGAGCTGGGCTTTACCAAAACTATCAATAGATGTAATAGTGTACAGTGAAAACAAATGCGTATACCCCTGGCCTCAGAAGTAGGGAAGAGCTTTAGGTGCAGGTCAAACTTTGATTCAACCTGAACCCAGCCTGTTTGCAGTTCAGAGAACCTTTGAACAAACTATCCAAACTTATCCAGTTTGCCCCTGTGAATGCCTGGCTGCTGTTTATAAAAAACTGGTCAGGGTATCTGGATGATGTCATTGACCAACTATGGATATGACTAAAAGGCATGTTACCAGGTAGGGATGGTCGAACGTAAGTTTGACTCGAACATCGGGTGTTCACCCATTCGCCAAATTCCGAACATTATGGGGCGTTCGCGGCAAATTTGCACGTCGTGAAACGTCCCATATTGCACTGCGAGATTGCAGTGCATTGATGTTTGATGATTGGCCAAAGCATGCACCCCTGACCGGCATGTTTTGGCCAATCCCATCGCGCTCTGCTGTGAGAGCCATGATTGGCCCAAGGCAGGCTGCTTACACGACGGCCGTATATGGTGTTATACTTATGATTGAGAGAAGCTAGAGGCAGGTTAGTTAGTGGCGTGCAGGCAGTTTAGTGTATATATATATATATATATATATATATATATATACACAGTGTAGTCAGTGTAGTGTAGACTATTAGACTATATAGATTATATATACAGCAGTGCAGACGGTGTATTAATATATATATATATGTATTAATGTATATATATGTGTATATATATATATATATATATATGTATGTGTGTGTGTGTGTGTATATATATATATATATATATATATATATATATATACAATATCTCACAAAAGTGAGATACACCCCTCAAATTTTTGTAAATATTTTATTATATCTTTTCATGTGACAACACTGAAGAAATGACACTTGGCTAAAATGTAAAGTAGTGAGTGTAAAGCTTGTATAACAGTGTAAATTTGCTGTCCCCTCAAAATAACTGACCACACAGCCATTAATGTCTAAACCGCTGGCAACAAAAGTGAGTACACCCCTAAGTGAAAATGTTTAAAAAGGGCCCAAAATGTCAATATTTTGTGTGGCTACCATTATTTTCCACCACTGCCTTTACCCTCTTGAGCATTGAGTTCACCAGAGCTTTACGGGTTGCCACTGGAGTCCTCTTCCACTCCTCCATGATGACATCACAGAGCTGGTGGATGTTGGAGACCTTGCGCTCCTCCACCTTCTGTTTGAGGATGCCCCACAGATGCTCAATAGGGTTCAGGTCTGGAGACATGAGTCCATCCCCTTTACCCTCAGCTTCTTTAGGAAGGCAGTGGTCGTCTTGGAGGTGTGTTTGGGGCTGTTATCACGTTGGAATATTGCCCTGCAGCCCAGTCTCTGAAGGGAGGGGATCATGCTCTGCTTCCGTATGTCACAGTACATGTTGGCATTCATGGTTCCCTGAATAAACTGTATCTCTCCAGTCCTGGTAGCGCTCCTGCAGCCCCAGACCATGACACTCCCACTACTATGCTTGACTGTAGGCAAGACACACTTGTCTTTGTACTCCTCACCTGGTTGCTGCCACACACGCTTGACACCACCTGAACCAAATAAATTTATCTTGGTCTCATCAGACCACAGGACATGGTTCCAGTAATCCATGTCCTTAGTCTGCTTGTCTTCAGCAAACTGTGGGCTTTTTTGTGCATCATCTTTAGAAGAGGCTTCCTTTATGGGATGACTGCCATGCAGACCAATTTGATGAAGTGTGGTCTGAGCACTGACAGGCTGACTGCCCCTTCAACCTCTACAGCAATGCTGGCAGCACTCAGACATCTATTTCCCAAAGACAGCCTCTGGATATGACGCTGAGCATGTGCACTTAACTTCTTTGGTCGACCATGGCGAGTGGAACCTGTTCTGTTAAACCACTGTATGGTCTTGGTCACCATGGTGCAGCTCAGTTTCAGGGTCTTGGCAATCTTCTTAAAGCCTAGGCCATCTTTATGTAGAACAACAATTCTTTTTTCAGATCCTCATCGAGTTCTTTGCCATGAGGTGCCATGCTGAACTTCCAGTTACCAGTATGAGGGAGAGAGAGCGATAACACCAAATTTAACACACCTGCTCCCCATTCACACCTGAGACTTTTGATCTTGGCATAATGATGTTATAGATGTTAATTGCAAATGAACACAAAACTCAAGATATCTGAGATTAAAATAATAGAAGGTCTCACCTGTGTACTGCCCAAGAAGGTTATACTGAATGGCACCTAAACTGTGTCATTTGTTTAAGAATACCCTGTCATCTCTAGGCAGCATTTGAATTAAAAGCTAATGTTTTCCTGTTCAGATTTCCATGGAGTGCCCTTACTTCTTTACATGACTGAATCTTTGAAACTGATATACAGTACCATAGATTATTGCTCAAAAGTGTCAATTTTCCTGCAGGTATGTGCTTACAGTTGAAGAAACTGTGGTTAAAGTGGACCTCACACCAAGGAAAACAGAAAATGAATATATAAACTAAAATATATTAGTGCATTAATGTTAACTATATGTAAAGTCAAAATTTAGTTTTTTTTTGGCGTTAGACAAAGTAGGGAATCATTAAGATCTTTGTCAGTTTTTTTTTTTTTTCGGTGTCCTGTTGGAGATATTTTCTTTACTTCCTGTCCCAGAGACAGAGCAGACAATAAGATTTCCCTTCAGAATATTCTCCATTCAGAACAGTATTGCCCTTTAAAAGATTTCCTTTTACCTGTTCCTGTGTTCTTGTGACAACGTAAAATGTTGGATTTTCCATCACTTCCTGCACCAGTAACCAACAGGGGGTGAATCTCCAGAATGGGTATGCAGACATAAAAAAATGATATATACCACACGAGCAGTTTCACCATGTCTGCTGTATTACCACCTCTTCTTGCACTGTCATACTAGAACATCTATATAAAAAGAGAAAGCTCTGCTGTGGATGTCTCAGAAGCTTCTCTCAGCAACTACAGTACTAGTAGTTATGTTCCACTGCATGCTCTGGGCTGTGTTGCAGTGTTTAACCTCTTACCCCTTCCTAACCAGACCAATTGTTAGCTTTCGGTGCTCTCACAATTTGAATAATAATTACTCCGTCATGCAACACTGTACCCATATGAAATTTTTGTCCTTTTTTTCCACACAAATAGAGCTTTCTTTTCGTGGTATTTAATCACCACTGTTGTTTTAATTTTTTGCGCTATAAAGAAAAAAGACAAAAAAATCTGTAAAAAAAATGCATTTTACTTTGTTTCTGTTATAAAATTTGGCAAAATTAGTAATATTTTGTCATAAATTTTGGCCAAAATTTATACTGCTACATATCTTTGGTAAAAAATAACCCAAATCGGTGTATATTATTTGGTCTGTGTGAAAGTTATAGAGTCTTTGCAAAATCAAGATTTTTTTTCTCTTTTTTTTTTCACAAAGTTGTCATATTAGCAGGTTATTTCTCACACACAGCATATGCATACCACAAAATACACCCCAAAACACATTTTATGTATGGTGATACCACATGTGTGAGACATTTACACAGTGTGGCCACATACAGAGGCCCATCATGCAGGGAGCACCATCAGGCGTTCTAGGAGCAAAAATTACACATATATTTTCTAGACTACCTCTTGCACTTTTGAAGGCCCTGGAGCACCAGGACAATCGAAACGCTCCAAAAAATGATCCCATTTTGGAAAGAGAACACCCCAATGTATAATCTATGAGGCATAATAAGTCTTTTGAACATGTCATTTTTTTCTACAAGTTTTTGGAAAATGTGGAAAGAAAATGAAAATGCATTTTTTTTTTTACACAAAGTTGTCCATTTATACAATATTTCTAACACATAGCATGTACATACAAAAAATTAAACCCCAAAATAGATTCTCCTACTCCTCCTGCGTACGTAGATACCACATGTGGGAGACTTTTTCACAGCCTTGCCACATACAGAGGCCCAACATGCAGGGAGCACCATCAGGTGTTCTAAAGGCATAAATTTAAAATCTAATTTGACTACCTATTAGACTTTTGTGAGGCACTGAAGTGGCATGGAAGGGGCATGGATTAGAACTGATGTGACAGGAATGAGACATGGATAAGCAAGAATGGGGATGGATGAGTATGGCTGAGTATGGATGGGATGACTGTGCATGAATGAGCATGGCTGAGCATGGCTGGGTATGGCTGGGTATGGCTGGGTATGGCTGAGTATGGCTGGGTATGGCTGAGTATGGCTGGGTATGGTTGAGTATGGCTGGGTATGGCTGAGTATTGCTGTCTATGGCTGAGTATCGATGGGATGGCTGGGTTTGGCTAAGTACAGCTGGGTATGGCTAAATATGGCTGGGCATAGCTGAGTACGGCTGGGTATGGCTGGGTACAGCTGGGTATGGCTGAGTATGGATGGGGGTGGATGGGATGGCTGGGAGTGGATGGATGGATGAGTGCTGCAATGGGCACAGAGCAGTGCTGTGGACACTACAGATCCAGCCCACATTGCTGCTGCACCCGATCTTTCCGCTCTCCGCTCAAACTGTACCAATCGGTACAGAGAGGGGAGAGGTGAACCGGACAATACACCGGTTTGTTTAAAAGTGATCGCTCCATCATTTGACGGAGCGATCACGTGGTAAACGGTGCTGTCAGTGGCCATTGACCATGATCCATTATGCGCTGGGTCCTCTGGGGGTACGCAAGAGTGCGATTCTGGGAGGATGGCATAGTACGCCCTCCCAGTGTTATCAAGCCACGCTGTAGCCATCATTCGGCTATAGCGCGGTTGTTAAGTGGCTAAAGGACACCCAGAACACAATTATTTAATGTGCGTCCTTGCATGGACAGGCGTTTTACAATGCAGTAAAATGCCTGTCACCGCACTATGTGAGAATTTGCCCTTAAGTTGGCTTTACACTATTAGTTTTGTGAAAGAAAATCAATGACAGCTTAATGAATGTTGTCAGGAAGTAGTTCAAAATTGTAGTCGCTTTTAGTATTTGATTTTGGAACTAACGGACTTTACCAAACAAAAACCACATACACTGTTGGAAATTTGTCCATTCGAGAAAAATGTTTCTATTCTTCTCCTTCAAATTTTCTCTACTAGTGTATACCCAGCAGCAATGTGGGCCGGATTTGTAGTGCCCACAGCACTGCTCTGTGCCCACTGAAGCACTCATCCATCCATCTATGCTCAGCCATCCCATCCATTATCCATTATGACAGCATCATAATATTTTTCCTGGGGTGTGAAAGAATACTTATTACTTTTTTAGTATATTGATTTTAAAGAGATCTTTGTTTAAATACTTTTCTCTCTCCCTCCTCTGCCTTTTTTTAATTTCATTTTTTTATATTAAGTTGTTTTTTATGGATGTGCCAGTTTTTGCCAATTTTAAGCCATTTCTTTCGTCATTATTTTTGAGTTAGCAAATTTATATTTGTACTAGCATGATAAAAATGAGTAGGATGACACCCCAGACGATATCTTCGTAGATGAAACGTGTCGGATCAAGCCTACTGTTCCCATTGAATTACCATTTTGGATATTCACACTATGTGAGCTTTTTATTCCTTATTGATTATATATGTGTGAATCCATACCATGGACTATACTGCCCCGTACACACGGTTGGATTTTCCAATGGAAAATGTGTGATAGGACCTTGTTGTCGGAAATTCCGACCATGTGTAGGCTCCATCACACATTTTCCATCGGATTTTCCGACACACAAAGTTTGAGAGCAGGATATAAAATTTTCCGACAACAAAATCCGTTGTCGGAAATTCCGATCGTGTGTATACAAATCCGACGGACAAAGTGCCACGCATGCTCAGAATAAATAAAGAGATGAAAGCTATTGGCCACTGCCCCGTTTATAGTCCTGACGTACGTGTTTTACGTCACCGCGTTTAGAACGATTGGATTTTCCGACAACTTTGTGTGACCGTGTGTATGCAAGACAAGTTTGAGCCAACATCCGTCTGAAAAAATCCTAGGATTTTGTTGTCGGAATGTCCGAACAAAGTCCGACTGTGTGTACGGGGCATACCTCTAAAGCCTCGTTTCTTGTGACCTGGGTCCCCTGGAGGAGAGTGTGTTTATAATATATTCCTGTGTTTCAATGTCCATACAAGCTGATGTCTTCCAACCATTGGTGTACAGTCACCGCAAAGTTTTAACGACTCACGGGGCATATGCCTTATTGAGTCCATATGTTCTGGTAAGCCTCAGTGTTATCTGTGGTAGCTTCATTTATCACTTTTCATGCACTATAATGCCCCGTACACACGGTCGGATTTTCCGACGGAAAATGTGTGATAGGACCTTGTTGTCGGAAATTCCGACCATGTGTAGGCTCCATCACACATTTTCCATTGGATTTTCCGACACACAAAGTTTGAGAGCAGGATATAAAATTCCGATCGTGTGTACACAAATCCCATGCCACGCATGCTCAGAATAAATAAAGAGATGAAAGCTATTGGCCACTACCCCGTTTATAGTCCTAATGTACGTGTTTTACGTCACCGCGTTTAGAACGATTGGATTTTCTGACAACTTTGTGTGACGGTGTGTATGCAAGACAAGTTTGAGCCAACATCCGTCGGAAAAAATCCTAGGATTTTGTTGTCGGAATGTCCGAACAAAGTCCGACCGTGTGTACGGGGCATTAGTGTTTATTTGGAGGTCAAATTCCAGTTCATCAAGATATATATCTATATAGAGTTATATAGATATACATATTTTATCAACATTTTTTTTTTTGTCACAGACTAGACTTTTTGGAAGTTTCTTATTGTTTTGGATTTCATTTAGTGGTTTTAATTTTAATTTTTTGTAGAGTGGACTTTAATTTTTCTCTTTACACATGTGGATCATTTTTTGCACTTTATATTTGTTTTCTCACATATAATGTGTATTTATATGTTGTTAATGTTTAAACACTAAGCATCATCATCTGGTATCATTCCCATTTGCATTTAGCACTGCACCTTTATTTAATCTTCACTATTTTCAATTGTCAAGGGGTTAATATGGCGCACAATGGAGGTAGCCGAGTACATATAACTAAAAATGGTGGGGGGAAGGGGGTGGGTTGGGGGTTCCTGAGAGGGGGAACTTGATGGTGGTAGTTAATGTTTCACAACAAGTTCGGGTATTAGTCCATGTAAGGATAAAATGATGCTGAATAAATGGAAGGCAGCCAGTCTATAAAAGCTAGAAGAAGCTCTGGAACAAATAAAAAAGAAAGAAGGACGGCGCCCTCTAAGTGCAGCATGTATGTTAAAAATATTTATTACAATAGATAAAAACACTCACATTTGAGTTGCTAAAAACCAGCATGTAAAGTAGTTTCATCCGCGTGCTCTCGGGGGATGTGGGTGTCACGGGCCAGTGGAGGGGTTCCTGGGATGTGAGTCCTGTAACCTGGGTCCTAGTAGCTGTTCCGGTGGTGCCGAGGGTCCTCAGAGCCTCCGGGCGGCCAGGATATCGGTCATGGATCCTCCGTGGAGCGCCGTGCTGACCTGCGTCTTCACTTCCGGGAGCGGGGTGAGGCGGGCGGTGCTTCATCATAGCCTGATGAAGGAGCACGCATGCTCCGAACGCGAAGCACCGCCCGCCTCACCCCGCTCCCGGAAGTGAAGACGCAGGTCAGCACGGCGCTCCACGGAGGATCCATGACCGATATCCTGGCCGCCCGGAGGCTCTGAGGACCCTCGGCACCACCGGAACAGCTACTAGGACCCATGTTACAGGACTCACATCCCAGAAACCCCTCCACTGGCCCGTGACACCCACATCCCCCGAGAGCACGCGGATGAAACTACTTTACATGCTGGTTTTTAGCAACTCAAATGTGAGTGTTTTTATCTATTGTAATAAATATTTTTAACATACATGCTGCACTTAGAGGGCGCCGTCCTTCTTTCTTTTCTATTTTCAATTGTCATTGCAGTGCTGGCAGTTGTTTTGACAGTGCGGTATTCACCACAAATTTCTACAATGTTCCTTTGCTAGCCTTGCTAGAAAACTTGACTACTCTAGAAAAAGTCAATACCCTAGCACAGCACCTTCCCTCCTTGCACTTCATAGCTCTTTCCTTTTCTAAGAGAGTCTTATTTCTGTCTCTACTTCAGCTACTCTCCACTCTCTTTGTGCTTTCTTCAGTTTATGTAGGTGCCAGGGAAGGAGCATAGGGGAATACTATTGCATGTCCCTTGAGGGCTAGGGCTGCTGACATCACTTCCAAGATGTAGGCACTCAACAGAAGTATAAGGGTTTTTGAATGTCTATATAAGGGAAGATTGTACAGACAAATATCATATTAAATGTAAATAATACATTATTTGCACATATATTCATATTGAAATAAATATATGAATGGTTATACAAGAGAATATCTTTATTAACCCATATCTAAAAAGATCTGCTGTAAAATGACCCTGTCATTAAAATAATAAAGAATAACATTCAAAAACAAGAAGTACTCTTCTGACTGGGGTGTGGGGGCACAGGTTGGGATGACATGGGTAAATTTTCTTTGTATGAAGTGTTTTCTTGAATTAAGAACAGATCAACCAAAAACCACTGTGGTCAACAAGGCCCAATCTATTTTACAGTGAGAGATAGAAGCATTTCAAACAGATAGCTGATTTACTTATAGTTTCTAGGGAAACTCGACAATATGCTGCCCAGGACATAGCCACTGTCCTCATCAAATGAGCCCTTAAGCCCTCTGGAGTGGCATGTTTCTGTAGCACATAGGCTTTCTTGATGGTTTTGACAAGCCATAAAGCTAGAGTCAAGACTGATGCAGCATGACCTTTTCTCAGATCGTGTGGTACCACAAACAAGTTGTCTGATTTCCTAAGCGAATTGGTTGCTGACAAGTAGGCTTTTAGCATGAGGCCTACATACAGAGGAGAGCCTCATTCGCTAAGGAAGGATATAAGTGTTACTTCTTGGTTCAAGTGAAAGGAGATAGCCATATTTGGAAGGAATTCTTCCAAAGGCTTTAAGTCCACTCTGTCTGGAAAAAATGCTAAATGAGGTTCCTTATATTGTTAGGCCTGTATTTCTGAGACTCGCTTGTCTGAGGTTAACACTACTAGGAACAATGTTTTCAAAGTTAAGTTCTACATAGACACTGATTCCAGCAGATGGAAGGGTGACCTTGTGAGTGCTTTGAGGACCACTGTTAAATCCCACTTTGGAAAGCTTAGCTTTCTGGGTGGTCTTAACATTAAACATACTTTCATGAACTGAATACCTTGCAGATTGAGGGCCCATTTGATGCCCATCATGGCTGACAGTGCTGATACGTGAACTTTTAACATATTGAAGCCTAAGCCTCTGTTTATGCCTGACTGAAGAAATTAAAGGATCTGAGGAATCTCTGGCGATAGTAGATTCTAAAGCCTTGTACACACGATCAGATTTTCCGCAGACAAAACCACAGACTTTTGTCCGAAGGGCGTTGGCCAGGAACTTGTCTTGCATACAAACGACAAGGAATTGTCGGCCAACAAACACAAACGTAATGACGTACTACTTGGTTTTTCAGCTCTTTAGCGCCATCCTTTGGGCTCCTTCTGCTAATTTCGTGTTAATAGAAGTTTGGTGAGTGTTGATTGCGATTCTCATTTCGCGCTTTTTAGTTCGCACTTTTCATTTCGCGTTTTTCAGTTCGCGCTTTTCAGTTCATTTCTGAATGGCCGTTAGTCAACCAGCAATGTTGCGGAATCGGAGGGGATAACGTGCTATTTATTATTGGCCTTGGAGTTATTGCTTTGACCCAAGTCCAGTCCAGGAACAGGAGGAGGAGGATTTCTTGGACCAAAAATTGGTTGCTTTATTAATTCTGACCAATTATGTCATATGCCTTTGCTGTGGGAGCTCTAGGAGAATAATCTGGATGATTTTTGGAATTATCTCCGGATGACGGACCCCTGCTTTCACCAACTCTTGGCATTGTTGACCCCCTATATTAAGAAGCAGGACACATGCATTTATTTTTTGGTTGAATAATTATTTGATTTGGTATATTTTATATATTTTTGGATGCATAGAATACACGTTTTGGTTAAGGTTTTATGGGCATATAGCATGTCTAATTTTCTTTTTTTCTTTTTTTAATGCACAATAAAAAAAATTGTGGAGAATAATACTTGGCTATGTATTTTACTTCAAATGACAGTTTGGGAGTAGGTAGTTACATTTTAAAAAATACAATGTAAAATTAATAAGGGACACCAACATAGTTGTATCTTTGATCTTAACAACTGCGGGGTAATGGTGTTGTGGTAACTTGCACCAAAAAAAAAAAAAAAATAACAAGCATAATAATATTATTCTTGATACCATTAGAAAAAAAAACTTTGAAAATTTGTTTACAATAACTCCATCAGTATAACCAGCAAAGCAGCTGCATTATTATCCCTTTAAAGAAGAAGAGAATGTGCGCTGCATTTTGAGATTTCATAATTTGCCACGTCACGAATGGTAATTATCCATTATGAACGCTAGTTTACAAGACCAACCACTTCTGGCTCATCCTTGCCTCCGAGCATGCGTGTTTGTACTGTGGACGGACTTGTGTACACACGCTCAGAAAATCCGACAACAGACATTTGTCCACGGAAAATTTTAACGCCTGCTATCCAACATTTGTCCACGAAAGATCCGACAACAATTGTCCGATAGAGCGTACAAACAGTCAGATTATCCACCAACAGCCTGTCATCACACACTTCCCGTCGGAAAATCCGATCATGTGTACAAGGCTTAAAAGTTTGTTTAGCAAGTTCTGCAAACTTTTCACAGATTTTGATATATTTTGTTTGTTGCGCCCCTTTCTGGCTTGCAACAGTGTAGCTACCATCTTTTCAGAGCAGCCTTGATGTTACAGCCTCTTCCTTTCAATTTCCACACCATGAGGTGTAATTTTTGCAGATCTGGGTGTAGAAAGCGTCCCTGAGAAAGAAGATCCAGTGTTACTGGAAGCAATAGCAGCGGCTTCTTGCAGAGTTGGAGTAGGGTTGGAAACCAAGGCTTCCTGGGCCAAAATGGAATAATCATCACCACTGTTACTGAAGAGCGGCTCAGCCTGGCCAGGAAACTGGCTATAAGAAGCACCGGAGGGAAGATGTAACTGAAGTGAAATTTCCACTGTTGATGAAGGCAATTTGCCCCCTCTGCTATGTGATATGGGGCTCTCAACAGGAACCTGGAGCATTTCGCATTCCATGGTGTAACCCCTAAGTCTATTTGGGAACTGCCCCGCTTCTGCATCACCAAGGAGAAAGCTGCTGGGCTGAGAACCCACTCATTTGATAGATCTGAGCAACTTAAGTATTTGGCCAACTGATTCTGCTCTTCTGGTACATAGAGCAATCTCAAATCTGATAAGTGGATCTGTGCCCACTTTAGGTTCAGGTGAACTTCTACAACAATGTTTGGCTCCTTGTGCCTCCCTGTCTCTGGATATTTGTCACTGCAGCTGTGTTGTCTAAATGCATGACGACACTCTTTTCCTTTAGAGATGTGGCAAAAGTTAGCAGGGCATGAAAGGCCTCCCTGAGCTCCAGAACTTTTGACACCATTCCCCTGGCATTGAAGGGCCATTGGCCCTGAGCTGCTTAATCTCGGTAATGGGCTCCCCAGCCATGCAAGCTGGCATCTTTCCCCTCCAGAAGTGCAATTGGCTGATGCTTCTTCAGATTTTCCCCATGTGTCCACCAGCAAAGGCAATCCTTCATTTCCCTGGAGATGAAAATCCTCTGATGCATGGAGGCTCCATACTACTGCTGCAGAAATAAGAACTGGAAGAATGTGTGCCACTGGGCCCATTGGACCATTGGAAAAGTTGATGTTAAAAAGCCTAGATGGCTCAGGCATGTTCTGACTGGTAATATTTCCTCTTCAGAACCAAGTTCACCTTCTGAACTACTATACCATGTTGGACTCCATGTCCAGCAATGCCCCAAGATAGATAACATGTTGCTTAGAGGACAGTTAGCTCTTCTTCCAATTGACTAACCAATAGACATGGAGCGAACACCCCCAGGTTCGGTTTGCGGCAGAACTTTCAAACATTGCAAAAGTTCGGAACCACATTGAAGTCTATGGGACCCAAACTGGAAAAATCAAAAGTGCCCATTTTGAAGGCTTATATGCAAGTAATTGGGCATACAATGGTTATGAAGGGCCCGGTACTGCTCTGGGGGACATGTATAAAAAAAAATAGTAAAAAACATAATTTTTAAATTAGCAGTTATTTACTGAAATAAAAAAACAAACAACACTGAAACAAAAAAATGAGACATAACAAATGAAATCTATTTTAAATATAGTGCCTGGGGGTCCCCTTAGTCTGCCTGTAAAGTGGCACATCTGTACCATGTATAGAACCTGCTGCAGCAATAATGACATTTTTAAAGCCAAAAAAATGACATTTTCCCTTTCTTTATTTTCTAAACAAAGGCTCGGAGAGCCAGTTTGTATGATGAGGCCACAATTTAGTGCACTCAGAACAGGATTAGAGATTTTTTGGATAAATTCTGGTGTCTCTTTTGCAGACTTTGGATATACAGTGGGGACGGAAAGTATTCAGACCCCCTTAAATTTTTCACAATTTGTTATATTGCAGCCAATTGCTAAAATCAAGTTAATTTTTTTCCTCATTAATGTACACACAGCACCCCATATTGACAGAAAAACATAGAATTGTTGACATTTTTGCAGATTTATTAAAAAAGAAAAACTGAATATCACATGGTCCTAAGTATTTAGACCCTTTGCTCAGTATTTAGTAGAAGCACCCTTTTGATCTAATACAGCCATGAGTCTTTTTGGGAAAGATGCAACACATTTTTCACACCTGGATTTGGGGATCCTCTGCATTCCTCCTTGCAGATCCTCTCCAGATCTGTCAGGTTGGATGGTAAACGTTGGTGGACAGCCATTTTTAAGTCTCTCCAGAGATGCTCAATTGGGTTTAATTCAGGGCTCTGGCTGGGCCATTCAAGAACAGTCACAGAGTTGTTGTGAAGCCACTGCTTTGTTATTTTAGCTGTGTGCTTAGGGTCATTGTCTTTTTGGAAGGTAAACCTTTGGCCCAGTCTGAGGTCCTGAGCACTCTGGAGAAGGTTTTCATCCAGGATATCCCTGTACTTGGCCACATTCATCTTTCCCTCGATTGCAACCAGTCGTCCTGTTCCTGCAGCTGAAAAACACCCCCACAGCATGATGCTGCCACCACCATGCTTCACTGTTGGGACTGTATTGGACAGGTGATGAGCAGTGCCTGGTTTTCTCCACACATACTGCTTAGAATTAAGGCCAAAAAGTTCTATCTTGGTATCATCAGACCAGAGAATCTTATTTCTCACCATCTTGGAGTACTTCAGGTGCTTTTTAGCAAACTCCATGCGGGCTTTCATGTGTCTTGCACTGAGGAGAGGCTTCCGTCAGGCCACTCTGCCATAAAGCCCCGACTAGTGCAGGGCTGCAGTGATGGTTGACTTTCTACAACTTTCTCCCATCTCCCGACTGCATCTCTGGAGCTCAGCCACAGTGATCTTTGGGTTCTTCTTTACCTCTCTCACCAAGGCTCTTCTCCCCCAATAGCTCAGTTTGGCCGGACAGCCAGCTCTAGGAAGGGTTCTGGTCGTCCCAAACGACTTCCATTTAAGGATTATGGAGGCCACTGTGCTCTTAGGAACCTTAAGTGAAGCAGAATTTTTATTGTCACCTTGGCCAGATCTGTTCCTTGCTACAATTCTGTCTCTGAGCTCTTCCGGCAGTTCCTTTGACCTCATGATTCTCATTTGTTCTGACATGCACTGTGAGCTGTAAGGTCTTATATAGACAGGTGTGTGGCTTTCCTAATCAAGTCCAATCAGTATAATCAAACACAGCTGGACTCAAATGAAGGTGTAGAACCATCTCAAGGATGATCAGAAGAAATGGACAGCACCTGAGTTAAATATATGAGTGTCACAGCAAAGGGTCTGAATACTTAGGACCATGTGATATTTCAGTTTTTCTTTTTTAATAAATCTGCAAAAATGTCAACAATTCTGTGTTTTTCTGTCAATATGGGGTGCTATGTGTACATTAATGAGGAAAAAAAATGAACTTAAATGATTTTAGCAAATGGCTGCAATATAACAAAGATTGAAAAATTTAAGGGGATCTGAATACTTTCCATCTCCACTGTAAGTAATAGGTGTGGAAAAAATGGGCGTTGGATGTTGGCCTTGCTGTCAAAAATTGAAATGATATGCCCCGGCCAAACAGGTATGGAAAAATTGGTCTTTGGGTGCCTTCACACCGTAACCCTCTAGAGGTACTCTTGATGAAAGCAAGAATTGGCCTTGCTATCAAAAATTGAAATGACATGCACCTGTCAAACAAGTGCAGAAAAATTGGTCTTTGGGTGTCGGTGGAGCAGAATTGCATCCCTTTTGTGTGGCTTTCAGGTGCTCTTGCCAACGGGCTGAACTATAATGAGGTTTAATGTAGAAACTATAATGAGGTTTAATGTAGAAAAATGTAAAATAATGCATTTGGGTGGCAAAAATATGAATGAAATCTACTCACTGGGGGGTGAACCTCTGGGGGAATCTAGGATGGAAAAGAACCTGGGGTCCTAGTAGATGATAGACTCAGCAATGGCATGCAATGCCAAGCTGCTGCTAACAAAGCAAACAGAATATTGGCATGCATTAAAAAGGGGATTAACTCCAGGGATAAAGTGATATAATTGTGCCACTCTACAAGACTTTGGTCCGGCCTCACCTGGAGTATGCTGTCCAGTTCTGAGCAACAGTCCTCAGGAAGGATGTACTGGAAATGGAGCGAGTACAAAGAAGGGCAACAAACCTAATAAAGGGTCTGGAGGATATTAGTTTTGAAGAAAGGTTGTGAGCACTGAACTTATTCTCTCTGGAGAAGAGATGCTTGTGAGGGGATTTGATTTCAATTTACAAATACCATACTGGTGACTAGGCAAAAAATTTGTTCGAACACGCGAGCACCGTTAAAGTCTATGGGACATGAACATGAATAATCAAAAGTGCTCATTTTAAAGGCTTATATGCAAGTTATTGTCATAAAAAGTGTTTGGGGACCTGGGTCCTGCCCCAGGGGACATGTATCAATGCAAAAAGAAGTTTTAAAAACTGCAGTTTTTTTGGGAGCAGTTATTTTGATAATGCTTAAAGTGAAACAATAAAAGTGTAATATTCCTTTAAATTTAGTAGCTGGGGGTGTCTATAGTGTGCCTGTAAAGGGGTGCATGTTTCCCGTGTTTAGAACAGTCTGACAGCAAAATGACATTTCAAAGGAAAAAAAGTCATTTAAAACTACTCGCGGCTAGGGATGAGCTTCGAGTTCGAGTCAAACTCATGTTCGACTCGAATATTGGCTTTTCGCAAGTTCGCCGAACAACGAACAATTTGAGGTGTTCGCGGCAAATTCGAATGCCGCGGAACACCCTTTAAAAATCTATGGGAGAAATCAAAAGTGCTCATTTTAAAGGCTTATATGCAAGTTATTGTCAAACAAACAATAAAAGTGTAATATCCCTTTAAATTTCGTAGCTGGGGGGTGTCTATAGTATGCCTGTAAAGGGGCGCATGTTTCCCGTGTTTAGAACAGTCTGACAGCAAAATGACATTTCAAAGGAAAAAAGTCATTTAAAACTACGCACGGCTATTGCATTGCCGGTCCGACAATACACATAGAAGTTCATTGATAAAAACGGCATGGGAATTCCCCACAGGGGAACCCCGAACCAAAATTTAAAAAAAAAATGATGTGGGGGTCCCCCTAAATTCCATACCAGGCCCTTCAGGTCTGGTATGGATATTAAGGGGAACCCCGGCCAAAATTTTTTAAAAAATGACGTGGGGGTCCCCCTAAATTCCATACCAGGCCCTTTAGGTCTGGTATGGATATTAAGGGGAACCCCGGCCAAAATTAAGAAAAAAAAAAAAATGGCGTGGGGTCCCCCCAAAAATCCATACCAGACCCTTATCCGAGCACGCAACCTGGCAGGCCGCAGGAAAAGAGGGGGGGACGAGAGAGCGCCCCCCTCCTTAACCATACCAGACCACATGCCCTCAACATTGGGAGGGTGCTTTGGGGTATCCCCCCAAAACACCTTGTCCCCATGTTGATGAGGACAAGGGCCTCATCCCCACAACCCTGGCCGGTGGTTGTGGGGGTCTGCGGGTGGGGGGCTTATCGGAATCTGGAAGCCCCCTTTAACAAGGGGACCCCCAGATCCTGGCCCTCCCCCCTGTGTGAAATGGTAAGGGGGTACAAAAGTACCCCTAACATTTCACTAAAAAAGTGTCAAAAATGTTAAAAATGACAAGAGACAGTTTTTGACAATTCCTTTATTTAAATGCTTCTTCTTTCTTCTATCTTCTATTATCCTTCATCTTCTTCTTCTTCTGGCTCTTCTGGTTCTTTCTCCGGTGTTCTCATCCAGCATCTCCTCCGCGGCGTCTTCTTCCCTTCTTCTCCTCGGGCCGCTCCGTATCCATGGCATGGAGGGAGGCTCCTGCTCTTCTCTTCATCTTCTTCTCTTCAACTTCTTCTCTTCATCTTCTTCTCCGGGCCGCTCCGCATCCATGGTGGCATGGAGGGAGGCTCCCACTGTGTGACGCTTCTCCTCTTCTGACGGTTCTTAAATAATGGAGGGCGGGGCCACCCGGTGACCCCGCCCCCTCTGACGCACGGTGACTTGATGGAACTTCCCTGTGGCGTTACGGGGAATGCCACAGGGAAGTCCCGTCATGTCCCCGTGCGTCAGAGGGGGGTGGGGTCACAGGGTGGCCCCGCCCCCCGTTATTTAAGAACCGTCAGAAGAGGAGAAGCGTCACACAGCGGGAGCCTCCCTCCATGCCACCATGGATGCGGAGCAGCCCGGAGAAAAAGATGAAGAGAAGAAGATGAAGAGAAGAAGATGAAGAGAAGAAGATGAAGAGAAGAGCGGGAGCCTCCCTGCATGCCATGGATGCGGAGCGGCCCGAGGAGAAGAAGGGAAGAAGACGCCCCGGAAGAGATGCTGGACGAGAACACCGGAGGAAAAACCAGAAGAACCAGAAGTACCAGGCCACATGCCCTCAACATTGGGAGGGTGCTTTGGGGTAGCCCCCTAAAACACCTTGTCCCCATGTTGATGAGGACAAGGGCCTCATCCCCACAACCCTGGCTGGTGGTTGTGGGGGGCTGCGGGCGGGGGGCTTATTGGAATCTGGAAGCCCCCTTTAACAAGGGGACCCCCAGATCCCGCCCCCCCCTGTGTGAAATGGTAAGGGGGTACTTTTTGTACCCCTACCATTTCACTAAAAAACTGTCAAAAATGTTAAAAATGACAAGAGTCAGTTTTTGACAATTCCTTTATTTAAATGCTTCTTCTTTCTTCTTTCTTCTATCTTCCTTCATCTTCTTCTTCTGGTTCTTCTGGCTCTTCTGGTTCCTCCTCCGGCATTCTCGTCCAGCATCTCCTCTTCTATCTTCTTCTCCTCGGGCCGCTCCGCACCCATGGCATGGGGGGAGGCTCCTGCTCTTCTCTTCATCTTCTTCTCTTCTTCATCTTCTTCTTCATCTTCTTCTTTCCTTCTCTTCTTCTCTTCTTCATCTTCTTCTCCGGGCCGCTCCGCATCCATGCTGGCATGGAGGGAGGCTCCCGCTGTGTGACGGTGTCTCCTCATCTTCTTCTCTTCTTCATCTTCTTCTTCATCTTCTTCTTTGCTTCATCTTCTTCTCTTCTTCTCTTCTTCATTTTCTTCTCCGGGCCGCTCCGCATCCATGCTGGCATGGAGGGAGGCTCCTGCTGTGTGACGGTGTCTCCTCTTCATGACGGGACTTCCCTGTGGCATTCCCCGTGATGCCACAGGGAAGTCCCGTCAAGTCACCGTGCGTCAGAGGGGGCGGGGTCACCGGGTGACCCGCCCCCCGTTATTTAAGAACCGTCAGACGAGGAGACGCTGTCACACAGCAGGAGCCTCCCTCCATGCCAGCATGGATGCGGAGCGGCCCGGAGAAGAAAATGAAGAAGAAAAGAAGAGAAGAAGATGAAGCAAAGAAGAAGATGAAGAAGAAGATGAAGAAGAGAAGAAGATGAAGAGAAGAGCGGGAGCCTCCCCCCATGCCATGGGTGCGGAGCGGCCCGAGGAGAAGAAGATAGAAGATGCCGCGGAGGAGATGCTGGACGAGAACGCCGGAGGAAGAACCAGAAGAGCCAGAAGAACCAGAAGAAGAAGATGAAGGAAGATAGAAGAAAGAAGAAAGAAGAAGCATTTAAATAAAGGAATTGTCAAAAACTGTCTCTTGTCATTTTTAACATTTTTGACAGTTTTTTAGTGAAATGGTAAGTACCCCCTTACCATTTCACACAGGGGGGGGCCGGGATCTGGGGGTCCCCTTGTTAAAGGGGGCTTCCAGATTCCGATAAGCCCCCCCACCCGCAGACCCCCACAACCACCGGCCAGGATTGTGGGGATGAGGCCCTTGTCCTCATCAACATGTGGACAAGGTGTTTTGGGGGGCTACCCCAAAGCACCCTCCCAATGTTGAGGGCATGTGGCCTGGTACGGTTCAGGAGGGGGGGGGCGCTCTCTTGTCCCCCCTCTTTTCCTGCGGCCTGCCAGGTTGCGTGCTCGGATAAGGGTCTGGTATGGATCTTTGTGGGGACCCCACGCCTTTTTTTTTGTTTTTTTTTGGAGTGGGGTTCCCCTTAAAATCCATACCATTCCTGAAGGGTCTGGTATGGAATTTAGGGGGACCCCCACATCATTTTTTTTTTTTTTATTTTGGTTGGGGGTTCCCCTGTGGGGAATTCCCATGCAATGAACTTCTATGTGTATTGCCGGACCGGCAATACAATAGCCGGGAGTAGTTTTAAATGGCTTTTTTCCTTTGAAATGTCATTTTGCTGTCAGACTGTTCTAAACACGGGAAACATGCGCCTCTTTACAGGCATACTATAGACACCCCCCAGCTATGAAATTTAAAGGGATATTACACTTTTATTGTTTGACTTTAAGCATTATTAAAATCACTGCTCCTGAAAAAACGGCCGTTTTTAAAAGTTTTTTTTGCATTGATCCATGTCCCCTGGAGCAGGACTAGAGGTCGACCGATATGGGTTTTTCTCTGGCCGATGCCGATATTTAGAAATCGCGGTGGCCGATGGCCGATATGTGATGCTGATTTTTTTGGGCCGATATATTAGGCCGATTTTTTTTTTTTTTTTCTTTTTTTTTTTCCCCTTTACCTCATAAAATCTAACAGTTAGACCCCTTTCACACTGGGGCGTTTTTTTAGGCTCTTTTGGGCTAAAAATAGCGCCTGTAAAACGGCTTCCCTACAGTCTCAGTGTGATATCCCGAGTGCTTTCACACTGAGGCGATGCGCTGGCAAGATGTCTTTGGAGCGGTGTATACCGCTCCTCCACCACTCCTGCCCATTGAAATGAATGCGCACCGCTGCCGAAGCGGCTGCAAAGCATTTCGGCAGCAGCACTTCAGGGGCGCATTTAACCCCTTCCTCGGCCGCTAGCTGGGTTATAAGCTCCCCGCTAGCAGCCGAATAGCGCCGCTAAAATGACGGTAAAGCGCCGCTAAAACTAATAGCGTTTTACCGTCAACGCTCCAGTGTGAAAGCAACCTTAAGTAATAAGTGATGCAGAAAATTATTTACATTTAAACATTTATTGAACAAAACAAACCTCCAATCAGTTCACTTGTATGTATAATTTAGATTAAAAAAAAAATAACTATATCTTAAATATTAAATACACAAAAACAGGTAACCAAAACTTTTGGACGAAAAAAAATGGGCTAACTTTACTGCTTATTTTTTTTTTTTTTAATTAGTGTATTTTATTTTAAAAAATTGCGTTTGAAAGACCGCTGCGCAAATACCGCGTGACATAAAATATTGCAACAACCGCTATTTTATTCCCTAGGGTCTCTGCTAAAAAAAATATATATATAATGTTTGGGGGTTTCAAGTGATTTTCTAGCAGAAAATACAGAATTTTTACTTGTAAGCAACAAATGTCAAAAAAGATTTAGTCTTTAAATGGTTAAACTGAGAACTTCTACACAGGGAAGTTCAGTCTATTGATAAAAGAACCCGAAGAGATACAAATGTATCTTCTTATCAGATTTGGCAGGCTGCCCAGAGGAGGAGAAAAGAAACCTTCAGACAACTTGCAATTGACTTCTATTACAGAAGTCATTTGCAAGTCCCGCTGAAGTTATAATCGGCTTTTTTTATCAGCACAATCGGCCGATGCCGATTAAGTAAAAAAAGCCAAATATCGGCCAATATATCGGCCGGCCGATATATCGGTCGACCTCTAAGCAGGACCCAGGTCCCCAAACACTTTTTATGACAATAACTTGCATATAAGCCTTTAAAATTAGCACTTTTGATTATTCATGTTCGTGTCCCATAAACTTTAACGGTGTTCGCGTGTTTGAACGAACTTTTTTCCTGTTCACATGTTCTAGTGCGAACCGAACAGGGGGGTGTTCGGCTCATCCCTACTCGCGGCTATTAATGAATTGTCGGTCCGACAATACACATCATTTATTGATAAAAAATGGCATGGGATTTCCACACAGGGGAACCCCGAACCAAAATTAAAAAAAATGCGTGGGGGTCCCCCTAAATTCCATACCAAGCCCTTCAGGTCTGGTGTGGATATTAAGGGGAACCCCGTGCCAAAATTAAAAAAAAAATGGTGTGTGGGTCCCCCTAAATTTCATACCAGGCTCTTCAGGTCTGGTATGGATATTAAGGGGAACCCCGCGCCAAAATTTAAAAAAAAAAATGCCGTGGGGGTCTAAACACGGCAAACATATGCCCCTTTACAAGCATACTATAGACACCCTCAGGTATGAAATTTAAAGGAATATTACACTTTTATTGTTTCACTTTAAGCATTATTAAAATCACTGCTCCCGAAAAAACGTCCGTTTTTAAAACTTCTTTTTGCATTGGTACATGTCCCCTGGGGCAGGACCCAGGTCCCCAAACACTTTTTATGACAATCCCATGCATATAAGCCTTTAAAATTAGCACTTTTGATTTCTCCCATAGACTTTTAAAGGGTGTTTTGCGGCTTTCGAATTTGTCGTGAACACCCCAAATTGTTTGCTGATTGGCGAACTGGTGAACAGCCAATGTTCGAGTCTAACTCATGTTCGACCTGAACATAAAGCCCATCCCTACTGGTGACCCCACAACAGTGATAAAACTTTTTCGCGGAAAGGAGTTTAATAGACACGTGGCCACTCATTAAAATTAGAAGAAAAGAGGTTTAACCTTAAACTGCGTAGAGGGTTCTTTACTGTAAGAGTGGCAAGGATGTGGAATTCCCTTCCACAGGTGGTGGTTTCAGCAGGGGGGCATCGATAGTTTCAAAAAACTATTAGATAAGCACCTGAACGACCGCAAAATACAAGGATATACAATGTAATACTAATAAGTAATCACACACATAGGTTGAACTTGATGGACTTGTGTCTTTTTTAAACCTCACCTACTATGTAACTATGTAACTATGAGTGGTGGGAAGTTAAATGCCTTGTCAGGCATGTGTTACTCAAATGGCTGGTGTTTTTGCCACGCTTGATCTGCTTGAGGCAAAGTTTGCAAATTGCAACAATGCGATCGGCTGCACATGTGCTAAAAAAGGCCCAGACAGCTGAGCTGTGGGAAGTGGGCCAGGAGATAACAGCTCTACAATCTGGTGGAATAGGGTGGCTGCTCTCTACCCTTTTATGATGGCTGCCTTGTCAGGGTTGTGTCTTGCCCTCACTTTCCTCCTCTGCTCTAGCTGGCACCCAATTCACTTCAGTGAACTGGCAGCCAATCAAGGGGTTGGTCAGGAAAGGTAGTAGGGCACTAGAGTTTGACCGGCTGGGTAGGATGACAGTAGGCGGTCGAGTATCGCTACTGGGCACTAGATGTTGTTTGTTTTGAAAAGTTGGATGTCGACCGGATTGGTGGGTTTTGGATACTGCGAGGTAGAGAATGAAATGATCTTGAAAGCGAGCCAAGTGACGTCTGCACTGTACCTGACCAGCAGGGCTATTGCAGGTAAACTTGCTAGGCAGCAAAAAAACGTAGTAGGCCAGGTAAATGGCCACTTGAATGACCAAGCTGGGAAGAAAGCCAAACGGGGAACGAGAGGGGATAGTTGACATGTCTCTGAAGATGGTACTAGTGATAGGCAAGCGTTTGGAGTTGGCTATGGGCTGCTGCTTCTGATCACCACGCAGGATGGCTCGGATCGCATGGGCTGTGAACAAGTATGGCTTTGCAGGATCCTGTAAGGCCAGGAAGTGTTGGATGCCGGCTAAGTATAGTCTGATGGTGTTATGTGATTAGAGCTAATTGTGTGTGGCAATATGATATGAAAGCTAGTACATGCTTAGTGTTTGTTGACATTGCCCTGGGGCAGGATGCCAGAAACTTGCAGAAGGCGTTCCAAGAGGTGTGGTAGGCCTTGAGTGTGTTGCAGGATAAAGATTGATGAGCTGGGTCGTGCTGTGAAGGTGCTGTTTTAATCCAGTGTCATCTGATATATATATATATATATATATATATATATATATATATATACAGGTAGTCCAATAGCACGCATTGCATCTGTAATTGTGATTCAATTAAACCGTGCTCATATGCTTCTATGTATCCAAATGTTTGGATGTGTGTCTTTTTGAGTGCTCTGTACATGTGTCTCCAGGGCTTTTTTTCAGCTGGAACTTGGTGTAACTCAGTTCCACCACCTCCGGTTCAGGCAGCACATCCCTGAACTCTGCATTACGTACAAAGCACACCCCTGAACTCTGCATGTAGCGCATCCCTAAACTCTGTACTATGTACCAAGCGAAAGCCAGAACTCTGCACGTAGCACACCCCTAAATTCTGTACTTTGTACCAAGCGCACCCCAGAACTCTGCACGTAGTGCACCCCTAAACTCTGTACTATGTACCAAACACACCCAAGAACTCTGCACATTGTGCACCCATAGGAGGAGGGGAGTTTTAGGGGGTTGTGGTTGAGCTCCTTCACCTATTTTCTGAGAAAAAAAGCCCTGTGTGTCTCCCACATCAGATGTAAGCTCACCGGATGATATGGGACCTTGCAATTAGGTTCGGTCAAATATAGCTTTTTGTCTTTACAGGAATAGATCCATTCGTGTCTTTTTCTCACTGCTGCTGCTATGCCTCCTTGGCTCTTTGTAGTATGATCTGAATCATGTGTATTAAAGAAAAGACACCAATAGTGCTTATATCGTAAAGTACAATTGCTTTTATTACTCCAAATAAGTACTACTCACATTAGTTGGGTGCTTCAGTGCATCTCCTTTAAAAGCATTTTAAAAACTCTATACTCGTGACACTGCATCTGTTAGTGATCCATGCAAGTTTCAGATTCGAACACTGTGCTGTCTAGTTGCCCCTCCCCTATGATGTTATGTCACAGGGGCACATAGCTTCCTCAGGGGGATTCCTATTGAATGGCTTGGCACTCTATAGATTTATACTCTTGGGTCCCCACACTAAAATATACTGCCTAAGGCACTGCAGTACACTGTGTTAAACGTGCACTAATGCACTGAAATACACTGCAGGAAACCTGCCCTGACAAAATAAAATGAACGGTCACACTACATTCACGCTGCACTATCACTAGATTCACACTAAAGTGAAACTAAAGTAAACATGAATGGTCGCACTACACTTATGCTGCACTATCATTAGATACACACTAAACTGATACTTTACACTCACAATAGAATCACAATAGCCCACTATAGTGCACTAACTCGCTAGTAGCACTGAACAGAGCCCTGTTCTATCTCTCTCCACGCCAATATCACACTGCAAATAGCCGCTATATGCAGAATATTTTTGTAGTGTGGGGTGGGACTAAGAGCAATGATCCATGATTGGCTAGTCATCATGACAGTGTCCAATCATGGCTCTGAGAGTGCTACAGTATGTACCCTGATTTGGCAAAGATTTCATTGCTTCAGGCAATCAGGGCTTCCAATGCACTGTGCGTTGGCACATTGCATTGTGGTCGTTCAGGGGGGCCAAACAAATGGTCAAATGCCCGACAATTTGGATGTTCACCAAACAGGCAAACAGCCAATGTTCGGCCTGAACTCCTGCTTGGGCTGAACCATTCACCCAACACTGCTAATCAATAGAGATGGGCTGAAGACCCCTAGGTTAAGTTTATGCCAGAACTCTTGAACATCGCAAAAGTTTGGACCCAAACAATAAACCCCATTAAAGTCTATGGGACCTGAACAGGAAAAATCAAATCCCCATTTTTAAGGCTTATATGCAAGTTATTGCCCAATAAAAAAAGAGTATGGGGCCCAGGTACAGCCTAGGGGACATGTACCAATGCAAAAAAAAATCTTTTAAAAAAGATAATTTTTAAAGGAGCAGTGATTTTGATGATGCTCAAAGTGAAACAATAAAAATGAAAAATTCCCTTATAGTACCTGGGGTAGCCTCATAGTCTGCCTGTAAAATAGTGTATTGCACCTTGTATAGAACCTGCTGCAGCAAAACTGACTTTTATAAAGAAAAAATATTATATTTAAATTGATTTTTTTTCCTGCAAGCTTTCTTTATTTAGTAAACAACGGCTTGGGGAGCCAGTCTGTATGATGAGGCTACATTTTAGTGCACTCAGAACAAGATTAGAGATTTTTTGGATATATTCTGGTGTCTCTTTGGCAGACTTTAAAGCGGGGTTCCACCCAAATTTTGAACAATATATGTATGTATTCTCTTCCTTGCCTAGATGCTGACATGCCATTTAAAAAAATTTAAATCGCCGTAATTACCTTTTAATTTTCTATTCTTCTTTGCACTTCCTGGTTCTCCTCCCGTGGGAGTAGGCGTGTTTCTAGCCTCTCCCAAACTCCTGGGAGCTAGTCTCAGGCTTCCCAGGATGCCACTGAGCATGTGCGGGAACGAGCGGTGAATGCTGCGAGCACAGCATTCACCACATCCAGGAAATAAATGCTTGTGGGCTTTAGATGCCCACAATGAAGATGGAAACCGCCTGCAGTGAATAATATAAGTTATTTTTTCCGACGAAATCTGACACAGGCGGACATATTACACACAATATGTGAGTATGTAATGCTGAGAAGAAAAGTTTGTGAATGAACTCAAAAAAAAAAAAAAACGATAGATAGGTGGACCCCCGCTTTAAATGAAAATAACAATTTTTTTCACCACAGTTGAGCATGCCATATATGAAGAAGCCAAATTATATTACTCTCAGTCCAAGATTAACTTTTTTTTAGATAAAGTCTGGTGTCTCTTTTGCAGACTTTTGAAAAATTGGACTTTGGGTGTTGGTGGTGCCTTCACACTGTAACCCTACAGAGGTAAGCTTGATGAAATCAAGAATAGGCCTTGCTGTAAAAAAATTAAATTTGACACCCTTGTCACACAGTTGTGAAAAAATTGGTCTTTGGGTGTTGTTGGTGCCTTCGCCCCGTAACCTCCTAAGGGCAGGAACGTTTTTAAGGCAGGGCAAAAGGGGCAGCTGCCCTGGGCCCCACCATTGTTGTGGAGCCCAAATCAGCTGCTTTATACTTGCTAACTCCCTCAGTTTAAATTCCCTTGTTTTGTGAAGTTTTAGTCTGGGGCTATGTCCTGATATCTCAGTGTGAAGTTCTGTTACTAATGCTGCCCAGCTCTGCCCTGTTGCCATGTACAGATGACTCACCTGCAGACCATGTGTTTACATGTAAATAACCTGCATTGATATGTAAATAGTGGCGGCATTAATATGTATTAATATGTAAATAGTGACGGACCAGCGGCATTGATATGTATATCATGCCCCACTGAGGTCATATCCACCATCACTTCTGCTGAATGCTGCCAACTAGAGAGGTAAAGGGGCATGCTTAAAAGTCCTGCCTACAACTGCCTACAAGTCCTGCCTACAACTTCAATAAGCCTTAGATCAGCCTGTTCTGCAAAGGTAAGCAAATTGGAGGTGGAACCCTTTTTTAAAATAACATGGTGCCACAGCCCCATGAATTTTGGTGCATGTGAACATGCACAGCTCAGAAGATGCCAGAGGGTGTGATTAACAATTGATGGCACTGTTGTGTATCTGCTAAAGGGCAGCACATTTTTTTGGTGGTGTCAAGAAAGCGATTTTGTATGCGTTCCCGACACACACAAATGTAAATGCAGGCTAAATGTCTCAGTTACATTGGTGGTCAGTGTAAATCTTCTCATTACATTGGGGCTTGGTGTACAATCCTTTCATTCACACTAGTGGCTAATGTGAAGGTCCCCCTTACATTGATGGTCAGTGTAAATCCCTTCTTACATTGGTGGTTACTATGAATGCCCATTTTACATTAGTGGTCAGTGGAAATCCCCATTACATTAGTGGTCAGTGTTAATCCCCATTACATAAATGATCAGTGTAAATCCCCATTACAATAGTAAGCAATGTAAATCCCCATTACATTAGTGGTCAGTGTAAATCCCCATTACATTGGTGGACAGTGTAGAAACTTCGCTTTATATTGGTAATCGGTAAAAAAAATCCAAACTTCTATTTGTGGTCGAATCCTCCCTTATACTGGTTGTCCATGTAGAAGCCCACTTTAAATTGGTGGTGAGTGTAAATCCCCCTTTATTGGCTGTTTATGTAAAATACCCCATTACACTGGTGGTCAGTGTAAATCCCTCTACACTGGTGGTCAGTAGGGATGAGCCCGATGTTTGGGTGAACATTGGGTGTTTGCCTGTTTGCCGAATAGCAAACAATTTTGGGTGTTCATGCCAAATTTGAAAGCCACGGAACACCCTTTAAAAGTCTATGGGAGAAATCAAAAGTGCTCATTTTAAAGGCTTATATGCATGGTATTGTCATAAAAATTGTTTGGGGACCTGGGTCATGCCCCAGGGGACATGTATCAATGCAAAAAAAAGTTATATAAACGTCAGTTTTTTCGGGAGCAGTGATTTTAATCATGCTTAAAGTGAAACAATAAAAAAGGAAATATTCCTTTAAATTTCGTACCTGGGGAGTGTCTATAGTATGCCTGTAAAGTGGCGCGTGCTTCCCATGTTTAGAACAGCCTGAGAGCAAAATGACATTTCTAAAGGAAAAAAAATCATTTAAAAGTACTTGCGGCTATAATGAATTGTCTGTCGGTCCCGGCAATACACATAAAAGTCATTGAAAAAAACGGTATGGGATTCCCCCACAGTCAATTACCAGACCCTTCGGGTCCAGTATGAATATTAAGGGGAACCCCGAACCAAAATTTTAAAAAACATTGCGTGGGGGTCCCCCCAAATTCCATACCAGGCCCTTCAGGTCTGGCATGGATATTAAGGGGAACCCCGTGCCAAAATTTAAAAAAAAAATGGCGTGGGGGTCCAACCTCAAAATCTATACCAGACCCTTCAGACCTCAGCAGCACTGAATGCCTGTTCAGAAAGCACACTGGATGCAGGGCAGCCCAGAATCTCAATTGCATACTGGGCAAGTTCTGGCCAGTGGTCTGATCTCATGACCCAGAAAACCAGTGGTTCATCTACTGGAAAGTGCTCCATGTCTGTTTTCACCCATAGATAATCTTCCACCATTTGATGCAGACGCTGCTGATGGAATGTTGAAGCTGACAGCCCTGGGTGGCAAGGACTAAAGAAATTTTGAAATGCATCACTGAGGTGTCCCCATTCTCCACCACTCCTCCTTTGGCCGTCAGAAGCCTCAAAACTAACTTTTCTTTGAGACTGTAACTGACCAGAGTCTGGAAAGGCATTACATAAACTCCTCTTTAAGGTGTCCTTAGGATATTTCATCCTCTGCTTCCTCTGTGAGGACTGGATGATTTCCAAGACTTTCCCCTTGTAACGGTGGTCAAGGAGGGTTGCCAACCAATAACGACCTTTCTCCTTGATACCACAAATTCTCAAGTCCTTTGGCAGGCTTTAAAGAATAGGGAAGCCCATGCACTGCAAGTTTGGGGAAGCATGAAAAGCAGAGTACTCGGGGTCACTGATGATTACAGTATCTGAAACTGCCTCTCCCAGCCACGTACTACTCCCAAGGTTTCTGGGGACTAAAAACCATCTCTTAAAGGTTTGTTGTATGTCTGCCTCTGCTTCAATGCCTACAAAACTGCCAGAATCCTCCTCCTCCTCTCCCACCTCCTCTTGTGAGTTCTGTGACAACACTAGAATGGTGTCTGCATAAAGCAGGCCTTGAGAGGAAAGGAAGTCCTTTCTTCCTCCCATTGCTCTGCCTCGAGTGCCCTGTCCATAATGCCAGCAGAGTATGCTCCAGTAGGAACACAAGAGGGATTGTTGCACTGATGCATGCATTGTCCCGGCTCACCATCCTTGTCACCTACTCAAATGCTGACAGTACAGTGCATGCATCCTTTATTAGCAGCCATTGGTGTGGGGGAAAAAAAAAGCAGAGGTGCCCTGAGCCTGCCATACTCACACAGGTACTCATTGACGGCCCTCTGCTGCATGTGCAGCAGCTGCAGCATTGCCAAAGTTGTCACAAATCATGCAGTTTATGGGCAGGTTGAATTCCCACTGAATTTAAGTCAACCGAACACTGGCTGTGTATGACTGCTTGAAATTACTTTAGACTCTTCTGGCCTGCTTTAGAAGATCTTGCAAACCTGGGTACCTGTTTAAGAAATGCTGCACCACCAAATTGAGGACATGTGTCAACTTTCCCTGCTGAAGGGCAGACAGAAGATTAGTGTCATTATCGCACACCACCATTCCTGGCTCAAGCTTCCATGGCATGAACAACCTCTGGGCCTTCCCTGCAGAGCTAAAATAATCTCTGCTCTGGTGTGGCTCTTGTCCCCTAGACAGACCATCTGAAGTACTGCATGGCATTTTTTAGCCAGACTCATTTGCCCCTTGAATGCTTAGGTGGTACTGGCGGTTTATTGGACAACCTAGCAAAGGAGGGCTTGGAGGAGGAGGAGGAGGGGGTGGAGCTGACAGATCCCGCATCATCAACACCAGCTGTATGGAGATATGGTGGCAAAACAATCTGACAGCACTGAGCCCTGTCCTGCATCCTTCCTAGTTGCAAGCAGAGTTACCCAGTGTGCTGTGAACTAAATATATTGTCCTGACCATGCTTGCAGGACCATGAGTCAGTAGTAAGGTGGATCTTGTGGCTGACTGCTTTTCCCAATGATGCCAAAACATTGCCTTCCATGTGATGGTACAGAGCTGGAATGTCCTTACATGAAAAGAAATAGCGACTGGGAACCTGCCATAGTGGTACAGAACATTCTGCAATATCTCAGAATTGGGCAAAATCCACCAGACGGAAAGGCAGGAGTTGTAAAGCCAGTAACTTGGACAAGCTGGAATTTAGACGCTGGGCATGTGGGTGGTAGGGAATGTATTTTTTTTTCTTTCAATGTTTTTTATTGAAATAACCAAAAAAGGATTACAGAATAAGACATTGCATCAGGAATGAACACCAACAACATCAAAAAAGGACTTTAACATTTAGATTAACCTTTCCTAACAAGGGAAGAAACCTTCTGCCAATGTAGTGACTAGAAGACCGGTTATGCATATCAATGTTAATGGATCAGAAGTCAAGTGAAGGGAGTGTATTTTGTTTTTGATCTGCAGCAGCTGGGTGAGAAAAATTTGCCCGCTCTACTCTACAGCTGGTGGTGTGCTGCTGGCAGACATGTTTCAAGGACCTGTAACTCCCTTTGCAAGGCAAATTGCAGCAGTGAGGTTGGCTGCACATGTGCTAAAAAAGGCCCACACAGCTTAACTGTGGCAAGTGGTGCCGGGAGATAACAGCTCCAAAATCTGATGGAATAGGGTGGCTGCTCTTTTCTCTTCCATGGTGCCTGCCGCTGGAGGACATCCTGCCTCATTGGGGTTGTTTCTCCCCATCACTTTCCTCCTCTGCGCTATCCAGCACCCAAGTCACATCAGTGACCTCATCATCAGCATCTGACTGTCAATTTGTTGTTTATCAGTGTTGTCCCTTTTCTGTAGGCTCTTGTTAGTCCATTCCTCTACCTCAGAACCAACATCAGAATCATGTAATGTCTGTGTATCCTCAAGAAGCAAGTGGCTGACGCTGTGTTCAAATAATTTAGCTGACTCCTCCATGCATGATGCTGGGGCTATGGCAAGAGTAACTGTGGACAAGGAGGCAGAATAAGCCGCCCTGGCAGCTGCAGTGGACTACACACTAGTGCCAGCTTGGGACATAGAGGATGAGGAGGATGAGGATGGTTTAGTAAGCCAGTCCACCACCTCCTCTACATGCTTTGGCTGGATAGTACAGGCAACATCACTAAACAGAGGCAAAGGTGCACTGCCTGAGGACAGACCAGGTACACCTTTGCCTGTGGAAACAGACGCTGCCGACTTCCCAGACATGATGGGGGGGCTTATTACCCAAATTTTATAGATACTGGGAAATGTGTAATTGGATACACTTTATTCAATGAAAAGTGGTGTTTGGTGCAATTTAAATTGAGAACTGATGCTGACAGAAATGTAAAAACTATATAAAAAAAAGAAAAAAGGGGGACCACCAGTGTCGCAGTCAGAAAAACTGTGTCTGACACTTAAAAAAAAAAAAGGTGGCAGGCAGGGGACAATAAAAACAAAACACCCAGCAACCAAAAAAACAAAGGGCATACAGCACAGTATATAGCATTAAATGTTATGTAATGCAGTGTTAAACACTGAACTACACTAACACACTACACTGACACACTGTTCTCACACACTATACTAACACTAAACTAACACTACACTCAGAGTCACAATAAGTGAACACACTAACTTCTAGTAGAAAAATGAGCCCTGCTCTATTTATTCCCACTCCAACACACTACAACAGATTTCTATGGGAACTTACCTTTTATAGTGTGGGGTGGGACTATGAGCACTGAGCTGTGATTGGAGAATGTAATTATCACTTTGTCCAATCAGGGCTCTGACAGTGCTAATTGGCGAAGCATGCAGTGAATTAGGGCCCTAGAACGCACCATGAAGCATTCAGTGTATTGTGGGGCGCTTGGCGGGTGTACGTACTGCTGAGCTATCTGCAGAATTGGATGTTCGCTGCACAGGCAAAGTTTAGGCTGAATTTTTGCTCGGCTCGAACTGTTCGCCCATCTCTTCTAACCCACTGAAATGCTGAAGAGTAGCCAAGAGCATCTCTCGATGCTGCAGCAGTAAATCCTGACTCCCCGCTAGAAGGAGGTTGTCATCCAGGTATGCCGTGTACACACGACCGGACTTTTTGACAGCAAAGGTCTGACGGAATGAATCTGTTGGACAATTCGATCGTGTGTGGGCTTCATCTGACCTTTTCTGTCGGAAAATCTGACGGACTTTAGAAATAGAACATGTTTCAAATCTTTCCGATGGACTCAAGTCCTATCGAAAAAGCTATTGGCTACTGGCTATGAACTTCCTTATTCTAGTCCAGTCGTACGTCATCAAGTTCGAATCAGTCGGACTTTGGTGTGATCGTGTGTAGGCAAGTCCGTTTCTTTGGAACTCTGTTGGAACTCCGTTGAAAAGTCCTTCGGAGTTCAGTCCGTCGAAAAGTCCGCTCGTGTGTATGCGTCATTAGCCCTTTCTCTCTTAATAGTGCTACCATTGGTAGCAAAAATTTGGTAAATGTCTTAGGTAAGGTTGACAGACTGAAAATTAGACTTCGGAATGGAAAGTGGTGATGACAAACTGTAAATTGCAGAAACTTTTAAAAGGCTGATTGTATAGGAATATGTAAGTAAGAGTCCAACAAGTCTATTACAGGTGTATGTAATATTTTCTATACAGGTCTTTGTGAATAGTCTGAGTCTGGCTCCCACAGGCACTTTGAGCATCTTGTCAAAAATACTTCTGCTGGTTGTTATCCCCCCCCCCCCCCCCCCCGTGGAGGTCTTTGATTTCTGCAGCTTGAGGAGAGTCCCTTTCCTATTATGTCTGGAATCTTTTCCAGGCTTATAGGATCTTGCTTCCATCTATCTCTTCAGCAGGTTATGCCACATCAGACTGCCTTTCTGTGACTTGTGCTTCCTGTCCGTAGGAATGAGAATGGACTTGCTGCCTATCTCTCCAGCAGGTTACGCCACAACAGACTGCCTCTCTGTGACTTTTGTTTCCTGTCCGTAAGAATTAGAATGGACTTGCTGCCTATAACTTTTGAAAGGGCTGCATCCAGCTTGCTGCCGAAGAGGTTTACACCGTCAATGGGAATTTTGCACTAATTGAACTTTGATTCCAAATTGACTGTCTATGGCTTTAGCCATAATGCCCGAAGCTCCATCACAGATGACAATATAGCTCTTGCAGAGCATCTTATTATGTCAACTAACGCTTCTGCCACAAAGTCACCTGAGAGTTTTAACTCTTGCAAAGCCACCACTATCTTCTCTAGGTTACTTTCTTTCAGGTCAAGGGCGTCTTTAAAAGTGACCTCCATGGGAGCAGAAAGCAAAGGGTTAATCTTTGGTTCTTTTAGAGGATAAAGCTTCAATACTGGTAAGGCATAACTTTTCTCAGGCTATTGCCATTCATCTTTGATGAGCTCCCCAAGCTCTTCAACATATGGAAAGAATTCAGGTTCCTTCCTTAGGTTTGGAAAGTACTTCCTTACTTTACAAGGGGGTTCTTGGCCTCTTCCCATATAATCGCTTCCTTCACCGATTTAGTAAATGGGTCCACTGAGGCAAAATCAAAGCCAACCCCTCCTTGGGGTTCCTCATTATCGGATGAGATGTCAGACTGTACTTGGGTTAGCTAACGCCCACTGGGAGTAGGAGATCTTAGCATCACAGTATGTAGCAGCAGGTACATTTAGGTAAAAAACCAATGACCAGAACCAAACGGTGACTTTAAATAACTTTAAAACCAGTGCCGTCACCACCGGAAATAATGTAACCTGCTCGCACATGTGCAGAAGTAGATTGCAGTGGCTGGCGCTATCTTGTAAACTGGAAAGTTTCCCATTCCTTACATCATTTCTTGTTGCATATGTGCAGAAGGGAGTTTGGCCTTCAGGAACCAGCTCGAGGGAAAAGATAGTCAGTGCACTTCAGACAGCAGAAACATGCCAAAAGATATGCGGTTTGTTTTGTTCTGAATTAACATTGAGACACATTTTTCATTATTCAGAGATTTGGATATATCTGAATACCTAAATTACAATATAAACTAATTTTACCGAATGCTTTGAATAACGTAACAAAATTTGTCTGAATTTCGGGAATTCGGACTGAATTTCGAATTGAATTTTACATTGAACTCCAGTCGAATTCTAACTACACATAATGCTGAAATCAAAGACTGTGGGGAGATTTATTAAGATTGGAGAGTGCAAAATCTGGGTCAGCTCTGCATAGAAACCAATCAGCTTTCAGGTTTAAGGCTGCATTCACACCTGAGCATTTTTCAGCTCATAAAACGCTTGTAAAACCCCTAAAAAAAAGCCTGAGAAAACACCCAAACAAAATTCCATTCATTGCAATGGCACCTGTTCACATCTGAGCATTTTGTCACCTGAAGCAAAACGCCTGAAAAACTACCTAAGCTCAAAAAAGAACATGAGTTTTCTTTGGGGCAGATTACAGGTGTTTTTCTGCCTTTTACATTGGTGACCTGAACAAAATCGTGGCAACACCGTGGTAAAAATGCAGCAAAATCACTGTAAAATCGTGGTAAAAACGCGGTAAAAACGTGCGACTTTGAAATCCTCAGGTGTGAATGCAGCCTTATTGTCAAAGCTTAATTGAGCAAGTTGAAGTTAGAAGCTGATTGGCTTCCATGTACAGCTGCACCAGATTCTGAGTGCATCAGTTATAGTAAATCTCCCCCTGTGTGTGTTAATAGAGTACCATTTTGAAATAATGCTGTTTTTGTTAAGCCAAAGGTGATTTAAAGGGGTTTATTTACTAAAACTGGAGAGTGCAAAATCAAGCTCACGTCTGCGTAGAAACCAATCAGCTTCCAGGTCTTATTACCAAAGTTTAATTGAACAAGCTGAGGTTAGAAGCTAATTGGTTGCTATGTAGAAGTGAGACTGATTTTGCACTATCCAACTTTAGTAAATAAACCCCAAAGAGTCATTGTAATCATTTGATGAAGATTTTTCTTTTATTTGTTCACTTTGCTGCATTCAAATCGAAAAGAATATAAAATTTTTTGTTTCGACCGATTAGAAAATGTATTGATTTGAACATATCGAATCCAAAAAATCGGTAATATCAATGAAAATTTGAAAATTCCGAATACGAATTCTGAATATGAATTGAACGAATCAACCACATTGAACTAAACGAAATAACTAGATTAACAATTCAAAACTAAACAAATTTTTTCCTCATGTACATGTCTAGATCCAGAAGTGAAACATTTAGCTGCACAAAACAAAGCTTATTTAAGCACTTAAACCCCCCTCCTGCCCAGACCAATTTTCAGCTTTCAACGCTGTCACACTTTGAATGACAATTGCATGTTCATGCTACACTGTACCCAAATGGAATTTTTATAATTTTTTCCTACTAGTAGAGCTTTCTTTTGGTGGTATTTGATCACCTCTGGGTTTTTTATTTTTTGTTAAAAAAATGAAAAAAGAACGAAAATTTTGAAAGAAAATACAAAACTGTTTTATATTTTGTTATAAAATTTTGCAAACAGGTAATTTTTCTCCTTCATTGATGTACACTGATGCGGCTGCACTGATGGGCACTGATAGGTGGCACTGGTAGGCACTGAGAGGCGGCACTGGGGAGCACTGAGAGGTGGCACTGGTGGGCACTGAGAGGTGGCACTGAGGGGTGGCACTAAGGGGTGGAACTGATGGGCACTGATGGGCGGCACTGAAGGGCAATGATAGGTGGCACTGAAGGGCACTAATAGGTGACACTGATAGCTGGCACTGATGGGTACTGATAGGTGGCAGTGATGAGCACTGATGGGTGGCAGTTGTGGACAGTGATGGGCACTGGTAGGTGACACCTATAGTCAGCACTGCTAGGTGGAACTGATGATCCATTGATTGGCATCACTGGTGGGCATTGATAGGTGACACTCCTGCGCATTGATAGTTGGCACCGATTGGTGGCACTGATTTACACTGGTGGGAATTTATATGCACTGTGTGGGCACTGGCAGGTGGTACTGGTTGGCACAGATGAGACGGTTGTGCCTCTTCCTCTTCAGGACCAATGTCCCTTACACAGAAGCCGGTGATCGGCTTTTTTTCCCCTCACGCTGTCAGCATGAGGAGAAAAAAAGTCATATACCAATCTTCTGTTTACATCACATGATAAGCTGTCATTGGCTGACAGCTGATCACGTGGTAAGGGGGCGTGATCGGCCCCATACTCCGATCTGTGATCACCCGATTCTCATTGACTCAGTGATCACAGAGTGTGCCGCGTGCCCCCCTGCAGGGGGCACGCGGGGAGCATGCAAAGGGGAGGACACGTCTAATTTAGGTCCGTGCTGTAGCCGTCATTTGGCTATAACACGGATGGGAACAGGTTAAAGCTTGCACTCCACAAAACGCTTCCAAGACTAGCAGAGTCAGGCTCCCACCAAAATAATTCATTTAGAGGCTGTACAGGTGGGGCTTCCACCCACGAGAGGCTGAACCTGGCTATGGTGACAAGTAGTAAGGGTTACTTTGTGACTCTAGTCTTGATCGGGTGTGGGAAAAAAAGGAGAATGCCAGTGGGCTGGATTCTGCAAAGCTTCAACAGTCCTATATGGTTGAGTGGCGGGGCCACAACCCAAAGTATGCTGCCATGATGCGCCAGGAAAAACATTTTTCTTTAAACTTTTTTGTCTTTTTCATTTATATAGCAAAAAAAAAAAAAAAACAAGTGGTGATTAAATACCATCAAAAGAAAGCTCTATCTGTCTAAAAAAATGACATTTGTGTATAGCGTTGAATGAGTAATATTCATTCAAAATGAGAAAGTGCTGAAAACCGAAAAATGGCCTGAGCCGGAAGGGTGTCAAAGTGCCTTGTCTTGAAAGGGTTAAGAAAGGTCTGTGAAATTTGCTGCCATGCAAGAGAGGAATGTAACAGAATTTATAATATGGTAGCCTCACAGAGGCAAGGATTCATTTAGAGATCCAATTTCATGATTTTTAAACATCAGGGCAAAAAAATATTTACAGAAAATAGGTACTTAACAAGGTTTTCCTGAATTTTGGTTCATGAGTCCTCTCTTCAGAGTAGTCACTAAAATGAATTTCCCTCAGAACATGCAAATCATTTCTCAATGTTTTGATGCTATGTTAACAAATAAACATACAAATATGCAATTAATGATGTAAATACATGTATTAGTAGAGGGTTTGCAAGAAGTGCATTCTGACCATTCTTGTTTTACAAAATGAGGGCTGACACTAAAAAGCTAAAAGTTTTGAACACAGAGGGGTTGATTACTAAAGGGGTAGAGCATATTCACCTCAGGAGGTTTTCACTTTGAGGGCAGTTTTCAGTTAGCTTAGTGAATGTGGTGTGGTGAAAAATAATTTTAGAAAGACGTGCAAGTATAATTAAAAAATAGGATTTTTGAACATGATTAGATGACTGAAGTCAGCACAGCTTTACCTAATTCACTAAGCTACATGAAAATTCTCTTGCAAAGTAAACATGCTCTGTTCCTTTAATAAATCAACTCAAATAGATTAGTACACAGATTTCATTGTAATTTTCAGGAGAAGGGAGAGTCAAAGTCTTGATAATCCAAAAAGAGGAAAGAATCTGTTGAGACATCATGACTATTACACCAGTTTTATTTCACATGCTAATCTGCATTGGAAACAAAGAACAGGAATTTTGTAAGTAGCTAGTGAAAAACATACTAAAAAAACATTGGTTTATTGTTTTCACATAACAGAGGATGAGCATACTGTAACTTCAAGCTTTTCAGCTGGTGTTCAAAGTGTGAAAATGAAAACTGAGTAATTCTGTAATTTTGTGTTACAAAAGTGTGAATAGAAATAATTTAGATAAATTCTTTTTTATCACATTATGTGTGAATGAAGGAAAAAAGATTCTAAATTGTCAAACTTGCCAATGACATAAAGCTCTGGCAGTGAGTCATGGATTAAAAATATGTTACATGAACCTGTTTTTAGAACAGTGTTAACGAATGCTGTGTCATTATGGAGACTTAAAATTTACGTTTACAATGCCTTTTATGGAAATAGTGACTAATATAGCAATAAATACAACAAACTTTCTTCATTATTCAAGTTTGTAAGTTTACATCAAAATATTATTTCAGTTTAATTTTGATTAGATGAGAGGATAATAGCATTTTATTTTGTATTATTGTTGAAATTTCTAGACATAATTTCAGAAACCATGATAATCTGATGAATGTTTTGTGACAAGATTGCTGACTATACTATAGTATAGTATGAATGTTTTGTGAGGTATAATAATATACCAAAGACTTAACATACAGCCACGATTGTCTGTAAAACTGTGATTAATCGCAGTAAAATCATTAATTACCACATGTAAAATACTAGCCTTTATCTTGATTATTCTCTTAAATTACAACCATAAAATATCCCCAATGCTTACGGTAATAATTGTAAATGTAACCCCCTAGATTTGGCTAATCCCTAAAACATTTACAAGAAGAGAATACTACCATGTCAAAATAATGCTGATAACACATCAATGTATTGCACATTGATGCATTATGCTGAAAAAAATTGAAAAAATACAAGAAAAATATGAAAAAAATGAACAAAATATTATACCTAAAAAATCCATACCTACAACCAAACATTAATTTTAACCATTTTTGTGCAACAAGCCTCTACCACTTGGAAATGCTTTGGATTGTGTTTAACCTTGCTCAAAATAAGTAAAAATGTCATCTAGAAAATTTAAAGTGATTAGGACTAACAGAATATATTTAATTTAAATCAGAATTCTATTTTTTCAAACCTCTGCACCCACACTCAAAAAAAAAGATATAGAGATAAATAAATGTAACTTTTTTTAAAAGGACCTTCTTTTCAGTCTGGCAGTATCAAGGGTCTCGCCTCTTCTCCACTGGGGCAGTCCTTCATTGAGTCTACCTAATGTAATATTGTGTGAGCAGTGCAGTAGTACTCCAGGCTGAGTGGCGAATCTGTCTCAGATGGTGGGTCCTGGTTAAGAGGAAGTAGGTGAAATGATGCTAGCAATCATTCAACAAAAAGACTGGCACTCATCAGGGGTGGAAAAAAATTACTGTGGGGAAAGCTTCAGGTTGAAGTTAATTGCAGCAAACTATATTTATTTTTAATAATACTGACCTTTTGGTTTAAAAGTTCTACTTTTATTCTTGATTGTATGATTTCATTATTGATGCATTTATGAAAGTGATAAATCTTTTGCTGTAATTGGCAAGTAGTAGATTACTATAGTTGTGATATGATGGGATTCAGATAGTCTGATAATAAAATAAGATACTACTTCAGTGGGTATAAAATAACCCTTTCCTCTGAAACTTCTTGTACTACATAAATTGCAGACACACCAAAAGGAAACACTCAAATATATGTACTCCAGTGGAGTAAAATAATAGAGGTAGTTAATTTCTGTATAAGTAAATCAGCGCACCACACAACTAGTAATATAAAGTGGAAAATGACAAAAATCACTAAATATTTATAACAAAAATAATGCACAAACTTCCACACAACTTTTACAAAATTAATAGTAAATAAATGTATGAATACTCTAAAGCCAAAACACATGGTACGATTGTTGGCCAACCGAGCATCTGATTTTTGTCAAATGGGTGTGTGCCAGGATCTTGTCTTGCATACTAACGGTATGCAAATTGTCGTTCAACAACATGAATGTAGTGACGTACTACGAGGGATTTCAGCTCTTGAGCGCCACCCTTTGGGCCCCTTCTGCTAACTCCATGTTTGATGAGCATTGATTCCGAGCATGCGTGTTTGTACTTTCGACTTTTGTGTGACAAATTTTTTATGACAAGATAAAGTTTGCAAGATTAGTAGCAGGTGTTGCAACCATAGAGAGAGACAAAAATCCCAAAACATTCTGTGTCCAGATCAAAATATTACTTTCTTTTTCATAATAGTTTTTGTTAGGTTTTTAGTATAAAAAGGGAGCAAGATAAAAGGAAAATATTTCCATATACTGTACAGTAAAGGATATGTAAGTAAACAAACTTTTCAAAGGTCAATGCAAAAAAAAACAGGTTTTAAAAGACTTGGCAATTTAAGAGGTATTGCAAATAGGCAATCAGAGATACAAATGACTTATGCCGCGTACACACGGTCGGACTTTTCGTCTACAAAAGTCCGACAGCCTGTCCGACATACTTCCGACGTACCTTCGGCGGACTTGCGGCAGACTTTCTTACGAACGGACTTGCCTACACACGACCACACAAAAGTCCGACGGATTCGTACGTGATGACGTACACCGGACTAAAATAAGGAAGTTCATAGCCAGTAGCCAATAGCTGCCCTAGCATGGGTTTTTGTCCGTCGGACTAGCACACAGACGAGCGGATTTCGGGGTCCGTCGTACTTACGACGTAAAGATTTGAAGCATGTTTCAAATCTAAAGTCCGTCGGATTTGAGGCTAAAAAAGTCAGTTGAAAGTCCGGAGAAGCCCACACACGATCGGATTACCAGCCAGCTTTAGTCCGTCAGCGTCCGTTGGACTTTTGTAGACGAAAAGTCCGACCGTGTGTACGCGGCATTACATTACCTAATGGGTAGAATAAGCGAGGCTGACTTCCATTGATCGACTCAACATTGTTGTTTTCATTATGTGACACAATTCCTTTGCATGGCATAAAATATATTTTGAAAAAGTAAAGAGGTACAATATGTGAAGTTTAGTGTAAAGGAAGTATTCCTCTACACTAATAAGGATTAGTTAATTTGTCAAAAGAGGAAAAGCAGGGGGAAAAGTTGAAAGGTAAAATGTGCATAAGAATAATAACAGCTACATCTTTTAAGGATGCCTACAGATAACATTGATGTTTTTCTAAAGTTTCCAAAAGAAGAAGTTTGGATATACGTTTAAACAAGCTTTCTTTATTTTGTAAACAACAGTTGAGGAGTCAGTCTGTATTATTAGGCCACATTTTTGTGCATGTGCTTGTAAATAGCTGGTTGTTAAAGAGTGGCAGCTGCAGCTGAATGAAAAAAAAAAACATTGCCGGCAATACAAAAATGTGAAAACGGCGTGGGATTCCCCTCCATGATCTATACTAGCCCCCTATACAAGCATGCAGCCTGGCAGGCCAGGAAAGGGGGGGACGAGCGAGCGCCCCCTCCTGAATCATACCATATCAACATGAGGGGTGGGTGCTTTGGGGTAGGGGAGGATCTGGATTTTGGGGGAACCCACGCTGTTTTTTTTTTACATTTTGGTTTGGGATTCCCCTTAAAATCCATATCAGACCCAAAGGGCCTGGTATGGATTGGGGGGGGGGCATGGTGTTTTCTTTTCACTTTTTTTGCTGGCAATATTTTTATTTGTTTCGCTATCAGCTTGGAAGCCCATTGACAGCTGATGACTCATCAGTTGTTAAGGAAGCCATGGTTGGCTTTCCAGCTTTCACTGCGCCGAATGGCAGAGGTTCAGGCCGAACTTTTGCTCGGCCCGAACCGCTTGCCCCACTCTAGCTGCCATACACACGGGCCAAATGTCAGCTGGTTTAATAGAATTTCACCTGACATTCAGCCCATGTGTACTAGGCATAAGACTTGACAATAAAACCTAGAAGCTGATTGGTTACTATGCGCAGCTGCACCAGATTCTCTGTGCACCAGTTTTAGTAAATTCCCCAAAAGCATGTTAGCTATTTGTCCACATTCTCTCCAACAATATTGGGAGTTAGTTGGGGAAAAGATTAATAGTCTAGCAGGAGTAAGGTATGATATTGACAGAATTTTATGAGAAATATAATTCAATTCATCTTATATTCATTGAATCTTCAACAAGAAACTCTTCAGCTTACTCCATTTAAATGCATTCACACCACCACCTTAAATGGAACTGTCTCTCACCAGACAATTGCACCTTTCTGTTTCAGGAAAAAGTAAGCAGTACTTTCTAGAACATCTGGAGGAATAATCCTCCAGTAGAATATACTCTACTGTTCAATGTTCTTGTCAGGGTTGCATGCATCCTTACAAAAGTGTAGTCTTTATTCTTGTTTCTGTGTGCCCTGCATTCTCCTTGAGAACCTGCTCCCTTTGTGCATCAGTCTGCTTTGTCAACCCTCACTAGGGATGAGCCGAACACCCCCCTGTTCGGTTCGCACCAGAACATGCGAACAGGAAAAAAGTTCGTTCGAACACGCGAACACCGTTAAAGTCTATGGGACACGAACATGAATAATCAAAAGTGCTAATTTTAAAGGCTAATATGCAAGTTATTGTCATAAAAAGTGTTTGGGGACCCGGGTCCTGCCCCAGGGGACATGGATCAATGCAAAAAAAAGTTTTAAAAACGGCCGTTTTTTCAGGAGCAGTGATTTTAATAATGCTTAAAGTCAAACAATAAAAGTGTAAAATCCCTTTAAATTTCGTACCTGGGGGGTGTCTATAGTATGCCTGTAAAGGGGCGCATGTTTCCTGTGTTTAGAACAGTCTGACAGCAAAATGACATTTTGAAGGAAAAAACTCATTTAAAACTACCCGCGGCTATTGCATTGCCGACAATACACATAGAAGTTCATTGATAAAAATGGCATGGGAATTCCCCAAAGGGGAACCCCGAACCAAAATTTTAAAAAAAAATGACGTGGGAGTCCCCCTAAATTCCATACCAGGCCCTTCAGGTCTGGTATGGATATTAAGGGGAACCCCGGCCAAAATTTAAAAAAAAAATGACGTGGGGTTCCCCCTAAATTCCATACCAGACCCTTCAGGTCTGGTATGGATTTTAAGGGGAACCCCGCGCCAAGAAAAAAAAAAAAACGGCGTGGGGTCCCCCCAAAAATCCATACCAGACCCTTATCCGAGTACGCAACCTGGCAGGCCGCAGGAAAAGAGGGGGGGACGAGAGTGCAGCCCCCCTCCTGAACCATACCAGGCCACATGCCCTCAACATTGGGAGGGTGCTTTGGGGTAGCCCCCCAAAACACCTTGTCCCCATGTTGATGAGGACAAGGGCCTCATCCCCACAACCCTGGCCGGTGGTTGTGGGGGTCTGCGGGCGGGGGGCTTATCGGAATCTGGAAGCCCCCTTTAACAAGGGGACCCCCAGATCCCGGCCCCCCCCTGTGTGAAATGGTAAGGGGGTACTTACCCCTACCATTTCACAAAAAAACTGTCAAAAATGTTAAAAATGACAAGAGACAGTTTTTGACAATTCCTTTATTTAAATGCTTCTTCTTTCTTCTATCTTCCTTCATCTTCTGGTTCTTCTGGTTCTTCTGGCTCTTCTGGTTCTTCCTCCGGCGTTCTCGTCCAGCATCTCCTCCGCGGCGTCTTCTATCTTCTTCTCCTCGGGCCGCTCCGCACCCATGGCATTGGGGGGAGGCTCCCGCTCTTCTCTTCTTCTTTTCTTCTCTTCTTCTCTTCTTCATTTTCTTCTCCGGGCCGCTCCGCACCCATGCTGGCATGGAGGGAGGCTCCCGCTGTGTGACGGCGCTCCTCGTCTGACAGTTCTTAAATAACGGGGGCGGGGCCACCCGGTGACCCCGCCCCCCTCTGACGCACGGTGACTTAACGGGACTTCCCTGTGACGTCACGGGGAATGCCACAGGAAAGTCCCGTCATGTCCCGTGCGTCAGAGGGGGGCGGGGTCACTGGGTGGCCCCGCCCCCGTTATGTAAGAACTGTCAGACGAGGAGCGCCGTCACACAGCGGGAGCCTCCCTCCATGCCAGCATGGGTGCGGAGCGGCCCGGAGAAGAAAATGAAGAAGAGAAGAAGAGAAGAAGAGAAGAAAAGAAGAAGAGAAGAGCGGGAGCCTCCCCCCAATGCCATGGGTGCGGAACGGCCCGAGGAGAAGAAGATAGAAGACGCTGCGGAGGAGATGCTGGACGAGAACGCCGGAGGAAGAACCAGAAGAGCCAGAAGAACCAGAAGAACCAGAAGATGAAGGAAGATAGAAGAAAGAAGAAGTATTTAAATAAAGGAATTGTCAAAAACTGTCTCTTGTCATTTTTAACATTTTTGACAGTTTTTTAGTGAAATGGTAGGGGTAAGTACCCCCTTACCATTTCACACAGGGGGGGCCGGAATCTGGGGGTCCCCTTGTTAAAGGGGGCCTCCAGATTCCGATAAGCCCCCCGCCCGCAGACCCCCACAACCACCGGCCAGGGTTGTGGGGATGAGGCCCTTGTCCTCATCAACATGGGGACAAGGTGTTTTGGGGGGCTACCCCAAAGCATCCTCCCAATGTTGAGGGCATGTGGCCTGGTACGGTTCAGGAGGGGGGGGCCGCACTCTCGTCCCCCCCTCTTTTCCTGCGGCCTGCCAGGTTGCGTGCTCGGATAAGGGTCTGGTATGGATTTTTGGGGGGACCCCACGCCGTTTGGTATGGGGTCTGGTATGGAATTTAGGGGGAACCCCACGTCATTTTTTTTTTTTTAATTTTGGCCGGGGTTCCCCTTAATATCCATATCAGACCTGAAGGGCCTGGTATGGAATTTAGGGGGACTCCCACGTCATTTTTTTTTTTTAATTTTGGTTCGGGGTTCCCCTTTGGGGAATTCCCATGCCGTTTTTATCAATGAACTTCTATGTGTATTGTCGGCAATGCAATAGCCGCGGGTAGTTTTAAATGAGTTTTTTCCTTCAAAATGTCATTTTGCTGTCAGACTGTTCTAAACACAGGAAACATGCGCCCTTTTACAGGCATACTATAGACACCCCCCAGGTACGAAATTTAAAGGGATATTACACTTTTATTGTTTGACTTTAAGCATTATTAAAATCATTGCTCCTGAAAAAACGGCCGTTTTTAAAACTTTTTTTTGCATTGATCCATGTCCCCTGGGGCAGGACCTGGGTCCCCAAACACTTTTTATGACAATAACTTGCATATTAGCCTTTAAAATTAGCACTTTTGATTTCTCCCATAGACTTTTAAAGGGTGTTCCGCGGCATTCAAATTTGCCGCGAACACCCCAAATTGTTCGCTGTTCGGCGAACTTGCGAACAGCCAATGTTCGAGTCGAACATGAGTTCGACTCGAACTCGAAGCTCATCCCTAACCCTCACTGCTGTAATGTTTTTTTCCTCAGTGAGCCAGTCCTTCTTGTACTTTTGGGCTGTTACAGACCCTCTCCCCTGTGAGCCAGTGAATCCAGGATCTCAGTGCTGTACAGACTCTCTCAGACCCAGTGTTCTCTGAATTCAGTACTGCTACTGTCTAACTTACCTTGATCCTGTGCATCCTGAGCCCTGTGCTACAATTGACTCTCATTACTGCTTCCTGCTTATGCTGTGTACTCATAGCTTCTTGAAAATTCAGTGAGCCATGTCTGCACAGCCTAGGAACTGTCCTGCAGTGAAACCCATCTCCCCTTAAATACCATCTCCCTTAAATACCAGGTTCTGCTTAAACTCTGCAGCTCTATCGCTCCTTCACTAAACACATACTTCGTGTCTTCAGCCTCAAGCATCAATTGCTTCTGCTCCCAGTGAATATGGACCTTATGAACCCCATACTAGAGCTAGCAGCCAGAAACATGGATTTAGCAATGGTGGAGAAAATTGTTTACATAACACTCACACTGTACTAGTTCCCATAAACAAGTAATTTATGATTATGGTTAGAAAAGTCTGGGTATAATGAAACCTGATAATTTTTATTGAGTACTTAGCCTTTGAACCTAGCTTAACTTAGAATGTTCTCTCTATCTCTGTATTTATTAGCTGCATCAGAATGGAATTAGGAGAGTGCCTGGGGGGTGGATGGTGGATGTGAACTTGAAGGGCCCTTTCAATAGTGAAGCTTTGTGAGAGATTGGGCTTACAGAGCTCAGCAAGGAGCCAACATTCCAGTTATTTCTCTGGGTTGTTGCTCTCAACTTCTCCCAAAGGCTGACTATTTATATGTATTATATGACAAAGTTTTTTTTCAAGGCTATCATTGTTTCCTTGATAGCTTTCATTTTATCCCTTAGGCCAGGGGTAGGCAACCTCGGCCCTCCAGCTATTTTGAAACTACAAGTCCCATGAGACATTGCAAGACCCTGACAATCACCGGCATGAATCCTAGAGGCAGAGGCATGATGGAATTTGTAGTTTCACCACAGTTGGAGTGCCAAGGTTGCCTACTTATGCCTTAGGCCAAGGCAAGTGGTGGATAGGGGTTGCACTTTGTCTTCCACTTCTCCAATATGTCTTTCTATGGCTATTTCTGTCACATATTTTCTGAAGAACTTAGTGCAGTAAATACAAAAAATGAAGTTTTTGTAGTTCTCTCCATAAGTTGAACAGAGTAAAGGTATGAATTAGTGAAGAAGGTCATCTGCTTGGATAGGATAAGGTAGTATATTCAAGAGTGTGGTGGAGCTGTGCTAAAATACAGTATGTCTGCTCACATCACAAGCTAGGCTACACCCAAAATACAGCTTTAGGTGCTGTGTAATAAATAAAACGGGTCCTGCAATGAAAGTGGGCACAATTTATTTGTGAACACTTTCATGGGTGTTGCCTCTGCCTTCACCATGATTTTTGCAGCAAAATTAGCTTCTGTGATTTCCAGTCATTGTACTGTATATCTTGTCAACCCTGCTAGTGTTTGGGCTCCTCCTAACCCATCCGGCAGTATTAACCCTTCCGGGTATGATGGTATTACTATTTCCTCAGTTTCTGGTAACCCTTCCTCATCTACTGCCCATTTACTTTCTACGTTTAACCCTTGTGTGACAGCTGGTGGGTTTGCAGTTAGAGCTCTGGTACCAGAGACATTTTTTAAGGAAGCTCTGCCATGCGAAATGTCCCCGCTTGGTTATCACTTGTCTATGGCAATAAAGGAGAAGCTTTGGAAGGGGAGTTTGTGGACATTTTGTCCCTCCACCCCTCTTCAAAAGACTTTTTTTCAAGAGCAGACAAGAAGACTGATGAGTGGGGTGAGGATGAGAGAAGCAGGCCCATACTAAGATCATTTAATAATTGGCTACAGGCCTATTGCATATTTGCCAGTGTTTTTGGTGAAAAGCACCCAGATACAATTAGTGGGTTGTTTCAGCACTTAGAAAATGTGCTGGAAGTGTATAGGAACTTTGGTGGCTTGGCCTGCTTCCAATATGATGAGTCATGTAGACAAAAATTATCCATTTATCCTTGTTTGAAATGGGGTATGAAAGATGTTGCCCTATGGTCTAATTTAATCTTGCCACAATGGTCCACCACTCCCAAGCCATTGACAGTTACCAATAATATATCCCCTTGCAAAAAGGGATTTTGTTACGCAAATAATGAGACTCAGTGCAAGTGGAACATGTCATGCAAGTATAAGTATGAGTGTTCTTTCTGTTCTGGTTCGCATTCAATGACAAGATGTCTTAAAAGATCTGGAGCAGCTGTGCCTCAGTGAGAATATTTTTCCTAAAATGTGCACACCAGTGAAAGTAGAAAATATGCAGCTGTGGCTGGCCCTGTATCCAAACCAGGACATATCACAATTCCTAACTTAAGGGTTTTTACATGGTTTTCACATTACCAGTTTTTCTGGGGTTAGTTGCAGAAATTGATTTTTGAATTCTCTGAGGTTGTTTGGCAAATTGGCAAATAATTTGTGAAGGACGCATTGCTGGCCCTTTCACTTCACATCCATTTAGTGATTTCAAGATTTTCCCCCTAGGAGTGGTTCCAAAAAAAAAGCCTAATACATTTTAAATAATTCATCACCTTTTGTATCCAAAAGGATGTTTCCTGAACAATCTTTATCATCTGTTTCTTACTCGTCTTTTTCAGGAAGCCATATTGAAAATTAGGGCTTTTGGCCAGGGTGCACTATTGGCAAAAGCTGACAGTAAATTGCAGTTTAAAGTATAATGCCCCGTACACACGGTCGGACTTTGTTCGGACATTCCGACAACAAAATCCTAGGATTTTTTCCGACGGATGTTGGCTCAAACTTGTTTTGCTTACACACGGTCGCACAAAGTTGTCGGAATTTCCGATCGACAACCACGCGGTCACGTACACCACATACGACGAGACTAGAAAAGGCCGGTTCAGAACCAAGCGCGGCACCCTTTGGGCTCCTTTTGCTAATCTCGTGTTAGTAAAAGTTTGGTGAGAGACGATTCGCGCTTTTTCAGACTCGTGGCTTTCAGATCGTTTTCTGCTGTTCAGTTTGTGCTTGTGGGTTTGTATCTGCTCTTCAGTGCGTGCAGTCAGTTCGTATCAGAGTTTTCTGTGTGATCTTGCCTGCTCATTGCTGTTTTTCAGGTCGCTCTTCACAGGCCTTGCTGTTCTTCAGTGCGTTCTGTTACTTCGTTCTGAGCAGCCGATTTCTAGCCATGTTTCGTATGCGTACTCCTCGTAGAGTTCGTGCTGTGCGGGGGCTTGGTGTTGGGGTCCTGACCTTGACACAAGTCCAGTCCATGAACAGGGTGGGGAGGAGTTCATGGACCAAGAATTGGTTGCTCCAGCGTGACCAGTTCTCTCATATGCCTTTGCTCCGTGAGATCCGTGAGAATAATCCTGATGATTTCAGGAACTTTCTCAGGATGACGGACCCCGTGTTTCACCGTTTGTTGGCTTTGCTGACCCCTTATATTAGCAGGCAGGATACCTGCATGAGGCAAGCCATCACTCCGGAGCAGAGGTTGGTCGCTACCTTGCGGTATTTGGCCACAGGGAGAAGCCTGCAGGACCTCAAGTTCTCGACAGGTATCTCCCCCAGGCTCTTCTTTGTGGACATTTACTGCTTGTGTTTGTTTGAGCTGACCCTGACAGAAATGTGTGGAGTGCAGAAAATGTCGTGATTGTGTAACCTTATACAAAGCACTGTTGGCTGTTATTTACTAAATGCAAAGACACTTTTCACTACAAGTGCACTTGCAACTGCACTGAAACTGCACTTGTAGTGCAAAGTGGATTTGCCCTTAGGAAATAACCCCCATTTTCTCATAAAACAACAATTATTACATCACCCCAAAAGTGTTGTAGCGTTGAGACAATAATCCACACATTCTTGATGAGCAATCTTTTTAATACCTGCACAATCACATGTGCATTTACCAAAGGTTTTTCTGACAAACCAACATGTTTGTTGTATAACAATTTTTGTGGTGTCATTATCCAAAATCAAAATGTGCATTTTATAGAAAACAGGCCTGTGTAAAACCCACAAGAAAGACACAAATCTTTATCTTACAAAGTTCACATTTGGTAGAACTGGAAGGCAATATCAGACATGAGTATTTAGGAACTGTGTTTGATATTGCGTTCAGATGGGGGGAAATCACCCCTGGAAAAGCCAAATTTGGAAGATGCACACAAATTTCACAATGTCAACATGTGCTAGCTGCCATCACGGGGGATCAAGGGATGTGTTTTGGGGGAGAAAGCCCTTCCTCACCGCTACTTTATTATTGAGGAAGGTGTTGCACCCCCAAAACGCGTCCATTGATCTCCCGTGATGGCAGATAGCACATGTTGGCACACTGTGTGCATCCTCCAAATTTGGTTTTGGGAAAAATCACAAAAACATTTAGCACATTGTAGCACACAAAAGAAGAAAGTGATTTGGAGGGGTTTTAAACTCGCCCCAAAACATCAATGATGTTTTTATATTTTGGAATAACATCATTGATGTTTTGCTTGATGTTTTCCAATTGTAAATACACCCCATGATCTCCCCGATCACGATCTGGGCACTTTCGGATGTGAAAGGATCTGGATCCACAACCTCACGATCACCTAAAAAGAGAGGAAACCCAAAATAAATTAGGTCTAAAAAATATGCCGCCATCCATCTCTTATCTGAGCCTGTGGTCGCAGACACTCACCTGTTGTGGTGACTACTTCCACCACGTCTTCATCCTCCTGCTCATCTTGTGTTGGGGGGATTTCCCCTTCTTCCAGAGGGGGGGGGGGCTCTGGTCTCCTCGGATGAGGGGTGTCCTCCGAGTCTTTTCTCCCCTATGTAAAACAAAAATGGTATAATTAGCACACAGATATTTAATGTCAGAACTATAAAGATGAAACATTGCTTGGAAGTGGGGTACAATTGTCTATTTTAGCAGAGTTCCAAGATGTAGCTTTTTTAGTGTCCTTTGTCAAGCTGCAATACTTTACCTGTTTGGTAAAAGCTTCACAGATGTAGCCCCCCCTATAGTATACACTGGAGCACCTGTGTGCCCCCCCTAATAAAAATGGTGTTCTTGTGTCCCACACTAGTGCTCCAGTGTCCAGATGTGAAAACAGCTGCTCAGTGTCCTCTCCTTACACACAATCTAGTTTGCATTTCATTCTAGTAACAAAGCCATCTACACAACCCAATTCTTTGAAGACAAGTATAGGGCGTCAAAATGGTGGCCAAATGCATATGGCCTAAACAATGGTATTTTATCGTCCGAAATAACAATGTGTGATCCGAACGAATAATGTGCCCATGAACATGAAAGTTGCCATTTTAAACTGTACAACAGTTCCTAAAAGCACATGGAGCAGCACGAACGTAATAAACATAAAGAAATGGAACACAGTACAACTACTTACTTTTTTGCAGCAATCTCTGGATCTTTCTGTACTGCTCGTGTTCTCGTAATTTCAGGTCCGACCACCGCTTCCTGAGCTGATCTTTCGATCGTCGTACCTCGAATTTCCGGTGCAGACTCCTGACCACTTTCGCCATGATCTTGGCCTTTCTGACATTGGGGTTGGGGTAAGGCCCATACTTTCCATCATAGTCGGCCTTCTTCAGGATGTCCACCATCTCTAACATCTCCCCAAAGGACATATTTGAGTCCTTTAATCTCCTTCTGGATCGGGACGTTTCAGGCTCCAGCCTTTCCTCCTCCTCCTCCTCCTCGTTGCTACAATTAGCACGATCCTGCTGTCTATCCGCCATGTGCTCTTCCCCCACTGCGCCGAACAAAAAGGGGCGGGGAATAAACTAGAAAGAACGTCAGGGACGGGCGGAGTTATACGCATGCGCAGTGTGTATAAATCGTAACGCGCGCATCTTACGTACTATCAATCAAAAGTATGTGGCGCTAATCTAAGTGTACCACTCATAATAAATCGAAATTTCAAAATAACATAAATCTCAATACTTCCTTAATGGACAATACTCAATACTTCCTTAATAGGCAATACTATCTTCTCCCAATAGGGGGCATTTTTTCTAATTTTTGTCCCATTGCCCATGATCCTTTGAGAGCGTGGTTGTGCGCATTAGTTCTCTATTACCTTACGCGCGTCTTACATACGATCTGTGAGCGGAGGAAGGAGCATCGGAGACGCCGATCGTGCTAACGAAGGTAGGATCTAAACTTGGGCCTATACTGCTTCGAAATGGAAGCCTATATTGTAACAAGATTAGGGGAGTTTGGCCTGACATTAGGCTTTGTCTTGTGTTGTGTCTTACAAAGAAAATGGATGGGTTCAACGACCACAATTTCCTGCCCCTGTTCATAGACAAGTACAGGGAGCTGCCCTGTCTGTGGCAAGTGAGACACCCCCACTATAATCACAAATAGAAGAGGCAGGCAGCGCTGGAGAAACTGCTGGAGTTGGTGAAGGCGGTGGTCCCCACAGCAACCATCCCTTATTTGAAAGCTAAAATTGGTGGCCTGAGGAGCACTTATCTTAGGGAGCGCAAGAAGGTCACAGATTCCCAGTGGTCCGGAGCTGCAGCAGATGACGTTTATGTCCCCAGGCTGTGGTACTATGAGAGACTGCGATTTCTGTCAGACCACACTGAAGTCAGGGAATTCCTCTCCACTCTTCCTTCCACTCTTCCTTCCACCCCAGCTGAGGCTTCAGATGGCCAACCTGGGCCTTCCAGCCAGGAAGAAATGGAGGAGCCCAGCTGGAGTCAGGTATAGCATTCTTCTACAGATTTCTGGGCAATAAATAAATGATGTTTATTAGATGTTATTATTGATCACTAATTGCTGATTAAAAAAAGTGCTTCACATATCAATAGACAGTAGTGGGCACCCAAAATTGGGAAAAGAATGAAAACTGCTGGGCTCAGAAGGATAGTCTGTTATATTTGTTAACATTCAATTTGCAGCAGTCAGGAGGTGAAAATTGTGTGTGATTGATGAATAAAAAACTAAAACTATGTCCCTTTTTCATACACAGGAAGACCTCAGCCAGGAGGAGGCTGTGGAATGTGGCAGTCAGGAGGAGGCGGGGATTATTAGTGTCAGCCAGGAGGAGGCGGGGATTAGTGGCAGCCAGGAGGAGGCGGGGCTAAGTGGCAGCCAAGAGAAGCCTGGGACAAGTCGCAGCCTGACTGAGCCTCAGGTCCCTCCCCTCCGCCTGCCATATAAACGAGCCAGGAAGGCCACTCCGAGTCCCGTGTAGGATTCAGCATACAGGCTGATCCAGGAGGCTTCTGCATCCCTCAGAGCCTTCCCCAGTCCTGAAGAGGCCTTTGCCTGCATGGCTGCCACAAAATTGCAGGGCATGCAGGAGGGTCAACGCAAAATCTCTGAGGACCTGATTTATAAAGTCCTTCGTAAGTGGGAGAGTGGGGAACTGACACACAAGACGGATGTCATTGAGAGGGACGATCCTCCTCCTCCTCCTCCTGCTGCCACAACTCCACCACCACAGCCAAAGCCTGTAAGGAAGCGTGGAAGGAAGACCAAAGAGTGATGGCCCTGGGTTCAGTCTGGTCTGACAGAAGATGCAGTCTCTTGTATGACCACAGCCTGGGGACACAGATGTCATCTGCTGCTTTCCGGATCTCTGGGACTTCTGGACCAGACTGCCCTCCCTTATGATATGGACTCCTCAGGCCACCAATTTTGCTTTTAAATAATTGATGTCTGCCCTGGGGGTCCCAGGCTTCGCCCACTTCTGCAGTTTCTCCAGCGTTGCCTCCCTCTTTGTTTATAGTTGTGAGCCCTTACTAAAATTTTTTTGGGTAAATTCTACTCTCCTGTGTGTGTTTTCATCCAAAAAGGACAGTTTGTTGGTGACGATTCAGGTACATTTCTAAAGTACAATGTGAAATTAACAAGGGACAACAACACCAAACAATCTCCTACAGATTAAATAGAACAACATATCAATGGTGTTGTGGGAACTTGTCACCAAAAACACACACAAACATTTTCGGGAATACAAATCAAAATCACCAAAAAAAATAAAAAATAAAAAAGAGAAACACAAAAAAAGAATCTACATTAAAGTCCAAAAAAAACAAAAAATGTTGTTGTCAGATGTGAGAAATCAAAATATATTGAGGGAATCCCGATAAATAGTAACGAAATAAGTTTGTGAGAAGTGTGTGTGAATATGAGCAGCAAAACTACTTAATTCTTGTCACATTATAAAGAAGAAGAGAGTGCGCTGTATTAAACCATTTTGAACATTGCAGCGTGACGAAAGTGCTGTATCCATTCCGAACGCTACGTTTACCAGAACGAGCTGTCCCGTGTCGGAATTTCTTCTGAGCATGCGTGGCACTTTGTGCGTCGGAACAGGCCACACACGGTCGGAATTGACGCGATCGGATTTTGTTGTCGGAAAATTTTATCTCCTGCTGTCCAACTTTGTGTGTCGGAAAATCCGATGGAAAATGTCCGATGGCGCCCACACACGGTCGGAATTTCCGACAACACGCTCCGATCGGACATTGTCCATCGGAAAATCCGACCGTGTTTACGGGGCATTACTCTTTTCTCCATCAGCTTATAATACTTTAGGTTTTTATGATGATCAATATTTTCATGACATGTGTTTACCCATGGGTTGCTCATTATCCTGTTCGTATTTAGAAAAGTTTTCTTCTTTCCTACATTGGGCCCTTGCTTTTGAATTCATTTTGATAACGTTATTCATTATTTTGATGATTTTTTATTTGTTGGCCCTGCAGATTCCTCGATTTGTTTTGATTCTTTACCCTTACGAAGCATTTTGGGGTTCCTCTAGCTGAGGAAAACAACATTTATCCCTCATCATCGGTAGTATGTCTGGGAATCTTTATAGATACACATTTAATGGTGTTTAGTCTTCCATTAAATAAGACTGCTAAGGCCAAATCTTTATTTATTTATGTATTTTCTTTTTCTTTTTCCAACAAAGATTTTATTGTAATAAAAGAACATTACACGGTTAATGACATACCATATATACATTGGTCTACAGTAAAAGGTGCATATTAGCGCATCATACTGTATACACCTTTTTGTATGTGGAGACATCTCAAACAATTATTGGTCAGCATTTTCAGGTGTAGCCATCAGAACGAGATGGAGAGGGTTCAAGCATGGGTAAAGGAGGTTCACAAGTATGGAAACCGAGATCTAACTTGAGATTCATTTCTGTGATAATGATAAAATTGAGAAAAGTAAAATAGTAATGCTGATTGATTGAATGGTTGTGAGGTAATTCCCATTTTGTGAATGTTCTGCATTCGTTTGGCCAAAATTCGATGCAGAACTCTCAGGTTTTATGATATGTCATTAAGGATAAAGATCGAATACAGTGTCTTTCTAGGTATTTAGAGGCTGTGTAGAGGTATATCCTGGAAGAGATAAAGGGCAAAAGGATAACAGAAGAAAGGTAAAGGTAGAAGAAAGGTTGGGGATAGTAGGAGTGAGCAGTGTGTGTAGATAAGGAGGAGAATGAAGTTTCCCCCCGGTCTCCACTAAAGACAAGGTTATGCCTACTTTAAATAGGCTCCTTTAGCTAATGTGGTATGTGCTGTAGATAATTTGCGTATTAGTCTTTTTTGACGGGGGGCCTCCCATACACAGCCCTTGTGTAGGGGTGGTAGGTCCTACGTCCATAGGTATGGCTGAGGGGGAGTTGTGGCATTATATTAACAAATCTTTATTTTATATTCTCTTTAGGAAGAAAAACATTTTTTTTAAAAGAGCTGCACTCCCTTTTGGGTATTTTGGCATTTTTTTTTGTAGGATAATACCAGCCAGCAGGATCTTTTTCAAAAGGTTGTACTTAGCCGACTGGATTTAAATCTCCTTTGTCCCACATTTGGTTGAATACTGACTTGAGGGAGGATTTACTAGTTTGGGCCAGGTTTTTAGACCCATAGAATGGTAGGTCCTTCCAAGATGATTTTGTTTCGGCTGCCAATATTAAAGTGGAATTTCACCCAAAAATGGAACTTTCCACTTTAAGTGAAGGTGACCCCCTGACATGTCACATTTGGCATGTAATTTTTTTTGGGAAGGAGCGGACACCCTCTTTTTAGGGGCATCCAGCTCCCACTTTTTCCTGGGGCTTCATTCACCCGCATCGCTGGACCGTAGGACAGGTGAGTGTCCTATTATTAAAAGTCAGCGGCTACACTTTTTGTAGCTGCTGACTTTTATATGGGTGGAACTCCGCTTTAAAATATTCACGGATGCTGCTGGTTCTCATGATTTTTCAGCAATTTGGCAAACGCACTGGTGTTGCAGTCCTTGGCCAATTTCCCGGTTTTCATGAAATCTTGCTAAAAACATTGTACTTTTAGAACTTTTCCCCATTGTAGTGGTGTTTAAAATTTGGGGCAAATTTTTTTGTTAACATTTTAATGCATGGACAACAAAGGGGTGGTCTTTGCGGTTAGCTGCTTTCCTCTAAATCCCTCCCCCCCCCAGTCATTAAACTATTACTTAATTTTGTTTTTCTGCGTTTGAAATAAATATTTGGGTGAAAGCTCATTATGTGCCTGGGATTGACAATGATGTAGTGGATGCTTTATCTCAGTTTCAAATAAGCTGTTTCTGGAATCTTATCCCAGAGACAGATTTGGTCAGCTTCTCCTACCCTGATCACATGTTGGATTTAATTTGAATCACATTGCTATTGCAGTCAATAATTCTATTGTTCCCAAAACATGGGCTGATTGCCCAGCTGTATCAAATAAATAGGTGTCCTTTAGCAATAGTATAGGTTTTCCTTGTGACTCACCCTTGGAGACTTAGATTTCGGCTTTTCTGAGCAGTTTATTTGAAGAAAGGGTTTCCTATAGTCACTTGGCTAAAGTTTTGGCAGGTGTTCCTTTTTTCTTTAAAATCATGTGTTTTTTGGCTTGTAGTCCTTTTTTCCTAGTTAAACAAGCGGTTAAAGGCTAAAAGTGTTCTCATTTTGTACCAGATGATCGAAGCCTATAACAATCAATGTCCTAATCAACCTGTCTCATGCGGTCTACTCAGTATGTTTTTCTCATATGAGGAAGGAGAGAGAGTAAGAAGGGCGAGTTGAGTTTAATGTTTCATCATTTGATTTTTTGTGATTCGAGTTTCAGATTATATGTTCAGAAATCTATGACAGACCAGTTGGGAAACGGTCCTGGATTTCATTATTTTCTTGCATGATCAGGGCTATTTGTTCTGTCTCCGTTATTAGAAATTATCTGAATGTAAGAACCAAAAACATGGGTGATTTATTTATACACATGAACGGCTCCTCTGTTACAAAATTTCAATTCTTTTCAGTGCTGAAGAAGTGTTTCGAGTATTTGGGTTTACAAAAATATAATTTTACCCCTTATTCCTTTCGTATAGGAGCTGCAACTGAGGCAGCCAGGTTGGGTCTGAACGAGGCAGTGATTAGGAAATTAGGTAGGTGGGAGTCTAAATGATTTAGTATTTATGTTCGGCCTAATCTTTCTGTTTAACTTTAGGTTCAAAATGATATATTTGGATCATTGGTCATTCATTGGTCTTCTGGGCACATAAGAGGGCGCCTTTAGGTTGCTACTCGGAGAATCTGAACTTTGATCCAGAACATATCACCATATTGTGGAAAGGATATATACAAAATAAGCACCTGCACCCCTGTGTCTTGTGTGAACTAAATTAAATTAAATTTAATTATAATTAACAGACTTTTTTTTGTAATTTTTTTCATTTTTTTTCATTTGTTTCGTTATTGTGGAAAAGAGTCAGAGGCCTCCAGTGGCCTAATTTGTATTATTATCTTTCCCATTTGTTTTTAATTTGGCCTTCTCCATCTGTGTTAATTGTGCATCTGGGGGGTAATGATGTGGGAAAAATTAGAACACTAGATTTAATGTAAGTGATAAAACATGCCCTTCATCATTTAAAATTACATCTTCAAATACAACTATTGTTTTCTCTGAAATGGTCCCTAGGTTATTGTGGTTATCGTGGCCTAAGTTCAGATGTCTCAAAAACATTTTAAAGAGAATCAACCATTCTATTGAGAATTTTTTGCCCATCATTGGTGGAATCTCTTTTCAATACATAGACTTGGACGGTGGGACACCTGGCCTTTATCGTCAAGACTTAGTCCACCTTCCTGATATTGGGCTACACGTTTTACATTTTGGGTTTACAGCAAAACATTAAATTGGCCTCTGGTTTGGGGTAGGCTACATCAAAGCCCTGGCTTTTTGGGGACTTTATTACACTTGAAGTAATGTATTTGCATTTGAGTCATTACATTGTTTGAAGTGTTATATGCTAATTTAATGGATTTTTAATGGTATTTTCTGATGATCGCAATTTCTTTGAAACCAATAAAACTGAGACGGCCAAATTATGCCAACTTGGTTGTTTGTGTCTTCTTTGGAATATTTAATGATTTTATTTGGAGCTTTTTGAGTGAATAGTGCAATCCCGTGCTTCTTGTATAGTGTCCAGCTTCAGATATATTAGAAATCATAATTACAGTATCTCACAAAAGTGAGTACACCCCTCCAATTTTTGTAAATATTTTATTATATCTTTTCATGTGACAACACTGAAAAACTGACACTTTGCTACAATGTAAAGTAGTGAGTGTAAAGCTTGTATAACAGTGTAAATTTACTGTCCACTCAAAATAACTCAACACACAGCCATTAATGTCTAAACCACTGGCAACAAAAGTGAGTTCAACCCTAAGTGAAAATGTCCAAATTGGGCCCAATTAGTCATTTTCCCTCCCCGGTGTCATGTGGCTCGTTAGTATTATAAGGTATCAGGTGTGAATGACGAGCAGGTGTGTTAAATTTGGTGTTATCACTTTCACTCTCTCATTCTGGTCACTGGAAGTTCAACACGGCACCTCATTGCAAAGAACTCTGAGGATCTGAAAAAAGAACTGTTGCTGTACATAAAGATGGCCTAGGCTATAAGAAGATTGATGCATGAGTGCTGCCATCACTGGGGACCTACAGTTCATTGAGGGAACCATGAATGCCAGCACGTACTGTGACATACTGAAGCAGAGCATAATCCCCTCCCTTCGGCGACTGGGCCGCAGGGCAGTATTCCAACATGAAAACGACCCCAAGCACACCTCCAAGAGGACCACTGCCTAGCTAAAGAGGCTGAGGGTAAAGGTGATAGACTGGCCAAGCATGTCTCCGGATCTAAACCTTATTGAGCATCTGTGGGGTATCTTCAAATAGAAGGTGGAGGAGCGCAAGGTCTCTGACATCCACCAGCTCCTTGATGTCATTCTGGAGGAGTGGAAGAGCACTCCAGTGGCAACCTGTGAAGCTCTGGTGAACTCTATGCCCAAGAGGGTTAAGGCAGCGCTGAAAAATAATGGTGGCCACACAAAATATTGACACTTTGGGCCCAATTTGAACATTGGTGCCAGCGGTTTAGACATTAATGGCTGTGTGTTGCGTTATTTTGAGGGGGCAGCAAATTTATACTGTTATACAAGCTGTACACTCACTACTTTACATTGTAGCAAAGTGTAATTTCTTCAGTGTTGTCACATGAAAAGATATAATAAAATATTTATCTCACTTTTGTGAGATACTGTATATCATTTTATTCTGAAGCTATTTAAGATAGTCAAAGTGCAATAGGCATCATTTGACCAACATTTAATCTTTGTGATGTGTAATTCACAAAAAAATTTACCAATGGATAATATCAGTGTAAGCCTGGGTTCACACCTTGTGATGCAGGAACCAGCATGATTCCAGTGCGGGTTTCCACATTGCATCTCTCCCTCAGTCAGTTCACACTGTCCTCTGCAAACCGCTGGGAGTGTCAATACAAAGTTAATGACACCCCCCCAGTCAGTTCACAGAATGCAGTGCGAACTGTGGATTTGGACAGAAATCGGATCGCATGGGTGTGAACACCCATGCAATCTGATTCCAGTGCAGGAAAAAAAAATGATAATTCAATGCGAGTTCAGCCATACAAACTGTTTGGCTGAACTTGCATTGCACAGACATCACATGTGATCGGCACAGCAATGTGGGTGCGAATCACATGCGATGTCTGTGTTCGCATATGTGTGAACCCAGCTAAATGTGACAGTTTTTACATATTTTCTATGATACATCCAAAACATATTACTCATTACCACCAAAGGATCATATTTCAGTTTACCCCAGCCATTTTAAAATGTGCAACAGGCCCCCTATTTACCTTTTTGGTCCTAGGTATGTGATATCACTGCCCTAATATAGAGGTATGATACCTACTCATTGGGAAAGCATTTAAATATGGGCTTCTCCCCTAAAGTAAAAATATGTCATTATTTGACATTAAAGTTTTTTTTTTTACTATGGCCGATTCTATTGCCAATAAAAGTGGTCCCCAGATTCACCACAGGATCACTTTTATAAGCTGCCCCATGGGGGCACCCCCTCCCACCGCTTGTTGGTTGTTCTCAGGCTTACCTGACCCATCAGTGAAGCCCGGGAATGATGGGATGCTGTCGGTAGCTGGGTATGGAGAAGAGTGAGGCCAAGGTGGCTGCCACTCGTCTCTATGCCCTTGGAGGACCAGAGCAATGTCTGACTTCACTTCTGATTCCAGGGCCATAGTAAATATATATTTTTTTTTAAAGCAAAAGTTCAAAAAAAAAATTTTTGATCTTTTGCTTTTAAGGGTCTTTTTGATCCCAGATCTCTCAATAAAGAGGACCTGTCATCCTTATTTATATTACAAGGGATGTTTACATTCTTTGTAATAGGAATAAAAGTAGGCAAAAAATAAATAAATAAAAGGACAGTGTAAAAAGAAAAAGAAATAAGAAAAATTAAATTTAAAGTGCCCCATGCTGAAGTGAACGTATACCTAAGCAGCGCAAGCCTATGTAAATGATGTTCAAACCATACATGTGAAGTATCACCACAATCGTTGGAGTGAGAGCAATAATTCTAGCAGAAGACCTCCTCTGTAACTCTAAATGGGTAACCTGTAAAAATTTTTAAAATGTGGCCTATGGAGGTTTTTAAGTACTGTAGTTTGTCGCCATTCCATGAGCGTGCGCAATTTTAAAGCATGACCTGTTAGGTATCTATTTACTCTACGTAACATCATCTTTCACACTATATAAAAACATTGGGGTAAATATTGTGTTTAGATATTTTTTATTTTATTCATTAACCACTTGCCGATCAGTCGCCATCGTTATACGGCGGCAGGTCGGCACGTTCCCGCAAATCGCAGTAGGTGTACATTGGCTCCTTTAAGGAGCACCCACTGTATGGCGAGGGACCCGATGCACGTGGTCGGCGACCGCGGTGTCCGCTGGCCACCCGTGATTGCAGGAACAAGACCCAGAATGGGGATCTGTCAATGTAAACAGACAGACCCCTGTTCTGACAGGGGAGTTAGAGAGAGATTTGCTGTTCCTAGTGATTAGAAACAGCAATCTCTCTCCTCCTGCAGTCAGCCCAGCCCCCATACAGTTAGAAACACTCCCAGGGAACACATTTAACTCCTTGATCTCCCCCTAGTGTTAACCCCTTCCCTGCCAGTGATATTTATACAGTAATTAGTGGCTATTTTTAGCTCTGATCGCTGTATTAATGTCAATGGTCCCAAAAAGGGTCAAAAGTGTCTGATCTGTCTGCTGCAATGTCGCAGTCCAGCTAAAAATTGTAGATTACCGCCATTACTTGTAAAAAATAAACAAATAAAAAATGGCATAAATATATCCCCTATTTTGTAGAAACTTTTGTATAACTTATGCCCAAACCAATCAATATACGCTTATTGCGATTTCATTTAGCAAACAATGTGTGGAAGAATACATATTGGCCTAAACTGATGAATACATTTGTTGTTGTTTTTTTTTAATTTGGGGATATTTATTATAGCAAAAAGTAAAACAAAATTTTTTTCAAAATTGTGGCTCTTTTTTTGTATATAGCACAAAAAATATAAACTGCAGAGGTGATCAAATACCACCAAAAGAAAGCTCTATTTGTGGGGAAAAGAGGATGCCAATTTTATTTGGGTACAGCATAGCACGACCGCGCAATTGTCAATCAAAGTGACGCAATGCCGTTTCACAAAAAATGGCTTGGTCATTAGGGGGGAAATCTTCCAGTCTGTAATGCAGCGTACACACGGTCGGGCTTGTCAACCGGACTTGTCCAGCGGACGCTGATGGACCAAATCTGGCGGACAATCCGATCGTGTGTGGGCTTCACCGGACCTTCAGCTGACTTTTCCAGTCGCAAATCTGACAGACTTTAGGTTTGGAACATGCTTCAAATCTTTACGTCGTAACTCCGCAGGACCCTGAAATCCGCTCGTCTGTATGCTAGTCCGATGGACAAAATCCGACGCTAGGGCAGCTATTGGCTACTGGCTATCAACTTCCTTATTTTAGTCCAATGTACGTCATCGCGTACGAATCCATCGGACTTTGGTGTGATCGTGTGTAGGCAAGTTAGTTCGTTAAAAAGTCCGTTGGAAGTCCGTCAAAAGTCCATCGAAAGTCCGCTGGAAAGTGTGTCGGACCAGTCCGGTCGAAAAGTCCACCCGTGTGTACGCGGCCTTAGTGGTTAAAGCACATTTTATTTCTTAAAAATACATTTAAAAGACTGCTATGCAAATACTGTGTCACATAAAATATTGCAACCATCACCATTTTATTCTCTAGGGCAGTGATGGCAAACCTTGGCACCCCAGATGTTTTGGAACTACATTTCCCATGATGCTCAACTACACTGCAGAGTGCATGAGCATCATGGGAAATGAAGTTCCAAAACATCTGGGGTGCCAAGGTTCGCCATCACTGCTCTAGGGTCTCTGCTAAAATATATCTATATATAATTGGGGATTTTCTAGCAAAAAATACCAATTTAAATGTTTAAACAAAAAGTTCCAGAAAAGGCCTGGTTTTCAAGTGGTTAAAAAGGAAACGCCACTATGTTTTTTGGGATTAGCATGACATTAAACATCAAACTTAAAAGTCCACCTGTTAGAAGAAACATATGTGGCAGCCATAGCTGTCCTCTCCTAAAATATTTGTTGCTTGGATATTATGTTTCTGCTTTAGTTTCAATACTTTATGAACAATTATAAAGATAGCAATAATTCCATGCGGACACTCCTCATCCTCAGTGCAGCTGATATGGTGCAGTACATTTTACCACCAATAAAAGTGTTGTTAGGACTTTATTAAATTCCCAAAATTGTATTTTCTGCGGTTTAATTGTACTACATGCTAGCTCCAGGTCAGTAATTTAGAATTACTGTGCCCAGATGCAGTCAAGTAGCTAGCATTTTCGGAAATTGGACAACAATGACAGCCGCAATATGTAGTTTGTGACAAGTGTACTTTAAGGCAATGGGGTTGATTTACTAAAACTGGGGAGTGCAAAATCTGGTGCAGCTGTGCATGGTAGCCAATCACCTTCTAACTTCAGCTTTTTCGATTAAACTTTGACAGAAAATAAATAAACTGGAAGCTGATTGGTTTCTATGCAGAGCTGCACCAGATTTTGGACTCCCCAGTTTTAGTAACTCAACCCCAATGCCTGCATGCCACAATAGTTTTAACGGTAATACACGTCTTAAAGCCAACAGTGTCTTTCTAGCGATTCCAGGAAACTCAGATAAAGTGGAAATGTAAAATAATGCTCTTTGTGATGTGATGGCATTTGGTTCACACACAACATTCAATTCATAAAACTGATTTATAAAGTGATAAATCTTAGCAGTCCTACATATATTTACACCATGATCTTTAAACAAAAAAGACAATTAAAAGTCACTGACTGAACAGGATGAACAAAGCCTCTATCTTACTCAATATCCTGTTTTTTATAACCTCTCTCATTAAAAGGCTTATAATGAGGAAGCAGAAACAGATGGTAATCTAAAAGCTATAAGCAGAGCAGCAGGAAACTTGAAATAAAGCTGTATCAACTTGCATCTTCTATGACTACTTAAAGTAGAGTTAATTGGAAAAAAACTATGCTTTTGTGTTTTATACAATATTATTTTATTTTGTACTACAGTTTGTTTAAAGTTACTACTTTAAATATAATATGGGTCAACACTTATGCAATACTAAAACTGTACTGCATATATACTATATATGAAACTGTTAAAGCATGTATAGCAGCCTCACCATGTGACAAAAGATAAGCAATATCATCTTCTTTTTATAGATACTGACTGACTAAGCTGGCAGACTGATGATATAAGTAAATTACTTCACATTTCTAGTATTATTGAAGTGCATTATTGGTCCATCATTTAGTAAAGCAGGAAATATTTATCTTACTACAACCAATATTTTTTTATTTATGACTTTTGGAACACAAGCATTTTTTGTACCTTAACACCATCATGAGATCATTCATTCCTATTTAAAGTGTTTGTTACCCCAACAGGTAACAAGCTCTTATGTAGTTGAGAACAGAGGGAACACAGGGAATATGATCACTTATAAAAAATGGGAAAAGAAAAGTATTGAAAATGGTTTGCCTTTCATTTCTATATTAAACTGAATGGATTGTTTTACAAAGTGATCATTTACAGTCACTTTAATGAATGCGGGCAAAGGAACAAAAAAGTATTGTGAAGGTATTACATGGTAAAGTAGTGGCTATTTGATATGAAACCTAAAATAGCACTAAACATTAACTGAATGAGACTTTGTTGGCTAATGCATTGTGTGTCGTTAACTGATTTTAGGGATTGTTTATCATAAACTACTGTTTGGGCTTATGAAAGTGATGATTATATAAAAGAGTTGGGGTTGGGGGGGACTTTTTTTTCCTGACGCCAACATGGCAGCATACTAGTGATAGAGCTCTGCCTCTTGACCACTTCCCCAGGAGCAGTACATAGCATAAAAAAAGGACTTGTTAGCCGCCCCCATTCTTCTTTTTTTTCCTCATACCTCCATGCACCAGTGAAGAGTAAGCAATGTTATGTCCCCACCTCTGCCTCAGACCAGTATCTGTCTAGGTTCAAGCCTCTCCCAGTGCGAAGTCCCAGTACTTGGGCTGCTAAATGCGCTGAATAGCCTGGGAACCACTTCTGTGGGTCTTGATGGAGCCCTGCATGTTTCCTCTTTAGGAATGAAATCTGCCATCATGTAAGTGTCTGCGGGCTGAGGCTTAGGGGTGCCAGCTAGTTCGCTTCTTCTCTCTTTTTTTTTTGGTCCCTTATACCACACAGGGCTGCCTTTCCCGTTATCTCTTGTCTGTCTCCCCATATCCTGTTATGTGTTCTCTCTTACCTTGGTCTATCTTTCAGGTGTGTGCTCTCTTGCTTGCCCATGTGGGGGTCTAAGCCATGCTGCCTGTGGCGTCCCTGGCCTCCCTATAGGCTGAGAGCGGCCGCCAGGTGCTGTTTTTTCTTGGTTGGGACTGCTCTGGATGACGTCATTGGGCCACACTGGGTGGCGCATGCGTGATGGCCGGTGGGGATGCCAGCCACCATCTTGCCAGCAATGTGGGCTGGAGTCTTGGGGGAGAACTCTCGTTCTCCGGGACAAAGGCTGGCTGCCTTTGATGCGTGTGTATGTATGTGTATGTATATGGGTATATATACATTTATATTTTTCCCTTGGACTTTTTGTTAAAAAAAAAAAAGTCATCTGAAGGGCCTGGTATGGATTTTGGGGGGACCCCACACAATTTTTAAAAAAAATTTTGGTTCAGGGTTCTCCTTAATATTCTTACCACACTTAAAGGGGTGGGTGGGGGGAGACCCATTCCGTTTTTTTCAATGAGTTTTATCTATATTGCCAAGACCCAACAATTCATTACAGCCGCGATCAGTTTTAAATTACTTTTTTCCTTTAGAAATGTCATTTTGCTGTGGTACTGTTCTAAAAAAGGCAAAACTGTGCCACTTTACAGGCATACTATAGACACCCCCCAGGCACGATATTTAAAGGAATATTTAATTTTTATTGTTTTACTTAAAGCATTATTAAAATCACTGATCCCAAAAAAACAGACTTTTTAAAACTTTTTTTGCATTGATACATGTCCCCTGGGGCAGGACCCGGGTCCCCAAACACTTTTTATGACAATAACTTGCATATAAGCCTTTAAAATTAGTACTTTTGGTTTTTCATGTTAGTGTCCCATAGACTTTAACGCGGTTCTGCGGCTTTCGATTTTGCCGCGAACGCCGCATAATGTTCATTGTTCGCCGAATGTCCAAACAACCAAAGTTCTGCCCGAACTTATGCTCGGGCCAAACCATTCGCCCATCCCTAATAATCAGTATAGAACTATAAAACTTCAGCGATACTTTGATCCAAATCAGTCCTGACGGATGTGTATGAGTCCATTATTTGAAGGAATAGGCAATCATTTTCCTATCACAGCCTATTCTAACTGACTACATGTTCACTGTCCATGACTGGTTACCGTTCATTTCACTTTACTTCAGATGGGCTACATTTTACAGCTGAAGGTCCGGTGAAGCCCACACACGATCGGATTGTCCCTAATAATCAGTATAGAACTATAAAACTTCAGCGATACTTTGATCCAAATCAGTCCTGACGGATGTGTATGAGTCCATTATTTGAAGGAATAGGCAATCATTTTCCTATCACAGCCTTCTTTAAAAGGAACTCCAGGCACAGGGCATGACTGCATTTCAAGCAACAAGCAGTCAGACCAAATTGCAAGAGACCACACTTCGGGACACAGGTACCCTTGCAAGAATATCATCAGATGGCAGCCAAAGACAGAAACATTCTTTCTTCTTTGGTTAATAAACAACCTGCTAAAGTTCACAGATTGCTCTTCAGGGTGAAATACCCCAACAACTTTAATCTTTAGCCAACGTGGCTCAAATGATTGCTCCTGGTAACTGCCGGCAGCATTCAGTCCAGCACAGTCCTGGTGTTACAGCTTTCTGGGTAATTCATATCAATAACATTTTGAATTGGTGTGCAAGGTAACTGTCAGCAGAGCGTCATTAACATCACACAACCCATATTTTGAATCCACAATGTATCACTTTGACAAGACTTCACCAATAATATCTAGGATCTGGCAGTGTTACATCTTCCCCTATGGCATTTACAGTGACCACATGGTATTTGATATCTCGCTTGTCTGGCCTACTGAGGATTACACTGCCCAGATTAATTTTGCAGCCATAGCACCAGGTATTCAGCAATGAAAGGTATTTCCTGGACATTTTGGGTGATAACTTTAGAAAGTCTATCTTAAAAGGTATTTGAAGAAACGAATGGACGGCCATATCCACCCATTGCGTTTCCCTCTTCAGAATCGCCTCTTCCAGATGGGGAGGAATGTAGGGGTATAAATACCCGTAATCTTCCACTATTTTCTTAATAATTATGCACTAGATCTTGGACAGCCGAGGCAGGGTTTTAGGGTCTCTATACCCAGATTGAACCTGAGCTTCTGGGGTATGCTGAACTGGCTACCCAGCAACCACCTCCAGCTTACGATCTTTGGAGCTTGGCATAGGCATAATAAGCCAGGCTGTGGGAGCCCATGGATTCCGTTGATCCTCCTCAAAGGACCTGGCAATGCTAATCAGCGGAGCTGCATTGGCTGACAGCATAATCTGCACACTTGTGGAAGTAGTAGCAGGTGTCTCGTCTTCCTGCATATTGCTGATTGCCTCCTCATCACTCTTTCCCCACTTCTCAGAGTAAGACAGAGTGTCCAAAATAAGTCCTGATAATCTATCAGACGAAACATCCGAATCTGAGATGGATGAACACTCTTTGGCCGGGAGATAATTTTTCTTAGCTTTTGTGTTGGCTGGCACCTCTACACCAACTCCCTTCACAGCCACCAGTATCACTTCCCCCACAGACACACCACGCTCACTGCGTGCTGACTTACCCGGCCCCGATACTTTTCTCTCGGGCAACTCAGTCATCAACACGAGCAACTTGGCCTGACCTCAGCCCTTCGAAGCAGTCGGTGCGCTGGGTCCTGGGGTAGTCACTGTGGTAGAGGTAGTAGCTTCCTGCACAACTTGGGTGACAATCGACAGGCTTTGCACATCACTCTCCGAAGGGACAGCAATGCTCTTGTCCCAATCCACTTCTAGGATCCGTGGAGGTAGAGTTGGAGCAGCAACTTTGAACATCGTCCACAGATGATCCAAGGCCTAAACTGCTTGGTCAGGCCAGAACATTTTCCACTAATCAGTCCCAGAGACTCATAGCCTCCGGCCGTGTACAAGACAAGCTGACCATTCGGTATGTACCGCACTCCGGTATCAGTCACAACTAGGGATGAGCTTCGTGTTCGAGTCGAACCCATGTTCGACTCGAACATCGGCTGTTCGCCCGTTCGCCGAATTGCGAACGATATGGGCCGTTCGCGCTAAATTCGTGTGGCGCGTCACGGCCCATAATTCACTGCGGCATCGCAGTGCATTGCTGGCTGATGATTGGCCAAGCATGCACTATGACCCGCATGCTTGGCCAATCACAGCGCCGTCAGTAGAGAGAGCTGTAATTGGCCAAAGCCAGGCTTTGGCCAATTATGGCTCAGGGGATTTAGTACACACCCCACACTATATAAGGCCGCCTGCACGGCGGCCCTGTGTAGTGTGTGTTCCGGTGTGCTGAGAGATAGAGAGAGAGAGAGACAGTGTCATTTGATTTGAGTTAGATAGATTAGGCAGAACAGTCAGTCAGTTAGCTGCACTTACAGTGTATTGTGTATATATATGCATCCCAGGTGTTGCATATATATATATATATATACACTGTATTCAGTTTAGCTAGATCCGTTCCTGTTATCTTCTATCTAGACTATTTACATTTAATGCAGTGCGTCCTGCTCACAGTGTTCAGCTAGATCCGTTCCTGCTATTTACATTTAGTGCAGTGCGTCCTGCTCACAGTGTTCAGCTAGATCCGTTCCTGTTATCTTCTAGACTATTTACATTTAGTGCAGTGCGTCCTGCTCACAGTGTTCAGCTAGATCCGTTCCTGCAATTTACATTTAGTGCAGTGCGTCCTGCTCACAGTGTTCAGCTAGATCCGTTCCTGCTATTTACATTTAGTGCAGTGCGTCCTGCTCACAGTGTTCAGCTAGATCCATTCCTGTTATTTACATTTAGTGCAGTGCGTCCTGCTCACAGTGTTCAGCTAGATCCGTTCCTGCTATTTACATTTAGTGCAGTGCGTCCTGCTCACAGTGTTCAGCTAGATCCGTTCCTGCTATTTACATTTAGTGCAGTGCGTCCTGCTCACAGTGTTCAGCTAGATCCGTTCCTGTTATCTTCTAGACTATTTACATTTAGTGCAGTGCGTCCTGCTCACAGTGTTCAGCTAGATCCGTTCCTGCAATTTACATATAGTGCAGTGCGTCCTGCTCACAGTGTTCAGCTAGATCCGTTCCTGCTATTTACATTTAGTGCAGTGCGTCCTGCTCACAGTGTTCAGCTAGATCCGTTCCTGTTATCTTCTAGACTATTTACATTTAGTGCAGTGCGTCCTGCTCACAGTGTTCAGCTAGATCCGTTCCTGCAATTTACATTTAGTGCAGTGCGTCCTGCTCACAGTGTTCAGCTAGATCCGTTCCTGCTATTTACATTTAGTGCAGTGCGTCCTGCTCACAGTGTTCAGCTAGATCCGTTCCTGCTATTTACATTTAGTGCAGTGCGTCCTGCTCACAGTGTTCAGCTAGATCCGTTCCTGCTATTTACATTTAGTGCAGTGCGTCCTGCTCACAGTGTTCAGCTAGATCCGTTCCTGCTATTTACATTTAGTGCAGTGCGTCCTGCTCACAGTGTTCAGCTAGATCCGTTCCTGTTATCTTCCTACTGACAGGCAGGCTTGTCTGGTTACAGTATATAAAGCTACCTGAAGAAAATTACAGGTGTTCTATTTGATCCTATTAGTACCACGGTCAGGCAGCTAGACTATTTACATTTAGTACAGTGCGTCCTGCTCACAGTGTTCAGCTAGATCCGTTCCTGTTATCTTCCTACTGACAGGCAGGCTTGTCTGGTTACAGTATATAAAGCTACCTGAAGAAAATTACAGGTGTTCTATTTGATCCTATTAGTACCACGGTCAGGCAGCTAGACTATTTACATTTAGTACAGTGCGTCCTGCTCACAGTGTACAGCTAGATCCGTTCCTGTTATCTTCCTACTGACAGGCAGGCTTGTCTGGTTACAGTATATAAAGCTACCTGAAGAAAATTACAGGTGTTCTATTTGATCCTATTAGTACCACGGTCAGGCAGCTAGACTATTTACATTTAGTACAGTGCGTCCTGCTCACAGTGTTCAGCTAGATCCGTTCCTGTTATCTTCCTACTGACAGGCAGGCTTGTCTGGTTACAGTATATAAAGCTACTTGAAGAAAATTACAGGTGTTCTATCCCAGCTTAGTGCAGCTACAGGCCATTAGTATGTCTGGAAGGCCAAGAAGGAGAAGCAGACAGTCACAAGCCAATAAGAGAGGGCAAGCAGGCTCTGTGTCTAGTGCTGGTCGTGGAGACGGTGCATCCTCATCAGCACGTGGCCATGGGACACGCTTGGCCTTTTTTTCGGCAGCTGGCCGTGTTGAGCCGCAACATGCGGAAGACTTGGTCGAGTGGATGACCAAGCCGTCCTCATCCTCCTCATCCTCTCTCACCCATGCCCAGGGTGCTTTGTCTGGCAAAGCAGCGGCCTCTTCCCTCAGCTCAATGTCATCAGTGACTCCTTCCCTAGCTCCACCATGTCCTCATGAGGATTCCCTCGAACTGTTTGACCACAGTGTTGGGTACATGCTCCAGGAGGATGCCCAGCGTTTGGAAGGCTCTGATGACGATACTGAGCTCGATGAAGGCAGTAACATGAGCACGGACAGAGGGGGTGCCCAAGAAGGACAGCAATCTGGCAGTCATGCTCCCCCTGCTGCAGCATATTGCCAGGTTTGCTCCAGTGATGAGGAGGGAGGGGATGATGAGGTCACTGACTCAACGTGGGTGCCTGATAGGAGAGAGGAGGAGGAGGAGGAGGAGGAGGAGGAGGCGGCGGCACATCACCAACGAGGCAGGATGCCCTCCAGGGGCCAGCCTAAGGGCAGCACATTGATTGCATCACACCCCAAAGCTCCACATGTGCAGGGCGCTGCAGTCTCTGCGCGTTATTCAAAAAGTTCTTTGGTGTGGGCCTTTTTTGAGACGAGTGCATCAGATCGCACCGCTGCTATTTGCAACATATGTCTCAAGCGTATCTCGCGTGGCCAAAACATCTCCCGCTTGGGTACCACATGCTTGACCAGACATATGTTGACCTGCCATGCAGTTCGTTGGCAAGCGTATCTAAAAGACCCACACCAAAGAACAAAGAGGATCTCTCCTTGCTCCTCATCAGCTGAGATTTCCAACCCCACTAGACCTTCAGTCCTCTCTGAGACCTGCAGTGAGAGGAATGAAGGTGTAGAATTAGGTGTGTCACAGCCAAGTACTTGTGGGCAATCTGCTTTTGGTACACCGACGTCAGATTGTACCAGGCAAATTTCCCTGCCCCAGCTGCTGCACCGCCGAAAGAAGTTTGCTCCCAGCCATCCACATGCCCAGCGGTTGAATGCTAGCTTGGCAAAATTGCTAGCACTTCAACTGCTGCCTTTTCAGTTGGTAGACTCTGCCCCCTTCCGTGAGTTTGTGGAATGTGCGGTTCCTCAGTGGCAGGTACCCAAACGCCACTTTTTCTCACGGAAGGCGATTCCGGCTCTCTACCGGCATGTGGAAGGCAATGTCCATGCCTCGCTGGACAGGGCGGTCAGCGGTAAGGTGCATATTACCGCTGACTCATGGTCCAGCAGGCATGGACAGGGACGTTACCTAAGTTTCACGGCGCATTGGGTGATTCTGCTGGCAGCTGGGAAGGATGCAGGACAAGGTGCAGTAGTGTTGGAGGTTGTTCCGCCACCACGCCTCCAAAATGCTGATTGTGACACACCTCTCTCCTCCACCCCCTCCTCTTCTTCTTCCTCCATGGCCTCTTCCTCGGAACCAGCGGTGCTCCGTAGGCGTTCAAGGGGCTACGCAAGTACGCAGGCCAAAAGATGCCATGCGGTGCTTGAGCTGGTGTGCTTGGGGGACAGGAGCCACACTGGGGCAGAGGTTTTGTCAGCTCTGCAGGGGCAGGTTCAGAGGTGGTTGACGCCACGCCAACTTAAGGCAGGAATAGTGGTTTGCGACAATGGCACCAACCTCCTCTCTGCCCTCCGACAGGGACAAATGACCCATGTGCCCTGTTTGGCTCACGTCCTTAACTTGGTGGTGCAGCGGTTCTTGGGCAGGTACCCGGGCTTACAGGATGTCCTGAGGCAGGCCAGGAAAGTCTGTGTGCATTTCCGCCGGTCATATAATGCCAGTGCTCGGCTGACGGACCTCCAAAAGGAGTTTAACCTGCCCAAGAACCGCCTAATCTGTGACATGCCCACCAGGTGGAACTCAACGTTGGCCATGCTGCAGCGGCTGCACACGCAGCAGAGGGCCATCAATGAGTACCTGTGCGACTATGGCACCAGGACAGGGTCAGGGGAGCTTGGTTTTTTTTCCCCACGCCAGTGGGCCATGATCAGGGATGCATGCACTGTCCTGTCACCATTCGAGGAGGCCACGAGGATGGTGAGCAGTGACAGTGCATGCATCAGTGACACTGTCCCCCTTGTCCACCTGTTGGAGCACACGCTGCGTGGAATAATGGACAGGGCACTTGAGGCAGAACAGAGGCAGGAAGAGGAGGACTTCCTTAGCTCTCAAGGCCCCCTTTATCCAGACAGTGTTCCTGCGTGCCCGCCGATCACACAGGAAGAGGACGAGGAGGAAGAGGAGGAGGAGGAAGATTGTGTCAGTATGGAGGTGGAGCCTGGCACTCAGCATCAGCAGCAGTCTTTAAGGGATCAGTCCCAAGAAACACATGGACTTGTACGTGGCTGGGAGGAGGTGGCTGCGGACCATGTCGTTCTTAGTGACCCAGAGGACTCCGGACCGAATGCCTCAGCAAACCTACGCTGCATGGCCTCCCTGATCCTGCAAAGCCTGCGTAAGGATCCTCGTATTCGTGGTATCAAGGAGAAGGACCAATACTGGCTGGCAACCCTCCTTGATCCACGTTACAAGGGTAAGGTTGCGGACCTTATCTTGCCATCGCAGAGGGAGCAGAGGATGAAACATCTTCGGGAGGCCTTGCAGAAAGGTCTGTGCAACGTGTTCCCAGAGACTGGGAGGTTACAAACTCCTGTTTCTGGACAACGTGTTGCTGAGGCTTCGTTCAGTCAAAGAAGGAGCGGTGGAGAAGGTGGACGTCTGACCGATGCGTTCAGACAATTTTTTGGTCCGCAGCCCCAAGGTATGATCGGTTCCAGCAACCATCGCCAGCGTCTGTTTTACATGGTGCAGGAATACCTAGGGGCAAGATCAGACTTGGACACCTTTCCCACCGAAAATCCTCTGGGTTACTGGGTCTTGAGGATGGATCACTGGCCAGAGCTTGCACAGTATGCAATTGAGCTACTGGCCTGTCCTGCATCCAGCGTTCTTTCGGAACGCACATTCAGTGCTGCTGGAGGCGTGGTAACCGATCACAGGGTGCGTCTGTCCACCGACTCGGTCGATCGGCTGACCTTCATAAAAATGAATGAGTCTTGGATCACCACCAGCTACCAAGCACCTGATGCTGATGTAACCGAATAATTTTTTTTGAAATCTCAGATCCCTTCAAAGACTGCCTATGCTGATGCTGAGTGACTATCCCTGAGTAATTATCCTCTTCCTCCTCAATCATCACGCTGATAGCTTGTAAGAACATTTTTGGTTCTGGGCGCCACCACCAGTGCCTAAGGCACAATTTTTCAGCCCCTGTTTAACAGGGGCGTGTAATTACAATTTTTGATGTAATACTTTGCAGCAGGGCTCGTTCCTGCATTCCAACTAGAGTGTCTGTGAGGGGTTGCAGTGTTGTGGCACCAGCACCAGTGCCTAAGGCCCAATTTTTCTGCCCCTGTCTAACAGGGGCGTGTAATTACAATTTTTGATGCAATACTTTGCAGCAGGGCTCGTTCCTGCGTTCCAACTAGAGTGTCTGTGAGGGGTTGCATTGTTGTGGCACCAGCACCAGTGCCTAAGGCCCAATTTTTCTGCCCCTGTCTAACAGGGGCGTGTAATTACAATTTTTGATGCAATACTTTGCAGCAGGGCTCGTTCCTGCGTTCCAACTAGAGTGTCTGTGAGGGGTTGCAGTGTTGTGGCACCAGCACCAGTGCCTAAGGCCCAATTTTTCTGCCCCTGTCTAACAGGGGCGTGTAATTACAATTTTTGATGCAATACTTTGCAGCAGGGCTCGTTCCTGCGTTCCAACTAGAGTGTCTGTGAGGGGTTGCAGTGTTGTGGCACCAGCACCAGTGCCTAAGGCCCAATTTTTCTGCCCCTGTCTAACAGGGGCGTGTAATTACAATTTTTGAAGCAATACTTTGCAGCAGGGCTCGTTCCTGCGTTCCAACTAGAGTGTCTGTGAGGGGTTGCAGTGTTGTGGCACCAGCACCAGTGCCTAAGGCCTAATTTTTCAGCTCCTGTTCAACAGGGGCATGTAATTACAATTCTTGATCTAATATTTCACAGCAGGGCCCTGTGAGGGCTTACAGTGTTGTGGCCACAGCAACACCTAAGGCCCAAATTTCTGCTGAGTATATAGAGCAGGACCCTACTTTCAAACATCTAACTTACAAACGACTCCTACTTGCAAACGGAAGGAGACAACAGGAAGTGAGATGAAATCTACCCCTAGGAAGGGAAATTCTTTCCTGTAAGAGTTAATATGGGAAAACAATTTCTCCTTTCCACTGATGCTTTCCAATCCTTGTTCCACTAAAAAAACCCAAATTTTCAAAAAACATTTTTCATTGGGACAAAAAAGTGAGGTGAAATCTTCTGAAGAGGAGGAAAGACAGCAAAACAAATGTCACAGGGGTGATAACCCTTCCCTATGTTTTCCAAAAAGCTTAGAAAAGATTTTTTGGCTGGAGCTAAACACGTTAAAAATGTTCAAAATTACAAACAGATTCTACTTAACAACAAACCTACAGTCCCTGTCTTGTTTGCACCGCCTGTATACTGCTGTTCAGAGTATATAGGGCCTGGTGGCCCCACACCTTTCCTTATTTTAATTTGGGTGCGGGGTTCCCCTTAATATCCATACAAGACCCAAAGGGCCTGGTAATGGACTGGGGGGTACCCATGCCGTTTGTCTCACTGATTTTCATCCATATTGCCATGACCCGACATGACATTAAACCCGCAAGCAGTTTTAAATGAGATTTTTTCCTTTAAAAATGACATTTGGTGCAGGGACTGTTCTAAACATGGGAAACACGCGTCACTTTACAGGCATACTATAGACACCCCCCAGGTACGATATTTAAAGGAATATTTCACTTTTTTTTTTTTTACTTTAAGCATCATTAAAATCACTGCTCCCGAAAAAACGGCCGTTTTTAAAAATTTTTTTTGCATTGATACATGTCCCCTGGGGTAGGACCCGGGTCCCCAAACCCTTTTTAGGACAATACCATGCAAATTAGGCTTTAAAATGAGCACTTTTGATTTCGAACGTTCGAGTCCCATAGACGTCAATGGGGTTCTAACGTTCGTGCGAACTTTCGGTCCGTTCGCGGGTTCTGGTGCGAACCGAACCGGGGGGTGTTTGGCTCATCCCTAGTCACAACAGCTTTTCCGCTGCTCGGGTCAATGTAGATGCCCGGGGCATACTTTTTCCAATCCGCCATTTCACTCATGAACTGCGCCATCTCCTTCACTAACCCACAATCAGACACATGTGGTGGCACTTCCTTATCCTCCTCTGCAGAGTGGGAGCTCCTCCCTCTGCCAACGTGCAAATGTTTCTTGAGACTTGTGGCGCCCACCTCCTTCTTGCTGTGGCGCACCAAAACTGTTGTGGAGTCCATTTTGGGGCCTGTTTTAACCCTTACAGCACTGGCGGGAAGTGTCAAAAGAACAGGCTGATTCTTTCCCATGAGTAGTGAGACTTGGTGGTTCTTCCCCACATTGATAGTACAGATGACAACACAGTCTATACGAAGGGTAAATGTTACTTGCCACCTTCCTACAGAGCCAGGTGAAGTCCCAATGGAGCTAAAGCCGGTTACCATGGGCGACTGCTGCAAGGACAACACGATAGCTCCACGTTGGGCGCCAAATGTAGCACAGTCTTTAACCTCTTCCAGCCTAACGAGGACCTTCAAGGCCAAAGACAGCTGACATCCTTGAATATGTAGCGGGTTTTGAGGCATAGTGGGTGCAAAGATGGTGAAAGTCATTGGGCGCTAGACACTTCTTAGATGCAAAAGAGGTTTTATTTCTTTTAACAGTCTGTTTATATTTTTTAGGGAAAGAGAGTTAGGGTCAGGAGTGGTTGCAATTTCAATTAGCAGACTCCGAGACTTCAATAGGAGGACAGCCGTACAGGGAAAGGTCCCACTAAGGCGCCACTTCTGCACGTGCAGGATTGCTGTCTCCTATGACAACAGTACTTAACAGTTCCTAACACAAAGTCCAAAAGTTCACTCAGCTTCACTAAAACTTCTCCTTGTAGTTCTTCAGCCCCATGAGCTCCTAGTCTCTTACTGGACTCTCTGATTCACTGACTCTGAATCCTGTGAGCTCCTCAAGGCTTTTGCTGTGGTATCTCCCTCAAGCGTCACCCATGCTTCCCTGCTGGGTCCCTAGCTTGGCACTTCGGATACCTCTCAAGTAGGGATGAGCTTCGAGTTTGAGTCGAACTCATGTTCGACTCGAACATGGGCTGTTCGCAAGTTCGCCAAACAATTTGGGGTGTTCGCGGCACCATTTAAAAGTCTATGGGAGAAATCAAAAATGCTAATTTTAAAGGCTTATATGCATGTTATTGTCATAAAAAGTGTTTGGAGACCTGGGTCCTGCCCCAGGGGACATGTGTCAATGCAAAAAAAAGTTTTAAAAACGGACGTTTTTTTCGGGAGCAGTGATTTTAATAATGCTTAAAGTGAAACAATAAAAGTGTAATATCCCTTTAAATTTCGTACCTGGGGGGTGTCTATAGTATGCCTAAGGGGCACATGTTTCCCGTGTTTAGAACAGTCTGACAGCAAAATGACATTTCAAAGGAAAAAAAGTCATTAAAAACTACTCGCGGTTATTAATGCATTGCCAGTCCGACAATACACATAGAAGTTCTTTGATAAAAACAGCATGGGAATTCCCCACAGGGGAACCTCGAACCAAAATTAAAAAAAAAAATGACGTGGGGGGTCCCCCTAAATTCCATACCAGGCCCTTCAGGTCTGGTATGGATATTAAGGGGAACCCCGCGCCAAAATTAAAAAAAAAAACAGCGTGGGCCCCCCCAAAAATCCATACCAGACCCTTATCCAAGCACGCAACCTGGCAGGCCACAGGAAAAGGGGGGGGACGAGAGAGCGCCCCCCTCCTATACTGTACCAGGCCACATGCCCTCAACATTGGGAGGGTGCTTTGGGGTAGCCCCCCAAAACACCTTGTCCCCATGTTGATGAGGACAAGGGCCTCATCCCCACAACCCTGGCCGGTGATTATGGGGGGGTAGCGGGCGGGGGGCTTATCGGAATCTGGTAGCCCCCTTTAACAAGGGGACCCCCAGATCCCGGCCCTCCCCCCTGTGTGAAATGGTAAGGGGGTACTTCATTTCACTAAAAAACTGTCAAAAATGTTAAAAATGACAAGAGACAGTTTTTTACAATTCCTTTACTTAAATGCTTCTTCTTTCTTCTTTCTTCTCTCTTCCTTCATCTTCTGCTTCTTCTGGTTCTTCTGGTTTTTCCTCCGGTGTTCTTGTCCAGCATCTCCTCCGCGGCGTCTTCTTCCCTTCTTCTCCTCAGGCCGCTCCGCATCCATGGCATGGAGGGAGGCTCCCGCTCTTCTCTTCATCTTCTTCTCTTCATCTTCTTCTTTTCATCTTCTTGTCTGAGCCGCTCCGCATCCATGGTGGCATGGAGGGAGGCTCCCGCTGTGTGACGCTTCTCCTCTTCTGACGGTTCATAAATAATGGGGGGGCGGGGCCACCCTGTGACCCCACCCCCCTCTGACACACGGGGACATGACGGGACTTCCCTGTGGCATTCCCCGTAACGCCACAGGAAAGTTCCGTCAAGTCACCGTGCGTCAGAGAGGGCGGGGTCACCGGGTGGCCCCGCCCCCCATTATTTAAGAACCGTCAGAAGAGGAGAAGCGTCACACAGCGGGAGCCTCCCTCCATGCCACCATGGATGCGGAGCGGCCCGGAGAAGAAGATGAAGAGAAGAAGATGAAGAGAAGAAGATGAAGAGAAGAGCAGGAGCCTCCCTCCATGCCATGGATGCGGAGCGGCCCGAGGAGAAGAAGGGAAGAAGTCGCCGCGGAGGAGATGCTGGATGAGAACACCGGAGAAAGAACCAGAAGAACCAGAAGAAGAAGAAGATGAAGGATAATAGAAGATAGAAGAAAGAAGAAAGAAGAAGCATTTAAATAAAGGAATTGTCAAAAAATGTCTCTTGTCATTTTTAACATTTTTGACACTTTTTTAGTGAAATGGTAGGGGTACTTTTGTACCCCCTTACCATTTCACACAGGGGGGAGGGCTGGGATCTGGGGGTCCCCTTGTTAAAGGGGGCTTCCAGATTCCGATAAGCCCCCCGCCCGCAGACCCCCACAACCACCGGCCAGGGTTGTGGGAATGAGGCCCTTGTCCTCATCAACATGGGGACAAGGTGTTTTGGGGGGCTACCCCAAAGCACCCTCCCAATGTTGAGGGCATGTGGCCTGGTACGGTTCAGGAGGGGGGGACGCTCTCTCTTCCCCCCTCTTTTCCTGCGGCCTGCCAGGTTGTGTGCTCAGATAAGGGTCTGGTATGGATTCTTGGGGGGACCCCACGCCATTTTTTTTTTTATTTTGGCGCGGGGTTCCCCTTAATATCCATACCAGACCTGAAGGGCCTGGTATGGAATTTAGGGGGACCCCACTTCATTTTTTAAAAAATTTTGGTTCCGGGTTCCCCTGTGGGGAATTCCCATGCTGTTTTTTATTAATGAACTTCTATGTGTATTGTCGGACCGGCAATGCATTAATAGCCGCGAGTAGTTTTAAATGACTTTTTTCCTTTGAAATGTCATTTTGCTGTCAGACTGTTCTAAACACGGGAAACATGCGCCCCTTTACAGGCATACTATAGACACCCCCCAGGTACAAAATTTAAAGGGATATTACACTTTTATTGTTTCACTTTAAGCATTATTAAAATCATTGCTCCTGAAAAAACGTCAGTTTTTAAAACTTTTTTTTGCATTGATCCATGTCCCCTGGGGCAGGACCCAGGTCCCCAAACACTTTTTTATGACAATACCATGCATTTAAGCCTTTAAAATTAGCACTTTTGATTATTCATGTTCGTGTCACATAGACTTTAACGGTGTTCACGTGTTCGAACAAATTGTTTTGCCTGTTCGCATGTTCTGGTGCGAACCGAACAGGGGGGTGTTCGGCTCATCCCTACTTTCAAGCTTCACCCCTGCTGACCAGCTCGGTGGCTGACTTGACTCACAAGGCTGTTCTGCAAGCGTCACCTCTGCTGGTTGGGTCCCTGACTTGGTCTGAAGTTTCCCGATTGTCCACCATGCCCATTCGGTGAGAATACTGCTCCGTTACTTGCTTCAGTTACTCACTGTGGTCCCTGGTAAAGGTGGTTGGTCCCTTAGTGGTGACAGCTTTCCTTCTACCTCTGACCATGACAGGTTCTCCGGCCGGCAGAACCATCACTTCTGGTTGGACTGCACACAGTCTGGCAGCCAGATGCCCCCGGGATAGGCCCAATCTCCAGCCTAGCAGCCTGGGGTGTATGACACACGTCCACCCAGACAGCGATCCAGGAGGCACAGAACATAGATCACCTGACCTCCCCCGAATTTATAGGTTCTCCCAGCAGGCCAAGGGACTCAATAAAACCCCTGCCCATTGGCTGAGATACCCCATATATCCATAACCTGACCTTGGGTTGCCCTTCTCATATCTAGTACCACAAGTTCACGGCCACAATTAACTGCAGTAGCTACTCCTGACAAGGAATTTAGATACAGATACAGAGATTCCAGATTCGCCCATCAAACCCAGGCATCAGACAGTGGTTGAGGGGGACAGAGGCAACTTTCCTCAGAGCATTGGAGCCAGGATGGTGCGCTTTGCAGGCATCAGAACAGAAAAGTTTTCTGAGTAAAAACAACAGACAGTCTTCTTCGCTTCCCACAGCAATCACAAACTTGAGAGATATCTGACTCGGTGTTCACATCCCCAGGCAGAGGGGACAGATGCTCTGGTCTCTCCAGGAACTGCAATCTAGCCTATTTATCTCTCCTGACATCTCTCATAATGGGATTCCCCTGGAGGCTGTCAATAGAGACCAGGGCAGCCATGGCCACGAGGGCCTTGGTTTTTCTTGAACACTCACTTAAGTATTCGGAGGCTGATTCCCCTCATCTGCAGGCTGGAGCTGCAGGCATGGTGGCTGATTGGAGAGGTTGTAGAACCTGGGTTGCTCTAGAGTTTCTCCAGAGTGATCTCTACTTTGTTGAATGCTAGAGGACACTATGCTGACGGCATCTGGACCGAAACAATTTGCGTTTTTTTTTCTCGGCTTTGATCCTGCTGTGCCTCCAGTGGTGACTGTGCTAGGCTTTCTCTAGGCTAGATTGGGCATGGGCCTTAACCTATACTCATTGAGGTTGCAAGGGTCGGTTATATCGGCACAATTTTTGGAGGCAGTCATGAGGATTCATCCACCAAGAGGGACAGTCTTTCCCAAGTAAGACGGTCGTTGTGGCAGGATTTACTTTCAGTTCAACCGGTTGCTTCAACAGGGCAGCGTTCGGCTTGGAACATTACCTACAGAGCAGTGTCTATCGCAATATTCTTAGCCAGAGGGATGTCTGAGATTCAGACTCTTGGAGATTCAGAAAAATATAGTGCTTTCTTCCCAGAAAGAGTAGAGTTGTGTCCTGTAGGTCACTTTATACTAAAGGTAGCGATGCCCCTACATTTAACAGACATCTGAGCATTACCTAACTTTCCAGAAGATCACACAGGAAAGTCACGCGGACGTGTTCAGAACCTTGAGGAAGTATCTGTCCACAATTGTTCCTTTCAGATCATCTAATCAGCCTTTCGGCGTTCCAACTGGGAATCACTAGGGAAAAGAGGCTACTATCTTGACTCTGGCAGGCTTGGCTGTGCATGAAGAGTGAAGGGTTGCAAGCCTCCATCAACTGTGATTGTGCACTCTATTAGAGTGGTTGCAGCCTCATGGGCAGCCCATTTGAGAGCATCTGTGGAATTCATCTGTACAGAGGTTTCCTGATCATCAAAGCATACCTGTTTAAGCTTTACAGAGTAGACATGGGTGCCTTGGACTTTGGAGGAAAGACTATTCAGTCTTCTGTCCCATCCTAATTAGAGATTGATTTGGCAAGTATGAACCCACCCTGTCAGCTAGTTATTTATCACTAGGGTTGAGCTTCGAGTTCGAGTCAAACCCATGTTCGACTCGAACATCGCCTGTTCGGTTGTTCCTTGAATTGCGAACGTTATGGGCCGTTTGCGCCAAATTCAAGTGGTGCGTCACAGCCCATAATTCACTGCGGCATCGCAGTGCATTGCTGGCTGATAATTGGCCAAGCATGCACTATGACCTGCATGCTTGGCCAATCACAGCGCCATCTGTACAGAGAGCCGTAATTGGCCAAAGCCAGGGTGGCTTTGGCCAATTATGGCTCAGGGAGTTTAGTACCAGCCCCACACTATATAAGACCACCTGCGTGGCGGCCTTGTGTAGTGTTTTGTGGCGGCGGAGAGAGATAGACAGAGAGACAGTGTCATTTGATTTAAGTTAGATAAAGTAGGCAGGCGAGTCAGTTAGCTGCACTTACAGTGTATTGTGTATATATATGCATCTTAGGTGTTGTGTATATATGTATATATATATATATATATATATATATATATATATATATATATATATATATATATATATTGTATTCAGTTTAGCTAGAGCCGTACCTGTTATTCTCTTCCTAATATACTGACAGGCAGGCAGGTGTTTTTATAGTATTTACGGTATTTACAGTTAGTGTACTGTGTCCTTTGCACAGTGTGCACCTAAAGCTACCTGAAGACAATTGCTGGTGTTCTTCTGATCCTATTAGTACCACAGGCAGGCAGCTGCAGTATTTAGAGTTAGTGTACTGTGTCCTCTGCACAGCGTGCACCTAAAGCTACCTGAAGACAATTGCTGGTGTTCTTCTGATCCTATTAATACCACAGGCAGGCAGCTGCAGTATTTAGAGTTAGTGTACTATGTCCTCTGCACAGTGTGCACCTAAAGCTACCTGAAGACAATTTCTGGTGTTCTTCTGATCCTATTAATACCACAGACAGGCAGCTGCAGTATTTACAGTTAAGTGTACTGTGTCCTCTGCACAGTGTACACCTAAAGCTACCTGAAGACAATTGCTGGTGTTCTGATCCTATTAATACCACAGGCAGGCAGCTGCAGTATTTACAGTTAGTGCACTGTGTCCTCTGCACAGTGTACACCTAAAGCTACCTGTAGACAATTGCAGGTGTTTTTCTGATCCTTTTATATTTCAATGTTTTTATTGAAAAAGAAGGTAACAAAGTATAAAATAGCCAGTCACATAGGCAGATTGATATTAAATTATCAGAACAGTACATTCTAATACGGAAATAATTAAGATAGATTCGTATTACTTGTTCTCCACCTACTATGGTAACATAACATAAAAAATGGATTGGAAAAAGCTGCGCTAAAAATTAAAGTCCAAAACAGTTGACATCAAAACAAATGAATGTTCTTCTGAAATGCAAAAGATCATAACAACACCACAGTGTGCATCCACAAACAAAGTGCACGACCACCGTAGCTGTAGATTAAGCTTACCGGACGGCAAGCTTTAAAGGGCAGGTGGCTTTAGCCCAGCCTAGGCCTTTAAGCTTGTTGATGACCACGATAGGAGCCATATTCAGATGGTGAAAATCGTTCTCTTGGACTCACGTCCAGCATCCACATTAGCACATTGCCCAGAAAAGAGAAAAACTGGCCATAGTGTAATAAATTCAAAAAAGTTTTAATAAAATAAAGTATTGCGCTTACAATTAAGAGGCGAAAATATCGCATATAAAGAGCCGGCCGGCATACATAAAAACGGAGCCCATCCTCCTACTCCGCTCGCTTGGTGACGTCACTAACGTGCCTTCTCCATACGCATTTCGTCATCAGTAGACTTTGTCAATGGGGAACGGGCAGCGTAGTGACTCACCACCATATATAAGGGACCAAGCCTCGTTCTGAGTCCTGAGTACCTGAGCGCCATATTGGATATGGGAAAATACTTCCCTTACTGCGTGTGGGGATATTTTAATCCACAACACCTCGTGTAAGTCATTTTAAACTAAAAAATTTAAAATTAAAAATAAATAAATATAAAGGGATCTTCTTAGGGAATCAGCACATGATTATGGTAAATTACATAACACTAGGGATGAGCCGAACACCCCCCGGTTCGGTTCGCACCAGAACCTGCGAACGGACCGAAAGTTCGCACGAACGTTAGAACCCCATTGACGTCTATGGGACTCGAACGTTCGAAATTAAAAGTGCTCATTTTAAAGGCTAATTTGCATGGTATTGTCCTAAAAAGGGTTTGGGGACCCGGGTCCTACCCCAGGGGACATGTATCAATGCAAAAAAAACTTTTAAAAACGGCCGTTTTTTCGGGAGCAGTGATTTTAATGATGCTTAAAGTAAAAAAAAAAAGTGAAATATTCCTTTAAATATCGTACCTGAGGGGTGTCTATAGTATGCCTGTAAAGTGACGCGTGTTTCCCGTGTTTAGAACAGTCCCTGCACCAAATGTCATTTTTAAAGGAAAAAATCTCATTTAAAACTGCTTGCGGGTTTAATGTAATGTCGGGTCCTGGCAATATGGATGAAAATTAGTGAGACAAACGGCATGGGTACCCCCCAGTCCATTACCAGGCCCTTTGGGTCTTGTATGGATATTAAGGGGAACCCCGCACCCAAATTAAAATAAGGAAAGGTGTGGGGCCACCAGGCCCTATATACTGTGAACAGCAGTTTACAGGCTGTAGGTTTGTTGTTAAGTAGAATCTCTTTGTAATTTTGAACGGGTACATTTTTAACGTGTTTAGCTCCAGCCAAAAAATCTTTTTTAAGCTTTTTGAAAAACATAGGGAAGAGTTATCACCCCTGTGACATTTGTTTTGCTGTCTTTCCTCCTCTTCAGAAGATTTCACCTCACTTTTTGTCCCAATGGATTGGAAAGCATCAGTGGAAAGGAGAAATGTTTTTCCCATATTAACTCTTACAGGAGAGAATTTCCCTTCCTAGGGGTAGATTTATTCTCACTTCCTGTTGTCTCCTTCCGTTTGCAAGTAGGAGTCGTTTGTAAGTTAGTTGTTTGAAAGTAGGGTCCTGCCCTATATACTCAGCAGAAATTTGGGCCTTAGGTGTTGCTGTGGCCACAACACTGTAAGCCCTCACAGGGCTCTGCTGTGAAATATTAGATCAAGAATTGTAATTACATGCCCCTGTTGAACAGGAGCTGAAAAATTAGGCCTTAGGCACTGGTGCTGGTGCCACAACAATGCAACCCCTCACAGACACTCTAGTTGGAAAGCAGGAACAAGCCCTGCTGCAAAGTATTGCATCAAAAATTGTAATTACACACCCCTGTTAAACAAGGGCTGAAAAATTGGGCCTTAGGCACTGGTGCTGGTGCCACAACACTGCAACCCCTCACAGACACTCTAGTTGGAATGCAGGAACGAGCCCTGCTGCAAAGTATTACATCAAAAATCGTAATTACACGCCCCTGTTAAACAGGGGCTGAAAAATTGTGCCTTAGGCACTGGTGGTGGCACCCAGAACCAAAAATGTTCTTACAAGCTATCAGCATGATGATTGAGGAGGAAGAGGATAATTACTCAGGGATAGTCACTCAGCATCAGCATAGGCAGTCTTTGAAGGGATCTGAGATTTCCAAAAAAATTATTCGGTTACATCAGCATCAGGTGCTTGGTAGCTGGTGGTGATCCAAGACTGATTCATTTTTATGAAGGTCAGTCGATCGACCGAGTCAGTGGACAGACGCACCCTGTGATCGGTTACCACGCCTCCAGCAGCACTGAATGTGCGTTCTGAAAGAACGCTGGATGCAGGACAGGCCAGTAGCTCAATTGCATACTGTGCAAGCTCTGGCCAGTGATCCATCCTCAAGACCCAGTAACCCAGAGGATTTTCGGTGGGAAAGGTGTCCAAGTCTGATCTTGCCCCTAGGTATTCCTGCACCATGTAAAACAGACGCTGGCGATGGTTGCTGGAACCGATCATACCTTGGGGCTGCGGACCAAAAAATTGTCTGAACGCATCGGTCAGACGGCCACCTTCTCCACCGCTCCTTCTTTGACTGACCGAAGCCTCAGCAACACGTTGTCCAGAAACAGGAGTTTGTAACCTCCCAGTCTCTGGGAACGCGTTGCACAGACCTTTCTGCAAGGCCTCCCGAAGATGTTTCATCCTCTGCTCCCTCTGCGATGGCAAGATAAGGTCCGCAACCTTACCCTTGTAACGTGGATCAAGGAGGGTTGCCAGCCAGTATTGGTCCTTCTCCTTGATACCACGAATACGAGGATCCTTACGCAGGCTTTGCAGGATCAGGGAGGCCATGCAGCGTAGGTTTGCTGAGGCATTCGGTCCGGAGTCCTCTGGGTCACTAAGGACGACATGGTCCGCAGCCACCTCCTCCCAGCCACGTACAAGTCCATGTGTTTCTTGGGACTGATCCCTTAAAGACTGCTGCTGATGCTGAGTGCCAGGCTCCACCTCCATACTGACACAATCTTCCTCCTCCTCCTCCTCCTCTTCCTCCTCGTCCTCTTCCTGTGTGATTGGTGGGCACGCAGGAACACTGTCTGGATAAAGGGGGCCTTGAGAGCTAAGGAAGTCCTCCTCTTCCTGCCTCTGTTCTGCCTCAAGTGCCCTGTCCATTATTCCACGCAGCGTGTGTTCCAACAGGTGGACAAGGGGGACAGTGTCACTGATGCATGCACTGTCACTGCTCACCATCCTCGTGGCCTCCTCAAATGGTGACAGGACAGTGCATGCATCCCTGATCATGGCCCACTGGCGTGGGGAAAAAAAAACAAGCTCCCCTGACCCTGTCCTGGTGCCATAGTCGCACAGGTACTCATTGATGGCCCTCTGCTGCGTGTGCAGCCGCTGCAGCATGGCCAACGTTGAGTTCCACCTGGTGGGCATGTCACAGATTAGGCGGTTCTTGGGCAGGTTAAACTCCTTTTGGAGGTCCGTCAGCCGAGCACTGGCATTATATGACCGGCGGAAATGCACACAGACTTTCCTGGCCTGCCTCAGGACATCCTGTAAGCCTGGGTACCTGCCCAAGAACCGCTGCACCACCAAGTTAAGGACGTGAGCCAAACAGGGCACATGGGTCATTTGTCCCTGTCGGAGGGCAGAGAGGAGGTTGGTGCCATTGTCGCAAACCACCATTCCTGCCTTAAGTTGGCGTGGCTTCAACCACCTCTGAACCTGCCCCTGCAGAGCTGACAGAACCTCTGCCCCAGTGTGGCTCCTGTCCCCCAAGCACACCAGCTCAAGCACCGCATGGCATCTTTTGGCCTGCATACTTGCGTAGCCACTTGAACGACTACGGAGCACCGCTGGTTCAGAGGAAGAGGCCATGGAGGAAGAAGAAGAGGAGGGGGTGGAGGAGAGAGGTGTGTCACAATCATTAGCATTTTGGAGGCGTGGTGGCGGAACAACCTCCAACACTACTGCACCTTGTCCTGCATCCTTCCCAGCTGCCAGCAGAGTCACCCAATGCGCCGTGAAACTTAGGTAATGTCCCTGTCCATGCCTGCTGGACCATGAGTCAGTGGTAATATGCACCTTACCGCTGACCGCCCTGTCCAGCGAGGCATGGACATTGCCTTCCACATGCTGGTAGAGAGCCGGAATCGCCTTCCGTGAGAAAAAGTGGCGTTTGGGTACCTGCCACTGAGGAACCGCACATTACACAAACTCACGGAAGGGGGCAGAGTCTACCAACTGAAAAGGCAGCAGTTGAAGTGCTAGCAATTTTGCCAAGCTAGTATTCAACCGTTGGGCATGTGGATGGCTGGGAGCAAACTTCTTTCGGCGGTGCAGCAGCTGGGGCAGGGAAATTTGCCTGGTACAATCTGACGTCGGTGTACCAAAATCAGATTGCCCACAAGTACGTGGCTGTGACACATCTAATTCTACACCTTCATTCCTCTCAGTGCAGGTCTCAGAGAGGACTGAAGGTCTAGTGGGGTTGGAAATCTCAGCTGATGAGGAGCAAGCAGAGGTCCTCTTTGTTCTTTGGTGTGGGTCTTTTAGATACGCTTGCCAACGAACTGCATGGCAGGTCAACATATGTCTGGTCAAGCATGTGGTACCCAAGCGGGAGATGTTTTGGCCACGCGAGATACGCTTGAGACATATGTTGCAAATAGCAGCGGTGCGATCTGATGCACTCGTCTCAAAAAAGGCCCACACCAAAGAACTTTTTGAATAACGCGCAGAGGCTGCAGCGCCCTGCACATGTGGAGCTTTGGGGTGCGATGCAGTCAATGTGCTGCCCTTAGGCTGGCCCCTGGAGGGCATCCTGCCTCGTTGGTGATGTGCCGCCTCCTCCTCCTCCTCCTCCTCCTCTCTCCTATCAGGCACCCACGTTGAGTCAGTGACCTCATCATCCCCTCCCTCCTCATCACTGGAGCAAACCTGGCAGTATGCTGCAGCAGGAGGAGCATGACTGCCAGATTGCTGTCCTTCTTGGGCACCCCCTCTGTCCGTGCTCGTGTTACTGCCTTCATCGAGCTCAGTATCATCATCAGAGCCTTCCAAACGCTGGGCATCCTCCTGGAGCATGTACCCAACACTGTGGTCAAACAGTTCGAGGGACTCCTCAGGAGGACATGGTGGGGCTAGGGAAGGAGTCACTGATGACATTGAGCCGAGGGAAGAGGCCGCTGCTTTGCCAGACAAAGTACCCTGGGCATGGGTGAGAGAGGATGAGGAGGATGAGGACGGCTTGGTCATCCACTCGACCAAGTCTTCCGCATGTTGCGGCTCAACATGGCCAGCTGCCGAAAAAAAGGCCAAGCGTGTCCCATGGCCACGTGCTGATGAGGATGCACCGTCTCCACGACCAGCACTAGACACAGAGCCTGCTTGCCCTCTCTTATTGGCTTGTGACTGTCTGCCTCTCCTTCTTGGCCTTCCAGACATACTAATGGCCTGTAGCTGCACTAAGCTGGGATATATATATATATATATATATATATATATATATATATATATATGTACTGATACTGCAGCTAGCAAAATCAACTGCCTGCCTGTAGTATAGAACACCACCAACCTTCTACAGGTAGCTTTAGCTGAACACTGTGAGGTGGACGCACCCCACTAACTTGTAGGTTTAGCAGAACACTGTGAGCAGGACGCACTGCACTAACTGTAAATAGTCTAGCTGCCTGACTGTGGTACTAATAGGATCAAAAGAACACCAGCAATTTTCTTCAGGTAGCTGTATTTACTGTAACAAGACAAGCCTGCCTGTCAGTAAGAAGATAACAGAAACGGATCTAGCTGAACACTGTGAGCAGGACGCACCCCACTAGCTTGTAGGTTTAGCTGAACACTGTGAGGTGGACGCACCCCACTAACTTGTAGGTTTAGCTGAACACTATGAGCAGGACGCACCCCACTAACTTGTAGGTTTAGCAGAACACTGTGAGCAGGACGCACTGCACTAACTGTAAATAGTCTAGCTGTCTGACTGTGGTACTAATAGGATCAAAAGAACATCAGTAATTTTCTTTAAAATACTGTAACAAGACAAGCCTGCCTGTCAGTAAGAAGATAACAGAAACGGATCTAGCTGAACACTGTGAGCAGGACGCACCCCACTAGCTTGTAGGTTTAGCTGAACACTGTGAGGTGGACGCACCCCACTAACTTGTAGGTTTAGCTGAACACTATGAGCAGGACGCACCCCACTAACTTGTAGGTTTAGCAGAACACTGTGAGCAGGACGCACTGCACTAACTGTAAATAGTCTAGCTGTCTGACTGTGGTACTAATAGGATCAAAAGAACATCAGTAATTTTCTTTAAAATACTGTAACAAGACAAGCCTGCCTGTCAGTAAGAAGATAACAGGAACGGATCTAGCTGAACACTGTGAGCAGGACGCACCCCACTAGCTTGTAGGTTTAGCTGAACACTGTGAGGTGGACGCACCTCACCAACTTGTAGGTTTAGCTGAACACTGTGAGCAAGACGCACCCCACTAACTTGTAGGTTTAGCAGAACACTGTGAGCAGGACGCACTGCACTAACTGTAAATAGTCTAGCTGCCTGACTGTGGTACTAATAGGATCAAAAGAACACCAGCAATTTTCTTTAAAATACTGTAACAAGACAAGCCTGCCTGTCAGTAAGAAGATAACAGGAACGGATCTAGCTGAACACTGTGAGCAGGACGCACCCCACTAGCTTGTAGGTTTAGCTGAACACTGTGAGGTGGACGCACCCCACTAACTTGTAGGTTTAGCTGAACACTGTGAGCAGGACGCACCCCACTAACTTGTAGGTTTAGCAGAACACTGTGAGCAGGACGCACTGCACTAACTGTAAATAGTCTAGCTGCCTGACTGTGGTACTAATAGGATCAAAAGAACACCAGCAATTTTCTTCAGGTAGCTGTATTTACTGTAACAAGACAAGCCTGCCTGTCAGTAAGAAGATAACAGGAACGGATCTAGCTGAACACTGTGAGCAGGACGCACCCCACTAGCTTGTAGGTTTAGCTGAACACTGTGAGGTGGACGCACCCCACTAACTTGTAGGTTTAGCTGAACACTGTGAGCAGGACGCACCCCCCTAACTTGTAGGTTTAGCAGAACACTGTGAGCAGGACGCACTGCACTAACTGTAAATAGTCTAGCTGCCTGACTGTGGTACTAATAGGATCAAAAGAACACCAGCAATTTTCTTTAGGTAGCTGTATTTACTGTAACAAGACAAGCCTGCCTGTCAGTAAGAAGATAACAGGAACGGATCTAGCTGAACACTGTGAGCAGGACGCACCCCACTAGCTTGTAGGTTTAGCTGAACACTGTGAGGTGGACGCACCCCACTAACTTGTAGGTTTTAGCTGAACACTGTGAGCAGGACGCACCCCACTAACTTGTAGGTTTAGCAGAACACTGTGAGCAGGACGCACTGCACTAACTGTAAATAGTCTAGCTGCCTGACTGTGGTACTAATAGGATCAAAAGAACACCAGCAATTTTCTTCAGGTAGCTGTATTTACTGTAACAAGACAAGCCTGCCTGTCAGTAAGAAGATAACAGAAATGGATCTAGCTGAACACTGTGAGCAGGACGCACCCCACTAGCTTGTAGGTTTAGCTGAACACTGTGAGGTGGACGCACCCCACTAACTTGTAGGTTTAGCTGAACACTGTGAGCAGGATGCACCCCACTTACTTGTAGGTTTAGCAGAACACTGTGGGCAGGACGCACTGCACTAACTGTAAATAGTCTAGCTGCCTGACTGTGGTACTAATAGGATCAAAAGAACACCAGTAATTTTCTTTAAAATACTGTAACAAGACAAGCCTGCCTGTCAGTAAGAAGATAACAGATAGCTGAACACTGTGAGCAGGACGCACTGCACTAAATGTAAATAGTCTAGCTGCCTGACTGTGGTACTAATAGGATCAAAAGAACACCAGTAATTTTCTTCAAAATGCTGTAACAAGACAAGCCTGCCTGTCAGTAGGAATATAACAGGAACGGATCTAGCTGAACACTGTGAGCAGGACGCACTGCACTAAATGTAAATAGTCTAGAAGATAACAGGAATGGATCTAGCTAAACTGAATACAGTGTATATATATATATGCAACACCTGGGATGCATATATATACACAATACACTTTAAGTGCAGCTAACTGACTGACTGTCCTGCCTAATCTAGCTAACTCAAATGAAATGACACTGTCTCTCTCTCTCTCTAAGCACACCGGAACACACTGCACAGGGCCGCCGTGCAGGCGGCCTTATATAGTGTGGGGCGTGTACTAAATCCCCTGAGCCATAATTGGCCAAAGCCTCCTTGGCTTTGGCCAATTATGGCTCTCTGTTAAGGCGGCGCTGTGATTGGCCAAGCATGCGGGTCATAGTGCATGCTTGGCCAATCATCAGCAAGCAATGCACTGCGATGCCGCAGTGAATTATGGGCCGTGACGCGCCACACGAATTTGGCGCGAACGGCCCATATCGTTCGCAATTCGATGAACGATCGAACAGCCGATGTTCGAGTCGAACATGGGTTCGACTCGAACACGAAGCTCATCCCTACATAACACTAAAAAAGCAACAATTACGTGAAAAGCAAGAAATGTTAATCTTACCAGTGTTACTATCATGTATGGATAAAATTGACAGAAAATAAAACTATAAAGTGTAAGTGGTATTTATAAATATGCTGACAACTATGTGTCATAGACGGTGCTCGGAAAGGCAATAAATGCCTTATCTTTCCAAATAATATTATATGAAAAAAATATTAAAATCAAAAATAAACATTAAATGAAATGTGAAAAAATATATATATATGTGCATATACAATGAATAATATCAGACTTAATAACATTATTAATTATATTCTATGTGCATACAAATATATGTTCTGTGCCAAAATTACATCCAAATTGACCTTCTGATGTATTATTAAGTGAAAAAATATATGTGAAAATTATAAATCACATACATTTACTGTATCAATGTCAATGACACTGTTATCCATATTCCATGTGCATTGGAAAAATAATAATAATATGTGCCAAATTATATCGAACTTGGCCATTAATTAAAAAGATAATCAAAAAATTATGTAAATATAAAAACCAAAATGACCCCCATGAGACATGAGGAGCCATTCAATAAATTGGGTACATTTATATCAGACCCTGGATTCCTAAAAATAAATCATAAGAACTACAAAATTGAATAAGCTTATTGTACTCGTGTCTCAGAACCAGTTCACAAGAATACATAAATGCATTTATGAAAAATTAGATTATGGATTATTATGAATTATTAATGAAAGCGTTAACATCAGTGTCAATATTCAACCCATAAGGTGCATAGGTTCTTAATCTGTGGATCCAGGACATTTCTAATTTGGATATTTCTCTCACTAGTGAGCTCCCCCTCCAATGAGGGTTAAACTTATCTATATCCAAAAAGATTGTTTTGGAGGGGTCCTTGTCATGTTCAAGTAGGTAATGCTTCAACACAGAGTGGTTCTTAAAACCAGTTTTTATATTACTGATGTGTTCATTGAGACGAACTTGAAGGGGCCGTTTAGTCCTGCCCACATATTGCAGGCCGCACGGGCACTGCAACATGTACACAACACCCTCAGTGGCACAAGTGATAAATGATTTTATCACATGTGATTCACGTGTACTGGTGGAGGTGAAGGTTGTGGTTCATCTGTGGGGACAAGCACTAACTGAGCAGACCTTACATCTTCTACATTGATAGAACCCTGTTAAATGATTGAAAAAACTAGGTTTCTTAATTGGTGGATTTAAAATGTTAGGGCTAGCCGATTACGCAAAGATGGTACCCCTCTAAAGATGACCCTAGGCTTCTCAGGCAGTACTTTATTAAGCACTAAATCACTCTGAGCAATGTGCCAATGTTTATATATTAGACTCTTAATGGTATTATGCTGCAAGGAACATGTGGTGAAAAAAGGAACACCAAAAGAGGAATCTTCATTGGTAGGTGATCTTCTCTCGACCAACAAATCATCTCTATTGACCTCCTCAATAGTATCAAAAGTTCTCTGTAGAGAATCAATCGAATATCCCTTTTCTAAAAATCTGTTGGTAAGGACTTTTGCCTGTGCCAAAAAATCTGTATGGTTGGAACAATTCCTTTTAAGTCGAAGGTATTGGCTTTTCAGAACCAATTCCAACCAGGGACAATGATGACAACTGTCCACAGGTATAAACGAATTTCTGTCAGTTTCTTTGAAGAAGGTGGAAGTAACCACCTTATCACCACTGACAGAAATCCTTAAATCAAGAAAGTTGATGACCGTTTGGCTCATCTCATAATTTAACCGTATACCCCTCTGGTTGTTGTTAAGGGAGGCCAAAAAGTCCTGTAAGGCAGGAAGTTCTCTGTCCTATAGGAGGAGGATGTCATCTATGTACCTTGCCCACAAGGCAACCTGAGGTGCACTGTGAGCATAGATGACATCCTCCTCCAATTTCTCCATAAAGAGGTTCGCCAAGCTAGGGGCATACTTAGCCCCTATCACCGACCCCATATCTTCCCTATAAAAATTATTGTTAAACCAAAAATAATTATGGGAGGCGACGTACTCCAACAATTCCATCAAAAATAGCACCTGGTCATATGGAAGGCCAGAATCTCTATCCAAGAAACTTTTTACTGCTTCTAAGCCCAACTCATGTGGGATTATGGTATATAAAGATCCCACATCTGCGATCACTAGCCACATCCCAGCTTTGACTCGGATTCTGGAAAGTAACTGGATGACATGCCTGGAATCCTTAACATATGAGGGTAACCTTTGGACAAGGGGCTGTAAATAAAAGTCTATATATCTGCCCACCCGGGACGTAAGTGAATCTATGCCACTAACAATTGGGCGTCCCGAGGGGGGGGGGCAGATCAGACTTTTATGGATCTTTGGCAGGTAGTAGATGGTGGGTGTTCGTGGGGCTCTAGGTATTAGATATAAACCCTCTTTTTTTTAAGAATGCCAACCTGACACCCCCTTTTCACAATCGCTTGTATTGTTCCTGGGATCTGAAGGGAGCATTGTATAGGTGTCCTGATTGTTTAGGATTCTATACATCTCAGTCATGTAATCCTTCCAATCTAAAACAACAATTCCTCCCCCCTTATCAGCTGGCCTTATTACCAAATCCTTATTTGTACAAAGGGAGTTGAGGCCTTCCTGTAAGGTCTTATTTAATCTAGCCTTCTTGACTTCTAAGAGATCCAAATCCTTAAGCATAATATCCCTAAAAACTTGTAGTGCAGGTGCCAATGTACCGGGGGGGTTGAATAGTGAGGTGTTAGACAGCCCTGAATGAACAAATTCCATTTCCTCCACCACATTGTTCTTAATGGGGTTATTTATTATGTACCGTTTTATATTTAACTTCCTAACAAATTTATGGATATCCATATATGTTTGAAACTTATCTAGCCTGGTAGGTGGGGCAAATTTCAAACCCTTGTCAAGAATAGCCTTCTCAGAATCAGTTAACATTTTGGAACTAAGATTGAAGATACCTTTACCACTTATTTCTTTGATCTTTTGAGCTGCTCGTATCACTTATTTCTAACATAAAAAATGCAGCAAACATCCAGATATCGGTGGAGTTTAACCATAACCTCTCAATTATGCGCTGGATAAGTCCTTTGTGAGGGAATGGCACAGATCCAGAGTCCCGGGAGGTCCCGGACATGGTCTTTGGGACAATTCCAGGTCTCATAATCATAGAGGATCGTATATAAGATCATCTATATTGTTTCAGAATTTCCGGTGAGAATAAGAGAAAAAAAAAACAAAAAGAAGAGAGAAGACGAGGGAAGAAAGAAAGAACGAAAGAAGAAAAGTGAAATGGGGAGGGAGAGGGTCGTCCTGGAGTTCGCTATGGAGTAGAAATATAGTCAATCCATGGGTCCCATATCTTATTACATTTCTTGACTTTATTACTGAGAATGTGAGTGAGTTTATCATTGATCATAATCCAATTGAGTTTATTCTTAACCTGGTCAAGAGGGATAACCGACTGCTTCCAATGTCTTGCAATTGTAATTCTTGCTGCCAGTAATATATATGTAATCAGCTTTACTGATTGTTTGGGTGTTTCATGAGGCAATTTATGGAAAAGGGCAACTGCAGGAGATCTACGAATGTTTACCCCCGTCACTGAATTGATCAAGTTAAAAATTTGAATCCAAATCTGGTTACGAGGGGGCATTGCCACCAACTATGGTACATCGTCCCCAACTGACCACAGCGTCGGAAACAGTTTGGTGAAGTAGAAGGATGCATTTTAGCTACTCTGGTGGGTACCAGGTACCAACGTAGAAGCGTTTTGTAATTAGCCTCTATCAGAGTAGTATTTATTTGAGATAGCTGAAAAGCAAGATCCTGCCATTCAGTGAGGTCAAAAGTTAGATTCAAATCCCTTTCCCATTGTACCATATATGCAAGTTTTGAATCTGGTTCAGTGAGGGAAGTATATATGGCAGAGATCCGACCCCTCTGAAAGCCTCTGGCTTGACAAGTTAATTCAAATGTTGTAAGTGTAAGGGGGCCCACTACTTGGTTAAGTTTAGATCAAAAGGGAGAGGCTCTTTTTAGTACCATGTGCCCCCCGCACCCCAGTAATTTATTATCTCCCCAAAGTCCATAAAAGCCTTACTTGCCCCCCGGGACGATCGATTGTCAGCGGTATTGATTCGGTTACGTCCCGGGTGGGCAAGTAAATAGACCACTTTTTGCAGCCCCTAGTTCAGAAGGTTCCATCCTTCATTAAGGATACCACACAAGTCATAAATATGCTGTCTCACATTGTGTGGAAGCCGGGTATAAGGTTGGTCACCGCCGATGTGACCTCACTCTATACCATCATACCCCACGATTTGGGGTTTGAGGCAGTAGACATGTACCTGACCCGGGACTCTGATCTTGTACCGTCCCAAAAGAACTTCATCATGGAGCTGCTCCACTATGCCGCGAGCCATAATTATTTTTGGTTTAATCATCAATTTTTTCGCCAAGATAGGGGTGTAGCCATGGGGGCAAAGTATGCCCCCAGCTTGGCTAACCTTTTTATGGCCAAATGGGAGGAGGACGTCGTCAAGGCCTGGGCCAGACCACAGGTGGTCTTGTGGGCCAGGTACATTGACGATGTCCTCCTCCTATGGGACGGCAGTGAGACAGAGCTTGATCAATTCATGGCTTTTTTGAATGAGAATGATCGGGGTATTAAGTTGAGTTTCGAGACGAGCATAGCGGAGATCAGCTTCCTTGACCTTAAGATTAGGGTCCAGGGGGACAAGCTAGTGACATCCACCCATTTTAAGGCAACGGATAAAAACTCCTTTATCCCCTTAGATAGTTGTCACTACGAACCTTGGTTGAAAGCGGTCCCCTTAGGGCAATATACACGCCTACGGCGGAACTGTACGGAAATTGAGACCTTTGACAACCAAGCAACTATCTTAACCGAGAGATTCATTGAGAAGGGATACGATCAGATTACATTATCGAGATCGTTGGAACAAGTAAGAAATAAAGATAGATCCCTATTATTAAACACAGGTCAACGTCAGGAGGCTAAAGGTGACTTCAGTCTACCCTTTATCACCACATTCTCCACTCAACATCGCCAGATTAAAGATCTAATTAAAAAACACTGGCATATCTTAACTACGGACCCAATTCTGAGTCCAATTTTACCCAGAAACCCCCGTATTATATTCAAGGGGGCATCCACATTGGGAAATAAAATCGCCCCAACAGTGCAGGATCCACCTATTACTAGTAGATCCTTCTTTCATGACCTTAAAGGATACTACAAGTGTAGGAACTGTCAAGTCTGTTCCCTTAACAGCGATAGGGGTAGAAAGATCTGCCAATTCACGTCTACAAGTACCTCGCGGGCCTATCAGGTCAAACCTTTTATCACTTGCACGCCCGAGGGGGTTATTTATCTTATTCAATGCCCCTGCGGATTGCAATATGTGGGCAGGACCAAGAGGGCCCTTAAAGTCAGATTGTCCGAGCATATTAGCAATATCCGCAGGGGTTTTGATAAGCACCCCGTGTCGAGGCATTTTGATGAGGTCCATGGTAGGGACCCCTCCAAGACTTTGTACGTTGGTATTGACAAGTACAGACCACATTGGAGGGGAAGCTCCCTTGTGAGGGAAATTTCTAAATGTGAAATGTCGTGGATACACAGACTTAAAAGCTATGCCCCTTTTGGGTTAAATGTTGATACAGACGTCAATGCGTTTATTAACAACTCCTAACGCATTCTGACGTCTGTACCTATAGGGGTATACGGCATGTCATATACATATCATCACCTGTAAAATTTTTTGTATATTATTGTTAACCCTGATCAGCTATTTGTACAACATACGAATTTAATTTGCTTCAGCTAAGTCTTATTCCCAAAGAGGTTCTGCTCTCTGTTGCTTTCTGGGATTTCGGGTTTACACAACTTTTCTGTGTTTCCCATAATATCCGCTTGGTAGTGTTTATGCCAGGTGGAGATTTACTGGGAATCTAATCCAGTACTTAGTTGCGGGTAGCACTTTCTATTATATCCACTAGATGGTGCTGGTGGTGAAGGTTGTTGGTTGGTGACTACAATCAACACATTATCCCACTTCCGGTTTTGTGGCCCCGAGATTTTAGGGATGAGGAATGTATAATAAATTCACTCTTTGAGCAACTAGATAGAGGCCGATTTGTGGAATACTACAGTCCCATATAGATCTGATTGGTTTCCAGGTTTGATCGGCTTTGGCCACCCAACTTGGATTTTTTTGTCTCCAATCAGAGATTTAACATTGTCAATCTATGTGGGAACTGTTTATTTGTTTCATTTTCTTATCCTATTTTATACACTGTATTCAGCTATATATACATATTGGGAGTGTGTTTATTTGCACAATGTTTTATCTGGTCATGTTTAATGTATGGGATTCCATATATGTTTTGGTCCGTTGGTCCGTGTGTATCGCTGGACCGTGCAGCCCCTGTTGATCGCTCACACCGTGGAGCGCATCCGAATGCCGGAAGTTTGTGTGGTGGTTTGGATGACCCATGGTGTGGGGTGATCCACAGCGAGGCTTGGTTCTATTATGTTAGTACTTAAGGGAGGTGACGCGGCGCGCCGCCTGTGCCCCTGGAAGACGTGATGATGTCACGAAACGCGTAGGGCGGAGCCAGACGACGCGCTGACGTCACCCCCGAGCGAGCTTATTCCAGTAGGACGGGTTTGTCCGAGCTCCGGTGGCCACGGAGCCGGACTTAAGGCTGTTTTATCAATTACGTTTGTAAGTGTTCATTTATTTTTTATCACATTTCAATAAATTTTATCAGTTTTACACTATGTGAGCCCCTTTTATATTCCATGATACCTTTGATATGGGTTCGTTGGTGTGGCTGATGTTGAGATGACCTCTGGTGGACACCGCTGGCAGTTCTCATCCTTTGGCTTTTAAAGTTTTCTGCTTGCTGTGACCCTCTGTGGTGGGGGGTCATGGCCTTCTGGTAAGAAGTAACCCCTTCTATTCTCTGGTGGTGGACTTCTCTTCGCTATTACAGAAATATACCTATTGTCACTTGGACTTTTATTTTTTATTTTTTGGTGATCCAAACTCACTATGATACTTTTTTGATGCCTCATTGGATGGGACTGTTTTCTTTCACCATTACCATATGTTTTGCACATTGGTTTATTTTTATATTTATTTATTTGTTATGTATGATCACGGTATAAACCTTTTGCACTGTGGATTTTACATTAAGCACTACTAGCATTAGCGCAACCTTTTATTTTTCTTAAGTTTAGATCTGGCAAACGATGCAATTTGGTTATACCAAAATATTTCACTAGGGGGAATTAGAAACTCATCTTTAAAATATTGTATCATGTGTAATTGATCCCCCTTCAGGAAGTCTCCAATTCTCAGTAGCCCTTTATTGAGCCACCACTGAAACATTTGTGGGGTCAAACCAGGTGAAAACTCCAGATTGCAGAAAATGGGAGCCAGTGGTGTGTGAGGGGATGATAAGGAACTGGGATTGCATGTTTTGTCCCATATTGCTAGGGAATATAATAAGGTGGGGCATAATATAGGTGGGCATCGACGGTTAGGAAGCCACATTAATGACCCTATAGCCAGCAGATGACAGGCAAGTGCTTCTATAGAGACCCAAAGAGGAATCGAACCCTTAGCTGTGGTGTAGGCTAATTGGGCTATTTGAGCCGATTGGTAATATGCCTGCAGGTTGGGGAGACCAAGCCCCCCATAGGTTTTGGTGTGTAAAGTGTACATCTTTGTATCTGAGGTCTGGTATGACCCCATATGAACCGCATAACCTCAGCCTGTAGACGCTGTATGTCTCCCCTCGGAACTGCCACCGGTAAAGTCCTAAAGTAGTAAAGGAGTCTCGGTAACCATGTCATTTTTATTGAATTGATTCTTCCAAACCATGAGAGGGAGTAGTCTGCCCAACAACGAAGATCCTCCCTGAGTTTTTTAAATAATGGGGGATAATTTGCCCGATATATGGTTTCTATAGATGAAGTCAATTGAATTCCTAGATATGGAAGAGAACCGAGATTCCATTTAAAGTTAAATTTATTTTGGAGAATCTGTACCTCAGCAGGGGGTAGTGATATATTAAAAGCGACTGTTTTTTGGGAGTTCAGACATAGGCTGGAAAGTTGTGAAAAATGATCTAGGAGGGATAGCAAGTTGGGTAAATTTACTTGGGGTTCGGTAATATACATAAGAACATCATCAGCAAACAATGCACATTTGTGTTCCTGTTGGCCACAATGAATACCATAAATATCAGGGTGGGAACTGATTGCCATAGCTACGGGTTCTATTGCTAATGCAAATAGTAGAGGGGAGAGCGGGCACCCCTGTCTCGTACCTCGCTGGACAAGGAATAATGGTGATTTATGACCTCTAATAGAAACTTGGGCTATTGGGGAGTAATATAGCGTTTTTAGTAAAGAGATAAACGTAGAGCCAAATCCTAGGGTTTCAAGGGTAATAAAAGGGTAATCCCAATTTAGGCTATCAAAGGCCTTGTTAAGATCCAATGAAAGGAGCAAAAGTTCCCAGGCAAGTGTAGCGTCTCAGTTAGACCCTACTGCAGAAATTAGGGTTATGGAGCTACGAATTTGGTGTGGGGTCTGACGCCCTTTTATGAATCCAGATTGGTCTTTATGAATGTAGTGTTCTAAAAAAATGTTAAGGCGGGAAGCCAAGACTTTCGTAAGGATCTTTAAGTCGCAATTTATTAGCGAGATTGGGCGATAATTACGAACATCAGTAGAGTCCCTGTTGGGTTTAGGGATAACACTAATATATGCTTTATTTTCATCTAGCGGGACCGTACCTCCATCCTGCAAGGAGTTAAAGTAAAGAACCATGTGTGGAACCAATTGACCAGAAAATGTTTTATAGTATAAGTTAGGGAGACCATCAGGGCCAGGAGATTTGTGGAGTGACAGTGATTTAATAGCAGCACAAATCTCTTCGCCCGTAAAAGGTTGGTCCATAAGATTTTTATGATCATCTGTGATGGATAAAAGAGGAAGATTCCCCAAAAATTCCCTAACAGATGAAGGGTCCGCATTTCAAAGATTACTGTAAAGGTCAGCATAAAAATCATGGAATTCCCGAAGAATTTTTTGGGGGTCTTGAGAAATTTGACCTCCTGACAATCTTATTTTGGGGAGTGCCCGGTGAGAGTGTCTAGGGGTAAGCTTATGTGCTAATAAAGAACCCGGACGGTCCAGCCAGGTGAAAAATGTATGATTCAACCACCTTAGTTTCTCAGCCCTAGTAGTGAGACATAAATTAAGTTCTAAGCGAGATTGTTCCAATTTAGTAAAGAAGTTAGGAGATGGAGAGCGTTTGTGTTGTTAGTTAAGGCTTCAAACTCCCTGGTCTTGGAACAGATCAATTCAATGTGAGCTTTTTTGAGTCTGGAGGATAGTTGAACAAAAGCTCCCCGGATAGAGGCTTTGTGTGCAGCCAAATTGATGGCAGGGGACGTATCTTCTGGGTTATTAATATCAAAGTAAGTTTGCAAGTGAGTGGCAATCTCAAGACAATGAGATTCCTCACCGAGGAGGGATTCATTCAACCTCCAATGAGGGTTAGCTGTTCTATTGGCGAGGTCTGAGATCTGAACCAAAATCGGATCATGATCTGACCAGGGGGTGGATAGTATCTTAGCGGACTTCAGTTTAGGCAGCAGTTCCGAGAGGAAAAACACGTGATCAATCCGGGAGTAGTGTCCATGTGCTCTTGAATAATGGGAGTAATCTCTAGCGGTAGGATTGATTTCCCTCCAAACATCTACTAAGTCATAATGATAAAGCAGTTGTGCAAATTTATGGCTCTGTTTAGGGGGGGATGAAGCCCCGCAATATGTGATTTATCTTTAAGAGGGTCTAAAGCTAGATTAGAGTCACCCACTAGGATCACTGTGCCTTCAAACTCATGAGCTATGGACCGTAGGAGGGAATGGAAAATGCGGTTTGATTTGTGTTGGGAGCGTAGTAAATTAGGAAGGTAATCAATGATTCCCCTAAATGACCTTTGACAAGAAGATAACGCCCATCTTTATCTCTAATAACTTTGGTTTCTGTGAACGATACACGTCAAGAGAAACAGAGGGCCACCCCCCTTTTCTTTTCCGAAGCATTGGTATAATAGCAAAGAGGATAGTCCTTATGAAGATAGCGAGGGGTAAATAGGGAGGAAAAGTGTGTCTCCTGGAGGGCGACAATGTCTGCCCCCAGAGAGCGATAATGTGCAAAGGCTTTAATCCGTTTAGCAGGGGATCCAAAACCTTGAAAATTATGAGATAGTAGGTGGATATTCCGAAGAATAGATGTTATATTAGACATAGGAAACAGTCAGTTGAACCTTGATAAACAGACTCACCCGCTGATCTGCAAACCTCTGGACCCGGGAGCACCAGAAGAACCTCCAGGCGACCCTCAAGAAAGAAAAGTGGGGGGGGCGCATGCGCGGCGCGAACCGAGAAGGAAGCAAGGGCTGAGAGTTCCGTGAGCCACGAAGGAGAACGGCACTTCCCCGGGGCCTTACACGCAGGATTCTGACCCAATTCTTCCCAACACCCCCGGTGGAACATCCAGCGCATGCCGGGACCCAGAAATCGCCGCTCTAAACCGGCTCAGAGATCCCTAACTACATATTTACTGAGAGTGAGAGAGCAGAACATGCAGGCCCAAGATGGCGCCCGGAGGACACAGTCACAGGCAGGTCCTCCTGCTGCAGCTACTTCACCGGCACACTCCCAGGGAGACAGTGAGTACTCACTACAATTAACCAAGGCGGATTTAGATGCCAGTCTAACCCTGATGTATGACAAAATTGCCCAGAAGTTTCAATCTGAGCTGCATAAGTCCACTAATACCCTGTCTCTAGAGATTGCAGCTCTGGGCAATAGAACGGACTTGCTTGAGACTAAACATGATGAGTTGTCCCTGGGGTACTCTGATCTCAGGAAAGAGCATGAATCTTTATCAGAAACGGTCCTGCAATTGCAAGCACACATAGAGGACCTCGACAACAGAAATAGGCGTAACAATCTTAGGGTGCGTGGGGTCCCCGAATCAGTGACAGAGTTGCTGCCAGCCATTCAAAGGCTATTTCAAACTCTCCTGCCTGACTCCCCATTGACTGCCTTTTCCTGTGATAGGATTCACAGGGCCTTACGCCCTCCTCCACCCCCAGAGAAGCCTCCTAGGGACATTGTGTTATGCCTCAAGGACTTCCTGATTAAAGAGGATATCCTCAGAGCCTCAAGAAACACTCCAAGCATTCGGTTGGATGGGACCCCGGTCCAAATTTACCCGGACATCTCCCCCACCACCCTGGACAAACGCAGGAAGATGAAGGAGGTTACATCAGTGCTGCAGTCGGCAAGTATTCGTTACCGATGGGGCTTCCCTTTCAAGCTTCAGGTGCCTCATAATGGCACGACCTACACAGTTACCACGCTGGCTGAAGGCAAGGAGGTACTTGTGAAACTAGGCCTCCTTGATGCTGCCTCTCTGCCTAGGCTACCATCCACACCAAGGCACTCAGCAATTTGGGCAACCCCTCCACCCAGAAGAGACCGCCGGGATCAACGTCGGGACTGACGGAAGCAGCGGCACTTAATTTTTGGTTTTGCTTTTTATCCTCTTTCCCCCTTCTTACTTTTAAGGTCTACTCTCGCTGCTTTGTTTGGTTTTTCTCACAGAAGGTCGAGAACTTTGATCCTCCCCTGCTATGCTTTGAATGCACCTAGAATCTCCAGGCTCCACGTGGATTTCAGGTCGCGCCCGCTTGTAAGACCCCACACTCACCATTATTGGGGACTGATCAGCTCTTCATCTGTTTGGTGATGTTGGAGCTGACGGACCCATCACAGGTAAACCTTCCGGATATATCTGCATACGTGCAGATCACACGGACACTACGGTATAGAGTGTTGGACCTTTGGGTCCGAATGGACACCATCTTTTGGGTATATGGGATGTCTTTCCCCATTGCCCCCCAGGATTATTGTTGGCCATTTTTCGGCCTAGTTTTCAAGTTTTTTAAACTGATTACTATTTTATTTTTTCTTTTTATTTTTTTTGCTTTTTTTGCTTATTCTGTGCTACCCATCTCAGAAGGTACTATCATTTTGATGAATACATTGCTATCTCAGATAATGCAAGTTTATGTTATACAGGGGTTGTACTTCCTGGCTGGATCTCACCTTGGGGATTTACATGCTGTTGGGGAGCCCACTCTTGACCTGGACCTGATTCTAATCTTAAAACTACCCCTTTGGACCCGCTATGGGTATCAAGGTTATTTCTCATAATGTGAAAGGGTTTAACACCCCTCATAAACGAAGGAAAGCATTTAAAGCCTATAAGTCACTTGGAGCGGACATTATACTGCTCCAAGAGACACATTTTTCCAGGGATAACCACCCATCATACTTTGATAAAACATTCAAACAATGCTTTTTTACAACCTATGGGTCCAGGTCTAGAGGGGCTGCTATCTTTATCAGAAATTCTGTATTATTTCAGGTCCAACAGTCATATAAAGATCCAGACAGTCGGTTTGTGATTATTCAGGGCACCATCCAACACAAACAATTGACCCTAGCTTCAATATATGCCCCTAATGCCTCACAGGCCACATTTTTTAAAGAATTTTTCCAGATCCTGGAAAGGTTTCACTCCCCCCATCTGTTAATTGGAGGGGACTTTAACCTGGTAGCCCACTCAGGACTGGACAGAAGCAGAACATGCCTAACCTCTAAAGCGTTCCCCAAATCTCTTCAGCACTCCTTGCGCTCCTCTCAATTGATAGACATATGGAGGGCCCATAATGTAGGTTCGAAAGAATACACCTTTTATTCCTACCCCCACGATAGTTACTCTCGTCTGGACTATGTTTTTTGTACTCCATCTCTGGCAGTTAATTCCACCTCAGCCAATATACATATATGCCCTTGGTCGGACCATCACATGGTTTCCACAAATATTTCATGTTTAGGCCTCCCCCACACATCTAGGTCTTGGCGTTTAAACGAGTCACTTCTTACAGATCCGGTGATTTTGGCCCAACTGGTAGATCGTCTGAAAGAGTATTTTAGAACCAACAATGTGGAGGATATCTCCCCAATCACTCTTTGGGCTGCTCACAAGGCTGTTATGAGAGGCCACCTAATAGAAATCTCTACAACACAAAAACGCCAAAGACAACAAGACACCCATAAACTTACATTAGAACTAGAACGTTTATATCACAGTCACACTCAGACACCTTCCACAAAGTTGCTCCAGCAGATTACTGAAAAGAGAAGGGCCCTTGATGATATTCTTTCTGGACACATAGAGAAATCCCTTCGGTGGTCCAAAGCTCGTTTCCTCCTCCACAGTAACTCCGCCTCCACGATGTTTGCCCGTAAGCTAAAACAATCCTCTCAACCGACCCACCTCTATAAGTTGAAAGATAAAAATGGCAACATTACCTCCCACCCAAAACAGGTTTTGAATATCTTTTCATCATTCTATCAGAAACTATTCTCAGGCCCAGATCCCTCTCGTTCCCCACCAGTGCATTCATGGTTAGATACTCTCTTGCTTCCCCAGTTGACTGAGGAGCATCTTGATATCCTCAATGCTCCTTGTTCTTCAGAGGAAGTGGCTTCAATCATATCCTCCCTTAAGCTATCTAAGGCCCCAGGCCCAGACGGGTTTTCAGCAGTCTATTATAAAAAATTTGCGGACTCTTTACTACCCACACTAACTAACATGTACAATCAGATCCTTGAAGGAAAGCAATTCCCTGAGGAAATGCTGCTGGCCAACATGTCCCTCATACCCAAACCGAACAAAGATCATACTCTCCCCCAAAACTTTCGCCCCATTTCGGTTATAAATAATGACCTTAAAATATTTGGAAAGCTCTTGGCAGATAGAGTAGCTAAAGTGATACAGTCTCTGATCTCTCCCGACCAAACCGGTTTCATCCCATCGAGACAGATCACAGATAATATTCGCTTGGCTACCAACATTGTGCAGGACGCTCATGTGCGCTCAAATCAGGTACTACTCCTAAGTCTAGATATAAACAAAGCATTTGACAGCGTTATGTGGTCCTATCTAGACACAGTATTGCTAAAATTTGGATTTAGGGGGGCATTTCTAAAAGGCTTTAAAGCCCTGTACCATCATCCTAAGACTCGCATAAAGCTGCCGGGGTGTAATTCAGACTATTTTTCGCTGAAGTGTGGTACAAGACAGGGGTGTCCCCTCTCCCCTTTATTATTTGCACTCGCCATGGAGCCCCTGTCTAGGTCCATCTCCACTAACCAAAACATTAAGGGGTACATAAAAGGGAACCAAGAATTTAAACTTAGCCTCTATGCGGACGATGTACTTTTATTTATCTCGGACCCACTGATCTCCCTCCCCAACCTTATGTCCACTCTGAATTCCTTCCAAAACCTAACAGGCCTTGGAATCAATCCCAGCAAATGTACTGCGATGCCCATCCACCTTCCACAACATTTACTATCTACACTCCAAGACAAATTCAAATTCACATGGAACCACACCTCCTTACAATATCTAGGCATTAAACTGGCCCCCTCTCTCAAACAAATATACTCCTTAAATTATCCCCCGGCTTTCACTAAAGTTAAAATTCTCTTAAATCAGTGGTCCTCATACCGCATATCATTTCTAGGTAGGATTCAAGCAATTAAAATGAATATCCTTCCAAAGCTATTATTCCTATTTAGATCACTACCTCTATATGTTCCCCGCTCCTCCCTGATGATGGTGCAGTCGACTCTGCTCAAGTTTGTATGGCAAAACAAAAAACCCCGAATAGGAAGACTAATGATGTACAGAACACAGAAGAGTGGGGGATTGGGTTGCCCAGACCTTTGGAAGTACTATCTGGCATCTCGCCTCACTCAACTGGCACAATGGCATACCCACCCCACCTCCATACCATGGCTGCAGTTTGAGCGGATCTCGATTGCACCGTACCATCTTTCAGGTATATTATGGTCTCGCTCTATAACCCCAAAGGATATCACCCCACTCAACTCTATTGTAGGTCAGTCACTGTACCTTTGGTCCCTTTATTCCAAGAAATTTAAGTTACAATCAGATAGACCCCTATTGTCCTCCTTTCTAGGAGAGCCGTCCTTCCCCCCGGCCTTCTTGTCCAAATTATCATTCGATGGTTGGATCACTAGGGGCTTGGTGAACCTCGAATCCTTGCTACAGAACGCCTCCTTTTGCTCTTATACTCACCTGCAGCAAACCCAAGATATGGGACGATTTGAGTTCCACCAATACCTACAAATTAGACACTATTACTCAGCACTAATCTCGGGTGGAGTGGACTTGTCTAAGACCATGTTTGAGTCGCTGTGTGGAGAAGCATCAAGAGATAGAGGGACTATTTCCATTCTATATAGACACCTTAATGACCTTAACTCTCCTCAAAAATCTAAGGCAATGGAGGAGTGGGAAACAGAGATGGCCCAAGAGTTCTCTGCGGAGGACTGGCGGGATATGATAGTTAATATGCACAAATGCACGAGATCTATATCTATTAAAGAGACAACTCTTAAAATTCACACCAGGTGGTATTACACTCCTGATCGTCTTCACAGATTCTATCCCCTGGTGCCTGGCACATGTTTTAGAGGATGCCAGGACAGGGGAACGATGTTGCACACTTTCTGGAGTTGTAAAGCCCTGGACACTATATGGCAAAAGACTACGTCTCTCATATCACTTATCTCAGGTATCTCGATTACACTAACCTCTCCAATGTGTCTGCTTTTCGCAGAACTCCCGGAGGTCCCCATCCCATTACAGAAATTATTCCACACTCTTTTTAGTGCTATTCAATGGGCAATAGCCTTGAACTGGAAAAGTCCTCAGGTACCTTGGTCACAGGTGATCTCGCGTATGGAGTCCATCAGGACTATGGAATTGGTGCACCATACTCTCCTAGACTCCATACACATATTTGATAGTAAATGGAACATTTGGACGGCTCACCTGCTAAGTGATAGACTAGATGATCCTTCCGCCCCAATAACTGACTCATAATAAAAGCGTCTATGTTTTAATAAAGATAGACTCAAAATGAGAATGTACCTTTAATAGCGACATAGCCTCCTGATCACAGGTGTAGGATCTCACAACACCAACATGGAATTTAGGCTATGATGATATATATGGGATGCACATTCATCACGATATTGTGTTTCTATTTCTTTTCCCTTTTCTGTTTCTTTTTTTTGTATGATTTCTCTCATTATGTTTCTTATTGTTATGATTTATTGGGTGCTCTAGGATTGAATTGTACAATGAGATATATTTGCTAGTATTATATTGTAGAGCTGTTACTGAATAAGTTATCATTATACCTCGTGTACCCTCAACACTTGTTCACCCTGATACTATACTTTTCTGCAATAAAAACGATTGTAAACAAGAAAGAAAAGTGGTAGAAAAGGTTAAAACAAGAATAGAGAACGAGAGAAAGAGAGGAAACAAAAAAAAACAAAAAAGTGGTCAGGCCAGGTAACCCCTGGCACTGAACAATACGGTATAGCAATGTAAAAAATCATGTAAAACATAAAAAAATTTAAAAAAACAAACAATGCAAGTATCTCAGAGCCGAAGCTCAGAGTGTGGAGGAGTCTTCACCAAAAATAAGTAATGGGGAGAGTCCTTCAAATGGGGAGAGCGCATAGACACCCCTCAGCAGTAAAGACACATTCAAATACTATTTTGGCCCCACATATCAACCTAGGGAACATATTAAGGCCACAAATTAAAGAAATTATGATATCAAACCTAATGAGATGAACAATAATATCAGAAGTCCAACCCTAAAAAAGAAATTGTGCGAACCAGATTAAACCAACCACTCCAGGGCCGGTTAGAACATTTAGGCAACAGGCCTATGGTATCTCAAAATTACCAAAAAAAAAAAAAATAGACAAAAGCAGTGGTTAATGTCCCGCAATGGGACCACTGAGAAACCACCGCATTAGTAAAACATTCATCCAGTAAGATGAGCCAGGTTCTCAGGGCACATGAGAAGAAGAAGCTGATGTCCTCGCCGGTCTTCTTGGTTTTGCGGACCATAGAGGGGAGAGTTGAGGAGGAGGATCGTCGGATCCATGTTGATTCTGTGATGAGGGTCTGTGAGAGATGAAACCCAATTTCAGCAAGGTTGTTTCACCTTCAGCAAATGTAGAAAAGCAGTAGGACTTGCCGTTGAAAGAAAATTGGACTTTAAAGGGGTAGTTCCATCTGTATCGAATATTGCGTTGGATCAGAGGTAACAGTAGGGGTTTAAACGATCGTCGTTTTTGAATAGTGGTCTGGGATATATCGGCAAATATTTGAATCTTGAGACCATCTCTAAATCCGGATTTTCCCTAGCGTGACGCATCACAGCCTCCTTAATCTGGAAAAAATGTGGTTTAACAATAACATCTCTAGGAGGGCCATCAGGTTTCGGAGGTATCAGGGCCCTATGGATGTGATCGATTTCCATATGAATGTCATCAATATCAGGTACAGCCGCCTGCATCAGTGAGTGGGTAACAGATGTGATATATTTTATATTTGCTGGAATGCCCCGAATACGGAAGTTATAGCGCCTAGCGCGATTCTCAAGATCATCAATTTTTGAATATGCTTCCTCAAGGTGATCTTGTAGATCGGTTATCATGGTTGAGTTTTGGGACACTCTATGAACCGTATCATCTACTTTTGATTCAATGCTTTCTAACTGATTCCCCAGTTCCTGGAAATCTTGCTTTTTTCCAAGGCTAATTTGTCAGTAGCTTTAGCCAGTTCTCTTTGTAATAAATCAGCAAAGCGTGCCAAAAGTATTGGATCACCTGAGTACTGTGGCTGAGCAGATGTAATAGCATGGAAGTCAGTGGCAGTGTCATGATCTGGTTCTTGGCTGCTGGGCTGACTGCAGAAGAGATCTGCCATTTCTCTATCCAGAACAGAGGATGTATGAGAGTCCTGGCTGGGTGATATGGCTGCAGCTTGTGAGGGGGGGCTAGGGGGTGAGCCTTGCATGCTTGTGTGCTCACCTGAAGCTGAGGAGGATATCGGAGGGCTGATCATGAGATTGCTCTGCCCTGGGGGCTTAGTATTCCTCTTCTGTGAGGGCAGCTTATCCTCTCTGGGCGCCGGCGTCCCTCGTGTAGTATGGCCGGTCGCCATCTTGGATTCCCTTCCTGTAGCCCGGGAAGGATAGCGGGGGCCGCTCTGGGGCTTAATCTGCGGCTGGTGTGGCATCCAAAATGATCCTGGCTAGGGATGAGCTTCGAGTTCGAGTCGAACTCATGTTCGACTCGAACATTGGCTGTTCGCAAGTTCGCCGAACAGCGAAAAATTTGGGGTGTTCGCGGCAAATTCGAATGCCGCGGAACACCCTTTAAAAGTCTATGGGAGAAATCAAAAGTGCTAATTTTAAAGGCTAATATGCAAGTTATTGTCATAAAAAGTGTTTGGGGACCCAGGTCCTGCCCCAGGGGACATGGATCAATGCAAAAAAAAAGTTTTAAAAACGGCCGTTTTTTCAGGAGCAGTGATTTTAATAATGCTTAAAGTCAAACAATAAAAGTGTAATATCCCTTTAAATTTCGTACCTGGGGGGTGTCTATAGTATGTCTGTAAAGGGGCGCATGTTTCCTGTGTTTAGAACAGTCTGACAGCAAAATGATATTTTGAAGGAAAAAACTCATTTAAAACTACCCGCGGCTATTGCATTGCCGACAATACACATAGAAGTTCATTGATAAAAATGGCATGGGAATTCCCCAAAGGGGAACCCTGAAACCAAAATTTAAAAAAAAAAATGACGTGGGAGTCCCCCTAAATTCCATACCAGGCCCTTCAGGTCTGATATGGATATTAAGGGGAACCCCGGCCAAAATTTAAAAAAAAAAATGACGTGGGGTTCCCCCTAAATTTCATACCAGACCCTTCAGGGCCAAAAAAAAAAAAAAAAAAACGGCGTGGGGTCCCCCCAAAAATCCATACCAGACCCTTATCCGAGCACGCAACCTGGCAGGCCGCAGGAAAAGAGGGGGGGACAAGAGTGCGCCCCCCCTCCTGAACCGTACCAGGCCACATGCCCTCAACATTGGGAGGGTGCTTTGGGGTAGCCCCCCAAAACACCTTGTCCCCATGTTGATGAGGACAAGGGCCTCATCCCCACAACCCTGGCCAGTGGTTGTGGGGGTCTGCGGGCGGGGGGCTTATTGGAATCTGGAAGCCCCCTTTAACAAGGGGACCCCCAGATCCCGGCCCCCCCTGTGTGAAATGGTAAGGGGGTACCCCTACCATTTCACTAAAAAACTGTCAAAAATGTTAAAAATGACAAGAGACAGTTTTTGACAATTCCTTTATTTAAATACTTCTTCTTTCTTCTATCTTCCTTCATCTTCTGGTTCTCCTGGTTCTTCTGGCTCTTCTGGTTCTTCCTCCGGCGTTCTCATCCAGCATCTCCTCCGCGGCGTCTTCTATCTTCTTCTCCTCGGGCCGCTCCGCACCCATGGCATGGGGGGAGGCTCCCGCTCTTCTCTTCTTCTTCATCTTCTTCTCTTCTTCTCTTCTTCTTTTCTTCTCTTCTTCATTTTCTTCTCCGGGCCGCTCCGCACCCATGCTGGCATGGAGGGAGGCTCCCGCTGTGTGACGGCGCTCCTCGTATGACAGTTCTTAAATAACGGGGGGCGGGGCCACCCGGTGACCCCGCCCCCCTCTGACGCACAGTGACTTGACGGGACTTCCCTGTGACGTCACGGGGAATGCCACAGGGAAGTCCCGTCATGTTCCGTGCGTCAGAGGGGGGCGGGGTCACCAGGTGGCCCCGCCCCCCGTTATTTAAGAACTGTCAGACGAGGAGCGCCGTCACACAGCGGGAGCCTCCCTCCATGCCAGCATGGGTGCGGAGCGGCCCGGAGAAGAAAATGAAGAAGAGAAGAAGAGAAGAAGAGAAGAAGAGAAGAAGAGAAGAAGAGAAGAAAAGAAGAAGAGAAGAAAAGAAGAAGAGAAGAAGATGAAGAAGATGAAGAGAAGAGCGGGAGCCTCCCCCCCTTGCCATGGGTGCGGAGCGGCCCGAGGAGAAGAAGATAGAAGACGCCACGGAGGAGATGCTGGACGAGAACGCCGGAGGAAGAACCAGAAGAGCCAGAAGAACCAGAAGAACCAGAAGATGAAGGAAGATAGAAGAAAGAAGAAGTATTTAAATAAAGGAATTGTCAAAAACTGTCTCTTGTCATTTTTAACATTTTTGACAGTTTTTTAGTGAAATGGTAGGGGTACCCACTTACCATTTCACACAGGGGGGGGCGGGATCTGGGGGTCCCCTTGTTAAAGGGGGCTTCCAGATTCCGATAAGCCCCCCGCCCGCAGACCCCCACAACCACTGGCCAGGGTTGTGGGGATGAGGCCCTTGTCCTCATCAACATGGGGACAAGGTGTTTTGGGGGGCTACCCCAAAGCACCCTCCCAATGTTGAGGGCATGTGGCCTGGTACGGTTCAGGAGGGGGGGCCGCACTCTCGTCCCCCCCTCTTTTCCTGCGGCCTGCCAGGTTGCGTGCTCGGATAAGGGTCTGGTATGGATTTTTGGGGGGACCCCATGCCGGTTTTTTTTTTTTTTTTTGGCGCGGGGTTCCCCTTAAAATCCATATCAGACCTGAAGGGTCTGGTATGGAATTTAGGGGGAACCCCACATCCTTTTTTTTTTTTTTAATTTTGGCCGGGGTTCCCCTTAATATCCATACCAGACCTGAAGGGCCTGGTATGGAATTTAGGGGGACTCCCACGTCATTTTTTTTTTAAATTTTGGTTCGGGGTTCCCCTTTGGGGAATTCCCATGCCGTTTTTATCAATGAACTTCTATGTGTATTGTCGGCAATGCAATAGCCGCGGGTAGTTTTAAATGAGTTTTTTCCTTCAAAATGTCATTTTGCTGTCAGACTGTTCTAAACACAGGAAACATGCGCCCCTTTACAGGCATACTATAGACACCCCCCAGGTACGAAATTTAAAGGGATATTACACTTTTATTGTTTGACTTTAAGCATTATTAAAATCACTGCTCCTGAAAAAACGGCCGTTTTTAAAACTTTTTTTTGCATTGATCCATGTCCCCTGGGGCAGGACCCAGGTCCCCAAACACCTTTTATGACAATAACTTGCATATTAGCCTTTAAAATTAGCACTTTTGATTATTCATGTTCGTGTCCCATAGACTTTAACGGTGTTCGCGTGTTCGAATGAACTTTTTTCCTGTTCGCATGTTCTGGTGCGAACCGAACAGGGGGTGTTCGGCTCATCCCTAATCCTGGCCCTCACTTCAGGAGGATCGGGCAGCAAAAAGCCATGGGTGAGACGTGGAACCACTAATGATAGCTGTTTCTGCGGGGGGGGTGTGGAGCGAGGCACATCTGCTCCGGCCGGCCATGCATGCGCTCTCCTCTTCTGATCCTTTTAGTACCACAGGCAGGCAGCTGCAGTATTTACAGCTAGTGTACTGTGTCCTCTGCACAGTGTGCACCTAAAGCTACCTGAAGACAACTGCTGGTGTTCTTCTGATCCTATTAATACCACAGGCAGGCAGCTGCAGTATTTACAGCTAGTGTACTGTGTCCTCTGCACAGTGTGCACCTAAAGCTACCTAAAAACAATTGCTGGTGTTCTGATCCTATTAATACCACAGGCAGGCAGCTGCAGTATTTACAGTTAGTGTACTGTGTCCTCTGCACAGCATGCACCTAAAGCTACCTGAAGACAATTGCTGGTGTTCTTCTGATCCTATTAATACCACAGGCAGGCAGCTGCAGTATTTACAGTTAGTGTACCATGTCCTCTGCACAGTGTGCACCTAAAGCTACCTGAAGACAATTGCTGGTGTTCTGATCCTATTAATACCACAGGCAGGCAGCTGCAGTATTTACAGTTAGTGCACTGTGTCCTTTGCACTGTGTGCACCTAAAGCTACCTGAAGACAATTGCTGGTGTTCTCATACTAATAATACTACAGGCAGGCAGTAGATTCTGCCATCTGCAGTATCAGTATATATATACATCCCAGCTTTGTGCAGCTACATCTCACTGCAGGCCATTAGTATGTCTGGAAGGCCAACAAGGAGAGGCAGACAGTCACAAGCCATTAAAAGAGGGCAAGCAGGCTCTATGTCTAGAGGCAACAGTGCTGGTCGTAGACACGGTGCATCCTCATCAGCACGTGGCTGTGGGACACGCTTGTCCTTTTTTTCAGCAGCTGGCCGCGTTGAGCCGCAACATACCGAAGATTGGGTAGAGTGGATGACCAAGCCGTCCTCATCCCCCTCATCCTCTCTCAACCAGGCTCAGGGTACTTTGTCTGGCAAAGCAGCTGCCAACGCGGCCTCTTCCCTCAGCTCAATGGCATCAGTAACTCCTTCCCTAGCCCCACCATGTCCTCCTGAGGAGTCCCACGAACTGTTTGAACACAGTGTTGGGTACATGCTCCAGGAGGATGCCCAGTGTTTTGAAGGCTCCGATGATGGTACCCAGCTAGAGGAAGGTAGTAACGTGAGCCCAGAGAGAGGGAGTGCCCAAGAAGGACAGCAATCTGGCAGTCATGTTCCCCCAGCTGCAGCATACTGCCAGGTTTGCTCCAGTGATGAGGGAGGGGATGATGAGGAAGTCACTGATTGGTAATGGGCTTGGGGGTACCCATGACATTTTTCTCAATGATTTTCATTCATATTGCCGGGACCAGACATTACATTAAAGCCGTAAGCAGTTTTAAATGACTTTTTTCCTTTAGAAATGTCATTTTGTGCAGGGACAGTTCTAAACACGGGAAACACGTGCCACTTCACAGGCATACTATAGAAACCCCCCAGGTACGATATTTAAAGGAATATTTCACTTTTTTTTCACTTTCAGCATCATTAAAATCACTTCTCCTGAAAAAATGGGCGTTTTTAAAACTTTTTTTGCATTGATACATGTCCCCTGGGGCAGGACCTGGGTCCCCAAACCCTTTTTAGGACAATAACTTGCATATTAGCCTTTAAAATTAGCACTTCGAATGTTCGAGTCCCATAGACTTTAACAGGGTTCTAAAGTTTGCGCAAACTTTCGGTCCGTTCGCAGGTTCTGGTGCGAACCGAACCGTGGGTGTTCGGCTCATCCCTATTTATCACTAGTATGCTGCCATGTTGGCGTCAGGAAAACGGAAAATTGTATGAAATACTTACCATAATTTTCCTTTCCTGAAGCCAAATCATGGCAGCATACGGGCCTGCCCTGTGCGTTTTGGTATGTGGTTTGTTACAAAGAATGGGGGGGTGGCTAACTAGCTATTTTTTTGTGCTATTCACTGGTCCGGAGGGAGTGGTCAAGTTCCACTCACATGTAAAAACGTTAAAAACAGCATTAAAAACCCGGAACCAGTAGAAAACTAGCCAATGGCTTGCGTCTCACCAGGCAGAAATGACGTCACCAACCATGGTCAACTGATGCGTTTTGTCCCGCCCATGAGATGTTTTCAAACCATCCTATATTTACAGTATGTGTAGTTTCAATTTTTTGTAATAAAGATACAGTTTTTTATATATACTCCTGCCTCATGTTGTGCCCACAAACTCCGCATATTCTTTGAGAGAGTCCTAGGTACTCTCTCAATCCTTTCATATTTCTCCTTAATAAAAGTGGGCCAACAAGCCCTTAAACGCCAGTTAGGCTGTCCTTTTATTAAGGAAAATGAAAAATGTCCAGTAACACAAACCGTTGCCCATGCAGGGAGCTTCCAGCAACAACACAAAATAACTAGGGTTGCACCGATACCACTTTTCTAAGGCCGAGTACAAGTACCGATACTTTTTTCAAGTACTCACCGATACTGATTACCGATACTTTTTTAAATGTCATGTGACAGTAGCACTGATGGGCACTGATAGGTGGCACTGACTGATGGGCACTGATATGCAGCACTGATGAGCACTGATAGGTGGCACTGACTGATGGGCACTGATATGCAGCACTGATGAGCACTGATAGGTGGCACTGACTGATGAGCACTAATAGGTGGCACTGACTGATGGGGTACTGATGAGCACTGATAGGTGGCATTGTTATGCAGCACTGATGAGCACTGATAGGTGGCACTGACTGATAAGCACTGATAGGTGGCACTGATATGCAGCACTGCTAGGTGGCACTGACTGATGAGCACTGATGGCTGGCTTTGATATGCAGCACTGATAGGTGGCACTGACTGATGGGCACTGATATGCAGCACTGAAGGCTGGCACTTATGGGCACTGACAGGTGGCACTTTTGTGCACTGATAGGTGGCACTGGTGGGCAGCACTTATGGGCAATGATAGGTGGAACCGATGGGCAGGCAGAAATGCAGCACTGATTGCACTGGCAATTGCTGGCATAATAAATGAATGATGAGAGATAATAACAGTTCAAACTTGGAGGATTTTGCAACTCGAGTATACTAGTGCTGCAACACCCATCTTGGTACACCCTGCACTTGGCTGCAGAAAGCCTACAGTCAGAAGGCAGCAGCGGACATCGTGTTATACCCAGCCCATATAGTTCACTAACAAGATGTCTGCTGCCTTGTGACTTCAGGTTTACTGCAGCCAAGTGAAAGGTGTACCAAGATGGGCGTTGCGGTGTTCAATCCCTGATGGAGACATGGCCCTTACTTCCGTCAATGAATGTGATGCCCCGAGTCACCGATTCTAACAGCACATGCGGCTGTGACCCACACCCCTGTCCCGGCCAGCTTACCTTCCGCTGCTGCCTGGACTCGCTCCCTGCTCAACCCCCTCTGCCCACTGACTTCCGGGAGTGAGCGCAGCCATCTCTTCATGCAAAGGTATCGGATTAGGCATCGGGAGCATTTGCCCGAGTACAAGTACTCGGGCAAATATTCGGTATCGGCACTGATACTAGTATGGGTATCGGCGCAACCCCAAAAATAACGCAAGTCAAATTCAGCCACCTGGCTCTCTTTAGCAGGAGCACCACTACTCAGGCTTTGTGCCTTGGCCCTTCTGACACTGTAGCACAGCATCTCTGTGTTACTGCATGAATGCTGTATCTCAGTCAGCTCTTTTCCTCACAGCTTCCCTGCTGCTCCTGCCCTCAGGCTTGGGCCCTCTGTTCCATTGCAGACTGCACAATGCAGCCCTCTGGCTTCTTCTTTGCACACTTAGACTCACCGGGAGGGTCTCCTACAAAAAGCTCAAAACCAACCTGCACAATCAGTGACCTGGCTATCCTTAAATCCTGGTCCCAGATCACTATGAAATCTCCAGGCTCCAGGTCCCAAGCCGGATTTTACCAGCCACAGAGGAAACTGAAAAAAAAGTGTTTCCTCCAAATAAAACAAGCATCCTGGAGCCCCTTAACCTGCCTAGTTGAGAATCATGGACGACATACACCATCCCAGATAACTGTCACATAATATACTGTGTCTATATATATATATATATATATATATATATATATATATATATATATATACACACTGTATACACACAAACATTTTGCCTTGCATTTCTTTTTTTAACCGGATGTGTTGTTTTACAAGGTAAGGATTTACATATACTTTAATTTCTCTATGCTGCAAATTGACAATATCCACCATTCACGAAAAAGTTCCTTTAAACTGGCTTGGCACAGTATTTACCCTGTAGGACAATGCAGTGAGCTTCTCCAGTGGCTTTACACAGCAGGTTTTGCAGAGCCTTGCAATGGTGCACTAACTCTTTAGAATCTTTAGGTCAACAATCCCTGCCACATTCAAAGAGGTGTGCCTTGCTACCTCTCACAGACTGGAAACACTTCACCCAGATTGTCACTACTACACCCTAATTTAAACAGTTGTGATAGGGCGTGTACCACTATTACCCCTGTCTACCTAATAAATAGAGATGGGTCGAGCAACCACCTGTTCAGTTTATGCTAGAACTCTTGAACATCGTGTACATTCGGAGCCAATCAGATACCATTCGTTTTACCTATTTCATTTTATTTTATTTTGTTTTAATGTAAGCTGACTGGCTAAATAATACATTTTTGGATTTACACTATGAGGCTCCTCTCTTCTCCATACATATGGATACGCTCTGGTTTTTTAAAGGACTAGCGGTAACCCAACCAGGAAGGAGATCGTGGAATCACAGAGGGGGACACCGATCGATTTCTGCCAGTGGATTTACATTCATATGCTCATTTCCCCTGCAGGGGTTGGGCTTTTCAGTGAGTAGGGACACAATTGGGGGTTCCAGAGGAGGAGATCACATAACAACCACAACAATTCACATGGGATCCTTTGGAAGCAAAGACACTTCTCACAGATTTTTTCTTTTTTCTTTTTTACATATATAGAACTTTATTTTTGTTTGGACACATATCATTTGGATCTTATTTTTGACAATTTTGGTGCACTATCACGTCAATTATTTATTACACCATTGATTCCAATTGTGCATTTTTTAAGTATCCCTTATGCGTTTTTTTGGGATTTTTTAAATCAGCACTAATATTACGCACATATTTATATATTTGTTATGTTCATTTTTGGGTGCATGTATTTCTTTTAGGACTATTTAAACTCCAGCTTTATTTGCACTTGACTTTATAATATTACGTGATGTTTTACACATGTGGCATTTACACATGACATATTGTTTGTTTACTATTTACACATTTTTTTTTACAGTACTTCTCACATATTGTAACAATTTTTCTGGGGTACTATTTTAATTTCATTCACTTTTGAACAGCGCCACATTCCCCACGAGAGTTTTTTAGTCTTTTTGGATTTCACCTTGGTGTTTTTCCATTTTTTTTGGGGGGGGGGCTGCAGTTCTCTTTAAATATTGTCCTAAGCACGGAATATTTGAGTCTGTATTCGGAGCCAAATAACGAACCCCATTGAAGGTCAAGGGACCCAAACTAGAAAAATAAAAAGTGCCCATTTTGAGGGCTTAGATGCAAGTTATTGGGCATACACAGGGTATGGGGGTCTGGGTACTGCCCTGGGGGACATGTATCAATGAAAAAAAGTTTGTAAAAACATAATTTTTAAATGAGCAGTGATTTACTGATGCTTACAGTCAAATAATAAAAATTAAAGATTGCTTTAAATATAGTGTCTGGGGGGTCCTCTTAGTCTGACTGTATAGTGGCGCATCTGTACCTTGTATAGAACCTGTGCAAAACTGGAATTGTATCGTGACACGGAGTGGCACGGTGGATACACTGAAAATAAGCCTGTGCCACGTCCTACAAACTACTATTCAAAAAGCAAAGGGAGGGACTTTGGACTTTTTAGGCACAAGTACAAAAATTATCTATAACAAGGTTAATTAATTTAATTTGAAAAATACATACAAAAAGAACATTAATTAAAAACCACAAATCATGTATATATATATTAAAGAGATAGCTATACAACACCATCTAGATACATAGTTCTTCGGACATAAGGATAACCACCCCAAATAGCAACCGGTCCGAGAAGATGGCTAGATAGCAACTTCGCAATTGATTAATTCATGGCATGTAGATATTCAATGCTCAACATGTTTCACGTGTCTTCACGCTTCTTCAGGAACGAAACAATGTATATTGTGGAACATAAACGTATCTAAAATCAAAAGAAATCAGTCCACAGGTCAGGAAGAACCGGAGGACCGGCAGTGTGGTATATCCGCACACGTCGGGATGGATATGGTCTGGTACACTGTTTCCACAGGAACACCAACAGCTCAAGATACCGGATGTTTATGCCTGTCACTCTAATATGTGTATATATAGATCTTGCAGGAGAACTAAGGTAGTCACAGGTATTTAGGTGGGTGCTTGCAGGCACAGTATCCCAATAGGTAGTCTAATGTTACTTTAGCCTGAATACCGATAGAGAAAAACTTCCGACGTGTGGTGCCTTCCTGTCACTGGAGGGGAGTGTTGTATAGAACCTGCTACAGCAAAAATTACATTTATAAAGCCCAGAAAATAAAATTTTCCCTGCAAGCTTTCTTTATTTTTATAAACAAAGGCTTGGGGAGTCAGTCTGTATGATGAGGCCAATGCATTTAGTGCATTTAGTGCACTCAGAACAAGATTAGAGATTTTTTGGATAAATTCTGGTGTCTATTTCGCAGACTTTGGATAGAAGTAACAGGCGCAGAAAAATTGGGCTTTGGGTGTTCGTGGTCCCTTCACAACGTAACACTATAGAGGTACTCTTGATGAAAGCAAGAATTAGCCTTGCTGTCAATACTTTTAATCATTTCCCCTAGTCAAACAGGTGCAGAAAAATTGGGCTTTGGGTGTTGGTGGTGTGCCTTCACACCATAACCCTATAGAGGCACTCTTGATGAAAGTAAAACTTGGCCTTGGACTTTGTGGCTGACTGCCTTACCCAACCATGCCACAACATTGCCTTATACTTGATGGTCCAGAGCTGAAATGGCCTTACGTGCAAAGTAATAGCCATTGGGAACCTGCCATTGTGGTAAGCAGGAGTTGTGAAGCCATCAATTTGTATAAGCTGGAATTTAGAAGCTGGGCATGTGAGTGGCAGAGAGCATATTTTTTTGCTCTGCATCAGCTGGGTCCGAGAAAGTTGCCTGCTATATACAGGTAGTGGTGTGTTATTGGCAGATGTGTTGCAAGGACCTGTAACTCCATTTGCTATACCATCATCCCTGTCAGTGGAGGCTGCTGAGAGGTCATGAGATATAGAAGGGGGTAGACCTGAAAGGTGAGGAGTGAGGAGGAGCAGAATTGCATCCCTTGTTTGTGGCTTTCAGCTGCTCTTGTTAACGGGCTGAGTGGTGGGAGGTTAAATGCCTCGTCAAGCATGTGGTACCAAAATGACATGTGGTACTCAAGCCACTTTTTATCTGCTTGAGGCAAAGTTTGCAAATCGTATCAGTGTGATCGGCTGCACATATGCTAACAAAGGGCAAGACAGCTGAGCTGTGGGAAGTGGGCCAAGAGATAACAGCTCCACAATGTGATGGAATATGGTGGCTGTTCTCTACTCTTCCATTATCACTGCCTCGTTGGGGTTGTGCCTCACCCTCACTTTCCTCCTCTGCTCTATCTGGCACCCAAGTCACGTCAGTGAGCTCATTATCATCATCCACTTCATCCTCATCATCACTGGAGCCAACTTGGCAATACGCTGTGGCTGGGGAACATTACTGCCAATTTGTTGTTTACCAGTGTTCTCCCCTCTCTGTAGGCTCATGTTCCTACCTTTCTCAACCTCAGAACCAACATCAGAATCAAGTAATGCCCATGCATCGTCAAGGAGCAAGTGGCTGACGCTGTGTTCAAATCACTCAGCTGACTCTTCCATGCATGATGCTGAGGCTATGGCAGGTGTAGCTGTGGGCAAGGAGGCAGAGTAAGCAGCTCCGACAGCTGTGGTGGACTGCGCACTAGTCTCTGCTTGGGTAACAGAATATTGGTAACTGTAAGCGCAAACACACAAGTCCATATATAACAGGAGATATAAAGGGCTGAGCAACTTAGTCCATAGGGGACAGGCTGGAAGTTCAAGGGTTAAGCGGTAACCGGTAATGTAATGGTTAAAGTAGGCTGGTAGGCTAGGCGGCTGCTGTCCTCAGAGAGCTGGCTCTGTGATGGATGAGAGAGGGGTAGAGAAGGAAGCGCCACCTGAGTATAGTATTAACAAATTATGTTTAATGACACCAGGTAAAAACACACTTACAGGATAAAAACATATAAAAGGATCATCTGTATAGGTATGTGGTCCTCAGTGTTCCCTCTGATCCTGTGGTGGTGACGCTGCAGGGATGCTGGGCTGCAGAAGGTAGATTACCAGCTGGGAGCTCCTTCTTTGGCCATCAGGAAGAGACTAGGGGCCGGCGTGGAGTGCACGTGGAGCGTGCATGACGTCACAGGTCGTCCGTCTGCTTCTGGGTTCGGTATCTAGGGGAGGGATCGTCTAGGGAGGAGGGCTAGCAGGGAGGTTGAGAGAAGGCCTTGTGTATGCTCGGCGGGAATGGTATATACAGAATATATCCATATATGACTGGAAATAGGTACATAAAAGCAAATATTTTATTATATAATACAATCCAGTCAAAAATGGTACATGATTAGAAACATTAGATAGATGCATACATCAGTGATACATTAGAACCATAGCAATCATAAGGATGTATATTTGTAGGAACTGTTTAGGAGAAGAAAAAAACACTATTGTATGGATAACGAATGAACATATTGTACATGATGAACATTAGTTGGTATACAGTTGAATGAATTCATATTAAAAACAATAAATATTGCATCCTAAATGCTCTACGCATTTCATGAAAATTCACTTCCTCAGGAGCGGGTGCAATCCATGTATAGATCAATTCAGACTGTTCACATGTGGTTTTGAGAACCAGGGGCTTACTCAAAAAGTCTAGCCCGGTAACTGTGGGTGCTATGCCATGCAGGTCAGATGGTAAAAAACGGACATGTCAATAATCCTTGCATTTTTATAGCACTGCTCGCTGTATAAATGACACTGGTCCCAAAAAAGTGTCAAAAGTGTCTGATCTGTCCGCCGCAATGTCGCAGTCCCGCTAAAGATCGCTGATTACCGCCATTACTAGTAAAAAAAAAATAATAAAAATGCCATAAATCTATCCCCTATTTTGTAGAAGCTATAACTTTTGCGCAATCCAATCAATATACACTTATTGTAAATCAGAATACATATTGGCCTAACTGATGAAGACATTTTTTTTTTTACATTTTTTTGGAGATATTTATTATAACAAAAAGTCAAAAGTTACGCAGTGCCATTTCACAAAGGGGGTAAATCCTTCCGGAGCTGAAGTGGTTAATATACTGCAGTAAACGTGCACTAACGCAGTTCAATATACTGCAGTAAACGTGCACTAATGCACATCAATGTACTGCAATAAACGTGCACTAACGCACCTCAATATACTGCAGTAAACCTGCCCTGAAACACTAAACTGATACTAAAGTAAAAATTAATAATCACACTACACTCACACTGCACTATCACTGTATTCACACTAAACCGACACTCTACACTCACAATAGAATCACTATAGCACACTAACTTGCTAGTAGCAATGAACAGAGCGCTGTTCTATCTATTTCCACGCCAATATCACACTGCAAATGGCTGCTGTAAGAAGAATCCTTTTATAGATGGGGTGGGTCTATGAGAAATGAGCCATGATCGGGCACAGTCATCATTACTTTCTCCAATCATGGCTCTGACAGTGTTCTGTGCCCTGATTGGGAAAATCCTTCAATGCTTCAGCCAATCAGGGCTTCCAATGCGATGTGTGGCATGCAGTGGATTGTGGGGATCTCGGTGGGCCAAACAAACAGTTGAACATCCTGACAATTCGGGTGTTTGTCAAACAGATAATGTTTGGCCCGAATTCATGCTCAGGCCAAACAATTCACCCAACACTACTAATAAAGTGAAGAACCCTGAATGGCACATATACTATGCCATTAACCATGTCCATACCATCCACTAAGGCTGTTTGTCGCACATACATACACACACATATATTGTTCACTCAATGTAGCACATATCATGAAAATCATTCCAGTTAATGAAGTACATTTCAGTTTTTTTTTGGCCACTTTTATTTATTTATTTATTTAAAAGTAAAGTTCCAAAACTCACAAAAGGTTACCCTTGCAGGGCTTTTCAGTATCACCATGACAAACCAAATTTTACAGCCTCCTGTCTATCTTGACTCCATAGTCCCTGAGCCTGTTTCTCCACATACTCACCAAGTTATCAAATCTATCTTTGTGATACACTGCCCAACTTGGGCTGCACAAGCTGCTACCTAATTACATACAGTCTCTTAGTACCTCTTCAGATGATGAACCACTCAGATTAGATTGCCTCTTCTTGGGGCTGGGGTAAATACTCTCCCAGTGTATTTTCATACATACTGCTCCAGCAGCAGATTGTCTCCAGGGAAAGGAGCCCTGACCATGACTAAAAAAAGCTGCACACACCTGCACAATCAGGATACTAGTTTCCAGAAGCATGTGGATCCAGGGTTAGAGGCTTTTATAGATAGGCAACTCCTATCCTCATATTGATTACTGGTTTCAAATTAATAATAACTACTGCAGTAGGGAACAGACACAAAATATACGCTCAGCATCTTTCCAAATAATTGTTCTGCTTTATTATGACACAATTGAAGGTTTTTATACACATGATTACGTAGGTATCACATTAATATTACAATTGTACGTTTATGGTAACAAGGGGCGTAACATAGGCAGGCTAATTCTAATCAGCACTCGAAAGAATGCAAACATTTACTGAAAACATTATTAGTGCTGTGTGCACAGTGAGGCCAGTGTGCAATACATATAAAATAAGAATACAATTATATACAAAACTTACAAATTTCCATTACAGTCTCCTCTCTTTTGATCAATATTTTGATCACTACCCATACCTGCTATCACCTTTAACCTAGAACCTCCACACGCTTAGGTGGAGGTAGTCCTGGCCAAAGAGGCAAAAACTCCTTTGTGGAGAAAATAATAACTGAGCAGCTTTTTCATTACAAAATTACTTTTCATTGTGAAAAACAAATGATTGATAAGACATATTTACAGAGTACTGGCTATACACTCCTGTAGCCAGAATGGCCTTCTAGCTTAATTGTTGGAATGCTGACTTATCAGCATATGTAAACACAGACAATTCTACATAAAATGGAAGAGGTATAAAAGACAACTATATATATATACCGTATATATAAGATATATATATATATCTTACAATTAAAGTAATTGAATCAAAAAGTACCCAAGACTGTGATCGCGAGAGGGAAACAAATCAAACACAGAGATTTCTTTAGTTTAGTCATTTTTGCAGTGTCTGCGGTGGATCCAGGTGACTTTTCCTTCAAGTTTTGCACAACTTGTACATGAAATAGATGCTGTATTAAGTCTCCAAACATTTCCTTATATATAAATGTCTCTTAACAATCCACAAGTCACCTGGCTTTAGTTTTAGATCCTTCTAAACTTTTAGGGTCTGGAATTGGGGAGAAAACACATAAATGAGTTTGTCAAAAACCTTAAAAGATCAGCAACATTCTCTGTGAGATCTGAATGGAGGACTTCAGCTGCTAAGACAAAATATAAGCAAGTAAGCAACATGCTCCCAAACAAAATCCCATAGGGAGAGAGTCCAACATCCCCTTAGGGGCTTGATTAAAAAATAAGAAAACATTCAGGCAAAAAGTTTCTTACTCTACTTTTTCTGCTACATTGTAGACAGTAGGGGGTGTAAAAATAAAACCACAAAACTTCTAGTAAGGACTCTCCTATAAAAATGATTTCCTCTGTTACCCTCCATAGATTCTGCACTCTGTATTACAAACTACTTCTGATAACACTTTTTACTGTGGCCTTTGCAGTAGCATTTGCCACTGGACATCCAGAAAACATGTCCATACAGACAAAATGCATACTCGTAAGATCCTGACTTGGGCATCTGGATATATCTTTTTGTAATCTCTGGAAGGGATGTTCAGCTTTTGGTAACACCTTTGGTAACACCTTTGGTAACAGGTAAAAAAAGAAGTGGTATGTTATAAAAACAACTGTGTAGAACCTTGACTCTATCCCATGCTCATTTACTAAGGCAGCCATAACTTCTTGTGACTAATGACACGAACATGTGTCAAGCTGGAGGGAAAAGAGTGACTGGCAGACATAAATGATCACCTTTTCCAAAGTCCTGTTTTATTGCCCCCGTGGACCACTTGTTCTTCTCGTTCTGGGGTCCTTAAAGTTGAATTATTAATCCCAGCTATACTGGGCCAGAACTAGGGTGGAATCTGTGAGTTGCACAGACCCAGCAAGTGTCTGGGGCTGTAATGCAGCATACTTAGTCACCTGGTCTGCTTCCATCTGTGAGTTTTAAAGTTAGTATGGCTACCTCAGCAAGAACCTGGAAGGCTGAAAACAGCCAATCAAATTAACTTAGCGTGCTTGATTGGTTTACCTGCTGAAGTAAAAACAAACTTCTGGCCCTTCAAATGGAACCAAAAGCTCTCTATATCTCGACTATCTATATAAATGTACACTCTTTTTATAGCTCACAGGCTTTGCTAAAACATGGAACTCTGCTTCTGGAGCTAGGGAAAAAGGATCCAATGACTCTAAATACAGAGTATCCTTCTGGGTGATAAACTGCATACTCAGTATAAAACCGGCAATAACTCTACAAAAAATTAAATATCTGGGTCTTCAGGTAGTGTGTCCTGCACTGGGCTCACAGCAGCTGATCCCTACATTATCAATTTAACACAAGCGGTTTTCCTTTGTCTCCAGCCTCCTTCAATAGAGACATTAAGGTGGCTGGATTCAAATGTACGCATTTTTCATTGTTAGATTTGTACATAAACAAACAAAACAAATTCATATTTTGAACCTTTCATTAGACAAACATTTAGTTAGCTGTATATTTGCTGCACATTAAAAATTAAATATTTGACCAAAATAATGTCTAACTTTGTCTAATAGCACCTTTGCATAAAGCTACAGCTCTGATATATTGGAGTCAACCCTTCATTACCGGGTCCAGCTTGCATAAATATATTACAATGGCTTGTTTTCTATCATGCTGTTTGTGTAAGAACTTCAGTTTCATGTTTCAAAAAGACAACTTTTTTCCTGGCAATATTATAAATTTATGAATATACGGTTTTTCCTAGGTAAAAAATCCACCCTATACTAGGTCAACCCCCACTGCGCCTTGGATAATTAACCTAGATGGTAATATACATCCGGTTAATAACACCTACCTATAGCTGCCACTTAGTGTATATAAGACAGTATGAAATGAGATTTAAATCTGTACTGAGTGGTAAGCAAAAAACACCCCACGTGACAAATTAAATCGTGGCGCTATTTCCAAAAAAAATCTTTTCCACCTCCTATGGTGAAAAAATGGAATATCTAACGAACACCCCTTTACTGGTGTATATCTACATGTAGTGCAAATAAACTTGCAAATAATAAAAAATATATATAAATGTGTACAATAGATATATAATGAAAATATCCTATTGATGACTTCACATCACAATCAGTGAAAATAAAATAAACACCAGAATAGCTAATACATAACGTGACTCAGTGCCAATATTACTCAGATGCTAATGTAATAGTACAATTCCTATATAATGAAAAAATGAATTGATAAAAATATTACAGTCTCTAAATGACACATATACGTGCAACAAAAAGTGTCAGTGATAGTGATCAAAAACAACTTATATTGTGCCACAACAAGTCCCTCTGTTACAGGAGTGTAAATTCTTCTAATGCAATCTTCCACCACACCTCTGTGTTCAGTGACCACTCTCCCTATGGACAGCCACTCACCAGCTCCTCATGCCTCCACTTTCGTATGAGGCTAAAAGGCATAGATGACTGCTGCTACTGGCAAGGGTTAAACCGTATCCATCCGGAGGGTAATTCCATATAAAATTAGAAAAAACTCCCAATAGTGTAATAACGTAAAACACTTTAATGATTCACACTGCAAATTACACTTCAACAGTTCCACTCACATTGTGTATAAAACAAAATAGCACAGCAAACTCCACAGCAATCTGTCCGATGTAATATCAACCAGCAGCTAAGATCAACCTCCTAGGGGGTATGCGGTCATATTACATCGGACAGATTGCTGTGGAGTTTTCTGTGCTATTTTGTTTTATACACAATGTGAGTGGAACTGTTGAAGTGTAATTTGCAGTATGAATCATTAAAGTGTTTTAAGTTATTACACTATTGGGAGTTTTTTCTAATTTTATATGGAATTACCCTCCGGATGGATACGGTTTAACCCTTGCCAGTAGCAGCAGTCATCTATGCCTTTTAGCCTCATACGAAAGTGGAGGCATGAGGAGCTGGTGAGTGGCTGTCCATAGGGAGAGTGGTCACTGAACACAGAGGTGTGGTGGAAGATTGCATTAGAAGAATTTACACTCCTGTAACAGAGGGACTTGTTGTTGCACAATATAAGTTGTTTTTGATCACTATCACGGACACTTTTTGTTGCACGTATATGTGTCATTTAGAGACTGTAATATTTTTATCAATTCATTTTTTCATTATATAGGAATTGTACTATTACATTAGCATCTGAGTAATATTGGCACTGAGTCACGTTATGTATTAGCTTTTCTGGTGTTTATTTTATTTTTACTGATTATGATGTGAAGTCATCAATAGGATATTTTCATTATATATCTATTGTACACATTTATATATATTTTTTATTATTTGCAAGTTTATTTGCACTACATGTAGATATACACCAGTAAAGGGGTGTTCGTTAGATATTCAAGAGGTGGAAAAGATTTTTTTTGGAAATAGCGCCACGATTTAATTTGTCACATGGGGTGTTTTTTGCTTACCACTCAGTACAGATTTAAATCTCATTTCATACAATATTATAAATTTGTATTGCTTGCTCTGTTGTTAGTTTTAGCTAGATAACACAAATTCTTAATTTCCATTTGACATTATTTTCCTGATGTCATAATATAATAAATGATAACAATACCCTGCAGTCATGCAGAGATGTCCATAAATCCAAAGTATTCTTCTGCTTATACCACTGCACTTACAAGGAAAAGGGGCACATCATTTCACAATCCACACACTCTGCTTTGGATTTCAAAAATAAAAATAAATAAAAACAAAAGGACCAACAATCCTTGTGTATATGACAGAACAGAAAGCTCTCAGCCACATCAAAAACTATACAATTGGCTGCAGGTGCTATCTATCCTAACAGGGTGTGTGGACTTGATGTGATGGGTCTGTTATATTTAAATTTTATTTATTATTACTCTCACGTCATGGACCGCACATCAAGTTATTATCAGAACTTTAGATTTCATTTTTGTAGAAAAACTTCTTATGTATCCCATCCATCTTGGCTTTGTTAAATATTATGACAGCTGTATTCCAAATAACAACCTCATCTTACTCTAAACTAAACCCATTTTACAAATTTCCCTAATAACCTGGATTTCATTTCCAACCAAAGGTTGTCTAAACCAGTTATAATATATCTATATTATTAATAAAATTATTAAACTAATATTAGAAATTAATACTCAAATCATAATTTCAATATCACACCCTAATTCTAATATATATCCAGAGATATATTTCCTTAAATTAGGACATTTTACTTAATTTTACTTAATTTCCCTTCTTTAAATGCACTGTTTCCACTATTAAAGGATATTCAATTTGTGTAATACACGGTTAAATGTAACCTTAATTTTACCATGTTTGGAAAACAGATTACAAAATAATTGTGATCACATTGTTTATCATTAGATTAATTAACCCGGCACATTTTGTTATAAATGTTTTGTCTAAAAAACTGAAAATTGGCATGGTGTCCTTCCAGCTTATCACTGATCTCTCATCGCAGCTAAATTCTTTCATGAGAGTGCAAAGGAGGGGGTCACATCTGCATACATGACACACACAAGAGATAGAACTAAAGGTTCCAGCATTCACACACATTCACGAATATCTCTCTAAAATCGCTTACGTTTTTCCCATTTGTACACAACACATGCATATCATTCTCTCATTTTCTTTTAACTCTCTAATATTTCCCTGCTTAAATTCTGCTTTCCTTATTTTGTTCAGATATCCTTTGCATCCCATGTATTGTAATACAATACTTCACATACTGTGCCTTCTATAGTCAGACGGGCAGCCATAGTGCTCATCCCATCTTTCCTCTCTGACAACATTTAAAGTATTCAGTTTTAACTCTCATTACTCTGTTTTAACTTAACTAGTTGTAGTGCCTGACCCCAAATTCATCCCAAAATTTAACATGAAAATGTCCCTTTCTTTCTTTGTTATTTGTCACCCTTGATCCATCCTGCTCACATAGATATCTGTTTCTCTAGCTGTTTACTCTGCATGATTCTTGGTCCCTGTGGACTTTGGTAACTCAGTTACCCATTGTGGATCCATGTCCACTTTAACCATTAATCTAGGGGCTCAGTATAGGCAGAACCAAACCTTCGGTTCATATATATCACTCCTCTTGCGCTGGACTTTTTTGAGGGTCTCTTACCCTTCATTCCCTTACTTAATTTAATGCCCATAATGACTGGTCAGTCTTCTCTACGTGTGCCTATACCCTCTTGCCTGTAAATGACTTTATCTAGCAGATGTACTTCATATACCTGTGAACAGCACTATTCTTCCCTTTCTTATCTATAACACTCCGATGGACAGTAAACAGTGACAACATAAAATATAACCACCAATCAATACAGTTCGATTAAGGGGAGTAAAATATGTACCCTTTGTCCTGAAAATGCCTTACCGATCAAGGAAGTCTGATAACTCAAATATAAGCAAAAGGCTTACCTCAGCCGGCTGATTATCAGAAATTCCCGGATCGTCTCAAGCTCCTCGTTTCGGATTCTCAGGGTCACCTGCAAAACCCCTCCTAAGCAAAGCTCGCCACCTGAGCTGGACATTTTATAGATAGGCAACTCCTATCCTCATATTGATTAGTGGTTCCAAATTAATAACTATTGCAGTAGGGAACAGACACAAAAGATACACTCAGCATCTTTACAGATAACTGTTCTGCTTTATTATGACGCAATTGAAAGTTTTTATGCACATGATTACGTAGGTATCACATTAATATTACAATTGTAGGTTTATGGTAACAAGGGGTGTAACATAGGCAGACTGGGGTGTAACATAGGCAGACTAATTCTAATCAGGACTCGAAAGAATGCAAACATTTACTGAAAACATTATTAGTGCCGTGTGCACAGTGAGGGCAGTGTGCAATACATACAAAATAGAATACAATTATATACTTACAAATTTCCATTACACTCCCAAGTCTCTATAAATGCTCTGGACTCAGGAACCCAATCCAGGAGTTACCAATCCTAGAGGAAACTGCAACTGTTTACTCCACTTAGAACAGACATCCTGGATCCCTTCAACTTGCATAAATGAGAACCCTGGGTGATATCCATCCCTTCTGACACCGTGACACAGCACATCACTGTCAGTATAATGTATATATACTGTATATTAAAAAATTCCCTTGCTTTTTCTTGTGGAGTAACATATATTCCAACTCTTAAACGGAAACCTTTTAGATGGAAATATAAGATTTGCTATTGCTGACTTTTTTAAGGGGAATGTCTTAGAATTTGTTATCCTTATTCTTCCTCTACCACTTGGAAAGTAACTGCCCTGGAACAAAGTACTGTATGTGTATATCAGATCTTGGGTTGCCTTTAAGTTCCTGGGGGAAATAAGTATACAAAATGTTGCTCATAGCAACCATTTGATTATTCAAATGAAATATAAAATTCCATTGCTGCTAAAAAAAACTGTTTAATTTCAGCGTTTTTTATTCCATTTTCATAAAACATGGTACACTGTATTCCTAAATCATTCTAATAATGTTACATTCTTATATACAGTATTTATACCATGATTGTTTTTCCTTCTTCAGAGATTTGCGCTGTGCTCCTTCCCCCATAGAGCAGACTCATCAGTTCTGTCAGTATAAAAATATGGTATTTGTGCTCCTCAATTATCAACACCATATGTTAAAAGTGCTTATTTTATACTGCATAAATCTTTTTTCAGATGTATAAAAACATCCAGAATAACTTTCTTTCTATATATGCTAAAAGCACTCCTGCTTAATAAATATTATGATAATTTTGTTCATGTTTCAAAAAATATTTTGTTCTGAGCACTCCTAGACAGTGACTCACGTTGAAGCAGACAGAATTTTAATAAGAGCTTGTATTGTTATTTAAAAACAGTATTTTTTTAAGTTAAGACTTAGAAAAGAAAGACCAGTTATCATGATAATCTGACCCATTGGAACTACATTACAATAAAATGTATGACTTTTTTTTTCACTGCATGCTGACTAACAGTATTTCAAATAATAAACCCAAACATGTATAAAATTAGATCTTTCCCTAACAATTTATGCTTATATGTCTGAGAATAACAGCTATATATTTGCATATCATATTTGCATGTTTCCTTTTTCATGTAAACCAGTATCAAATCAAATGGAAAAGGCAATGTGCAATGTGTGGCACTCCCATGACAGTCAGCAATTATCAGTAAGGGTTGGTTCAACAGCCCCAACAGTAAAATGCAGCAAATGACAATGTGGCCAGATATCTGTGTGAGGTCCAGCAGGGGGTGATGTGATGCCCATTTCAGTGCATGACAATGCATGACATTGTTTGATTTTTGTTTTAATCTTTGTTTAAAATGTCACATAGTGATACTTCATTCACGTCTCTGCACAGAAGCATAGTGTTTTGCATTGAAGTGTGGTGACATGTGTTGACATCCACCACGCTGCAGAAAAATGCAGCATGTCTGCATTTTTAGACTTTCACTGCACCACACATAACAACAGCATTGTGGTGTGAATGGTGTACATAGAAAACCTCACACAGTGTGAATAAGTCCCCATTATTGTGACTCTGTTTTGTTAAAAAAATGATAAAAGGTAAAATCTACTTGGATACTGTACTTTGCACAGAATTGTTGCTGATTGTGCCCCCTTAATAAATATGTTTGGTAGTGTTCAAAACCCCAAGCCCTAAACGTGTCTCAAATGCAGTTTTAAAAAGAAAAGAAATCACTTAAGATCACTGCAAAGGCTATAAAAAGGTCACCCATTTAAAAAAAAAAAAAATATCATGCTTAGTTAGTTGCAGTTAATTACATTGAACTGGACTAGCTCTCTAATGTTGAAGAAGTTTCACTACCCCATCATATTTGTGGACAAGCAAAACCTGTTTGATACATTTTATGCTGATTTGATTGATGGGGGGATCTGGGGAGGGCCAAGATGTCATGGTACATATTGGCACCAATGACAAGAAAAAGGTGGAGCATCCTAAAAAATCATTTCAGGGAGTATGGGGGTTATTTACTAAAGTCAACTCCACTTTGCACTACAAGTGCTCTGCAAGTTCACTTGAAAGTGCACTGAAAGTGCACTTGGAAGTACAGTCACTGCAGATCTGAGGGGGACATGCAAGGAAATAAAAAACAGCATTTTTGCTTGCACATCGTTGGATGATAAAGTCAGCAGAGCTTCCCCTCATTTCAGAGCTTTCCCTCAGATCTACAGCGATCTACAGTGACTGCACTTACCAGTGCACTTGTAGTGCAAAGTGGATTTGCCTTTAGTAAATAAACCCCTTAGGTCCTATACTAAAGAAAAAGAACTCTAAGGCAGTGTTCTCAGAAATACTGCCTGTATCTTAAGCCACACCAGAGAGGCAGCAGGAGCTTAGGGAATTTAAAAAGTGGCTGAGGAATTAGTGCAAGGAGGAGGGTTCTGGGTTCATAGAAAATGGGACTAATTTTTTGGGCAGTTACCGGCTCTATAGCAAAGACAGGTTGCACATAAATGGTGATGGGTGCAGCTTTGTTGGAGGAATCCATAGCTGGCAGTGAGCAAAAGTCAGAGGGTGCTACCTTGGGCAACATTGGTAGCTTAACTAAAGTAGCAAAAACGGAGGTGTGTAGGGTAACAGAATGATATTGCAGCCTTAGAACAAACAAGGAGGAAATAATATGCGAGGGTACAAAATTAAAAAGCATGTTCACAAATGTTAGAAGTATGATGAATAATGATAAATACTGATAAATGATAAATACTTCCTGTATCGGAGGGACAGGGTATACTAAAGAGGGGAGGGGTGTACCTGTATGTAAAAAATGATTTGCTAGTAAATACAAGGGATTACATTTCTAACAGGGCAAGTGAGATGGTGGAATCCCTGTGGCTGGATATTCAAAGGTAGGAAAAAAAAGGGAAATTATTAGCAGGTGTATGCTATAGGCCCCTAACATGAAAGATAAAGAGGAGACCAATCTCTTTTCACAGTTAAAAATGGGAGCAAGGCAGGTCAATGTTATTGTCATGGGGACTTCAATTATTCAGATATTGAATGGGCAGGTGGAACTATTTAGTCATCTAAAGCTTGTCATTTTGCAGGACTTGCAGGACAATTTCTTGTGTCAGTTGGCCTGGCCTACTGATTACAAACAACATAGAGATGACTGCAGATGTGGAAGTAAGAAATAACTTAGTAAACAGCAATCACAAAATAATTACTTTTAACATAAATCATGGAAAAAGGAAACAGGTACAAGAACACTACATTTCAAAAGAGTTAACTTTACTAAACTGTACGATGTAAGAGCACAATCAGGGCAGCTAAAATAGACCACAAAAGACACATATCAGAGGTTAATAAAGAAACCCCCCCCCATTTAAAAAAAAAATATATTAATAGTAAAAAAGTAAGGTCAGAACAAATTGGCCCTATAAAGGATAATCAGGGGAGGTTGGTTAAAGGTAACAAGGAGAAGGCAACTGTATTAAATACATTATTCTCCCCAGTTCTTACTATGGAAAAGGAGGGGTATAATAGACAAGAGAATGTTCCCTTGTGGCTAATAGAAGCCAGTGTGCAAAAAGACTTGAAAAACCTAATGTGAATAAATTACCAGAACCAGGTGGCGAGTCATCAATGAACTTAGCCATGTTATAGACAGACTATCATTCCTAATATTTGAATATAGCTTAGTGACTGAAATGATACAGCTGATTGGCGAAAAGCTAACATTGTACCAATATTCAAGAATGGGCCAAGATTTATACCTTGAAACTACAGACCAGACTGCCTACTTTCAATAGTATATAGACTATTGGAAGGGATGATAAGGGATCATATCCAATAATTTAATGATGAAAATGGTATCATTAGTAGTAACCACAGTGGATTCATAAAAGATCGTTCTTTCCAGACCAACCTGTTAACATTCTATGAAGATGTAAGCTATAATCTGGGGAGTGGAAGGCCTGTGGACATGGTGTATCTGGATTTCCCAAGCATTCTATACAGTTCCCCTTAAATGCTTAATTTACAAATTGAGCTCTGTTGGCATAGATGATGAGCATATATATATGGATAAAAAAAATGGTTACAGGAATGCATCCAGTGGAGGGTGGTAATAAATAATGTATCTTCTGAACGGTTTGGAGTTGTAAGTGGGGTACCCCAAGGCTCTGTCCTGGGATCAATTCAGTTTAACCGGTTCAATACAGGGCATTTTCACCCCCTTCCTTCCCAGGCCAATTTTTAGTTTTCAGCGCTGTCGCACTTTAAATGACAATTGCACGGTCGTGCAACGTTGTACCCAAAAAAAAATTGATGTCCGTTTTTCCCCATAAATAGAGCTTTCTTTTGGTGGTATTTGATCGCCTCTGCGGTTTTTATTTTTTGCGCTATAAACTTTTTGCTGTAATAAATATCCTAATTTTTTTTTTAAAAAACACATTTTTTCCTCAGTTTCGGCCGATACGTATTCTTCTACATATTTTTGGTAAAAAAAAATCGCAATAAGCGTATATTGATTGGTTTGCGCAAAAGTTAGAGCGTCTACAAAATACGGGATAGATTTATGGCATTTTTAAAAAAAAATATTTATTTATTTTTTTAGCGGCGTTTGCGGTTTTTTTTCGTGACTGCGACATTATGGCGGACACATCAGACACTTTTGACACATTTTTGGGACCATTCACATTTATACAGCGATCAATGCTATAAAATTGCATTGATTACTGTGTAAATGTGACAGGCAGTGAAGGGGTTAAACACTAGGGGGCGGGGAGGGGTTAATATGTTTCCTAGGGAATGCTTCTAACTGTAGGGGGAGCGGATGTACAAGGGGAGGAGACCGATCAGTGTTCCTCCTTTCTGGGAACACAGATCGCTCTCCTCTCACCTGACAGGCTGTGGATCTGTGTGTTTACACACACAGATCCACGGTCCGGCCCGGTTAACGGGCAATCGCGTGTGCCCGGCGGACATCGCGGCCGCCGGGCACACGCACCGGGTCCCAAGCAACGCGGTGGGCACGCGCGCCCCCGCCCCCTAGACGGCCGGGAATCCCAGGACGTCATATGACATCTACCCAGGATGGGAGATCCCATCCCAGGACGTCATATGACTATATGTGGGTAGGGAAGTGGTTAATTTGCTCATAAATGATTCTGAGTAGGGATGAGCCGAACACCCTCCAGTTCGGTTAGCACCAGAACATTCGAACAGACAAAAAATTTATGCGAACACTGTTAAAGTTAATGGGACACGAACATGAAAAATCAAAAGTGCTCATTTTAAAGGCTTATATGCAAGTTATTGCCATGAAAAGTATTTGGGGACCAGGGTACTGCCCCAGGGGACATGTATCAATGCAAAAAAAAAGTTTTAAAAGGGCCGTTTTTTCAGGAGCAATGATTTTAATAATGCTTAAAGTGAAACAATAAAAATGAAATATTCTTTTAAATATCGTGCCTAGGGGTCCTCTTAGTCTGCCTGTAAAGTAGCACATCTTCCCCATGTTTATAACAGTACCGCAGCAAAATGACATTTCTAAAGGAAAAAATGTCATTCAAAATTGCTTGCAGCTGTAATGTATTGCCAGATCCCAGCAATATACATAAAACATTTTTAAAAAACTGCATGGGCCCCCCCAGTCCATACCAGGCCCTTCATGGCAAGAGGTCCCCTCCAAAAGGGTGGGATGAGCTAGCGCCCCCCTACTGAACCATACCAAACTTTTCCTTCAAATCATCCACAGAAGCAGTGCATCTTTGTACAGCATGCAGGATTTCACAGAGTGTGGGCTGTGGGCTATCCTCTGAGGGCATAGCAAACAAGTCAGGCATGGGATCAGTCTCCAGAGGTGCAGTTTCATCTAGCCTGCCTGCATCCTCCCTGTCTGCAGGCTCAGGGGAGAGTTCAGTTTGCTGAGCCCTAGCCTGAGAATATTCAGCAGGGCCAGACAGCTTTTGTGTGTAATATAACATGCCCCTGGGTTTCTCCTTGGTCTTAGGGGGTTTGTTAGACTTACACCCCTGTTCCAGCTTTTTGTCTGTGCCTCGTGGTGTCTTCTGAGGCTGAGACTGCCAGGCGCCATCTTGGAATTCCATAAAGGCTGCGGCATCTCCTCGGTTTCCGCGGGTCGGTATGCTTACTGATCCACTTGCCAACAGGTCAGGGGATCAGCCAAATCCGGGCGGTAATAGCGGTGAGGGAAGGATCAGTATCAGGATCAGCAGCGGGAGCTTTGTGGAACAGGTCTGTTCACATGCCCAACAGGACAAGTTAAGTATATACATACAGTACATTAAAATATAAATAATAAATAATTGATTCCTAAAATTAAATTTGAACTTTTCAAGTAATAACCATTACATTTTGATCTAATCTCAAGATGATATTGTGAATAATCAAAAACAGTATTTCTATGGCTTTTTTTACCACATGGAACAGGTGAAAACTGCAAGGTGCGCAGGCAAATTCTGCTACTCCTCTAACCCAACGTTGTAAAATTACAACAGAGACATAACAAGCAAAAAATCTAATATTATCAATGCATTCAACAGTGCCTTGATATATATGCAAGATCTAGACATGTTATTAATCACAGAAAAAATATGTCAGGCAGTTTACTTACTTTAATCTTTCGTTATCAAGCCCAGTTGTGTGCTTTAAGGCAAGTTCACAGGTTGACTGACTCCATGTCCAGGTGAAAAGGCCTATTTACACATTTTACCATCCAATATCAGTGATAGGCTGAACAATAGGACCTACTAATTATGTAAATTTGGTCTTTAGGTGAAAAAAAATGCTGGGTAATTTTAGTAGAGTTAAAAGTGATGTTGTAATATTACAACAGAGGGCTTTACAGGGTTAAAAAAACAAAAACAAAAATGCCCCACAAAATAAATTCATCATCAATCACATTGTACAGCAATACAAAGCCTCATCAATGATGTCACCTTTGATATCCCTGGGTACACCATGTCCCTTTGTTTACCTCCCAGATGACAGTTTGAGTTGTGGAGGCCTCATCAATATAGGAAAAAGGTCTTGGCCCATTCAACTACGGATTCCTTCTCCAAAATCCCCATAGTACCCCTTCTCATTCACAAAAAAATTGTACATAGTAAATAAAAGCATACACTTTTTACATCCTTGATACAAAATAAAAACTCCAAAAAAGTCCCTCAATGTAAATTCATCATCAAAACACTGTCCAGTAACACAGAGCATTGTCGATTACGATGAAAGATACCCACCCGTGATGTCATCATTGATATCACTGGGTATACCCTGCCCCTTTGTTTACTTCCCTAGTGACAGCTTGGGTTGTGGGAAAGAGGCATCATCTAGGATAAGGGTCTGGTATAGTTGAAAAGAATCCCTAGCGCCTTTGTTTACTAACACAAGTTAGCAGCCAAGATCTACCAGTTAACAGCAATTTAAGCAGCATTTTGTTTTTGTAAATGTCAGTTTTGCTGTAGTAGGTTGTATACATCATACAAATGTAGCACTTCACAGAAAGGTTCAGGATATCCCCCAGGTAAGTTGTTTAAAGGAATTTAACATTTTTAGCATTGCCTTTTTAGCATTATTAAAATCGCTGCTCCCCAACAATCAGAATGTTTTCAAAGGATAAGTTCAACTTTTGCACAATGATTTAGGTACAGCCATATTTACGGTGTAACATCTGTGACAGTGCGAGGCCCTGCCACTGTTCAAATGTAGAAGAAAATTTGCATAAAGGCAAAAAGAGATTGTAAATGATCACATTGTAAAACAACCCATTCTGTTTAAAATTGAAATGAAAGGCAAAACATATTTGTAAAGATATAAAAAAATATGAATACCCCTTTTTCCCTTTTTTATTAGTGATAACATTCATTCTGTTCCCTCTGTTCTCAGCTGCATAAAGGCAGGGGGGAGAAGCAACAGCACATTGAGCTTCCCAGTGAAAGGCTGTGAGGGGGGGGGGGGCATGTCAGGGCAAGTCTGATCATTGGAGGAGAGCATACTGAGTTCCCAGCAAAGCCAGAGAACTGACCACAGTGTTTTCTCCTGCATAGTGTAGTCAGTTTTTAGTAGGAAAGCAGAGGGACTGGCAGAACATCAGGGATTTCGCATAAAGGAAGCATTACAAAGAGAACAGGATACTTTTTCATACAAGCACATGGTACCGCAGACACATATCAGGATTATGATATGCTGGGGTAACAAACACTTTTATGCTAAGTTCCAGAATATAGCTTATGAGCGGAGAAAATAGTTTTTTTATTTTCTTCTGATACTGTAATCCCAGAATGGAGCCTGGAGCTTGAAGCTTCCAAAGTGTTTTAAGTACAGGACGGCTAAGATAGAACATGAAAGGCACATAGCGGAGGAGAGCAAAAAAAATCCCAAGAAATTCTTTAAGTATGTAAACAGTAAAAAAGGGAGGACAGACCATATTGGCCCCATAAAGAATGAGGAAGGACATCTGGTTACAAAGGATGGGGAGATGGTGAAGGTATTGAATTTATTCTTCTCCTCAGTCTTCACAAGTGAATCGGGGGGCTTCAGTAACCAAAACTGCAGTGTTTATCCTCATGACACAACACAGGAAGCACCTCCATGGTTAACAGAGGACAGAATAAAAATTAGACTTGAGAAACTTAACATTAATAAATCACCGGGACCAGATGGCTTGCATCCAAGGGTACTTAGGGAACTCAGTCAAGTGATTGCCAGACCGTTGTTCCTAATTTTTACAGATAGTCTACTGACTGGAATGGTACCAGCTGATTGGAGAAAAGCCAATAGTATGTCAACTCTTGGAGGGGATGATAAGGGACTATATACAAGATTTTAGTAATAAGAAGGGTATCATTAGCAGTAATCAGCACGGATTCATGAAGAATCGTTCTTGCCAAACCAATCTATTAACCTTCTATGAGGAGGTGAGTTGCCATCTAGATAAAGGAAGGCCCGTAGACGTGGTGTATCTGGATTTTGCAAAAGCGTTTGACACAGTTCCCCATAAACATTTACTGTACAAAATAAGGTCCGTTGGCATGGACCATAGGGTGAGTACATGGATTGAAAACTGGCTACAAGGGCGAGTTCAGAAGGTGGTGATAAATGGGGAGTACTCAGAATGGTCAGGGGTGGGTAGTGGGGTTCCCCAGGGTTCTGTGCTGGGACCAATCCTATTTAATTTGTTCATAAACAACCTGGAGAATGGGATAAACAGTTCAATCTCTGTATTTGCAGACGATACTAAGCTAAGCAGGGCAATAACTTCTCCGCAGGATGTGGAAACCTTGCAAAAAGACCTGAACAAATTAATGGGGTGGGCGACTACATGGCAAATGAGGTTCAATGTAGAAAAATGTAAAATAATCCATTTGGGTGGCAAAAATATGAATGCAATTTATACACTGGGGGGAGAACCTCTGGGGGAATCTAGGATGAAAAAAGACCTGGGGGTCCTAGTAGATGATAGGCTCAGCAATGGCATGCAATGCCAAGCTGCTGCTAACAAAGCAAACAGAATATTGGCATGCATTAAAAGGGGGATCAACTCCAGAGATAAAACGATAATTCTCCCACTCTACAAGGCTCTGGTCCGGCTGCACCTGGAGTATGCTGTCCAGTTCTGGGCACCAGTCCTCAGGAATATAAATGGAGAGAACCGCGCTAACAAAAAATACAAATAAGCAGCAGCATATAGTGCGATTACATCAAAATTCTAAAGTCCTGTAAAAAGCTGCGCTAGGAGTTAAATAATAGTCTATGCAGATATCATTAAAAGGGGATTTTCCAAATCCTTTCCAGAGTAAAAACACCACCACCGTGCACTTCTAAGCAGTAGTGACAATCCACCATATAGTAGTTGAGCCTGCTTACCAGATGGCAAGCATAAAAGAGCAAGTGGCTTTAGCCCAGCCAAGGCCTTTTAGCTTGCTGGCGCTCCCGGTGTTCCTATGGGGGGGTAAATCTCCAGGCTCACTTGTGTTGTCCACGTATCACCATTTAGCACGGGAAACCCGGATAACCCAGAAGGAAGAAAAACTCGCCATAGTATAAAATCCTCCAGATATTTATTTAAAAAACATGTAGTAACTTACATTTAGGTTAGCAAGGTTGCATATACGAAAAAGCCGGCCGGCATGCAAACAAACGGAGCCCGTTCTCTCACTCCGAAAGCGTGGTGACGTCAGTGCGTACCTTCCCAGATGCGTTTCGTCATCATCTGACGTTGTCAATGGGGAACGGGCAACGCAGCGACTCACCACAATGTAAAGGGAGCCAAGCCTCGTTCTGAGTGACGAGCATCCAGGTCCCATATTAAGTGTGGGAAAAAAATTCCCTTAGTTTACGGACGTCCTGAGAGGATGTGCATCGCTGCACACATCCATCCCAAAACGAACAAAAACATTACCCAGTTGAGCACATTGTTGGTGTCTGTCCCAACTTTATATATGAAAAAAGTGGGTGTAAAAAATGTAATTAGAATTTTACATGATAGCATTAGAAACAAAACCGCTCCTATCCCAAACTAAAATGTGTATACAAATACACATAAGGAAAATGTTAAAATTGTTAATAATAATGATAAAGTGCACTATGTGAATTGTGATCAGCATATATCGGCAAGAAAGAAAAATCCTATACTGTGATATATAATCTCTCATAATGTTACAGTTATATACCAATAAATAAAAATATAAATATGTGAAAATATGAAATATGAGTATATTGTGCAGACTAAATTGTAGATAATAGTCATGAAAAAAATTTTTTTTACAAAAATTATCATGAACATATATCATGCTGTGTACTTATCTAATTAAATCCCAAACCAAGGTGGTGAATGAATGCGTAGTGTATAATATACAGTGAGTATTAAATTATAAATCGGCAAAAAGAATTTTTATTCATCTTTAAAAAATCTTTAAAAATTGTTATTTATGTGAATGTGTAGGGCAATACGTGCTCCACTGGTTAGATCATCATGCTCCAGCTCAGGTGCTATAATGATATAGGTGTCAAAAACACTACCATAACCAATGTTGCATCTTATAAACCCTACCATCTAAAAAGGGGGAAGGCACCCGCATACTCATATCTCAGATCGAGTTCACAAACCCCAGAAACAGAATTAATGAAAATTTGAATAAAAAAAAAAAAAAATATATAGAATGAAAAATAAAAATTCAACACTGTAAACCAGATTCATAAAGAATCTACACTATTAGGAAATCATGAATTGTCAATAAAAGCATTAACGTCGGTATCAATGTTCAACCCATAGGGTGCGTATGTTCTTAATCTATGGATCCAGGCCATTTCTAACTTCGATATTTCCCTAACTAGGGAGCTCCCTCTCCAGTGGGGACTAAACCTATCTATACCCAGAAAAATTGTGTTTGAGGGGTCTCTATCGTGTACTTGTAGATAATGTTTTGATACGGAGTGGTTCCTAAAGCCACTTTTAATGTTAGTGATGTGTTCATTAAGGCGGACCTGAAGAGGTCGCTTGGTCCTGCCCACATATTGCAGGCCACAAGGGCACTGCAACATGTACACTACCCCCTCCGTAGTGCAAGTAATGAATGGTTTAATTGTATATGACTTTTTAGTACTACTAGAAGAAAAAGTAGTGGTCCGTCTATGTGGACAAACACTATATGCGCAGACCCTGCACCATCTGCATTAATAAAATCCCTTTAAGTGATTAAAGAAACTGGGTTTTGAAATTGGTGGGTTCAGAATATTGGGGGCCAACTGATTCCGTAACGAAGGCACACCCCTAAAAATGACTCAAGGTTTTTCTGGCAACACCTTATTCAGTATCCTGTCACTACGTGCAACATGCCAGTGTTTATGTATAAGGTTCCTAATGGGATTATGCTGTAAAGAGTATGTACTCAGGAAGGGGACACCAGAAGAGAAATCATCATTAGTACGAGACCCCCTTTCCACCAATAAATCATCTCTATTCACTTCCTTGACCCTATCCAGGGTCGTCACCAGGAATTCTTCAGAGTATCCCTTTTCCAAAAATCTATCAGTGAGAACATTCGCCTGCTCTATAAATTGGGTCTGGCTAGAGCAGTTCCTCTTAAGGCGAAGATATTGGCTTTTTGGAACCGACTCCAACCAGGGACGATGATGACAGCTGTCCACAGGTATAAATGAATTCCTATCGGTCTCCTTAAAGAAAGTTGATGTAACAATATTGTTCTCACTAATAGAGACTTTTATATCTAGGAAATTGATACTAGTCTGACTCATCTCATAGTTTAAGGTGATGTCCCTCTGAAGGATGTACTGGAAATGGAGCGAGTACAAAGAAGGGCAACAAAGCTAATAAAGGGTCTGGGGGATCTTAGTTATGAGGAAAGGTTGTGAGCACTGAACTTATTCTCTCTGGAGAAGAGACGCTTGAGAGGGGATATGATTTCAATTTACAAATACTGTACTGGTGACCCCACTATAGGGATAAAACTTTTTCGCAGAAGAGAGTTTAATAAGACTCGTGGCCACTCATTACAATTAGAAGAAAAGAGGTTTAACCTTAAGCTACGTAGAGGGTTCTTTACTGTAAGAGCGGCAAGGATGTGGAATTCCCTTCCACAGGCGGTGGTCTCAGCGGGGAGCATTGATAGCTTCAAGAAACTATTAGATAATCACCTGAATGACCGCAACATACAGGAATATACAATGTAATACTGACACATAATCACACACATAGGTTGGACTTGATGGACTTGTGTCTTTTTTCAACCTCACCTACTATGTAACTATGTAACTATGTAACTAAGTAGGATGGTACCTCCTGTGTCTGGATTTTACTGGGTGCCTGCAGCCTGTGTGAGTAAACATTGTCCTTATATACTCAAGCCTGAGAATAGCTAGTTTGGAGACAGCTCCTGTATTGGAGGCAAGAGGTCTTGCCCAGGGGTCAGATGGGTCTCATCCCAGGAGTCAGGTGGGCTCCTATCGAGGTGTTGGGAGAGCCCTTATCCAGGGGCCAGGAGTGGGCCATGCAGCTGATGTGCTGACAAGGAAACCAAGTGGCTTGCTATTTATGTGAACTATTCCTTTTTGTTTAAAAAAAAGTGGGCTGCCATTCCCTAAAATACAGTTTAGACTGGCGCAACTCATTGAGAAAAAGTATGTGCCACATGAGTATAATCACCCCAATACCACACATGTAAAATGGTGAAAATTCCTCCCCTCCTAAGAGGACAGGGGTTCCTCTCCCCCACAGCTGTTGTCAAATTTGAAATCAGGGCAGCTGCAATCTGTGAATGAATGAACTACACAAGTTTCATCTGCTACTGCGGCAGATGCAGTGTTAATTTAGTCGACTAAAACATTTTAGTCAACTAAAATGACTAAAACATTTTGGTCGACTAAATGAATACTATTTAAATTGACTAAAATACGACTAAAACTAAAACAATTGAGATGACTAAAATACGACTAAAACTAAAAGCCATTTTAGTCAAAAGACTAAAATGAGACTAAAACTAAAATGTCATTTTAGTCAAAAGACTATGACTAAAACTAAATTGCAATTACTGAAATGTACTGGAGATTTTAGTCGACTAAATAAGACTAAAACTAAAACAATTGCAGTAGACTAAAATGGGACTAAAACTAAAATGCCATTTTAGTCCTAAGACTAAAATTAACACTTAGTTAATAACTAGGTTATTAGTGGTGTGCCCCAAATTCATTGGTGTGGTGTGGTCCAAAATTGGGACCCTCATTTTTTAACCTATTTATAAATTATATAAAGTGGGGAAATAAAAGTGTTTGCAGATGACACCAAGCTATGTGATTGAATAAAGTCCTTACATGATGTCTCCAACTTACAAGCAGATCTGAATGCACTGCTTGATTAGCAGCCATGTGAGAGATGAGGGTTCAGTGCTCATAAATATTAAAGCGGAGATCCACCCAAAAATGCAACTTCCGCTTTAAGTGTTGGTGACCCACTGACAAGCCACATTTGGCATCTCATTTTTTTGGGGGAGGAGGGGGTACCCTGTTTTTAAAGGCACCCACCTCCCACTTCCTCCCTTGGCTCCGCGGCGCCATAAGGAACATCACCTATCCCCCCTCCCTCCCTGCAATCTTCTGGGACATGTCACAGGTCCCAGAAGATTGCCTGGCTATTCACAGTGCGCAGCGCAGGTCGCGTATGCACTGTGCACACCCGGCTGTGAAGCCACAGCCAGGCGCCCACAGTTAGAATGCCGGCGCCTCGGAGAGGAGGGGGAGAGGCTTCCTGCACTCGCATCGCTGGACCGTGGGACAGGTGAGTGTCTGATTATTAAAAGTCAGCAGCTACACTTTTTGTAGCTGCTGACTTTTAAATGGGTGGATAAGTGGATAAATAAAGTATGCACTTGAGGGGCAACCAGCATGGGGGATTCAATGGTCAAGAAAGGATCTGGGTGTTGGAAGATCTTAGACTTAAAAGAGAAGTATGGGATTTTTTTTCCAAGAATCATACTTATCGATACTGCATCTGTCACCTGCTGGCTCCAAGACAGAGAACAAGTGATCAAACACCGCTGATCAATCAGTTCTCAGAGCTCCACGAGCAGAGAGCTGGTGACTGTCAGTCACTGCCAATGTCGACCCTAGGGGGGGCCAGAGGGGGCCCTGACCCCCCCAACATTATGCTGTGCCCCACCATGTGCCCCCCCAAAAAAAAAAAATTTTTTTTTTTTTTACAAAAAATCAATGTCTAAGAGGGAGAGAGTCCCCAGTCAGCTCCTGCGGGTGATTCCTTCCCCCTCCCCTGTTTGCTGACACTGCATAATGCGAGCGTTCACACAACCACGGCCGCCTGATTTGCTCTTTCACCTGCATCCTCATTGGCAGGGAGAAGAGCGAGTTGTAGGAAGGACTCCACCAGGACTTTCATTTACTGAAAAAACAGACTGATTTCGCCCGTCCTTAGGACAGGAGGACCAGCCTGTAAATTCCAAGAGATGCCAGACCAGAGCTGTCAATAGCAGGGGCAGGACAGCAAGAGGAGGCTGGGGAACCCCACAGTGGCAGAACACCAGGGCCCGGAGGCAAGACAACCTTTGCAACCCTGATAGTTCTTCCACTGCTTTGGATCCTTATATTTTCTTGATATGCTGGTGACATATATCTCTTGTTTTCTGCCACCCTGGGGGACCCCAATACAGTAGGAAGGGAGCTCACTGCAGAACATGTGAAAGGGCCCGTTGTGGGGTCGTAGTAAAGGGCCCCAGGATATATATATATATATATGCATTTTATAGTTGCCCCCCTACTTTTGTCCCTGTCCCCCCATGTGCCCCCCCTAAATTTGAAAGCTGGAGACGCCACTGGTCACTGCTGTATACTCTGCCCCCCCCGCACTCACTGGAGTGTTTAGCTGTGGAGGGGGCGGAAGCGGGAGTGGCTGGCTCAGGCTCTCAGTGGCTCACTGAGAAGCTGAGCCAGGTGCCGGTCCAGGGTTGTGGGTGGATCCCGACCATATTGTCAGAATCTTTCCACAGCCCTGACCGGCTCTGTGACTGTTTGATGAAAATGGGACAAAGGAGTGCAGAACGAACTGCACTCCTGTGATCCACAAGAGAAGTATAGCCAAATGAGCTTTGGCTGTACTTCTCCTTTAAGAATAATTTGATATTTTACAAGAGGTAAAGAGTCCAGAGAGAGTGGCATGATCTTGCCCTTGCACAAAGCATTAGTAACACCTCATCAACCAATTGATAGACATGGAGAACCTCAGCTATGAAGAGAGATTATCTGAACTGAATTTTTTTCTACCTGAGAGGAGGCAATAAAGGGGGGATATGATCACTGTGCATAAATAGATACATTGCCATATAGTGAACTTGGTGTAAAGTTATTTACTTTAAGGTTATTGTAAAGTACAAGGGGAACTCTATGGGGTTGATTTACTAAAGGCAAATAGACTGTGCACTTTTGCAAGTGCAGTTGCTCCAGAGCTTACTAAATGAGGTAAAGCTTCACTTTACAAAGAATACCCAATCACATTCAAGGAAATTTAAAAAAAACAGCATTTTTGCTTGCACATGAGTGGATGATGGAAGTCAGCATGGCTCTCCCTCATTTACTAAGCTCTGGAGCAACTGCACTTGCAGAAGTGCACAGTCTATTTGCCTTAATAAATCAAACCCTTTGTGTCTGGAGGAAAAAAAGGTTTCATCTCTAAGTATGGAAAGGCTTCTTTACAGTAAGAGCTGTAAAAATATGAAATGGTATTCTGAGGAAGTTTGATTAGCACTACACTTGACTTTACCTGTACATACAATTTATATGAGATATCACATATAGCAGTGATGGCGAACCTTAACACCCCAGATGTTTTGGAACTACATTTCCTATGATGCTCAACTACACTGCAGAGTGCATATGCATCATGGAAATGTAGAATATTTAGGAATATCTGATTTCCTTAGGGGATTAGGAAGAATTTTTTTCCCTGTTAGAGAAAATTGGTCCATGGGTTTAGAAGGATTTTTTTGTGCTTCCTCTTGATCAACTGTGGGTAAAGAGTTCTGCTACGGAGGTTTTCTGTTGTTGGTTGAATAATTGTTGAAACCATTGTAACTATCAACAAGCGAATAGTAGCACAAAATCCTCATTAGAATGATAAAATCATTTATTCCCTAAAAAACAAATAGTGCACACTCTTAAAATCTTGACAATCAGTATGAATGGGAGTTGAGAAACACCACAGGGTTGTCAGCAGTGTGCTGGATGGAGAAACTGCAAAGCTGTCAGTGTATGAGCCAGTCCTTTGCCTCTAGCCAGCTACAGAGAGATCAGATCAGAGAGCCCACTAATTGTCGGTGTTCTGCACAAGAGCAGCGTTTCAGAGGTTAACTTCTGCTTTGTCATAACCTGTCCCTTAGGACTAGTAGCTGAATTTTCATAGTGACAGCTCAAGCAAGAGGTGGAGATGGGAGTGGAGTACTATGTTTAGTTGTTCACATGTCAGTGCAATGTACTTGCTTTTCCATGCTGGTAATGAATTTGTCTATATAAATAAACAGGGGAAAGAGGGAGAGTTCCTGTTTACAGATAGCAACATTGTAATTGTTTGTGTGTAATCAGCACTCTGAGATTACTGCTATAAGTGCCCTGCTGACCCTGTTGACTTAGGCCGGCCATACACAGTTCGAATCTTGGCCGGTTCAGCAGGAACTGGCCAAGATTCAAAACGTTAATGGGCAGGCTGAATGTACCAAGTTGTTTGATCAACTTGGGTACAACCAGCCTGCTCGATTCTCTTGCAATTATCGATAGTGGCTGCTATAGATGCTAGCGATAATCACTGTCTTCTTCCGGTGGGGACAACTTTCTCCACCCACCGGGAGAAGACAATCGCCCAGCAGGAGGGATTCCCGCATCAACACTGTCTGTGTTGATGGGGGAATCGAGCGTATTTTTTCCTGCAACTGCAGTTGCAGGAAAGAAATCTGCTCCGTGTATGGTCGGCCTACAAGAATCGTCTGTCTGGTTTATTAACCCATAAACAGCCAGAACTAATGAGGTGGTGAGCTATCCATAAGATCAATTAACCCTTTATGTGCCTTTTCTGAAAATGGCACAATGACCCTTCCAATCTGAGAGACCTGGAGCAACTGTCAGGGCTGGGCTCAGCCCTTCCTTCTCTGAGTTGGCCACTCAGTTGTCTGCTAATTGCCAGCTCCCATCTCTCTCCACAGTTACCCAGCTGTTGTTGATCCTGCTCGTCAGTCCTGCCTACTTAAGATGTCCAGTCCAGAGGAGCTCTGCCTTCGCCTGTGTCACATCACAAGAAACTTTCTCCTGCGTTCCTGTTTAAAGACTGGCTTTGCTGACATCCCTTCAGGCTACAGATCCTGCTTGCTGTTCCACTACTTTGATCCCTGACTCCTGGCTTGGCTGACGATCCGTTCCAGTTACTGAACTTTGGCTATGTTTTGACTACGTTTGTTCTTTTTACTTTTATTATTAAACAAGTGTGATTTAACTGTACTTCTGTCTCGGTCTGATTTCATGGTTTCTGACAGGAACCATGACATGGTTTCCTTCCTCTGGATCAACTGTGGGTATAGGATTGTATATATAGGTTTGTATATTTTTTTCCCTTCTATTGGTTGAACTAAATGGACTTATGTATTTTTCCAACCAGACTAACTGTGTTATTATATAAGGGTTGCCATAACCAAGATGGAGAGCTAGGAATCTATTGATCACAGTAAACCTGTAGTAGAACACTTCACTGATAGAAAACACCAGACACATGAATTTAAAGGTATGATCATTGAAAAGATCCATGGGTCCCCCCAAGAGTGGTGATAAGAAGTGCCAACACCTGTGCAGCATACTGGATATAATTTTAGACACTGTACATCCTAGAGGATTTAACACAAAACTTTCACTAACATGTTTCCTCAATAGAGAGATGACAGCAACTTTATCTTGTGTATACCTTTCACCAGTTTACAATTCCAATCTTGTTCAGGTAATATCAGTATACATGCCCTTTAACATTATCTAATCTGTACCCATTTGACCCCCTGTAGTCCATTTTACTCTTTACACTTAGTGGCTTGTCTTTTAACCACTTGCCGACCAGCTCACGCAGATATACTGCGGCAGGTCGGCACTCTTGCGTGAACCGATGTACCTGTACGTCGGTCCGTGCAAGGAGGATAGTGGGCGTGTGCGCCCACCACGTGCCGCGGGAGCGTGCCCGCGGGTCCCACGAACTCGATGTCCACCGCCGACCCGCGATCGTGGTGAGGAGAGGCAGAATGGGGAACTGTCTTTGTTCCCCGATCTGCCAGATGACATGACAAAGATCTACTGTTCCCAGTGATCAGGAACAGTGATCTCTGTCATGTTCCAGTAAGCCTATCCCCCCTACAGTTAGAAAACACCCAGGCAACACACTTAACCCCTAGTGTTAACCCCTTCCCTGCCAATGTCATTTTTTCATTGATCAGTGCATTTTTATAGCACCGATCAATGTAATAATGTTACTGGTCCTCAAAAAGTGTCATTTGGGGTCAGATTTGTTCACCGCAATGTTGCAGTCCTGCTAAAAATCACAGATTGCCACCATTAACAGTAAAAACAATTAAAAACATAAAAGTCCCTAAATCTATCCCGTAGTTTTTTAGATGCAATAACTTTTGTGCAAACCAATCAATATATGCCTATTGCGATTTTTTTTAACCAAAAATATGTAGAAGAATATATAGCAGCCTAAACTGATAAATACATGTTTTTGATACGTATTATAGCAGAAAGTAAAACAAAACATTTTTTTCTTAATTGTTGGTCTTTTATTGTTTTTAGGGCAAAAATGAAAAGCGCAGAGGTGATCAAATACCACCAAAAGAAAGCTCTATTTGTGGGTAAAAAAGGACATCAGTTCACTTTGGGTCGAGTGTCGCATGACCACGCAATTGTCAGTTAAAGCAACGCAGTGCCAGATGGCAAAAAATGGCCTGGTCATTAAAGGGGGAAATCCTTCTGGGGCTGAAGTGGTTAAACAAGACAAGAGTGCTCAAACCAACAGAGAGGATCACTGTTATATTCTGTTCTTTAATCTCTATTTCTCTCGGGCTCATTCAATAAGATGTTATGTGCATGATGTATTTTTTATGTATTTTTTTTTTATTCTTCTGTTTCTCGCCTCATACTCAATAAACCAGGCCTATAGATCATACTGTATATTAACCCCCTTGTTTTTTACTCCCTGCACCTTTTTGCCTTTTTTGCCTTTTGCAACTTTTTTGTCTATATGTGTTGCTATTGGCAACCATCTGACTATGCATGTCTTCACTGTATTCCTGGAGTATGCCTGCATAGATATAGTACAGCATCCCCAGTTGCAGATGCTGTGGAGCGATGGATGCCGTCCACTGCACATGCATTGGCACCTACCATCTTTTTGCTAGTCATCCATATAGGAACAACACTGAGGGACTGAGGGAAACTGAGGGAAACAGATAACACAAGCCCTGGCCCCTGCTGGAGTACCCATTAGGTATTTATGTTAATTGATATGTTTGTTTAAGCGGTTTGGGCTGGAATATGACATCACCATGACATTATGGTAATAGTAATTTGTCTTTCCATTGGTTTCTCTTCTGTAGATACAGTATATCTAGTTATAATACACATGCTATGTAAATTTGTCTGATTAAGGGACCTTGTGTGGGTTTTAAGCGTTGCACTTTTGTTTGCAATATGTCAGTCTATTGTCAATAATGTCTAGTTTTATTCAAGAGGAAGGGATGCTGAATGCTCAGCTTGCAAGTAAACTCTCATTGTTTGATTATCTGTTTAACATTGATTCGCAACTTTAAAAGAATAACTTGGCAGTAAAATAAGCCCTAACCACTTATTTTCTTCATTTCTGAGGTTCTTTAATAACAACATTAGTTTCAATTGCCAACATTTGACTAAATGAGCATAGACTTCTGTGACACCACATTTCAAAAGTGAATAACATCGCTAGTTCATAAACATGTTCATTTCAGTTTTATTTTACCAGAAAGCTAGAAAAAAGGGAAAAACATACGGTATCAAAAACAGATGGTAAAATGAATTTCAAATATTCTGTTATCACTAAGTCAGTTTGCAGCAATCTGTCAACATTAAATATGATTTTTAAAAAGGATTAAAATATTAAAGATCTTATTGACAATTAATTTTGAGTATGTGTGTTTTCATATATTCACATGCTTGTACAACGTATGATTGCCCAATTCATTTTTAAAACAAAAAAGTCAGATAAATAGAGATAACATAACCTTTTCTGCACAGAACAAAACTAATGAGAGGAATATATGTTCAGCAATCCTAGAGAGAAATGCATTCATGCAACCCAATGGTATGACCTCAGGATTTAAAGGAAGAAGACTAACAGACAAAATACATCTTATATACTGTAACCATTATTACAAAAATATGCAGCTAATGATTGGCACAAAACAAATGTGGCAACTACATTTCAAAAGGAAGTAATGTCTTTTCTAGTAACTGCAAAACTGTAAGTAAAACTTGTATTCAAGAGGGGGTATTTGAAGGATTTGTAAGAGATAAGCGATAAGCAGTATGAGTTTAAAGAATACATTTTTATATTCTTATGAAAGCTTCATTAATGTACTGTATGTGTTTGTTACAACCAATGATAACAATGATACATGCATAGATCTGTAATGGAGCATGCAGGTTTACATATTCATGTCCTCATGAGAATGGACCACTGGTTAGAGCTTGCCTAGTATGAAATTGGGCTACTGCTTGCTCCATCGCAAACACTGGAAAAGGAACTTCTATGCCTATGTAAGCGCATAACCAACTTGATGGGTTATAAAGCCAAAGTGTGTTGCAAACCTGACAGAAATTTTCCTACGAATTGGGCGATACATGTGGCCAATTACTGGCCAGTTCTATCAGGGGATAAAGGCGAGTGACATATATCGTTCAGATTTTCGGCCCGGATGGACAGAAAGCTACCCTCCCCAAGCAGATTGCAACTCTCTATAACTTACCGATGGTGTCTCCCTTCCAGGCTCAATTGGATAAATACCTTACTTCCTCCCATTTACCTAAATTATCCCCTACTCTACGGGAGGACCTGGAGGCCCCTATCACACAGGAGGAACTCCGGGCCGTACAACTAAAACTAACAAATTCCCTGACACGGCAGCTTTACATTATAATACTATAAGCTCCCCCTGTCCTCCTTTGGCCCTTATATTAAAATTGTAAATGCACTGGCATCAGAGGTAGTCTTACTCCCAGAAACTTTAACAGCTCAAATTTCAGACTTCCCTAAAGAAGGCAAAGATCTAACATCTTGTGGTAGTTAGAGGCCAATATCACTGTTGAATATTGATCTTAAGCTGTTTACCAAAATATTCGCCTCCCGCCTCCACCAGCACTACAATTGATCCATTTAGACCAGGTCAGGTTTATCCTGATACACAAAGTCTGAGGTAACACTGTTAAGGTCATGAACCTGATCCATGTGGCCAACTAGACTCATACCTCATGTGTGTTTCTGGGTACAGATGCCAAGAAGGCATCTGTACCGGTTTCTGTTCTCAGTCATACGCTATTTCACTCTCGGAGATACCATGCTTTATTCTGAAAATATAAATGGGTGATCTAAAGTGCATAGATAACCTGATACAAATCTAAATGTATCAAAGTTAGAATAATTGTGAAGATATCAAACTAATAATATACATGTGCAGTATTGAAATAATGATAGCAAGTGATTAAACCAATATATACCATACATATAAATGCAATGATATCAGTGATTAAACCAATGTATACCATACATATACAATGCAATGATATCAGATGATTAAACCAATATATATCATACACAACTTATTATAAACTCAAAAGCAATAATAGAAAAAATGAATAAAGGAAAAAGTCCACTGAGTGAGAAAGAGTGTTTGATGAAATGTAAATGCCCAATACGTATGTATCTTGACACCCCAAATGGTCATTTTCAAGCCACCGCTGAACGTGCATGAAAAGGGGAGATTGAGCACTGCCACCAATAACACTGAGGCTTACCGGAAAGTATGGATTCAGTAGGACATATGCCCTATGAATCAAACAGACTTGTAGATGATTCTTCACCAAAAATATACAAGCCCAGATGGATATAGGCGTTGAGACAATTGGATAAAATAATCTTCTCACAAGGACCAACTGTTAACAAGAAAGGAAGCTCCAAGATATATAAAATGTCAAGTCTGTTTGATTCATAGGGTGTATGTCCTACTGAATCCATACTTTCTGGTAAGCCTCAGTGTTATTGGTGTTATTACTTTTTGCAATTGTCTTTTGCAGTGCTGGCAGCTTTCCCCCCTTTTTTGGACAGCACTTTATTTAGCACTTTTTAGCATATTTTTTCCATGCTTAATTGAATATCCAAGGTATACACCACACCAACAGCACAAGTCAAGGCCAATGGGGTTCTCTCCTCACCCTTCCCCATTACTAATGGAAGAAGGCAGGGGTACCCCCCTCTTTTTTGCCCTTACCCTCAAACCTTTCTTATGCAAGATTCACTTGAACCAAGACATCGCAGGACGATATGCTCTTCTTGATCAACCCCTCTCTGTCTTTTCTTAACCTCCATTGTGAATCCAACCTTTATGGGGAGCTGTCTAACCTTAAGATCAATTTTAACAAGTCAGAGGTGATAGGAGTGATGATGCCACAATCCCTTCTTCAGACTTTGCAGCTCAGTTTCAAGTTCAGATGGACGAACTCTACCTTGAAATATCTCAGCACATATGTCACATATGCATTACACATATGTAAAACTCGTACCTTACTGTAGACTTGGCACCATGGACTACTTTAATGGTTCAGATGCTGCAACATATAGCTACATCATTAGTCTGATTGAAAAAAGACACTATCCATCTACTGTAGTTCAACCAATAAACATCATAAAAGTAAGCATCTTACTGAAATCCCTATACCTTTTTCAATCTTTACCTACAGTGATCCCCTCCCATTATTTTAAACAAGTTCACTCTTTATTCACTGCCTTCATTTGGGCTTACAAACATCCCCGAATTTGACAACGCCAGTTAATGTTGCCAAAGCAATATGGAGATTTAGCTGTCATGGATTTACAAAAATATTATCAAGCGACTCACGGGACACTAAACTTTGACCACAACTCAAACAGGCTCAAAATTGTGTTCCACTGCATAGAGTGCCATGGTATTATGAGATCTTACCCCACTCTCTGAAGCCACATCCTTTAATCGGACCTACGACACGAACATGCTCTCAGCTTTTTGTTCATGCCTCACTCTCCTCTACAGACTCTCCTTTGTTTCCTATTCTGAGCAACCCACTGTTCTCCCCGGGTCTCCATGATGTGAATTTTCAGACCTTACAAGTATCTGGTCAGTTTCAGGCCTCTCACTAACTGACGGCAGATACTTGGCACTTCCTGCATTCATTATTGAGCCCTATAGGTCCATTTTGTTTACACTTCTTGAAGGCCCTACAGTTATCCCACTTTTTTCACTCCTTACCATCTCCAAGTAACTTCAATGGTCATCTCACTACGTTTGAGGAGAATTGACCAAGGAGTTCTACCCCATGTGATTTTGAAAGTTTATGCTCTATTGGCGGCACCCCCAAAGAACTACCGACTGCCTTGTATAGTGAAGTGGGAGGCCTATCTGGACCGTACATTTACTTTGGACCAACAGAATAATATTATCCAGTTTGCTCTAAAATCCTCAATCTGTACGAGGGTCTAGGAAACCAACTTTAAAATTCTGAAATGATGGTATCATACACCATCACTATTACATAAATTCTTTCCAGATACTACCGATCATTGCTGGGGAAGCCATGAGGAATGGGGGACACTTTTACATATCTTCTGGTCCTGCCCCATACTTGACCATTACTGGAAAGAGGTTTGAAGGCTTGTCCAAAAATTCACAGACCATGTGGTCCCAGAAGACCCAGCCCTTTTTCTCCTTCATGTCTCAAAGATTCCAGTTAGAATTCATAAGAGATCTATAATCTGCCATCTCCTCAATGCTGCCAAATCATGTATTGCCCTTACTTGAAAATGCCTGCAGCCACCGACCACAGCCCTCTGGCTTCACAGGGTAGAAAAGCTAACTGCACAACATAAACATGAGAGGCATTCCAAAACCTGGATGCTGTGGAATAGGGATGAGCTTCGTGTTCGAGTCGAACCCATGTTCGACTCGAACATCGTCTGTTCGCCCGTTCGCCAAATTGCGAACGATATGGGCCATTCGCGCCAAATTCGTGTGGCGCGTCACGGCCCATAATTCACCGCGGCATCGCAGTGCATTGCTGGCTGATGATTGGCCAAGCATGCACTATGACCCGCATGCTTGGCCAATCACAGCGCCGTCTGAACAGAGAGCCAAGGAGGCTTTTGCCAATTATGGCTCAGGGGATTTAGTACACGCCCCACACTATATAAGGCCGCCTGCACGGCGGCCCTGTGTAGTGTGTGTTCCGGCGTTGAAAGAGATAAACAGAGAGACAGTGTCATTTGATTTGAGTTGGATAGATTAGGCAGAACAGTCAGTCGGTTTAGCTGCACTTACAGTGTATTGTGTATATATATGCATCCCAGGTGTTGCATATATATATATACACTGTATTCAGTTTAGCTAGATCCGTTCCTGTTATCTTCCTACTGACAGGCAGGCTTGTCTTGTTACAGTATTTACAGCTACCTGAAGAAAATTGCTGGTGTTCTTTTGATCCTATTATTACCACAGTCAGGCAGCTAGACTATTTACAGTTAGTGCAGTGCGTCCTGCTCACAGTGTTCAGCTAGATCCGTTCCTGTTATCTTCCTACTGACAGGCAGGCTTGTCTTGTTACAGTATATACAGCTACCTGAAGAAAATTACTGGTGTTCTTTTGATCCTATTAGTACCACAGTCAGGCAGCTAACCTATTTACAGTTAGTGCAGTGCGTCCTGCTCACAGTGTTCAGCTAGATCCATTCCTGTTATCTTCTTACTGACAGACAGGCTTGTCTTGTTACAGTATATACAGCTACCTGAAGAAAATTACTGGTGTTCTTTTGATCCTATTAGTACCACAGTCAGGCAGCTAGACTATTTACATTTAGTGCAGTGCATCCTGCTGACAGTGTTCAGCTAAACCTACAAGTTAGTGGGGTGCGTCCTGCTCACAGTGTTCAGCTAAACCTACAAGTTAGTGTGGTGCGTCCTGCTCACAGTGTTCAGCTAAAACTACACATTAGTGGGATGCGTCCTGCTCACAGTGTTCAGCTAAACCTACAAGTTAGTGGGGTGCGTCCTGCTCACAGTGTTCAGCTAAACCTACAAGTTAGTGGGGTGCGTCCTGCTCACAGTGTTCAGCTAAACCTACAAGTTGGTGTAGTGAGACCTCTGCACAGTGTTCATCTAAAGCTACAAGTTAGTGCAGTGCGTCCTGCTCACAGTGTTCAGCTAGATCCGTTCCTGTTATCTTCTTACTGACAGGCAGGCTTGTCTTGTTACAGTATTTACAGCTACCTGAATAAAATTGCTGGTGTTCTTTTGATCCTATTAGTACCACAGTCAGGCAACTAGACTATTTACAGTTAGTGCAGTGCGTCCTGCTCACAGTGTTCAGCTAAACCTACAAGTTGGTGTAGTGAGACCTCTGCACAGTGTTCATCTCAAGCTACAAGTTAGTGCAGTGCGTCCTGCTCACAGTGTTCAGCTAAAACTACAAGTTAGTGCAGTGCGTCCTGCTCACAGTGTTCAGCTAAAACTACAAGTTAGTGCTGTGCGTCCTGCTCACAGTGTTCAGCTAAACCTACAAGTTGGTGTAGTGAGACCTCTGCACAGTGTTCATCTAAAGCTACAAGTTAGTGCAGTGCATCCTGCTCACAGTGTTCAGCTAAAACTACAAGTTAGTGCTGTGCGTCCCGCTCACAGTGTTCAGCTAAACCTACAAGTTGGTGTAGTGAGACCTCTGCACAGTGTTCATCTCAAGCTACAAGTTAGTGCAGTGCGTCCTGCTCACAGTGTTTAGCTAAAACTATAAGTTAGTGCTGTGCGTCCTGCTCACAGTGTTCAGCTAAAACTACAAGTTAGTGCTGTGCGTCCTGCTCACAGTGTTCAGCTAAACCTACAAGTTGGTGTAGTGAGACCTCTGCACAGTGTTCATCTAAAGCTACAAGTTAGTGCAGTGCGTCCTGCTCACAGTGTTCAGCTAGATCCGTTCCTGTTATCTTCTTACTGACAGGCAGGCTTGTCTTGTTACAGTATTTACAGCTACCTGAATAAAATTGCTGGTGTTATTTTGATCCTATTAGTACCACAGTCAGGCAGCTAGACTATTTACAGTTAGTGCAATGCGTCCTGCTCACAGTGTTCAGCTAAACCTACAAGTTAGTGGGGTGCGTCCTGCTCACAGTGTTCAGCTAAAACTACAAGTTAGTGTGGTGCGTCCACCTCACAGTGTTCAGCAAAACCTACAAGTTATTTTTTGCGAGCTCTGCACAGTGTTCACCTAAAGCTACCTGCAGAAGGTTGGTGGTGTTTTCCTGATCCTATCACTACCGCAGGCAGCTAAAAAAGCTACAAGTTAGTTTTTTGCGAGCTCTGCACAGTGTTCAGCTAAAGCTACCTGTAGAAGGTTGGTGGTGTTCTCATACTACAGGCAGGCAGTTGATTTTGCTAGCTGCAGTATCAGTACATATATATATATATATATATATATATATATATATATATATATATATCCCAGCTTAGTGCAGCTACAGGCCATTAGTATGTCTTGAAGGCCAAGAAGGAGAGGCAGACAGTCACAAGCCAATAAGAGAGGGAAAGCAGGCTCTGTGTCTAGTGCTGGTCGTGGAGACGGTGCATCCTCATCAGCACGTGGCCGTGGGACACGCTTGGCGTTTTTTTCGGCAGCTGGCCGTGTATAGCCGCAACATGTGGAAGACTTGGTCGAGTGGATGACCAAGCCGTCCTCATCCTAATCATCCTCTCTCACCCATGCCCAGGGTACTTTGTCTGGCAAAGCAGCGGCCTCTTCCCTCGGCTCAATGTCATCAGTGACTCCTTCCCTAGCCCCACCATGTCCTCCTGAGGAGTCCCTCGAACTGTTTGACCACAGTGTTGGGTACATGCTCCAGGAGGATGCCCAGCGTTTGGAAGGCTCTGATGATGATACTGAGCTCGATGAAGGCAGTAACATGAGCACGGACAGAGGGGGTGCCCAAGAAGGACAGCAATCTGGCAGTCATGCTCCCCCTGCTGCAGCACACTGCCAGGTTTGCTCCAGCGATGAGGAGGGAGGGGATGATGAGGTCACTGACTCAACGTGGGTGCCTGATAGGAGAGAGGAAGAGGAGGAGGAGGCGGCACATCACCAACGAGGCAGGATGCCCTCCAGGGGCCAGCCTAAGGGCAGGACATTGACTGCATCACACCCCAAAGCTCCACATGTGCAGGGCGCTGCAGTCTCTACGCATTATTCCAAAAGTTCTTTGGTGTGGGCCTTTTTTGAGACGAGTGCATCAGATCGCACAGCTGCTATTTGAAACATATGTCTCAAGCGTATCTTGCGTGGCCAAAACATCTCCCGCTTGGGTACCACATGCTTGACCAGACATATGTTGACCTGCCATGCAGTTCATTGGCAAGCGTATCTAAAAGACCCACACCAAAGAACAAAGAGGACCTCTCCTTGCTCCTCATCAGCTGAGATCTCCAACCCCACTATACCTTCATTCCTCTCTGAGACCTGAACTGAGAGGAATGAAGGTGTAGAATTAGGTGTGTCACAGCCAAGTACTTGTGGGCAATCTGCTTTTGGTACACCAACGTCAGATTGTACCAGGCACATTTCCCTGCCCCAGCTGCTGCACCGCCGAAAGAAGTTTGCTCCCAGCCATCCACATGCGCAGCGGTTGAATGCTAGCTTGGCAAAATTGCTAGCACTTCAACTGCTGCCTTTTCAGTTGGTAGACTCTGCCCCCTTCCGTGAGTTTGTGGAATGTGCGGTTCCTCAGTGGCAGGTACCCAAACGCCACTTTTTCTCACGGAAGGCGATTCCGGCTCTCTACCGCCATGTGGAAGGCAATGTCCATGCCTCACTGGACAGGGCGGTCAGCGGTAAAGTGCATATTACCGCTGACTCATGGTCCAGCAGGCATGGACAGGGACGTTACCTAAGTTTCACGGCGCATTGGGTGACTCTGCTGGCAGCTGGGAAGGATGCAGGACAAGGTGCAGTAGTGTTGGAGGTTGTTCTGCCACCACGCCTCCAAAATGCTAATGATTGTGACACACCTCTCTCCTCCACCCCCTCCTCTTCTTCTTCCTCCATGGCCTCTTCCTGTGCTTTGTCCTCGGAACCAGCGGTGCTCCGTAGCCGTTCAAGGGGCTACGCAAGTACGCAGGCCAAAAGATGCCATGCGGTGCTTGAGCTGGTGTGCTTGGGGGACAGGAGTCACACTGGGGCAGAGGTTCTGTCAGCTCTGCAGGGGCAGGTTCAGAGGTGGTTGATGCCACGCCAACTTAAGGCAGGAATGGTGGTTTGCGACAATGGCACCAACCTCCTCTCTGCCCTCCGACAGGGACAAATGACTCATGTGCCCTGTTTGGTTCACGTCCTTAACTTGGTGGTGCAGCAGTTCTTGGGCAGGTACCCGGGCTTACAGGATGTCCTGAGGCAGGCCAGGAAAGTCTGTGTGCATTTCCGCCGGTCATATAATGCCAGTGCTCGGCTGACGGACCTCCAAAAGGAGTTTAACCTGCCCAAGAACCGCCTAATCTGTGACATGCCCACCAGGTGGAACTCATGTTGGCCATGCTGCAGTGGCTGCACACGCAGCAGAGGGCCATCAATGAGTACCTGTGCGACTATGGCACCAGGACAGGGTCAGGGGAGCTTGTTTTTTTCCCCACGCCAGTGGGCCATGATCAGGGATGCATGCACTGTCCTGTCACCATTTGAGGAGGCCACGAGGATGGTGAGCAGTGACAGTGCATGCATCAGTGACACTGTCCCCCTTGTCCACCTGTTGGAGCACACACTGCGTGGAATAATGGACAGGGCACTTGAGGCAGAACAGAGGCAGGAAGAGGAGGACTTCCTTAGCTCTCAAGGCCCCCTTTATCCAGACAGTGTTCCTGCGTGCCCGCCGATCACACAGGAAGAGGACGAGGAGGAGGAGGAGGAGGAGGAAGATTGTGTCAGTATGGAGGTGGAGCCTGGCACTCAGCATCAGCAGCAGTCTTTAACGGATCAGTCCCAAGAAACACATGGACTTGTACGTGGCTGGGAGGAGGTGGCTGCGGACCATGTCGTCCTTAGTGACCCAGAGGACTCCGGACCGAACGCCTCAGCAAACCTACGCTGCATGGCCTCCCTGATCCTGCAAAGCCTGCGTATTCGTGGTATCAAGGAGAAGGACCAATACTGGCTGGCAACCCTCCTTGATCCACGTTACAAGGGTAAGGTTGCAGACCTTATCTTGCCATCGCAGGGGGAGCAGAGGATGAAACATCTTCGGGAGGCCTTGCAGAAAGGTCTGTGCAACGCATTCCCAGAGACTGGGAGGTTACAAACTCCTGTTTCTGGACAACGTGTTGCTGAGGCTTCGGGCAGTCAAAGAAGGAGCAGTGGAGAAGGTGGCCATCTGACCGATGCGTTCAGACAATTTTTTGGTCCGCAGCCCCAAGGTATGATCGGTTCCAGCAACCATTGCCAGCGTCTGTTTTACATGGTGCAGGAATACCTAAGGGCAAGATCTGACTTGGACACCTTTCCCACCGAAAATCCCTTGGGTTACTCCGTCTTGAGGATGGATCACTGGCCAGAGCTTGCACAGTATGCAATTGAGCTACTGGCCTGTCCTGCATCCAGCGTTCTTTCGGAACGCACATTCAGTGCTGCTGGAGGCTTTCTAACCGATCACAGGGTGCGTCTGTCCACCGACTCGGTCGATCGACTGACCTTCATAAAAATGAATCAGTCTTGGATCACCACCAGCTAGCAAGCACCTGATGCTGATGTAACTGAATAATTTTTTTTGAAATCTCAGATCCCTTCAAAGACTGCCTATACTGATGCTGAGTGACTATCCCTGAGAAATTATCCTCTTCCTCCTCAATCATCACGCTGATAGCTTGTAAGAACATTTTTGGTTCTGGGCGCCACCACCAGTGCCTAAGGCACAATTTTTCAGCCCCTGTTTAACAGGGGCGTGTAATTACAATTTTTGATGCAATACCTTGCAGCAGGGCTCGTTTCTGCGTTACAACTAGAGTATCTGTGAGGGGTTGCAGTGTTGTTGCACCAGTGCCTAAGGCCCAATTTTTCAGCCCTTGTTTAACAGGGGCGTGTAATTACAATTTTTGATGCAATACTTTGCAGCAGGGCTCGTTTCTGCATTACAACTAGAGTATCTGTGAGGGGTGGCAGTGTTGTTGCACCAGCACCAGTGCCTAAGGCCCAATTTTTCAGCCCTTGTTTAACAGGGGCGTGTAATTACAATTTTTGATGCAATACTTTGCAGCAGGGCTCATTTCAGCATTCCAACTAGAGTATCTGTGAGGGGTTGCAGTGTTGTGGCACCAGCACCAGTGCCTAAGGCCCAATTTTTCTGCCCATTTAACAGGGGTGTGTAATTACAATTTTTGATGCAATACTTTGCAGCAGGGCTCATTTCAGCATTCCAACTAGAGAATCTGTGAGGGGTTGCAGTGTTGTGGCACCAGCACCAGTGTCTAAGGCCCAATTTTTCTGCCCCTGTTTAACAGGGGCGTGTAATTACAATTTTTGATGCAATACTTTGCAGCAGGGCTCGTTCCTGCGTTCCAACTAAAGTGTCTGTGAGGGGTTGCAGTGTTGTGGCACCAGCACCAGTGCCTAAGGCCTAATTTTTCAGCCCCTGTTCAACAGGGGCATATAATTACAATTCTTGATCTAATATTTCACAGCAGGGCCCATTTCTGCACCCACCAAGAGCGAGTGAGGACTTACAGTGTTGTGGCACCAGCACCACCACCACCACCACCAAAGGCCCAATTTTTCTGCCCCTGTTCAACAGGGGCATGTAATTACAATTCTTGATCTAATATTTCACAGAAGGGCCCTGTGAGGGCTTACAGTGTTGTGGCCACAACAACACCTAAGGCCCAAATTTCTGCTGATTATATAGGGCAGGCCCCTACTTTCAAACATCTAACTTACAAACGACTCCTACTTGCAAACGGAAGGAGACAACAGGAAGTGAGATGAAATCTACCCCTAGGAAGGGAAATTCTCTCCTGTAAGAGTTAATATGGGAAAAACATTTCTTATTTCCACTGATGCTTTCCAATCCTTGTTCCACAAAAAAACCCAAATTTTCAAAAAACATTTGTCATTGGGACAAAAAGTGAGGTGAAATCTTCTGAAGAGGAGGAAAGACAGTAAAACAAATGTCACAGGGGTGATAACCCTTCCCTATGTTTTCAAAAAGCTTAAAAAAGATTTTTTGGCTGGAGCTAAACACGTTAAAAATGTACCCGTTCAAAATTACAAACAGATTCTACTTAACAACAAACCTACAGTCCCTGTCTTGTTTGCACCGCCTGCATACTGCTGTTCAGAGTATATAGGGCCTGGTGGCCCGACACCTTTCCTTATTTTAATTTGGGTGCGGGGTTTAAGACCCAAAGGGCCTGGTAATGGACTGGGGGGTACCCATGCCGTTTGTCTCACTGATTTTCATCCATATTGCCAGGACCGGACATTATATTAAACCCGCAAGCAGTTTTAAATGAGATTTTTTCCTTTAAAAATGACATTTGGTGCAGGGACTGTTCTAAACACGGGAAACACGCGCCACTTTACAGGCATACTATAGACACCCCCCAGGTACGATATTTAAAGGAATATTTCACTTTTTTTTTTTACTTTAAGCATCATTAAAATCACTGCTCCCGAAAAACGGCTATTTTTAAAAGTTTTTTTTGCATTGATACATGTCCCCTGGGGCAGGACCCGGGTCCCCAAACCCTTTTTAGGACAATACCATGCAAATTAGCCTTTAAAATGAGCACTTTTGATTTCGAACGTTCGAGTCCCATAGACGTCAATGGAGTTCTAACGTTCATGCGAATTTTCGGTCCGTTCGCAGGTTCTGGTGCGAACCGAACCGGGGGTGTTCAGCTCATCCCTATTGTGGAACATGTGTGTTTACTCTAAAGAAGCCCTCTTCAATGTACAGTCTGCTGATTGTGAGTGCTTGCTTGTGCTCCCTACTGGGACACACCAACACATACCTTTAATTTATTTATTTATTATTATTAATAGTAATTTCTCCTCCCTTTTTTTTCTCTTTACCCCCCCTTTTCTTTCTATGTCTTCTCCCCCCCCCGCCCCTTCCTTTATCTAATATAACATTTTGGGCAGTTTTTTCTTTATGTGAACTGATCTACACCTTCCTTGGTTAACGGAAAGGGAGTCGTTATCAACTCTCCCCTGGTTGCCACTTCTTGGATAGCTTACTAGGTCCACACGGACTATGACTCTGTTCTTTCCTCTTTGTATCATGATTTTACTCACTTGATGCATACTATTTTATTTTGCACAATGGTGCATGTATCACCATATATTGTTGTCTTTCTGTCATGGAAACTGCCTTTTTATTAAATAAAGAATTTGAAAAAAAAATAAATTTGGCTATTGGACTACAAGACCCTGTTGCAGATTCTGCTGATTAAATATTTAGTTGCCACCATCCCCATTTTTTCTGCTTCCCAAGCTACCCCTTTCACTTCAACAGGTCATAAAATATATCTCTATTTTTTCCACTATTGCCATTGTTGGTCTCCTTGAGCACATTTAGCCTCCACTAGCACATCCTTCTAAATGTCACTACCTGCTACTGTTGTAGGCTTGCTACCATTACTAGCTAAAAATGGGACCATATATGCTGTTCTTTGCAATGGAAATTTTAATGTGGCACCCCCTCTCATTTTTTTGTTTCAGTTGTTAATTGTTTTGTTAAGAGGGTCCAACTGTGGAGCTATGGTGTTGGGGAACACAAAATCTGCAAAATCCAAGGTTTTACAGCTTTCTCATAGATGCAAATACACTGACTGTTAAAGCAGGGTCCATCCTGTGCCCTCCAGTGATTTTTTTTATTAGATTACAGTGATTGGGCACCATGAACACCTAAAAGCCATTTTTTTCACGGCTGTATGACAGCTGTAGATATAGTGAATGTTTGTTAAAGCAGGGTCAATCCTATGTTCTGCAGGAATTTTCTATCAGGTTACAGTGTGGGACACCACCAAAACCCAAAGTTTATAAATGCAAAATTCCTTCTCAATCTCTTAGATTGTGCCTGTTTAAAAATTATTTCTAGCTGTGGTGCAAACCTGTATGCTATTTCTATAGTCAGTGTCCAAAAAAGGGAAAATTTTTTTGCAAAATTCCTGCTCAACATTTTAGAAATTGTAGCCTGTTTAAACAGGCTTTCTAGCCATGGTGCAAACTGCAATTTCCACCATCAGTGTTCCCCCCAAAAATGTCATGGGTACTAAATGCCTGCTCAATCTCTCAGAAATGTCAGCTCATCCAAACAATATTTCCAGCTGTAGTATAAACCTGTATGCTATGCCATCATCCATGTATACAAAAAGACACTTACTTTATTTTTCCAGATGCTAAATGTCTGCTTAGTCCCTCGGAAATTGCAGCCTGTTCCAACAGGCTTACTAGCAGTGATGCAAGCCCATGTGCTATTTTCATCAGGTTCCAAAAAAATATATATTTTTAATGGTAGCTATATGCCTGCTCAAATGCCCAGAAATGATGGTCTGTTGAAACAGATGTTTTATCTGTAGAACTGTGGTGCAAACCTGTATGATATTTCCATTGTCAGTGCAAAAAAAAAAAATTGTGGCCTCTCCATATATAGACTTAATAACTGTTCTGCATAACTGTCACATTTTTCAATCTTTCATTTTCGATATAAGAGACACATTTTAGATATCAGGGTGCAATCTGATTTTTTATAATTGTTTTATAATTTTTTTTTTTTACATATAATCTATCTGCTCTCTGGATTAGTGGAATAGCAAAAGGCTTTAAGAGGTCTGCATCCAATTTTTACAATCGTATAGATTTACGGTCTCAGAATCTTAGTAAAGGAGTGCATACTGTCCAGCCAATTAGTTCATTTTTTCTTATTTATGACTCTGAGAAAGCACACTCTAATTTAAATTTTAGGAGGATCAAACATGCCTAGTCTCACCATCTTGCATTGCAGCTTAGTAAAAACATTTACATTATGTGCTACCTGCCTGGAAATATTTTCAACTTGTGACCATGACAAAATAAACAGACATTTTTTATTCAAATAGAATATGCCTCCACTCTTCCTTTGACATAGTATCCAAGGACAAATTCTTGCCTAATGGGCAGCCAGTCTCTACAATATTTAGTGCTCCCATGATTGGAATATTATACTCTAATGCCCCGTACACACGGTCGGACATTGATCAGACATTCCGACAACAAAATCCATGGATTTTTTCCAACGGATGTTGGCTCAAACTTGTTTTGCATACACACGGTCGCACAAAGTTGTCTGAATTTTCGAACACCAAGAACGCGGTGACGTACACCACGTACATCGAGACTATAAAAGGGCAGTTCAGTATTAAGCGCAGCACCCTTTGGGCACCTTTTGCTAATCTCATGTTAGTAAAACTTTGGTGAGAGACGATTCGCGCTTTTTCAGACTCGTGGTTTTCAGTTCGTTTTTCTGTTGTTCAGTTTGTGCTTGTGGGTTTGTATCTGTTCTCCAGTGCGTGCAGCGAGTTACCATTGATTTGTCATTGTGTTCTTGTTCGTTCGTTACTGATTTTTGGGTCGCTCTTCACAGGCCTTGCTGTTCTTCAGTGCGTTCTGTTACTTCGCTCTGAGCAGCCAACCATTTTCTAGCCATGTTGCGTGTACGTACTCATCGTAGAGTTCATGCTGTGCGGGGGCTTGGTGTTGGGGTTCTTACTTTGACACAAGCCCAGTCCATGAACAGGGCGAGGAGAAGTTCATGGACCAAGAATTGGTTGCTCCAGCATGACCAGTTCTGTCACATGCCTTTGCTCCATGAGATCCGTGAGAATAATCCTGACAATTTCAGGAACTTTCTCCGGATGACGGACCCCGTATTTCACCATTTGTTGGCTTTGCTGACCCCCTATATCAGCAGGCAGGATACCTGCATTAGGCAAGCCATCACTCCGGAGCAGAGGCTAGTCACCACCCTGCGGTACTTGGCGATGGGGAGAAGCCTGCAGGACCTTAAGTTCTCGACAGGCATCTCCACCCAGGCTCTGGGGATCATTATATATTAAGGTAAGATTTTTATCCTTTAATATCAAATTTTATTGTATAGAATGTTTGCTAATGTATTGTATTTCTTTCCTCATTCCCTAATTACCATGATTGTAATATGCTGTGAATGTCCCCTTTGTCCTCATGCATGCTGGATTTTTATGTTATTTTTTTTGTCCTGCATACATATTTGTCTTCACTTACCTCCCCAGCATGCTCTCCTGGGCCTATATTCACCTTGTGTAGTCACTTAACAATGTATTTTGTCAGCTCCATAGTAGTGCTTTACCCTAAAAACCCAATAAAATGTGTAAAATTGTCATTTGTGCTTTAAATTCAGGCAGAGTGCCAGAGGTTTTTTTTTTTTTGGGTCCCAAAATCTTTTGGAACCCTCCCTCCCCCCAACTGCTAACTCAGCTAATTCCAATCCTCTATCTATCCTCAATCCTCTATCTACTGACTTTGCCAAACCCATACACACTATACCCACCTCTTTTGTGGTCAGATTTATGGATGAATTCCCCAAAGCATGTAGTGTAAGGGCCTGTCTGAATACTTTCAATTGGTAATGTTCAGGGTTTTTGTATCCTATTATCTTGATAGGTAATAGCAGAATGGCACAGTGGTGCAGTGGGTAGCACTCTCGCCTTGCAGTAAGAAGGGTTGCTGGTTCGAATCCCGACCATGACACTACCTGCCTGGAGTTTGCATGTTCTCCCTGTGTCTGTGTGGGTTTCCTCCAGGTACTCCGGTTTCCTCCCACACTCCAAAGACATGCTGGTAGGTTAATTGGATCCTGTCTAAATTGGCCCTAGTATAGGTATGAATGTGAGTTAGGGACCTTAGATTGTAAGCTCCTTGAGGGTATAGGGACTGATGTGAATGGATAATATATATATATATATATATATATATGTAAAGCGCTGCGTAAATTGATGGCGCTATATAAGTACCTGAAATAAATAAAAAAATGTGCTAAAATGTGTACAGTGTGTATTTGTATCTTTGTATTATGACACTTCTTACCTGTCCAGTGGGCTGCCAATAGTGTAAGTAAGGAGGGGCTGGCCAAAGTAATACACATTATTTATGCATTCAGCTCTCAATGAATTGGAGAGGGTTACCTGTCCAAAACATCTACTCCCCCATAAAATTTCTAAAATGGCCCATGGGGGGGAGGAATCTAATAGGTGGACCTTATACCTTTGTCTTTAAATACTCCCTAAAATAAATGTTATACTGATGTTGGCCAAGAATGTTTGTGTCTAATCTGCTTTCCATGTTTATGTGCAAAATGATTATTTTTTTATTCTTGTTTGACTCCACAGTTTCCTTCCAACCCAAAGGAATGGCAGAGTGTGGCCTCCCACTTTGCCCAGCGCTGGGACTTTCCTAACTGCGGAGGGGCAATTGATGGGAAACACATCCACATCGTCCCACCACCCAACTCGGGGTCATACTATTACAACTACAAGGGGTTCAATAGTATTGTGATGTTGGCGGTGGTGTTGGCTACTTACGAGTTCCTGTATGTGGACGTGGGGAAGAATGGCCGGATGTCAGATGGTGGAGTCATCGCCCTCATGGAGTTCTACAGGCGTCTCCAGAATGGCAGCTTGGACTCCTCCAGAAGACAATGCGGAAGGACTCCCATTCGTCTTCATTGCGGATGGAGCGTTTGTGCTGGGGGACCATCTTATGCAGCCATTCCCTATGGGGACCCTTACCCCGGACCAGAGGGTTTTTAATTACCGGCTGGCCAGAGCCAGAAGAGTGGTGGAGAACACATTTGGAATAACGGTCAGCCGGTTCCACCTATTTCTTACACCGATACACATGGCGGAATATAAACTCAAGCACATCATCCTGGCCTGCTGTGTTCTCCACAACTTTTTAAGGAGAAATTCTGTGAACTATGCTGGCTCAGTTGGGCCTGAAGCCGGAATTATTAATCTCAATGAACCAACCCTGACGGAGCTTGAAGCTGGCCGTCTTGGCTTGCCCCCCCCCAAAGTGCCCGTGAGGTCCCTTTAAGATACATGGAATACTTTGCGGATAGGGGGGCCATCAATATGCCAGACAATGTCTGACACATTTTTTAAATAAAAAAAAAAATATTTTAAACTGAACAAATATTTGAGACTGCACAGAAACTGCACTGGTAGTGCAAAGTGGATTTGCCTTTAGTAAATAACCCCTATTGCCACTGAAAACATCAACTTTACAACCCAAAAATGCTTTTGAGCATTGAAAGAAGAAGCCACACATTGTTGATTCTCAATATTTTTAATCAAAGCACAATCACATGTGCATTTATAAAAGGTTTTAAAAACAAACCAACATGTTTGTTGTATAACAATTTTATAGGTGACATTAACCACTTGACGACCGCCTCACGCCGATTTACGTCAGCAAGGTGGCACGGACAGGCAAAATCACGTACATATACGTGATTTGCCTTCCGCGGGTGGGGGGTCCGATCGGACCCCCCCCCCCCCCGGTGCCCGAGGCGGTCGTCTTTTGTCCAGCGGCGATCAGAGGTGAGGGGGAGGCCATCCGTTCGTGGCCCCCCCCTCGCGATCGCCGCCGGCCAATCAGATCACTTCCTTTGCTGCTGTATGCTAAACAGCAGCAAAGCAAATGATGTCATCTCTCCTCGGCTCGGTATTCCGTTGCAGCGCCGAGGAGAGAAGACATCACTGTGAGTGCACCAACACTACACAACACAGTAGAACATGCCAGGCACACAAAACACCCCGATCCCCCCCCGATCGCCCCCCGATCCCCCCCCAATCACCCCCCCCCTCCCTGTCACAAACTGACACCAGCAGTTTTTTTTTTTTTTTTTTCTGATTACTGCATTGGTGTCAGTTTGTGACAGTTACAGTGTTGGGACAGTGAATATTAGCCCCCTGTAGGTCTAGGATACCCCCCTAACCCCCCCTAATAAAGTTTTAACCCCTTGATCACCCCCTGTCACCAGTGTCGCTAAGCGATCATTTTTCTGATCGCTGTATTAGTGTCGCTGGTGACGCTAGTTAGGGACCTAAATATTTAGGTTCGCCGTCAGCGTTTTATAGCGACAGGGACCCCCATATACTACCTAATAAATGTTTTAACCCCTTGATGGCCCCCTAGTTAACCCTTTCACCACTGATCACCGTATAAGTGTTACGGGTGATGCTGGTTAGTTTGTTTATTTTTTTTAGTGTCAGGGCACCCGCCGTTTATTACCGAATAAAGGTTTAGCCCCCTGATCGCCCGGCGGTGATATGCGTCGGCCCAGGCAGCGTCAGATTAGCGCCAGTACCACTAACACCCACGCACGCAGCATACGCCTCCCTTAGTGGTATAGTATCTGTACGGATCAATATCTGATCCGATCAGATCTATACTAGTGTCCCCAGCAGTTTAGGGTTCCCAAAAACACAGTGTTAGCGGGATCAGCCCAGATACCTGCTAGCACCTGCGTTTTGCCCCTCCGCCCGGCCCACCCAAGTGCAGTATCGATCGATCACTGTCACTTACAAAACACTAAACGCATAACTGCAGCGTTCGCAAAGTCAGGCCTGATCCCTGCGATCGCTAACATTTTTTTGGTAGCATTTTGGTGAACTGGCAAGCACCATCCCCAGGCAGCGTCAGGTTAGCGCCAGTAGCGCTAACACCCACGCACGCACCATACACCTCCCTTAGTGGTATAGTATCTGATCGGTTCAATATCTGATCCAATCAGATCTATACTAGCGTCCCCAGCAGTTTAGGGTTCCCAAAAACGCAGTGTTAGCGGGATCAGCCCAGATACTTGCTAGCACCTGCGTTTTGCCCCTCTGCCCAGCCCAGCCCACCCAAGTGCAGTATCGATCGATCACTGACACTTACAAAACACTAAATGCATAACTGCAGTGTTCGCAGAGTCAGGCCTGATCCCTGCGATCGCTAACAGTTTTTTTGGTAGTATTTTGGTGAACTGGCAAGCACCAGCCCCAAGCAGCGTCAGATTAGCGCCAGTACCGCTAACACCCACGCACATACCATACACCTCCCTTAGTGGTATAGTATCTGAACGGATCAATATCTGATCCGATCAGATCTATACTAGCGTCCCCAGCAGTTTAGGGTTCCCAAAAACACAGTGTTAGCGGGATCAGCCCAGATACCTGCTAGCACCTGCATTTTGCCCCTCCGCCCGGCCCAGCCCACCCAAGTGCAGTATCGATCGATCACTGTCACTTACAAAACACTAAACGCATAACTGCAGTGTTCGCAGAGTCAGGCCTGATCCCTGCGATCGTTAACAGTTTTTTTGGTAGCTTTTTATTGAACTGGCAAGCGCCAGCGGCCTAGTACACCCTGGTCGTAGTCAAACCAGCACTGCAGTAACACTTGGTGACGTGGCGAGTCCCATAAGTGCAGTTCAAGCTGGTGAGGTGGCAAGCACAAGTAGTGTCCCACTGCCACCAAAAAGACAAACACAGGCCCGTCGTGCCCATAGTGCCCTTCCTGCTGCATTCGCCAATCCTAATTGGGGACCCACCACTTCTGCAGTGCCCGTACTTCCCCCATTCACATCCCCAAGCAAATACAGTCGGCTGCATGAGAGGCATTTTCTTTATGTCCTCCCGAGTACCCCTACCCAACGAACCCCCAAAAAAGATGTCGTGTCTGCAGCAAGCGCGAATATAGGCGTGACACCCGCTATTATTGTCCCTCCTGTCCTGACAATCCTGGTCTTTGCATTGGTGAATGTTTTGAATGCTACCATTCATTAGTTGAGTATTAGCGTAGGGTACAGCATTGCACAGACTAGGCACACTTTCACAGGGTCTCCCAAGATGCCATCGCATTTTGAGAGACCCGAACCTGGAACCGGTTACCGTTATAAAAGTTAGTTACAAAAAAAGTGTAAAAAAAAAAAAATATATATAAAATAAAAAAAAATAGTTGTCGTTTTATTGTTCTCTCTCTCTCTATTCTCTCTCTCTTGTTCTGCTCTTTTTTACTGTATTCTATTCTGCAATGTTTTATTGTTATTATGTTTTATCATGTTTGCTTTTCAGGTATGCAATTTTTTATACTTTACCGTTTACTGTGCTTTATTGTTAACCATTTTTTTGTCTTCAGGTACGCCATTCACGACTTTGAATGGTTATACCAGAATGATGCCTGCAGGTTTAGGTATCATCTTGGTATCATTCTTTTCAGCCAGCGGTCGGCTTTCATGTAAAAGCAATCCTAGCGGCTAATTAGCCTCTAGACTGCTTTTACAAGCCGTGGGAGGGAATGCCCCCCCCCACCGTCTTCCGTGTTTTTCTCTGGCTCTCCTGTCTCAACAGGGAACCTGAGAATGCAGCCGGTGATTCAGCCAGCTGACCATAGAGCTGATCAGAGACCAGAGTGGCTTCAAACATCTCTATGGCCTAAGAAACCGGAAGCTACGAGCATTTTATGACTTAGATTTCGCCAGATGTAAATAGCGCCATTGGTAAATTGGGGAAGCATTTTATCACACCGATCTTGGTGTCATCAGATGCTTTGAGGGCAGAGGAGAGATCTAGGGTCTAATAGACCCCAATTTTTTCAAAAAAGAGTACCTGTCACTACCTATTGCTATCATAGGGGATATTTACATTCCCGGAGATAACAATAAAAATGATTAAAAAAAAAAAAAAAAAATGAAAGGAACAGTTTAAAAATAAGATAAAAAAGCAAAAAAAAATAAAGAAAAAAAAAAAAAAAGCACCCCTGTCGCCCCCTGCTCTCGCGCTAAGGCGAACGCAAGCGGCGGTCTGTCGTCAAACGTAAACAGCAATTGCACCATGCATGTGAGGTATCGCCGCGAAGGTCAGATCGAGGGCAGTAATTTTTGCAGTAGACCTCCTCTGTAAATCTAAAGTGGTAACCTGTAAAGGCTTTTAAAGGCTTTTAAAAAGGTATTTATTTTGTTGCCACTGCACGTTTGTGCGCAATTTTAAAGCATGTCATGTTTGGTATCCATGTACTCGGCCTAAGATCATCTTTTTTATTTCATCAAATATTTGGGCAATATAGTGTGTTTTAGTGCATTAAAATTTAAAAAAGTGTGTTTTTTCCCCAAAAAATGCGTTTGAAAAATCGCTGCGCAAATACTGTGTGAAAAAAAAAAAATGAAACACCCACCATTTTAATCTGTAGGGCATTTGCTTTAAAAAAATATATAATGTTTGGGGGTTCAAAGTAATTTTTTTGCAAAAAAAAATAACTTTTCATGTAAACAAAAAGTGTCAGAAAGGGCTTTGTCTTCAAGTGGTTAGAAGAGTTGGTGATGTGTGACATAAGCTTCTAAATGTTGTGCATAAAATGCCAGGACAGTTCAAAACCCCCCCAAATGACCCCATTTTGGAAAGTAGACACCCCAAGCTATTTGCTGAGAGGCATGTCGAGTCCATGGAATATTTTATATTGCGACACAAGTTGCGGGAAAGAGACAAATTTTTTTTTTTTTTTTGCACAAAGTTGTCACTAAATGATATATTGCTCAAACATGCCATGGGAATATGTGAAATTACACCCCAAAATACATACTGCTGCTTCTCCTGAGTACGGGGATACCACATGTGTGAGACTTTTTGGGAGCCTAGCCGCGCATGGGACCCCGAAAACCAAGCACCGCCTTCAGGCTTTCTAAGGGCGTGAATTTTTGATTTCACTCTTCACTGCCTATCACAGTTTCGGAGGCCATGGAATGCCCAGGTGGAACAAAACCCCCCCAAATGACCCCATTTTGGAAAGTAGACACCCCAAGCTATTTGCTGAGAGGTATAGTGAGTATTTTGCAGACCTCACTTTTTGTCACAAAGTTTTGAAAATTGAAAAAAGAAAAAAAAAAAAGTTTTTTCTTGTCTTTCTTCATTTTCAAAAACAAATGAGAGCTGCAAAATACTCACCATGCCTCTCAGCAAATAGCTTGGGGTGTCTACTTTCCAAAATGAGGTCATTTGGGGGGGTTTTGTGCCACCTGGGCATTCCATGGCCTCCGAAACTGTGATAGGCAGTGAAGAGTGAAATCTAAAATTTTCACCCTTAGAAATCCTGAAGGCGGTGCTTGGTTTTCGGGGCCCCGTACGCGGCTAGGCTCCCAAAAAGTCCCACACATGTGGTATCCCCATACTCAGGAAAAGCAGCTAAATGTATTTTGGGGTGCAATTCCACATATGCCCATGGCCTGTGTGAGCAATATATCATTTAGTGACAACTTTGTGCAAAATAAAAAAAAAAAAAAAAAGTGTCACTTTCCCGCAACTTGTGTCAAAATATAAAATATTCCATGGACTCAATATGCCTCTCAGCAAATAGCTTGGGGTGTCTACTTTCCAAAATGGGGTCATTTGGGGGGTTTTGTGCCACCTGGGCATTCCATGGCCTCCGAAACTGCGATAGGCAGTGAAGAGTGAAATAAAAAATTTACACCCTTAGAAATCCTGAAGGCGGTGCTTGGTTTTCGGGGCCCCGTACGCGGCTAAGCTCCCAAAAAGTCCCACACATGTGGTATCCCCATACTCAGGAGAAGCAGCTGAATGTATTTTGGGGTGCAATTCCACATAGGCCCATGGCCTGTGTGAGCAATATATCATTTAGTGACAACTTTTTGTAAATATTTTTTTTTTTTTTTGTCATTATTCAATCACTTGGGACAAAAAAAATAAATATTCAATGGGTTCAACATGCCTCTCAGCAATTTCCTTGGGGTGTCTACTTTCCAAAATGGGGTCATTTGGGGGGGTTTTGTACTGCCCTGCCATTTTAGCACCTCAAGAAATGACATAGGCAGTCATAAACTAAAAGCTGTGTAAATTACAGAAAATGTACCCTAGTTTGTAGATGCTATAACTTTTGCGCAAACCAATAAATATATGCTTATTGACATTTTTTTTACCAAAGACATGTGGCCGAATACATTTTGGCCTAAATGTATGACTAAAATTTAGTTTATTGGATTTTTTTTATAACAAAAAGTAGAAAATATCATTTTTTTTCAAAATTTTCCGTCTTTTTCCGTTTATAGCGCAAAAAATAAAAACTGCAGAGGTGATCAAATACCATCAAAAGAAAGCTCTATTTGTGGGAAGAAAAGGACGCAAATTTCATTTGGGTACAGCATTGCATGACTGCGCAATTAGCAGTTAAAGCGACGCAGTGCCAAATTGGAAAAAGACCTCTGGTCCTTAGGCAGCATAATGGTCCGGGGCTCAAGTGGTTAAAAGTAGAAATGTCCTTTTAAGGTAAAACAGGCATGTTTAAAACCAACAAGAAATACACAAATCTGGAACTTACAAAGTTCAACTTTTGTAGAAATTGAAGGCAATATCAGACATGAGTATTTATAAACTGTGTCTTTGAAGCTGAGGCCAATGACATGGCACACAGATTCAAAGCCCAAGGTTATAAAGAAGCATCAATACATAAGGCACTCGACACAGTGAAATCCATCCTGAGATCCTCACTTTAAAAAAAAAAAAAACACACAAAAAAATTAAACATAAAGGAGATAAGTCCCTCAAGATTCCGGTCTTTTCGACACCGTACAGCTCAGAATTCAATAAAATAAAGAAAATCATAATGAAGTACCTTCCTTTACTGTATAATGACCCAATATACAATAATATTCTCTCTAAAGGGATCAAGGTAGTCTCCCGTAGAGCTCCCACTTTAGGACGTTCTTTGTCTCCTAGCTTGTTTTCAACTAATCAAACTAGGTCTAAATGGCTTAATTTTACTGGCAATTTTAAGTGTGGAATTAAAACCTGTAATTACTGCGGCTATATTAAAACAGGTCAACACATAAAATCATGCAGTAATAAGAAAGAGTTCCAGATTCCAGTCTTTATAAATTGCAACACCAAGTTCGTCGTATATGTAATTACATGTACGATTTGTCAGGTACAATATGTTGGTCGCACAACACGGCTTCTTAGGGATAGGCTACACGACCATCTGTATAACATTGAAAAAGAAAACCTGACTAATGTATCAAAACACTGGATTTTTACACACCATAAAGATACCTCTAGTTTGGTTATTCAAGGTATTGAGAGAATCATGACACCAGTAATGCCCCGTACACACGGTCGGACTTTGTTCGGACATTCCGACAACAAAATCCTCGGATTTTTTCCGACGGATGTTGGCTCAAACTTGTTTTGCCTACACACGGTCGCACAAAGTTGTCGGAATTTCTGATCACCAAGAACGCGGTGACGTCAAGCACGTACGACGAGACTAGAAAAGGCCAGTTCAGAACCAAGCGCGGCACCCTTTGGGCTCCTTTTGCTAATCTCATGTTAGTAAAAGTTTGGTGAGAGACGATTCGCGCTTTTTCAGACTCGTGGCTTTCAGATCGTTTTCTGCCGTTCAGTTTGTGCTTGTGGGTTTGTATCTGCTCTTCAGTGCGTGCAGTCAGTTCGTATTGGAGTTTTCTGTGTGATCTTGTCCGCTCGTTGCTGTTTTTCAGGTCGCTCTTCACAGGCCTTGCTGTTCTTCAGTGCGTTCTGTTACTTCGTTCTGAGCAGCCGACCGTTTTCTAGCCATGTTGCGTATGCGTACTCCTCGTAGAGTTCGTGCTGTGTGGGGGCTTGGTGTTGGGGTCCTGACCTTGACACAAGTCCAGTCCATGAACAGGGTGGGGAGGAGTTCATGGACCAAGAATTGGTTGCTTCAGCGTGACCAGTTCTCTCATATGCCTTTGCTCCGTGAGATCCGTGAGAATAATCCTGATGATTTCAGGAACTTTCTCAGGATGACGGACCCCGTGTTTCACCGTTTGTTGGCTTCGCTGACCCCCTATATCAGCAGGCAGGATACCTGCATGAGGCAAGCCATCACTCCGGAGCAGAGGTTGGTCGCTACCTTGCGGTATTTGGCCACAGGGAGAAGCCTGCAGGACCTCAAGTTCTCGACAGGCATCTCCCCCCAGGCTCTGGGGATCATTATCCCAGAGACCTGTTCTGCCATCATCCAGGTCCTACAGAAGGAGTATATGAAGGTAAGATTTTTATCCTTTTATATCACATTTTATTGTATTGAATGTTTGATAATATATTGTATTTCTTTCCTCATTCCCTAATTACCATGATTGTATTATGCTGTGAATGTCCCCTTTGTCCTCATGCATGCTGGATTTTTATGTAATTATTATTTTAGGTCCTTCATACATATTTGCCCTTCAATAACCTCCCCAGCATGGTGTCTCCTGCCCTATATTAACCTCATGTAGTCACTTAACAATGTATTTTATCAGCTCCATAGTAGTGCTTTACCCCAAACACCCCCTAAAATGTTTGGAAATCTTATTTTTGATTTAAATTCAGGCAGAGAGCCAGAGGCTTTTTTTGTGGTGTCCCCAAATTTTTAGTAACCCTCCCTCCCCCCAACTGCTAAGTCAGCTGATCCCAATTCTCTATCCTCAATCATCTATCTGCTGACTTTGCCAAACCCATACACACTATACCCATCTATTTTGTGCTCAGATTTATGGATGAATTCCCCAAAGCATGTAGTGCAAGGGCCTGCCTGTATACTTTCCAATGGTACTGTTTAAAGTTCTTGTATCCTATTATGATCTTGATAGGTAATAGCAGAATGTCCAAATGTGCTCAAATGTGTACAGTGTGTATTTATATCTTTGTATTATGACACTTCTTACCTGTCCAGTGGGCTGCCAATAGTGTAACTAAGGAGGGGCTGTTCCAAGTAATACCCTGTATTTAGGCATTCATCTCTCAATGAAGTGAAGAGGGTTACCTGTCCAAGAGTTCCCCCCCCTATAATGTTAGAAATGGCCCATGAGAGGGGGGGGGGATATGATAGGTGTACCTTATACTTTGTTGTTGTTAAATTCCCCTTAATAAATGCTATCTGGAGGTTGACCCATAATGTTTGTGTATAATCTGCTTGCCAGGTTTCTGTGAAAAAATAGTAATGTTTATTGTTTTTTCCTCAACAGTTTCCTTCCACGCCACAGGAATGGCAGACTGTGGCCTCCCACTTTGCCCAGCGGTGGGACTTTCCTAACTGCGGAGGGGCAATTGATGGGAAATACGTCCACATCGTCCCACCACCCAACTCGGGGTCGTACTATTATAATTACAAGGGGTTTAATAGTATAGTGATGTTGGCGGTGGTGTCGGCTAATTACGACTTCTTGTATGTGGACGTGGGGAAGAATGGCCGGATGTCCGATGGTGGAGTGATCGCCCAGACGGAGTTCTACAGGCGTCTCCAGAATGGCAGCTTGGACTTGCCACCTCCAGAGGACAATGTTGAAGGTCTCCCATTTGTGTTCGTTGCTGATGAAGCATTTGCGCTGGGGGACCACCTGATGCGGCCATTCCCGATGAGGACCCTCACCCCGGAACAGAGGGTTTTTAATTACCGGCTGGCCAGAGCCCGAAGAGTGGTGGAGAACACATTTGGAATCCTGGCCAGCCGGTTCCGATTATTTATGACACCCATCCATATGGCGGAGTATAAACTGAACCATATAATACTTGCCTGCTGTGTTCTCCATAATTTTCTACGAAAACATTCAGCCAACTATGCTGGCTCAGTTGGGCCTGAGGCCGGAATCCCAAATACATCAACAATGACGGCACTTGAAAGCGGCCGTCCTGGCTTGCCCTCCCTGAATGCCCGTGATGTCCGGTTACGATACCTGGAGTTCTTTGCGGGTAGGGGGGCTATCAATATGCCAGACAATATGTGACACCTTTTTCAAATAAAAAACAACCAAAAGAAATTCTTGCTGGCCATTTACTGCTTGTGTTTGTTTTAGCTGACCCTGACAGAAATGTGTTGAGTGCAGAAAATGTCGTGATTGGGTAACCTTATAAAAAACAGTGTTGGCTGGTACTTCCTAAATGCAAAAACACATTTCACTACAAGTGCACTTGCAACTGCACTGAACCTGCACTTGTAGTGCAAAGAGGATTTGCCCTTAGGAAATAACCCCCATTTGTGCATAAAACAACAATTACATCACCCCAAAAGTGTTGTAGTGTTGAGACAATAATCCACACATTCTTGAGTAAGGCACTTTTTTATACCTGCACAATCACATGCGCATTTACCAAAGGTTTTTAAAACAAACCAACATGTTTGTTGTATAACAATGTTTGCAGTAGCATTATGAAAAATCAAAATATCCATTTCAGATAAAACAGGCCTGTGTAAAACCAACAAGAAAGCCAAAAAACTTGAACTTACAAAGTTCACATTAGGTAAAACCTGAAGGCTATATCAGACATCAGTATTTAGGAACTGGGTTTGATATAGCGTTCAGATGGGGGGAAATCACCCCTGGAAAAGCCAAATTTGGAAGATGCACACCAATTTACAAATGTCCACATGTGCTATCTGCCATCATGGGGGATCAAGGGACGTGTTTGGGGGGAGCAAGCCCTTCCTCAACGCTACTTTATAATTGAGGAAGGGGTTGCCCCCCCAAAACGCATCCATTGATCTCCCGTGATGGCAGATAGCACATGTTGGCACACTGTGTGCATCCTCCAAATTTGGCTTTTCTAAACATTGAAAAAAGTTTGGTACGATAAAACAGGTGATTTTGTGGGGTTTAAATTCGCCCCAAAACATCAATGATGTTATTATTTTTTTTAATAACATCACTGATTTGTTGATGTATGTTTTGCAATTGGAGATTACACCCCATGATCTCCCCGATGAGTATCTGGGCACTTTCAGATGTAAAGCGTTCAGGATCCCTCACATCACGATCACCTAAAAAGAGATAAAGAACAAAAAAAAAGGTCTCAAAAATCTGCCACCAGCCATCTCTTTTACCTGAGTCTGTGGTCGCAGACACTCACCTGTTGTGGTGCCAATCTCCACTACGTCTTCTTCTTCCTCCTGCTCTTCTTCTTGGTTTGGTATTTCACCTTCTTCCAGAGGTGGGGGGTCTCTGGTCTCCTGGGATGAGGGGTGTCCGAGTCTTTTCTCCCCTATGTAAAACAAAAATGGTATACTTAGCACACAGATATTTGATGGCAGAACTATAGAAATAGGAAACATTGCTTGGAAGTGGGGTACAATTGTCTATTTTAGCCGAGTTCCAAGATGTATATTTTTTATTGCCCTTTGTCAAGCTGCAATACTTTACCTGTTTGGTACAAGCTTCACAGATGTAGCCCCCCCTATAGTATACACTGGAGCAACTGTGTGCCCCCCTAATAAAAATGGTGTTCTTGTGTCCCACACTAGTGCTCCAGTGTCCAGATGTGAAAACAGCTGCTCAGTGTCCTCTCCTTACACAGAATCTAGTTTGCATTTCATTCTAGTAACAAACCCATCTACACAAACAAATATTTGGCATCCAAGTAGGCCCCCAAAAATGTGTGAAAATGCATATGGCCTAAACAATGGTGTTCTAGAGGCCGAAAGAAAAATGTTTGATACGAACGAATAATGTGCCCATGAACATTAAAGTTGACCTTTGGAAACGTTACAACTAATCAAAGCATATGGAGCAGAACGAACATAATAAAGACAGAAAGAATAGGAACACAGCACAACTACTTACTTTTTTGCAGCACTCTCCGGATCTTTCGGTACTGCTCTGGCTCTCTCAACTTCAGGTCCGACCACCGCTTCCTGAGCTGATCTTTAGACCTTCGTACCCCGAAATTCCGCTCTAGACTCCTGACCACTTTCACCATGATTTTGGCCTTTCGGATATTGGGGTTGGGGTAAGGCCCATATTTTCCGTCATAGTTGGACTTCCTCATGATGTCGACCATCTCCAACATCTCCCCAAACGACATATTTGTGGCCTTAAAACGTCTCCTTCTGGATCGGGACGTGCCTGGATCCCCCCTTTCCTCCTCCTCCTCCTCGTTGCTACAATTAGCCCGCACCTGCTGCATGTCCGCCATCATGCTCTTCCCCCACTGCGCCGAACGAAAAGGGGCGGGGAATACACTAGAAAGAACGTCAGGGGCAGGCGGAGTTACACGCATGCGCAGTGTATATAAAGCGTAACACGCGTGCGTATTACGTTTGATCTGTGAGCGGAGGAAGGAGCATTGAACGCGGCGATCGTAAGAACGAAGATAAGAGACCAACTTGGGCCTATACTGCTTCTATAGATTGAGGCCTATATTGTAACAAGATTAGGAGAGTTTGGTGTGACATTAGGCTTTGTCTTGTGTTGTGTCTTGCAGTGAACATGGATATGGTACTGAAAGATCAGGACTTCATTTCAGTCTTCATAGAGATGCTAAGGGAGCTGCCCTGTCTGTGGGAGATTAAACACCCCCATTACAAGAACCAAACAAAGAGGAAGGCAGCACTGGAGCAATTGTGTGAAATTGTGAAGCAGGTGATCCCCACGGCAGACATCACTTATTTAAAGATATTAATTGGTGGCCTGAGGAGCACATATCTGAGGGAGCGCAATAAAGTCCTGGATTCGCAGAGATCCGGAGCAGCAGATGACATCTATGTCCCCAGGATGTTGTACTACGACAGGCTGCACTTTCTGGCAGGCCAGACTGAACCCAGGTCATCACTCTCCAGTCTTCGTTCCACGCTTCCTTCCCCCCCGGCTGAGGCTTCTGACGCCCAACCTGGGCCTTCCAGGCCACATGTGGAGGAGCCCAGATTGAGCCAGGTATAGCATTCCTCTAAATATTTCTGCTTGTCCAATCAATGATGTGAACTAGATGTTAGTTGGGAGTACTAATTTAGGATTGTGATTGATGATGCAAAAACTAAAACCATGTCCTTTTTCATACACAGGGAAGTCTCAGCCAGGAGGTGGCCGGGCCGAGCCGGCTGGCTGATCTGCAGGTCCCTCCATCCCCCCTGGAAAGAGAAAGTGGCAGTAGGAGGAGTACCCTAGAGGAGGCGGCTATCAGATTTTTTTGTAGGGCTACAGAGGTCCTGGGAGCACCACACACCAGGCAGGAGAACTTTGCTGCATTCATAGCATATAAAATGCAGAGGATGGAGGAGGGCCAAAAAGCCATGTGTGAGGCCCTCATATCAGAGGCTCTGGCGAAAGGTATGAGGGGCCAAATTACACCTCAAACACACCTTCGCGATGGTCCTCCTCCTCCTCCTGCAGGTCCTACTCCTCCTCCAGGTCCTACTCCTCCTCCTGCCACATCTCCAACTGCACAGCCACAGCCCGGAAGGAAGTGTGAAAGGAAGACCAGACAGTGAGGACCCTGGATCCAGTCTGGTCGGCCAAAAGATGCAGCCTCTTGTGGTACCACAGCCTGGGGACACTGATGTCATCTGCTGCTATCCGGATCTCTGTGAATCCCGGACCAGACTGCCCTCCCTTAGATATGGACTCCTCAGGCCACCAATTTTGATGTTGAAGAATTGATGTCTGCCGTGGGGGTCCCAGGCTTCACTAATTTCTCCTGTTGATCCAGTGTTGCCTTCCTCTTTGTTTGGTTCTGAGCCCTTAATAAAGGATTTTTGTTTTGAATTATACTCTCCTATGTGTTTTACTTCAAAAATGATGGTTTGTTTGTGAGGATTCAGGTACATTTCTAATATACAATGTGAAATGAACAAGGGACACCAACAACAAAAAATCTCATGGAGATTAAATAATAAAAGATATCAATGGTGTTGGGGTAACTTGCCACACAAAACACACACAAAAATATTCTGGAGTAAAAATAAAAATAACATTGAACAAAGATCAGCCTTGGAAAAAATCCAAACATTAAAGAAAAAAAAAGGCTTAAAATCCAAAATAAAAAAAACCTAAAAAATATAAAACTGTCAGATGTGACAACTAATAACAATATATTGAGGGAATCCCACTAAAAAAACACAAATAAAACTTTGTGAGAAGTGTGTGTGAATATGAGCAGCAAAACTACTTAATTCTTGTCACATTATAAAGAAGAAGAGAGTGCGCTGTATTAAACCATTTTTTACATTGCAGCGTGACGAAAGTGCTGTATCCATTGCGAACGCTAAGTTTACCAGAACGAGCTGTCCCGTGTCGGAATTTCTTCTGAGCATGCGTGGCACTTTGTGCGTCGGAACAGGCCACACACGGTCGGAATTGACGCGATCGGATTTTGTTGTCAGAAAATTGTATCTCCTGCTGTCCAACTTTGTGTGTCGGAAAATCCGATGGAAAATGTCCGATGGCGCCCACACACGGTCGGAATTTCCGACAACACGCTCCGATCGGACAATGTCCATCGGAAAATCCGACCGTGTGTACGGGGCATAAGAGGAGGAGACAAATTCCAAATATTATGCAAACGAGAAGTTGTTTGGATTTTCTCATTAGACACTAGGATCCCACGGGCGTTAAATTTTGAATGGGATGTCTCCCATTTTTATAAATGAGAATACTCAAAAAGAACTTTAATTGTTGGATTGGCTCTCTTCTCTTTTCTTTCCTTTCCTTTTTACACCCCTTTAAGTCATGTATCTACTTGTTAATCCAAGTGGATGATTGGGAAACTGCACACATGTAGATTTCCAGAGAAAACAACATTTTATACATCTGTTCTGATATTCAGTCTCTTTTTTCCCCTTATTTCTTTTCAATGTATCCAACAAAGCCATTATTTTTAGCGGCAGCCACATAAATGCTAAAACCCCAGTTGTATGGAGACGGTATAGACAACACACGAGTATAGTATACTGTCATTTTTACAACTTACTGTACAACAAAAACTAGCTCTGAGAGTTCCAGCCTGTTGAGGTGTAGAATATTCATTTATTTATTTACCTATCAAGAATATGTCCATATTTATGAGACGATTTTATCATTAATACTACACCCTATAATGGGAAAAGCAGCAATGTAGATTCAGAAGTTGAACTTCATTCATTACCACTTTACATACTTCTGTTTAAATACTTAAAAATGATTCATCATGAGATATTTCTTTTCATGAAGCAATATATTCAATAGCGCCGACCCTAATGCCCCATACACACGGTCGGACTTTGTTCGGACATTCCGACAACAAAATCCTTGGATTTTTTTCCGACGGATGTTGGCTCAAACTTGTCTTGCATACACACGGTCACACAAAGTTGTCGGAAAATCCGATCGTTCTAAACGCGGTGATGTAAAACACGTACGTCGGGACTATAAACGGGGCAGTGGCCAATAGCTTTCATCTCTTTATTTATTCTGAGCATACGTGGCACTTTGTCCACCGGATTTGTGTACACACGATCGGAATTTCCGACAACGGATTTTGTTGTCGGAAAATTTTATATTCTGCTCTCAAACTTTGTGTGTCGGAAAATCCGATGGAAAATGTGTGATGGAGCCTACACATGGTCGAAATTTCCCACAACAAGGTCCTATCACACATTTTCTGTCGGAAAATCCGACCGTGTGTACGGGGCATAACTCTTAGAAAGGATGAGCGTATCCTAAGTTATATGAAACAATCTAAATGTGCATACATATGAATTGGGACTGTGGGACCACTGACACACGTTATGTTTAATGTCTTCATTTTTAAATTCTATACTTGACAATTGAAGACCATACACGTTTAGATCAAGTGTTAAACATCCATATACACATCGGCCGCCAGAGATCTCAGCGCAATCGATCGGGTTTTTCCGACAAAATACAGGGATTCATTGTAGTCTTCATTTGTCAAACTAGTTTCTTTTTGAATCTTGTTTAAAATGTCTTTGCACACATTTTTATATAGCCTTGGTTTCCTATTATATGTATTTTTCACATTTCACCCTTCATTCATTATTTCACATTTTTTATTTACTCATCACATCTTTATATATATATGTACCTTTTTTTCTGCATATATTGTCAGTGAGTTAAATCTGTATTTTTACACCATACAAATACGCACTGAAAATTTAATATGACAACACCCAATTGTACATTTGTCATGTTTAATGCAGGACACACATGCACCGCACACACAATAATTTATATTGGGTTTGCTTTCCCTAAATATTATCTTTTTACAACAATTCTTTTTGGGTTTAACCAATTCAGCCCCGGAAGGATTTACCCCCTTCATGACCAGAGCACTTTTTACAATTTGGCACTGCGTCGCTTTAACTGCTAATTGCGCGGTCATGCAATGCTGTACCCAAACGAAATTTGTGTCCTTTTCTTCCCACAAATAGAGCTTTCTTTTGATGGTATTTGATCACCTTTGCCGTTTTTATTTTTTGAGCTATAAATGGAAAAAGACCGAAAATTTTGAAAAAAAATGATATTTTCTACTTTTTGTTATAAAAAAAATCCAATAAACTCAATTTTAGTCATACATTTAGGCTAAAATGTATTCGGCCACATGTCTTTGGTAAAAAAAATGTCAATAGGTGTATATTTATTGGTTTGTGCAAAAGTTATAGTGCCTACAAACTAGGGTACATTTTCTGGAATTTACACAGCCTTTAATTTATGACTGCCTATGTCATTTCTTGAGGTGCTAAAATGGCAGGGCAGTACAAAACCCCCACAAATGACCCCATTTTGGAAAGTAGACACCCCAAGGAAATTGCTGAGAGGCATGTTGAGCCCATTGAATATTAATTTTTTTTGTCCCAAGTGATTGAATAATGACAAAAAAAAAAAATTACAAAAAGTTGTCACTAAATGATATATTGCTCACACAGGCCATGGGCATATGTGGAATTGCACCCCAAAATATATTCAGCTGTTTCTCCTGAGTACGGGGATACCACATGTGTGGGACTTTTTGGGAGCCTAGCCGCTCGGGGTACGGGGCCCCAAAAACCAATCACTGCCTTCAGGATTTCTAAGGGCGTAAATTTTTGATTTTACTCCTCACTACCTATCACAGTTTTAAAGGCCATAAAATGCACAGATGGCATAACCCCCCCCCAAATGACCCCATTTTGGAAAGTAGACACCCCAAGCTATTTGCTTTGAGGCATGTTGAGTCCATAGAATATTTTATATTTTGACACAAGTTGCGGGAAAGTGACAATTTTTTTTTTTTTTGCACAAAGTTGTCACTAAATGATATATTGCTCACACAGGCCATGGGCATATGTGGAATTGCACCCCAAAATACATTTAGCTGCTTCTCCTGAGTATGGGGATACCACATGTGTGGGACTTTTTGGGAGCCTAGCCGCGTACGGGGCCCCGAAAACCAAGCACGGCCTTCAGGATTTCTAAGGGTGTAAATTTTTGATTTCACTCTTCACTGCCTATCACAGTTTTGGAGGCCATGGAATGCCTAGGTGGCACAAACCCCCCCAAATGACCCCATTTTGGAAAGTAAACACCCCAAGCTATTTGCTGAGAGGCATGGTGAGTATTTTGCAGCTCTCATTTGTTTTTGAAAATGAAGAAAGACAAGAAAAAACTTTTTTTTTCTTTTTTCAGTTTTTAAAACTTTGTGACAAAAAGTGAGGTCTGCAAAATGCTCACTATACCTCTCAGCAAATAGCTTGGGGTGTCTACTTTCCAAAATGGGGTCATTTGGGGGGGAGTTTGTGCCACCTGGGCATTCCATGGCCTCCGAAACTGTGATAGGCAGTGAAGAATGAAATAAAAAATTTACGCCCTTAGAAAGCCTGAAGGCGGTGCTTGGTTTTCGGGGTCCTGTATGAGGCTAGGCTCCCAAAAAGTCTCACACATGTGGTATCCCCATACTCAGGAGAAGCAACAGAATGTATTTTGGGGTGTAATTTCACATATTCCCATGGTTTGAGCAATATATCATTTAGTGACAACTTTGTGCAAAAAAAAAAAAAAATTGTCTCTTTCCCGCAACTTGTGTCACAATATAAAATATTCCATGGACTCGACATGCCTCTTAGCAAATAGCTTGGGTGTCTACTTTCCAAAATGGGGTCATTTGGGGGGTTTTGAACTGTCCTGGCATTTTATGCACAACATTTAGAAGCTTATGTCACACACAACCCACTCTCCTAACCACTTGAAGTCAAAGCCCTTTCTGACACTTTTTGTTTACATGAAAAATTATTTTTTCTTGCAAGAAAATTACTTTGAACCCCCAAACATTATATATTTTTTTAAAGCAAAGGCCCTACAGATTAAAAGCTGGGTGTTTCATTTTTTTTTCACACAGTATTTGCGCAGCGATTTTTCAAACGCATTTTTTGGGGAAAAAACGCACTTTTTAAAATTCTAATGCACTAAAACACACTATATTGCCCAAATGTTTGATGAAATAAAAAAGATGATCTTAGGCCGAGTACATGGATACCAAACTTGACATGCTTTAAAATTGAGTACAAACGTGCAGTGGCAGCAAAATAAATACATTTTTAAAAGCCTTTAAAAGCCTTTACAGTTTACCACTTTAGATTTACAGAGGAGGTCTACTACTAAAATTACTGCCCTCGATCTGACCTTCGCGGTGATACCTCACATGCATGGTGCAATTGCTGTTTACATTTGACGCCAGACCGACGCTTGCGTTCGCCTTAGCATGAGAGCAGGGGGGGACAGGGGTGCTTTTTTTTTTTTTTTTTTTTCTTTATTTTTTTTTGCTTTTTTATCTTATTTATCTTATTTTTAAACTGTTCCTTTCATTTTTTTTTTAAATCATTTTTATTGTTATCTCAGGGAATGTAAATATCCCCTATGATAGCAATAGGTAGTGACAGGTACTCTTTTTTGAAAAAAATGGGGTCTATTAGAACCTAGATCTCTCCTCTGCCCTCAAAGCATCTGACCACACCAAGATCGGTGTGATAAAATGCTTCCCCAATTTACCAATGGCGCTGTTTACATCCGGCGAAATCTAAGTCATAAAATGCTTGTAGCTTCCGGTTTCTTAGGCCATAGAGATGTTTGGAGCCACTCTGGTCCCTGATCAGCTCTATGGTCAGCTGGCTGAATCACCAGCTGCATTCTCAGGTTCCCTGTTGAGACAGGTGAGCCAGAGAAAAACACAGAAGACGGTGGGGGAGGCATTCCCTCCCACTGCTTGTAAAAGCAGTCTAGAGGCTAATTAGCCGCTAGGATTGCTTTTACATGAAAGCCGACCGCTGGCTGAAAAGAATGATACCAAGATGATACCTAAACCTGCAGGCATCATTCTGATATAACCACTCAAAGTCGTGAATGGCGTACCTGAAGACAAAAAAATGGTTAACAATAAAGCACAGTAAACGGTAAAGTATAAAAAATTGTATAACTGAAAAGCAAACGTGATAAAACATAATAACAATAAAACATTGCAGAATAGAATACAGTAAAAAAGAGCAGAACAATAGAGAGAGAATAGAGAGAGAGAGAACAATGAAACAACAACAATTTTTTTTTATTTTATATTTTTTTGTGTTTTTTTTTTTTTTACACTTTTTTTGTAACTGTAACTTTTATAACTGTAACCGGTTCCAGGTTCGGGTCTCTCAAAATGCGATGGCATCTTGGGAGACCCTGTGAAAGTGTGCCTAGTCTGTGCAATGCTGTACGCTACGCTAATACTCAACTAGTGTATGGTAGCGTTCAAAACATTCATCAATGCAAAGACCAGGATTGTCAGGACAGGAGGGAAAATAATAGTGGGTGTCATGCCTATATCTGCACTTGCTGCAGACATGACATCTTTTTTGGGGGGGTTCGTTGGGTAGGGGTACTTGGGAGAACATGAAGAAAATGCCTCTCATGCAGCCGACTGCATTTGGTTGGGGATGTGAATGGGGGAAGTACGGGTGCTGCAGAAGTGGTGGGTTCCCAATTAGGATTGGCGAATGCAGCAGGAAGGGCACTATGGGCACGACGGGCTTGTGTTTGTCTTCTTCTTGGTGGCAGCGGGACACTACTTGTGCTTGCCACCTCACCAGCTTGAACTGCACTTATGGGACTCACCACGTCACCAAGTGTTACTGCAGTGCTGGTTTGACTACAACCGGGGTGTACTAGGCCGCTGGCGCTTGCCAGTTCACCAAAACGCTATCAAGAAAACTGTTAGCGATTGCAGGGATCAGGCCTGACTCTGCGAACTCTGCAGTTATGCGTTTTGAGTTTTTTTGTAAGTGACAGTGATCGATTGATACTGCACTTGGGTGGGCTGGGCGGAGAGGCAAAACGCAGGTGCTAGCAGGTATCTGGGCTGATCCCGCTAACACTGCGTTTTTGGGAACCCTAAACTGTTGGGGACGCTAGTATAGATCTGATCACAGGAACCGACTGAAGTTTTATCAACAAGGGCATACGAACTCGGCGTTCGTGGATTGGTGCCTATGCTCATTTTTAAAAAGTGAGTGCATTGCCTTACGATCCGTCCCTGTCCCACTGTGTTCACTGCGGAGTTACGCTATATAGATTTTTTATGCATTTTTTTTATATATCGTTTTGAACATCTACCACTGGGACCGTCTAAGCTACATATGGGATATCCCTTCACCTTTGCATCCATCAGCCTGTCTGTGATCTGTGATCAGCCTATGCTGTACACCTTACAGCACTAAGGTAAGCTGCTTGCAGACAAAGAGGTGCTATCACTGAAGATTTTTGGTACACGTATGCTCTTTGGTGGTGGGATTGTTTTTTTTGTTTTTTTGTTTTTTTTTTTCTTTTTTTTGCCACTTCAGTGAACTCTTTGAGAGATTTAATTCACCTTTTAAAGTTCATATATGTCCCTTCTCGTTTTCACATCATCGTAGCGTTTTATCAAATGCTTTTATAAAATTCCTTTGTGGCCATAAAAAGGATAAATATGAAATTTGTAAACCCCCCTTTTTTTTTTTTACAGAAACCAATCCTTATCCCCCCCCCTTCCCTGTGTGTTCAGACACCTTTCCCTATTACAGATCTATATTCTCAATTCTTCTGTGTAGCTCCATATTTTTTTAAAATTCTCTCCAACACTCCCACTTATCTTTTATCTCCTCCCTATGCTTGTCTCTACTATATCTCCCACAGTCCATATTGTATGTAACTTCCACTGCATTAATCCATTCCCATATTAAAGGACTTTCTGCTGCTTGCCATTTCCTGGGGATGAGTCTTTTTGCTGCGTTTAACAGGTGTAGCACTAAGGTTTCTTTATATTGTTTAACTTCACTATCTGTTCCATGTAGTAGTACTACCCAGGGGTCTCTCACCACTTCTACTTTGGTGATTTCTTTTATGAAAAATAAGTGATTGTCCAATAGTTTTTAATTATGGGACAATCCCACCAGAGATGAGCCATTGTACCAACCTCCTTGCAACCCCGCCAACATTCCGCTGATTTACCCCTTTGAAATTTACTGATTTTATCTGGGGTTGCGTACCACCCAGTTAAACATTTGTAATTTTTTTCCGCTGTGTTGACATCTGCTGCCAAACTATGGGCTAATCCCAAGATTTTCCCTATCGTGTTTTTACTTTTCTGTGTCCCCAATTCCCTCTCCCATTTTTTAATATATGGTAGGACCTCCACCTCATCCACCGTCAGCAACAATTTATATATCTTAGATATAGTACTTTTTGTGTCATCCGCTGAGCACAACCTCTCCAACCCTGTCAGGTCGTCTCCTGATCTTATTAGCTGGGGTAAATTACTGACAAAGTGTCCCAACTGGCAGTATCTCCATTCATCCATCACCCATGCTTCCTTATTTTGTTTTAATTCTAGATATGGTAATATCTTCCCCTTTTTAATAATATCCCTTAATTGTACCCTATCATTTTTAATCCAGTTTCCCCCAATACTTTTTTTCCCGCTGCGAAGTAATCATTTTCTTTTAGTACTATTAAAGGTGAATTATATGTCTTATTAATCTGTTTGTACTTGTGTCCCAAATTCTAAGTGCCATCCGTGTCAGTATATGTGTGTTTTCATCTAGAATTCTATATTTAGGGGGATTCCACACCATAGTTCCCAGTTGTGCTCTAAATAATTCTTTTTCAATATTTACCCATCTTTTCTCCTCATTGTCTCTAACCCACTCTATCACTCTTGACAATATTATCGCCTTGTAGTAATTTTGTATGTCGGGGACTGCCAACCCCCCTCTTTTTTTTCCTGTTTTATTGTTGAGAAGGAGATTCTTGGCTTCCTGTTCTTCCATATGGTGTTCGTCAATATCGATTTCAGCTTTCTAATATGGAACTGTGGGAGCGCCACTGGCAACATCTGAAACTTGTATGTAATTTTTTGGGAGGAAAACCATGTTTATGGCATTGATGCGACCTATCCAGGATATAGGTTTATTTACTAATCTTATACTTTCAGTTTTAATTTCGTCTAATAGGGGGATATAGTTTATCTTATAGATCTTCTCCAAGGAATTTGCTAACTTTATTCCCAGGTACTTTATTTCTTTTTTCCACGCAAAATGGAATTCCTTTTTCAACTTCCCTACTTCTATTCTACTAAGGTTTATATTTAAGATTTCCGATTTCACTAAGTTTATTTTTGATATTTCTCCGTATTGTCTTAAAAGTTTTAATAGGTTGGGCTTTGTAATTCTAGGCTTTGTTATATAAAATAATACATCGTCCGCAAACGCTGCAAGCTTGTGTTCCTCTTCCCCTACCTTAAATCCACTAATGTCCAGGTTACTCCGGATTGTTGCAAGCAATGGTTCTAAAGATAGAACGAAAATCAAGGGGGACAGGGGGAAACCCTGTCTCGTCCCATTTTTCATTTCGAAGGAGGCTGATAGACATCCGTTGACTTTTATAGTCGCCGTGGGATGGTTGTAGAGCGTTTTGATCCACCTGATCATTCTCGGACCCATTCCCATGGTGTCTAATGTCTGTATCATGAACCCCCAGTCTACCCTGTCGAATGCTTTTTCGGCATCTATCGACAGGAGTAGACCTGGGGGTCCCTTTTCTTTTATCTTTTGGAGTAGGAGTAGAGTTCTAACCCCATTATCCCTCCCCTCCCTTCTTGGGGTGAATCCTACCTGATCGGGGTGTACTAAGGTGTTCATCAGCCCCTTCATTCGCCTGGCCAATACTTTGGCATATAATTTGATATCCGCATTTAGAAGTGATATTGGCCTATAACTGGAACACCGCAGACTATCCTTCCCCTCCTTCAGTATGACTGTAATTGTAGCAGACAAGGCCTCTCTACTCATCTCAAAATCTTTTCCCTGGCCATTCATATATTGACATAGCTTTGGCAACAGTATGTCTTTAAATTTTTTATAGTAGGATGTTGTAAACCTGTCCAGTCCAGGGCTCTTTCCCTGAGCTGAGTCTCCTAAAGCTCTATTTATCTCCTCCTCCGTTATGGGACTCTCTAGTGTCTCTTTAATACTTTCAGAGATTTTTGGCAGTCTAGCATTTTTTAAAAACTCAGTTGTCTTTTTTCTTTTCTCACTTATCTGCCCCCTTCTGATCTACCGAGTATAGTTCTTTAAAATAATTTTTAAAGGTTTCCCCTATTTCTTTTGTTGTATGTACCATTTCTCCTTCCTTTGTTTGCATTCTATCAATGTAATTTCTAGATTTCTTTTTTCGGAACATTCTGGCTAAATATTTACTGGTTTTATTCCCCCATTGGTGTCTTTCTTTAGCTATCCTATAGAATGTTTTTTTTTTACTTCTAGTTCTATAAGGTTTTTTAGCTCATCTCTTTTAATAACTAATTTTTGGTATATCTCCTTAGTTTGACCTTTATGTTTTTTATGTTCTTGCTCTAGCTTCAGATTTCTTCAGTAAGATTTTTCATTTTCTCTTTTCTCTCTTTTTTCTTCTTTGCTCCCATTTTTATCAGGATCCCCCTAATGTGGGCCTTATGGGCCTCACACAGGGATGACCCCGAGATCCCAGTTGTTTCATTTGTTGAGAAGTAGAGTTCCAATTCCTTTTCTATACTCTTTACTCCTATCTCGTCATAAAGAAATTCCTCGTTTAATCTCCAAGCAAATGGCTGTCTTTGATTCTTAGAGATTTGCATCTTCATTCTTACTGGGGCATGATCCGACAGGGTAGTTATTTCAATTTTAGATTTGACTATCCTGTCTAGAAATCTGTGATCCACCAGTACGTAATCTAGCCTGGAGTACGTCCCGTGCACAGCGGAGTAGAACGTGTAGTCTTGAATTCTAGGGTTCATTACCCTCCATGTATCCACCAGTTGGCATGCGTGTAATTTCTGTCTTATCTTTTTTAGTTGTACGTTGTTTGTCACCTGTGCCCGGGACGTACTATCCACATTTGGTTCCATGCAGAAATTCAGGTCACCCATCACTATCAGTCCCCCGCTTCTAAAGTCCATTAGCTTCTCCAAAATACCGTTCAGGTATTTTGTCGGATTCTTATTAGGGGTATATATATTTGCTAATGTACATTCCATTTCCCCCAGTATACCTTTCAAAAAGGGAAATCTTCCCTCCAGATCAAGTAGCCTTTCCTCTAGTGTAAATTGTACTCCCTTTGTGAACCCGATCGCCACCCCCTGGCTCTTTTTGTAATTGTATCCCCATAATACCAAGTTGGAAAGTTATTAGACCCTAGTTTAATATTTGATGTATAAGATAAGCGAGTCTCTTGTAGGAATACTACTTTGGCACCGTACCCCTTAAGTTCTTTTAATATCTTGTGTCTTTTGGTAGGTGTGTTTAGTCCCCTTATGTTGTATGTCAAAAAGTTTAATTCTATCGTCTATATTCTGATTCCTGTGGAACTCTTACTCTGCTAATCTGCAACAGGTTTTTTCCACTCTTTTTTGTACATTTTGTACGGAACACACAGGGTATCTAATCCTCCCCCCCATCTCCATCCCCCCATACCACCAGCCCCAATATGGCCCATGGGTCATTGAGGGCCATGCAAACCATAGACCTCTCTGACTCTCTTTGTCTTGAGGTGAGACTACAAGTGTGTTACTCTGCCCCCCTCCACTTGATGGAAAATTTGGAGGGGATAGGCCGGTTGTAGACCGGGCGCCCTCCCCAGCCCTGTTCTTACCAGCCCCCATCCCCAAGCCCCCCCGGACCCCCCCACATTATATCTTATATAGAGTCACTAATTTTTACTTCTTCCCCAGCTTTTCCTATTTGGCCTCCTGTTATTCATCCCTCCAGCCAGGTAGTTCCGGTACCTGTAACCCTAATTTGTCACAAAAATTCCGCACCTCTTCAGGGAAATGGAGTCTGGCGGATCTCCCATCTCTGTAACCAACTAAACATGCTGGAAATCCCCAGCTATATTTTATGTTTTTATTCCTCATCAGTTCCAAGAGGGGTATCAGAAGTTTCCTTCTTGCTAGTGTTTCTGGTGCCAGGTCGGTGTATACCTGTATCTCTGATCCTTCATATTGCAAATGCGGATTTCCTCTAATTTTTTGCATAATTTTGGCTTTCTCGTCATAAAATCTAAATATTGCTAATATATCTCGAGGCCTGGTAGGCTCCTTATTATACATCCTCCCAACCTGATGCACCCTCTCGATTTTAGGAAATTCTTCTGCTCTTTTATCTAACAGGTGGCCGAATAGTGTAAATATGATACTCCGTAAATCTTCACCTTTTTTTTCTGGAACAAATTGAATTCTGAGATTTTGCCTTCTGCTTCTATTCTCTTGGTCTTCTAGTCTATATATAATTTTTTCCTGATTTTGTTGTGTTATTTTTATTTGCTCTTTGAGGTTGCATATCTCCTGTGCTTGTTCATCCATCTTATTTTCCGTCGTTTCTACTCTCTCCAGCAGATTACCCAAGTCCCCTCTCAACATGCTAATTTCTGATTTTATTGAATTTTCCAGTCTCTGGAACATTTCCATTATTTCTCCTTTTGTGGGGCTTTGAGCATTGTCTCTCCTCTCATCAATTCTACTTATATCCGGCTCGCTTTCAATTGTTAAGTCATCTCTCGAGTGGTCAAGCGTTTCTCCTGTTTGTGTGATAGATGTTATTCTCTCCGCTGCTATCTGTATCTGCGTTATTATCTCTTGCTCCTCTTATCTTATTTCAGGGTACACTTTGCTATGGATGTAAGATTATTTGGCTCCTTATTGGATTGCAGATATCCATCAAGCACAAGTTACCAGCATTAATTTACCATATTGTACCTGCATTAATGTCTTATTGGGGAGGGATACTTTTGTGTAGGATCTCATATTTATCTCTGGACCAGATAATTCATAAATGCACAATCATAGACTCTGTATTTACCAGGTGATAGAGACTCTCATTTAAGGTGCAAAAATCCCTAATGGGGGTACCTCCTTTTTCTGCTCTTCCAGACTTTGTTTCAACAGTTAGTGTTGTTTCTCTAGATGTCCATGCCTCCTTCTTACGGCTTCTCACTTCACAGACCACCTCCAGGTGATCTGCTGTCTCTAGAGTGCCTGGGGATCGGGCTCCTGTGGGGGGAGAGTCAGGGGGGATGGGGGGACGAAGGAGAGGGGGCGGGCTCGCTGCTCACTGTCCCCGCCACTGCCTCGCTCACCTACCGCTTCAGCCACACTCCCATCCTCCTTAGTACGGCACCGCTGCTACAGGCGGGTAAGCTCCACGTCAGCCGGCTGAGATGTCTGCAGTGGGTTCGGAGCGGTTCCTTCTCCTAATCTCCTTCCGAGACTGCCACTGCTGGATCCGATGGAACGCCCGTTCCCCCTTCCGACCTACACACTTGCGTCCCTCCCTCCGTGACGTACGTTACGCCATCACGCCTCCTCTGACAGGTGGGATTGTATTACATTCACCTTGTATGGATTGTTTTATTATACATTTTTTTTATATTTTTTCTGTTATTTTGCAATTTTTTTATAATTTTTTTTTTTATATATACTTTGACAGTTTCTCTTGGACTTTTCATATCAATGATCATGTAGTTATATGATACACATGTTTGCTATATAATTATTTTTTTCTTTTGGATTATTTTATTACACCAGGTATCATTATGTGACACTAATTTGATTCCATGTATGTACACTTGGTTGTTTTTACCACATACAACTGCAGTTTCCACCATCACATCCTATTTTAGCCCCTCCCACACCCCCTTTTTCACAGCGCAATCACCATCACTATTCCTCCCATCATAGTCGGCCCTCTTCAGTATGTCGACCATCTTCACCATCTCAACAAAGGCCATATTTGATGCCTTAAATTGTCTCCTCCGGGATCGTGACATTTCTGGCTCTGGTCTTTCCTTCTCCTCGTTGTTGCTGTAATTAGCACGCTCCTGTTGTATTTCCGCCACGTGCTCTTCCCCACTGCGCCGAAAGAGAAGGGGCGGGGAATAGACTAGAAAGAATGTCAGGGGCGGGCGGAGTTTCATGCATGCGCAGTGTATATAAAGCGTAACACGTGTGCGTAGTACGTACGATCTGTGAGCGGAGGAAGGAGTATTGGAAGCGCCGATCATGATAACGAAGGTAACATTTAAACTTGGGCCTATACTGCTTATAGATTAAGGCCTATATTGGGACAAGATTAGGAGAGTTTAACCTGACATTATGGCTTGTCTTGTGTTGTGTCTTGCAGAGAAAATGGATGGCTTCAATGACCACAATATCCTCCCCCTGTTCATCGACAGGTACAGTTAGCTGTCCTGTCTATGGCAGGTGAAACATCCACATTATAATCGTAAACAAAAAAGGCAGGCAGCGCTGGAGAAACTGTTGGTGAAGCCTGTGGTCCCCACAGCAACCATCCCCTATTTAAAAGCCAAAATTGGTGGCCTGAGGAGCACTTATCTTAGGGAGCACAAGAAGGTCCAGGATTCCCAGAGATCAGGAGCTGCAGCAGATGACGTTTATTTCCCCAGGCTCTGGTACTATGAGAGACTGTGATTTCTGACAGACCAGACTGAAGTCAGGGAATCCCTCTCAACCCTTCCTTCCACTCTTCCTTCCACCCTATCTTCCACCCCAGCTGAGGCTTCCAACGTCCAACCTGGGACTTCCGGCCAGGAAGAAGTGGAGGAGCCCAGCTGGAGTCAGGTATAGCATTGTTCTACAGATTTCTGGTCAATAAATAAATGATGTTTACTAGATGTTATTATTGATCACTAATTGCTGATTTAATAAAGTGTTTTACATATCAATAGACAGTAGTGGGCAAAAAGAATGAAAATTGGGACAAGAATGAAAAATGCTGGGCTCATGATGATAATCTGTTATATTTGTTAACATCCAATTTTCAACAGTCATGAGCTGAAAATTGTGTGTGATTGATGAAGAAAAAACTAAAATGATGTCCCTTTTTCATACACAGGAAGACCTCAGCCAAGAGGAGGCTGTGGAATGTGGCACACAGGAGGAGGCTGTGGAATGTGGCAGCCAGAAGGAGGCGGGGGTTAGTGGCAGCCAGGAGGAGGCGGAGGTAAGTGGCAGCCAGGAGGTGGCCTCACAGAATCGCAGGTCCCTCCCCTCCGCCTTCCAAACAAAAGACCCAGGAAGGGGAGTAACATGGAGGATTCAGCACTCAGGCTGATTCAGGAGGCTTCTGTGTCCCTCAGAACCACCCCCACTCATGAAGAGGCGTTTGCCTCCATGGCTGCCACCAAACTGCAGGACATGCAGGAGGGCCAACGCCTCATGTGTGAGGAAATCATTTATCAAACATTAAATAAGGGGTTGAGGGGCAAAATCACACCCAATACCCACCTGAGTGAGTTGCATCATCCTCCTCCTCCTGCCACAACTCCACCACCACAGACACAGTGTGGAAGGAAGCGTGGAAGGAAGACAAGAGAGTGATGGCCTGGGTTCACTCTGGTCTGACAAAAGATGCAGGCTCTTGTATGACCACAGCCTGGGGACATACATGTCATCTGCTGCTGTTCATGATCTCTTGGACTTCTGGACCAGATTGTACTCCCTTATATATGGACTCCTCAAGCCACCAATTTTGCAGTAAAATAATTGATGTGTGCCCTGGGGGCCAAAGGCTTCGCCAGATTCTGCTGTTTCTCCAGCGTTGCATCCCTCTTTCTTTGGTTATGACCCCTTAATACATTTTTGGTTTGTTTTATTATACTCGCCTATGTGTGTTTTCCTTCAAAAAGGACAGTTTGTTTGTGAGGAGGCAGGTACATTTCAAAAATACCATGTGAAATTAACAAGAGACACCAACACCAAGCAACCTCCTTGAGATTAATTAATACAAGATAATAATCGTGTGGTGGTAACGTGACACAAAAAACACACACAAAACTATTCTGGAGTAAAAAAAAAAATGAAGAATAAAACACAAGATCAGGCTTTAAAAAAATCCAAAAAAACATATTTCATATAAAAACATCCAAAAAATAATATTTTTTTGGGTAGATGTGACAAATAAAAATATTATATTGATGAAACCACGATAAATAATCAAGAAAGAAGTTTGTGAGAAGTCTGTGTGAATATGAGCAGCAAAACAACTTCATTCTTCTAGCATTATAAAGAAGAAGAGAGTGCGCTGCCTTAAACATTTTAAAACATTGCAGCGTGACGAAAGTGCTATATCCATTCCGAACACTAATTTTACCAGACCGAGCAGTTTCGTCTCGGAATTTATTCTGAGCATGTGTGGCACTTTGTGCATCGGAATTGTCCACACACGGTCGGAATTGACGCGATCGGATTTTGTTGTCGGAAAATTTTATAGCCTGCTCTCAAACTTTGTGTGTCGGAAAATCCGATGGAAAAAGTCCGATGGAGCCCACACACGGTCAGAATTTCCAATAACAAGCTCCGATCGCACATTTTCCGTCGGAAAATCCGACCGTGTGTACGGGGCTTAAGTGTTTTTCTTGGAGAAAATTTAACCATTTCTTCTTCTTACATGGCTGCCTTGGGCCCAAATCAAACTGATTGCATGCTGGCCTGCTACTGTGTGAAAATGTGTGCTTTTGTCTCTGAAACATTGACTGACTGCTCAAATGTATATTTCGTAAATCTGTGTTTATACTTCCATCTACCTTAAACTGAACATTGACTGCTCAAATATATATTTAGTAAATCTGCGTTTATACTCCCATCTACCTTAAACTGAACATTGACTGACTGCTCAAATATATATTTGCTAAATCTGCGTTTATACTCCTATCTACCTTAAACTGAACATTGACTGACTGCTCAAATGTATATTTTCTAAATCTGCATTTGTCACTGCTGTATCAACTCCATCTATAGGAATGTTCACATTATTTTGATGTTTAGTTAGCCTTGAAGTTTTACCTAAATTATGGGTTCCCTTATCTCTACAATTTTGGCCTTTTGGTCCTCTTGCAGTTGGATTGTGGTGTGAAAAGTTCTGCTCTTCTAGTTGTGGGCCTGATATTACCTCCTGATTGATTAATTACCAGATTCCATCCACACCCAACACAATATAAAACAAGGCCTTTTTTATGGGGGAACACATTCAGGGGGTTGCACATGCAGGGGGTTCTTCCAAAGAAGTGGGGTTCTTTAACTAAATGGCACTTCCGCTCTTGCACTTAAGTTACTTGCACAAAGCAAACATCAACAGCAGACTACTTTACAAAACACCAGACTGCAGGTGACCTAATTTCCAAATTATCTCACCTTCCTCTCGGAAACATGCAGTCTTTACCTCTCCTTTTCACAATTGCAGCCGCTCTCCTCAAGCTCCCTTTTCTTCACCCCTCTTCTCCACCCCACAATCTGTACATATCACCCTCACTTCTCCCCTCTCCCTATTACTGCATTTATCACCTCTTTCTAACTCTAAGACCATAAGCTAACAAACCCCCCAGGATGCTGAAGCATGTCCCCTCATACAATTCGTATTCTTATATTACCTCCTTTACTCTTCTGCTTCTCCTAACCTCTGGAGATATTTCCCCAAACCCTGGGCCTCCCTTATTTAACTGTACCCAACACACTCATCACCATCACACCACACCCACTGGCAGTAGTCGCAATCTATGCAATTTAGTCTCCATTCCTCTTCCCAAAACCAGCCTCCCCTTCTCCTGTGTCCCCTGGAACACCAGCTTTGTCCGCAACAGACTCACCACTGTTCATGACCTCTTTGTCACAAATTCCTTTAATCTACATGCTGTCACCGAAACCTGGCTCCATGAATCCGACACTCCTTCTCCTGCTTCCCTCTCCCATGGTGGCCCTCTCTGGACTCACTTCCCTAGGCCTAATAGATGCAAGGGAGGTAGAGTGGTATTCCTCCTATCACCACAGAGCACCTTCCAGATTCTTCACTCTCCTCCCTCTCTTTCCCTCTCATCATTTGAAGCTCACTGTATATGTTTATTATCTCCAACTTCCCTTAGAATTGCTGTGATCAGGCAACACAGCACAGGTGGAGAGGAGGAGGAGCCGGATGTGGGTGGGGTCGGGTCAGAGCTGAGCCTGGGCTGCTGGGTGTCCCTCACACCATGATGCCTGCTAAAACAGGCCCGTGGACCATGCACTAGTCTCTGGCCGCCCCCCCCCCTTCACCCCTGTCCGAACGGCGTTGTCGGTTCCGGCGGTCTCAGCTCCCGGTCTCTCGTCCTTGGGCTCCAACGGAGGAGGGTGGAAACGGGGGGAGCGGTGCCCTGACTCCTTAGTTACAGCGGCCGCTGCAGACAGGATTTTGGACGGCTCCACTGAACCTCCGCAAACGGGGGAGAGGAGGGGAGAGGAGAGGAGACATGCACGGTCCATTACCCATCAGAACCTAATGGGACGGCTCGCCGGGATCGAGGGGGAGAGGAGGGATTGAGAGTAGCAGAGAGTGATAACCCGATACAGAACCTGATACAGAAGCTTGATGGTAAAGTCAAAGAAATCGCATGGAACAGGCGCATGCCCTAGGAGAGAAGAAAGTGGGTAAGACTCTGGTTCTTTTAGCTGCCTGAAGATGGGTAAGTGATGCATTAAATCACTTGTTGCTAAAGTGCAAGGATACCTGCTCATACTGTGTCAGTTACTGCGACTTTCCACTTGCGACTATATCGCATCAAAGTAGCATCAAGTATAACATCATTCCCTACACTAATCTTGGTCTGCTGTTGTATTTAAGATGGCTAAGTGAGGCCTCGGACTATTTCCAACATTGCTAATCTGCCAAGCTGTATAGAAACATTGCCTTATATGTGTCTTTATATTGCCTTATTAGTATACGTGACTCTACCATAACAAGACTCCTCTCTCATATGAAACTATTTCATACTAATAAGCTGGTTTATATCGGTGCTGGGGGGTGGGTAAGGGACGCAAAGAAGTACTCTCAGTAGTGTCAATCTATATGGATACTGCACACTTCTGTTTGACCAGTACACCGCTGCACCTGCATATGCGACTTTGCTGCAACTTGAGATCACAAATACACAATATCTCACTATAACAATAGGCTGACTTATTCCTGTGTCGGAAGTTGGGTGTATGATATAGCGGACTAATCCCATTGATGTAAGCAGTATGGAAATAATCGCATTCTAGGGGACTGCCGTACTGATCCACATACAAAAGTGACTGTAGTATAATAATATATCGCTAAAATATAACACTATAAGTGGAGTAAATACTACGGTGCAACGAATTAAATATTTTGGGGGATCAAGGTAATCCCCAGTGCCATAGGGAAAGTCAGAAAACACACCACACATAATAGAGGAGGAACCACTAACCAGGTATAGGTAGAAAAAATGAGAGGAAGATCAACAAAAGGACCTGCAAATCCACCCAGAACAAGTGCAAGCCCGGGAACCATCAGAAAATATATGATGAATGAAAGTAACAAAGAAAGTAATTCAACAGGTGCAAAGAATAAAACGCCAGATCGAACGGCTAAAATGGGTACAAGAAAACAAATGGCGGAGATGGATTCAAGACCCCCCAGTAACGAGGTAGAAGTAGAAACTGCAGAAGAAATCCAGCAGGCAAACCAGCTCCCTACCAAGGGAGAAATCGCTGAAATGTTTGCGAAACTGGAGGCCTCAATCAGAGGTGAGATCAGCACTGTAAATGAGAACATGAGCCACCTATTAACCAGAGTGGAGGAAGTTGAAACAACAGTGGACAAACAAGGAGAAGAAATAAGAAACTTGAGACAGCAGATAGAAGTGCTGCAGAAGGAACAGAGGTATATAAGGTACAAAATGGAAGACCAAGAAAATCGCAGCAGAAGAAAAAACCTCCGGATTAGAGGCCTCCCGGAAGCGCATGGTGAAAAAGAAAACCTACAGGAAAAAATGGAGGAAATTTTCAAAGATTTGAAGAGCCCTTGCAATATCAGCGGTAATTTAAACCTAGACAGAGTCCATCGAATTAGGAAACCAGCCGAAATTAGGGGAGACACTCCGCGGGATGTAATAGTGCGATTCCATAGCTTCCGAGACAAAGAACAGATTAGCATGAATTTAAGGAGAAACCCACAGGTGAAGTACGGTGAAACAAATTTACACATCTTCCAGGACCTAGCCACAGAAACTCTAAGCAGAAGAAGAATTTTGAAGCCATTACTAGCTGCCTTAAAGGCGAACGAGGTCCAATACTCCTGGGGCTTCCCTGCCAATCTTACTGGACATAAGGACGGCCGAAAGGCGGTGCTGAGATTTCCGGAGGAGACCCAGAATTTCTGCGATCGACTTGGAATCCCAGTAATGGAGATCCCGGGGTGGTGGGAGAAAAGCGGAAGTCAGGAACACTTAGGGGACCCTGTCACTTGGAAACCAATACTAATGACAAAAGAACACAGGGACTGAAAGAGGCCTCGAATGTTAAAAGTGATTGAAAATGGATTTGTCTTTCTCTCTCTCTCTCTCTCTCTTCCCTCTTTGTTTCTCTCTCTATACGATCTATTGTCGGTGGGGGGTGGGGGGGGGTGGGGGTGGAGGGTGTGTGGGAGGGATGGCTGGGATTACACCCAGGGGGAAGCTCTTGGCCAGACTAGACCCTCCTCTGAGCTCAACCTCTGGGGAGTAAACCGTGTGGCCAGGTGGAGTGGGTAGGCCAGGGTTTCTTTTTTCTTCATTCAGGGGGCTCATGTGGCACCCCAATACTCCCCCCAACTTGATGGGAAAGGGGAAAAGGCGAGGGGCTGGGCGGGAGGGATTTGGGGGGAGGGAGGTGGGTGGGCAGGAGGAGGGGGGGGGATGGGGGGGGAGGGTACACGGGTGGAGAGGGAGGAGGGGGGTTGAGGGAGGGGGGGTGGGGGGGTTAAGGGTAGGACGAGACCAATCCAATCCTTGGTGGATCCGACTATTCAGCCAGGAGGGGCTACGTAAAGGTGTAAATGGGGCTAAAATAACAGGATGGCTGGGATAAATATAGTCACATATAATGTGAGGGGCATCAACTCCCCCATAAAAGGTGCGAACATAATGGGAGAATTGAGATCCCTGAAAGCAGAGGTGGTCCTCCTTCAGGAGACCCACCTATACCTAGGCAAAAGCAAGAGAATAGCTACAAGCGAGTTTCCGTACTGGATCTATGGAGACTCCCCGATAAGAGGGGCAAAAGGAGTGGCGATTGGTTTTGCAAAGGGAGTTGGGTTCACAATAGAGGAGAGAGTAATTGACCCGGAGGGTCGCTTCTTGTTCATAAGAGGTAGCTTGAAAGGGATGGAATGTTCCCTGGCAAATATCTACTGCCCAAATAATAACCAAGCAAGGTTCCTAGTGGGAATCTTGGCAAAGTTTGAAACCTTTAAGAGAGGTAGGGCCATTATCGCAGGAGACTTCAATATATGTTTAGAGCCAGGTAAAGACAGTACGTCGCGTGCTCGGGGGTCCGAAGGCAAGTGGATGAAAAAACTCAGGAAAAAACTGCGTCATCAGCAGCTGGTAGATATATGGAGGATGCAACATCAGAACATAAGAGATTATACCTTCTATGCCCCCGTTCACGCGACATACTCTAGGCTGGACTTATTCTTCGTGGAGCATCGCTATGTGGAAGAGGTTGAGGGTACAAGCATAGGGCCAATGACGTTCTCGGACCACGCCCCGGTTAGCCTACAAATAAAATTAAGCAAGCATGAAACACGGAGCAGTAGCTGGATACTAAATGAGGACCTCCTACATGATGAAAAGATAGACAAACTTATTAAAGAAGAACTAGAATTTTACTTTAAAGTTAATACCGCTGAGGAAACATCAGAAACTATGGTCTGGGAGGCCCATAAAGCCTATATCAGAGGGATCATGATTAAGGCGGGGGTAGAGAAAAAGAGAAGCCAGGGAGAGACCTTTCACGTGCTTCAGGAGGAAATCATTAAATTAGAGCAACATCATAAGAAAAAGGGGGATAGCGAAACACTGGCAAAACTATTTAGGAGCAGGGAGGCTATACGGCAGTTAATTGAACAGGAAAATAGGAAGAAGTATAACCTTGTTAAAAAAGAAAGGTATGTAGGCAGTAACCGACCTGGTAGACTCCTGGCAAAGATATTAAGTAAAAAAAAAAATAACAAATATATCGACAAGATAAGATCTAGAACAAACGAGATCCAATATAGGGATCCAGATATTGCAAGGACGTTCCAAGAATTCTACAGTGAGCTTTATTCCATAAATAGAAATGTAACAACTAAGGAGAGGGAACAAAAACAAGCGAAGATCAAAAATTACCTAAGTGAAGTGGGAATGACTAAATTATCGGAAAATGAGCATACCACACTGGAGTCCCCTATTACAGAGATTGAAGTTAGAAAGGCAATTAGAGAAACACAAGTAGGTAAGAGCCCAGGACCGGATGGGTTGACAGTGCTTTATTATAAAAAATACCAAGACTATCTAATCCCTAAACTGTGTGCCTATATGAACGACATAGGAGACAAGGGGGAAATGAGCAGAGAAGCCCTGGCAGCCAATATTACGGTTATTCAAAAAGAGGATAAGGATGCGACAGTTTGTTCAAACTATAGGCCTATTTCCCTGCTAAATGTGGATACTAAATTATTCGCAAAAGTGATTGCGAGCAGAATGAAGCAGGTAATAGAGAAGATCATACATCCGGACCAGGTGGGGTTTATTAGAGGTAGACAGGGACGGGATAACAGCATCAAAACCCTCCTAGTAGCCCAGGAAATCAAAAAGAGCGGAGTCCCAGGTCTACTTCTATCCATAGACGCTGAAAAAGCGTTTGATAGAGTAGACTGGGACTTCATGATGAGTACGCTCGAGGAGGTAGGCTGTGGGGAGAGGATGTGTAAATGGATTAGGGCCTTATACTCAAGACCATCGGCAAGAGTGAAAATAAATGGGACCTTATCGGACCCAATCGACATGTACAATGGTACAAGGCAGGGGTGTCCAATCTCCCCCATGCTCTTCCTGTTGACGTTAGAACCCCTTCTATTAAGGATAAGACAGAATAGGGATATTAGTAGGGTCATAATAGGGAATATGGAATACAAACTGGCCGCCTTTGCAGATGACATCCTGCTGTATATAACCCAGCCAAGGATATCCCTACCAAATATCATGGCTAACCTAGTAGAATACGGAAAGTTATCAAATTTCAAAGTAAACCCAACTAAATCTGAAGCACTTGAGATAAACCACTTCAAGGAGAGTGACCACTCCTACCAAAAACACTTCCCCTTTGTGTGGGGGAAAAAAGAACTGAATTATCTGGGGGTCAAAATCACTACATCAACCGAAACGCTATACCAAGCGAACTTTATAGCACTGTTAAACGAGGTAAAAGCTGAATTGAGTAGAATTCATCTGGGTCAACTATCCTGGGCGGGAAGAATCAACATATATAAAATGGTTATACTGCCGAAAATAACTTATAAAATGCAAATGATACCAATAACACTCCCACATACATACCTCAGAAGGCTACACTTAATGTTTTCAAAATTTATTTGGAGGGGAAAGTCACCTAGATTAAAATTCTCACAATTGATTAATACTAAAGGTAAAGGGGGATGGGGAGCACCAGATATAAGGAAATATTACGAAGCTATCGCTATAGCCAGAGTGACTGAATGGGTCAAAAACATAGGAAAACAATGGGTAGTAATAGAAAATAAAATTAGTGACACTAAACTGGATAAGATTATATGGATTTCGCCTCAACAGAGAAAGTACAGCACTGAAACGCATGCAATCACTAAACACGCACTTAAGATATGGGACACCCTTCACAGAAAGGAACACTGGGAGTATAACTCACCCTTAATGCCACTTAAAGATTTAGAACAGTTTGCACCAGGGAAAGAGGAATGGTTTGGTAAATGGTTACTAGAAGAAAATATACAACTAAAAGACATAATGCATAGGGGTCGAATATGCTCATTCCAAGAGATGCAGGACAAAAGAGATATGTTAGTCATTAACCCCTGGCGCTATAGCCAATTAAAACACTATGTTGGTTCACTCCCACAGCCAATAAGATCGGTGGATAATTTAACACCACTAGAAAAAATATGCGTGGATAGAGAGGGGAGGGGGGGTTTCTCCCGGATATATAAAGTTCTAGTTGATTTAGAAAGGTTAGAAACCCCGGACTATATAGGGAAATGGGAAAAGGAGTTAGGGAGAAATCTTACAGATACAGAAGTCTCCCTGATCTTGAAAAGAGTCTCAGCTACTTCAGTTAATAGTAAACTCCTAGAATTAAATTTTAAATGCCTGACCAGAATGTACCTGACCCCCGATCGGGTGCATAAAATACATAGGGATAAGTCGCAATTTTGTTGGAAGGGCTGCTCAGAGATGGGGTCAATGGCCCATATCTGGTGGCTATGTCCGGAAATGAAAAGGTTTTGGGGCGAAGTAAGAAAATTTATCAAAGTGATAACAAACTTGGACGTCCCAAATGACCCTTGGATCTGTTTATTCCACATGAGTGATATGCCGACTAAAACATATCTCAGAACACTTTTGCCACATCTTATTGATGCAGCTAAGAGCTTAATCCCTAAGTATTGGCAAAGGAAAGAGAGGCCAAAGATGAGGGAATGGTTTAATAAAATTAATGAGATTCAGTGCTTGGAGTACCTAAGATTTAGCGAAGGGACAAAAATGGGGGCCTTTGAAACAAAATGGAAAGACTGGGAAAAATTTAAAGAATCTCCAAATGCGGTTGAGATGTGGTCTACATAAGTAGAGGAATGCAGAGGGCTGGATGGATATGGTCTCGGGGGGGTGGGGGTGAGGGGGGGTAGGGGGTGGGGGGGGGGATGGGTAAAAGGGAAGCATTAGCTATCGTTGGGATAATTATGTATCCTCTTTTGTTTTGTAATATACTAAATTGGAGTACCAAGCAAATGTAAAGCCACGATGATGTGACGATAAGATGGGAAAGAAATTTGAATTTTAATATTTGAAAAATCTTTTCCCGGGAGAAACCTTCAAGCTGAAGTGGCAAAAAAAAAAAAAAAAAAAAGAATTGCTGTGATCTACCGCCCCCCTAGACCATTATTGACTTTCCTTGATGAGTTTTCTGCCTCGCTACCCTACTTTCTCCCTTCTGAAATTCCTACAATCCTTCTCATGATTTCAACATCCCTGCTAATACAAACACTCCTACTACTTCTAAACGTCTTAGTCCAACCTCCTTATTTGACCTGAAGCAATGGGTACAGGCTTCTACTGACTCTAATGGCACCACCACCTTATTAGTTTCTCTCTCTCTCTGTCTTCCATCATCCTTCCCTCCAGTCTCATAACCATAGCCTGTGGAAACCTTCACTGCTTCAACCCATCTCTCCTCTATTCTGCTATTGACCACCTCTATGACAAAATCTCACCCCTGTCCTGCCCTGACCAAGCCACTTCCATCTACAATACATCCCTGTCCTACACCCTGGACAAGCTCACTTCCCTCACTACACACAGAATTAGGGATGAGTCCAATGTTCGAGTCAAATGTAAGTTCAACTCGAACACCGGGTGTTCGCCTGTTTGCCGAACAATGAACAATATGCAATGTTCGCGGCAAATTCGAAAGCTGCTGGAACACCGTTAAAGTCTATAGGACACTAACATTAAAAATAAAAAGTGCTGATTTTAAAGGCTTATATGTAAGTTATTGTCATAAAAAGTGTTTGGGGACCTGGGTCCTGTCCCAGGGGACATGTATCAATGCAAAAAAAATTTTTTTAAAGGCCGTTTTTTTCAGAGCAGTGATTTTTTTAATGCTTAAAGAGAAACAATAAAGATGAAAAAGATGAAATATTCCTTTAAATATTGTGCCGGGGGGGGGGGGGTGTCTATAGTATGCCTGTAAAGTGGCACATTTTTCCCATGTTTAGAACAGTACCACAGCAAAATGACATTTCTAAAGGAAAAATTGTTATTTAAAACTGATCGCGGCTGTAATGAATTGTCGGGTCTCGGCAATATAGATACAGATAATTGAAAAAAAGAACATGGGATCACCCTAGTCCATTACCAGGCCCTTTGGGTCTGGTATGAATATTAAGGGGAACCCCAAATCAATTTTTTTTTAAAAATTGCACAGGAGTCCCCTTAAATCCATACCAGACCCTTCGGGTCTGATGTGGAAATTAAGGGGAACCCTGCGCCAAATTAAAAAAAAAATGGCATAGGGGTCCCCACCAAAATCCATACCAGACTCTTACCTGAGCATGCAACCTGGCAGGTCGCAGGAAAAGAGGGGGGACAAAAGAGCGCCCCCTCCTGAACTGTACCAGGCCACATGCCCTTAACATGGGGAGGGTGCTTTGGAGTAGCCCCCCAAAGCACCTTGTCCCCATGTTGATGGGGACAAGGGCCTCATCCCCACAACCCTTGCCTGGTGGTTGTGGGGGTCTGCAGGTGAAGGGCTTATCGGAATCTGGAAGCCCCCTTTAACAAGGGGACCCCCAGACCCCGGCCTCCCCCCTGTGTGAATTGGTAACGGGGTACAAATGTACCCCTACCATTTCACAAAAAAGTGTCATAATGGTAAAAAAGACAAGAGACGGCTTGGGAAAAAGTCCTTTATTAAAAGATAAAAAAATAAAAATGTCCCACAATGTAAGTTCATGAGGCTCCTGCCGACTGACACGTCTTCGCTGTGGCAGCTCTTATATAACTGAGGGCGGGGCCACCCGGTGATGTAACCGAGTGGCCCTGCCCCCTCTGATGCCACAGGGGCTTCACCATGGCTTTCCCGTGGCATCAGAGGGGGCGGGGCCACTCATAACCTAAACAGGTGACCCTGCCCCCTCTGATGCCACAGGGAAGCCATGGGGAAGCCCTCGTGGCATCAGAGGGGAGGCAAGGTCACCCGGTTACGTCACCATGCAACATTTTTGTTTTTTATTTTTTAATAAAGGACTTGTCCCAAGCTGTCTCTTGTCTTTTTTACCATTTTAACACTTTTTTGTGAAATGGTAGGGGTACAATGTACCTGTTACCAATTCACACAGGGGGGGCAGGGATCTGGGCTCCCATTGTTAAAGGGGGCTTCCAGATTCTGATAATCCCCCCCACCTGCAGACCCCCACAAACACCGGGCAAGGGTTGTGGGGATGAGGCCCTTGTCCCTATCAACATGGGGACAAGGTGCTTTGGGGGGCTACCCCAAAGCACCCTCCCCATGTTGAGGGCATATGGACTGGTATGGTTCAGGAGGGGGGCGCTCTCTTGTCCCCTTTCTTTTCCTGCAGCCTGCCAGGTAGTGTGCTCGGATAAGAGTCTGGTATGGATTTTGGGGGGACCCCTACACCATTCATTTTTATTTTAGCGCAGGGTTCCTCTTAAAATCCATACCAGACCTAAAGGGTCTGGTATGGATTTTGGGGGGACCCCTACGCCCTTTTTTTTTAAATTTGGCGCAGGGTTCCCCTTAATTTCCATATCAGACCCAAAGATCCTGTATGGATTTAGGGGGACCCCCACGCAATGTTTTTTTTTTTTCACAAACATTTTATTTAATGAATGCCAGTAGTACATAAAGAAGCGGATTCCATGAATCCTAAACAATCACAAACATAACAATAACATTCAGGGCAAAGCCCAATAAGAACAGGAAACAATAAAGAGAAAAAAAGCGTGCACATGCACAAACAAAATGTGTCAAAATCTTCCTCAGGTCCTCTCGATCTTAAGTCTAAGCATGGTAGTTAGTAGAAATCAATCTAGCAGCAAGCTAGGAAAGCTCTTTAAAAAAAGGGGGGGAGAGGGAGGAGGAGGGGGGGAAAGAGGGAGTAGGAGCTTCAGGGGGTGATCCCACGGTGAGTGTGCAGAAGAAGGGGCGGGAGAGGGGGTGAGAATAACACCAGCTACCCTCTCCGCAGCCTATGTTGTGGGACCATCTCTGTGTGTCACCATTAGCGTGGTACTGATTTAGCCTTTAGTAAGTTCCAGGTAAGACTGAGAAGCCTTAAAGGACATCCTGGGGTCCCAGATCGCAGTAAAAGTAGAGATTTTATCTAAGGAAGTATAGATCAGCTCCTCCATCTCCGCAGTCAGATTAATCTTGTGTATCCATTCGGACAGAGTCGGTGCCGCTGTCAAGTTGGTACGCACATCCTAGCCGCATTGATCATATGTAATGCGATCGATTTATAGTATTGCTTTTTAGGTATCTCAGATAAGTGTAAGAGATACTGTGAGGGAGAATACTCCAACGGGAGAGAGGACACTTTCGTTATCACCTCATGTACTTTCCGTTAATAAGGTTGCAGTGATGGACAACTCCACCAAATATGAATGTAGGAGCCTGTGTCCCTACTACATCTCCAGCATTGCTCTAGCACAGTATATGAAAATTTGTGTATTATGTCTGGTGTTCTATACCAGTGTGTTCTCAATTTATAGCCATTCTCTTGTACTGAAACGTTTAAGGAACCCTTGTGGAGATAGAAATTGATCCTGTCCCAACTTCCCTCCTCTATATTCCTACCAAGCACCGACTCCCAGTAGGCCTGCCCTGAGCGTAAGCTTTTTGGTGTTTTTTCGTGAAGCGAAGCATAAAGTGCTGAGGTAACATGCCCCTGTGGGGGTGCGCTTGAACACAGTGATTCCAGAATTGTAGGGTTCCTAGTGAAACCTCCTCTATGTGCTGGATCGTCTAGGAAGTGCCTAAGCTGAGCATAGGACCAAAACGAAAACAAGCCATATAGAAGAGTTCTGCGAGTTCAGTTTGGTGTAGGAAACGGCCTCTACAAAAGAAATGCTTAGCTAACATCTCGGCGTATAGCCATTCTGTCTCCACAAAGGTTCTCGTTAAACCCGAGGAAAGTCCGAGTTATTACGAACTGGAGTAATTGGGCAAATTTTTGCAGATACCGTATATTTAGCACAAGCCCTATTAAAGGCGTTAAGTGTGGGGCCTATAAGTGGGTGTGTCAAGGTCGAGGGAGCTATACTGTATGTTCCCTAGTTGTCCACGGTAGGTATTGTAAGTCCGCATTCGCGGCCAGATTCTCCAGGCCTACCCAGTCCTTACAGTGGCTAGGTATCATCCAATCGACTATACGCGCTAGATGGGCTGCCCAATAATATCACTGCATGTCTGAAAGGCCGATGCCTCCACCTCCTTTCGGTATTGTCAATTTAGCCCAGCTTATCCTCGCAGTCTTCTTATGCCAAATGAAGGCACGACAGATGGAATTGTACATGCCAAAGAAGGAGGTAGACAAGTGAATTGGTAAGGTTTGAATTTTAAATAAAAGGCGTGGGAGAACTATCATTTTGAGGATGGATGATCACCCAAACCAGGAGATATTCGACTTATCCCAATTCTTAGTGTCTTGTCTTATCTTTTGTAGTTCTGACAGTAAGTTCCTGCTGTATAGTTGCGAAAAGTCAGCAGGTAATTGAATACCTAGGTACTGTATGGCATCTGACCTCCATTTAAAGGGAAAGTTAATTTGGCACTGTTTGACTGGCTCTGGGGGCAAGGAGATATTCAATGCAAATGATTTGGTATTATTGATCTTTAAGTTTGAAATATTTTGAAATTGGTTTAGGACTAGCAGAAGGTTAGGTAATGACGTCAAGGGGGAAGTGAGGAAGAATAGTACGTCGTCCGCAAAAGCAGCAATTTTGAATTCTCATTCCTACACTCGTATGCCTCTGATGTCTGGGTTGGCCGAGAAACAATGAAGGAGGGGTTCAAGCGAAAGAATATATAATAAGGGGGATAAGGGGCAACCTTGCCTAGTTCCGTTATGGATGGAGTAGGCGTCCGACAAGTGGCAGTTGACTTTGACTTTTGCACTAGGGTTAGTATACAGGGACATGATGCGAGTCCGCATACATGGCCCAATCCCTATTGAGCCTAAGACAGCATCCATGTAGTCCCATGCCACCCTGTCGAACGCCTTCTCCATGTCCAAAGCAAGAAAAAAGCCCTCCTGTTGCGAGGACGCAAGCCAGTAATGTAGGTTAATCGCTTTGATCGTGTTGTCCCTGGCTTCTCTTCCAGGGACAAACCCCACTTGGTCTAGGCCAACCCAGGCAGGCACATGGTAAGATAAGCAGGAGGCTAATATCTTGGCAAATAGCTTCACATCTGCATTTAAAAGGCAGATCGGACGATAATTAGCAACATTAGCAGGGTCCTTCCCCTCCTTAGGAATTACTGCAACGTAAGCTTCCAACAGCCTCTCTGATACACAGGAACCGGTGGAAAATGAATTAAATGCGTTAAGGAAATTTGGAGATACGCTTATGTTGGGCTTCTAATTTGCGTATCTTGGAGGACAGTTCAAGCACCAAGGCTTGATGTTCTCTTTTTGTTCTCGCTGAGATTGCCAGTAATTATCCTCTAATGACACACTTGTGTGCCTCCCACTGTGTCATGGGAGAGACATCAGGAGTATCATTGTGAAAAAAGAAATCTCGGATCCCTTTTTTTAAATCAACTAAATCTCCAGAGTCAGCCAGAGTAGACGCATCTAATCTCCAAAGTTTGGTGGTAGTGGCTGTTATTGGGAATACAAGGATCATTGTGATAGGGTGAAGATCCGACAGTACCATACTCTCAATAGAAGCCTCATGAAGATATGTCAAGTCTGATTGAGTTATAAACAGATAATCCAGTCTCGAGTATCAATTGTGAGGAGGGGAAAAAAAGTTATAGTCACGGTCTTTGGGATAGAGAGTTCTCCACGTGTCGTGAAGTGTTAGGGAGGCCAATTGGGATTTGATTTGGCGTAGGGCTGAAAAGAGAAGGGAGGAAGTGCCTGTAGATGTGTGCACTAAGGGGTCTAGGGGGACATTTAGATCTCTCCCCATGATTAAGAGGCCCGATTGGCAATCTCCCTCACAAAGGTGACCTGTTTAGTGTTAGGGCAATATACATTTGCCAGTCAACGGCCTATTGTTCCAAGTACCTTGCCATGGTCAACTCTGTGGAGTTAACTCTGAGGGGTCGCCTCAAGGTAGATGACGATAGGAGTGTGGGAGCAGAGAGGACAGCTGATGAGAAAGAAAGGGGGGAGAGAGTATGGAGGGTGACTATGAGAGGAAAGAGAAGGGGGGGAGGGGAAGAGAAAAAAAAGAAAAGGGGGGGTACTTAGGTTATAAGTGCAGGACGGGTGTACACGGGAAGGGGTAAATGCTAGGTTGGGGTGGAGCTTGTCCCAGCTTGGGGCTGAGCGAGTATTAAAGGACGCAGGGTTCTCTTACTAAACTGAGAACTCGAGTAGCAATTACTGGAGGTGGAAACAGGCCTGCTAGTCCACCTAATTGAGGAGGGAAGGGGGAGTAGGAGGAAGGGAAAGGGAACTGGCCGCTATCAAAGAGAAACTCGCTTCTCTGAGGTGGGGACAGAGGTCTAACACAAAACTGTATAACAGAGACAGCAAACCAGGGCATTCAGCCACTAACGTTTATCAATTATGAAGGGCTTCAACATGCTGAGGCGAGGAGGGAACCAGGTGAGCCCCTCCCTTCTTGAAGGGGGAGGAAGAAGAGGCATCAGTCCCAGCCCCCCCAACACCCCAGGCCATTGGCATGGGACCCCCTTTAAAGTCCCATGTTCGGACCTAGATATCTGCTTTGCCATGAGACTCACCCCCCCAGGAACGTTCCCATCCAGGCGAGGTTTTACTGAGGCGAGCCCCCGACATGCCAGGACATGCCATGCCAGGACCATTTTAATTAGGGTACAAGTATATCAACCATGAACAACATTCTGTAAGTAAACAAGATTACGCCCAGCAGAGCCTTGTAACTCAGTTTACCTCTATGGATGGTGTCAATATACAAAAGGCCATAGGTGTATCTAAATCTACAGGCGTAGTTCTGTAAGATTTCCATACTCACAGTCCTTTTGCGACGGGAATTACCTAGGCTGCAGTCTATTTAGAGAAGAAAAAAAAAACTTAACTTAGTCCGAGCCCACTGCTTGGGGACCCGGTCGGACCGAACCAAAAAATATTCCTTGGTGCTAAGTGAGTTTCTTCCCTGCTCAACTGGGTCTAGTTATTGATAAGTTCCTATTTATTGTGCAGATGCCCAAGGTCATGAAGAAAAAAAAAAAAGGGGGTATTTGTGGTATTTATAAACCTGAGTATAAAGTTCCTTCATGTAAGCTGGTGAGCATTCTGATTTTTAGGTCCTCAGTTTTAATTTGCTCCATCCAATGGTGGTTACTAGACCTATTCGGCTGGAAGCTATCTGTAGAATTGTAGGTATACATTGTCTCTTGGGCGGCACAAAATAATGAATCACAGTCCTCCATGGGCCCCTTGAAGGCACTAGGTAATGCATGAGTTCTGTAGTTCCTATGGATTAAGATGTCTGTAAAAAACAAACAACATGTTTTTGGGGCCACTGGCCAATGGGCCAATGTCACAGAAACTTGCAAATTAAAACTACGCAAACAACCTTGGGCATGTTGTTCATGTTGAGCTTGTCTTGTACCAACCAGGGAGAGAATGTGGGTAATCAATCCAAACAGGTTCTACTATTCTGTGATGAGCAGGTTGTAATCTACTCACGGAACCACAGGACCCTCTGACGTGCAGGTGGACGGTCCCTGGGAAAAGGTATCTTTCAGAGTCAGAAAAACTGTACTTAGTGTGCTGTTCTCCTGTGGATCGATGATGGTACTGATCCAGGGTCACGATCTGTTATGTCGTCCAGGCCTCTCTTCGATGTTGACCTGTGGCGCTATTGCCTGTTACGATGTGAGCATGGGGTTAGCTCTTGTGGGATCTGGATCCATGGTTCTGGTCATGTGAGTGTGCTATACCACTCCGGAACAGCTACTCTTGGCATGCCTAGGGTGTCGCAGAAAGCCGATAACTCCGCCGGTGTGAGTAACGAAGCTGATCGGTTCCCAACTGTCACCACCAGGCAAAAGGGGAATTTCCAGCAATACACAATGCTCCTCTCCCTTAAGGCATTGAGGAGGGGGCGGAGCTCTCTTCTATGCTGGAGTGTAATATGGCGGACAAGTCTTGATATATTTGTATTTGCGCACCTTTGTATTGTATCTGTCCCTGATTGTGTGCTTGGCGTAGAATGTCCTCCTTCTGGCTAAAGCTGACCAGGCAGCACACTATGTCTCTCGGGGGGTCAGTGTCGCATCCCTTTGGCCTAAGTGCCCTGTGGCATCTCTCCATTTCTATAGGCGCGTCCGGGGTCTCCCCAGGAGAGTGTTGCAGATCTCTTGCTGTAACTGAGGGCCTTCCACCGACTCAGAGACCCCCCTAAATCTTAAGTTATGCTTCCTCCCCCGATTATCTAAGTCCTCCAGATGCCTGTGCATATCTAGCAAAATCTGATCATAGGTGCTAGATACCCATTGTACTTGCTGAATGGCGGCTCCTTGCAAAATGGCCGCCACCTGCACATGGTCCAGCCTGGAGGCCACCGCTCTGATCTCCATTTTCAGTTCAGAGATCGCAGCAGACAGAGTATGTTTTATGTCCATAGCCACCAGCTGCAGGTCCACTAAGCTGAGGAGTGGAGAAGGCCAAGCGCCATGAACCGGAGTTCCTGTGTGTCCCGGAGAATCTAACGCGCCGCTCCGGGTAGTCTCAGAGGCCTGAGTGGAGGCCTGCAGCTCCGCTTGCTGGGTCCTGAAAAGTTCAGGGATGGTCCGGCTCAGTTGTGTGCTTGGGTCCGCCTGTGAGCGGGAGATTGGATCGCTTCTCCTGGCCATCTCCTCCCGCCTGATTGGAAGCCCTTCAGCTTATTAAAAGCTCTTTTTGAAGCCCTGGTCGCCGGAGCTCTTCTCCTAAGTGGCCATCACGGTCCGGTGCCAAGCCACGCCCCCCATTTTTTTTTCATTTTGGTTCGGGGTTCCCCTTACTATTCATATCAGACTCAAAGGGCCTGGTAATGGACTGGGGGGGATCCTATACTCTTTTTTTCAATGAGTTTTATCCATATTGCTAAGATCCAACAATTCAATACAGCCGCAATCAGTTTTAAATGACAATTTTTCCTTTAGAAATGTCATTTTGCTGTAGTACTGTTCTAAACACGGGAAAAATGTGCCACTTTACAGGAATACTATATACTATAGGCACGATATTTAAAGGAATGTTATTTCATTTTTATTGTTTCACTTTAAGCATTAAAAAAATCACTGCTCCAGAAAAAACGGCCGTTTAAAAAAAAAAAAAAAATTTATTGATACATGTCCCTGGGGCAGGACCCGGGTCTCCAAACACTTTTTATGACAATAACTTGCATATAAGCCTTTAAAATTAGCACTTTTGATTATTCATGTTCATGTCCCATAGACTTTAACGGTGTTTGTGTGTTCTGCTGAATTTTTTGCCTGTTCGCATGTAAACCAAACAGGAGGGTGTTCGGCTCATCCCTAAACAGAATCAGGCCTCAACCCCTACAACCCTGGCAAACAGATGACACCAGAATTCTCAACAAAATGTAGTCGTGCTCATGAGTGTCTGTGGAACTAGACTAATGCAGCGTACACACGAGCGGACTTTTCTACTGGACTGATCCGATGGACCGAGTCCGGCGGACAATCCGATCATGTGTGGGCTTCATCGGACCTTCACCAGACTTTTCCAGTCCAAAATCTGATGGACTTTAGATTTGAAACATGCTTCACATCTTTCCGACGGACTCGAGTCTGGTCGAAAAATCTGCTCGTCTGTATGCTAGTCCAACGGACGAAAACCCACGCTAGGTCAGCTATTGGCTACTGGCTATCAACTTCCTTATTTTAGTCCGTTCGTACGTCATCACGTACGAATCCATTGGACTTTGGTGTGATCATGTGTAGGCAAGTCTGTTCATTCAAAAGTCTGTCGGAAGTCTGTCAAAAGTCTGTCGAAAGTCCGTCGGAAAGTCCATTGGACCAGTCCAGTCAAAAAGTCCGCCCGTGTGTACGCGGCATTAGTCTCTCAAAGACTTCAACCAATACAAATCTGCTCTCCAAAAATACTATTCTTTCCTCCACACTGGCAAGAAGACCTATTTTACCACTCTTATTAACACCTTCTCATCCAGTCCACATCAACTCTTCTCTACTTTCAGCTCTCTACTTCGTCCTGCACCACCTCCACCCACTGACTCACTCACTGCCCAGGAGATTGCTAATCACTTCAAAAACAAGATTGATACAATTTGTGATGAAATGTTCAATCTACAGGTATCTCCCCCAATTAAGACCCCATGTCAACAGATACAATTGACACTCTCCTTATTCAAACCTGCTACTATATACAAGCTGCTAAACTTCTTTCTAACACCCACCTAACAACCTGTCTCCTGGACCCTGTTCCCTCTCAAATACTACGGTCACCCTCTGGCTCTATCCTACACTCTTTAACCCACATCTTCAATCTCTCCCTCTCTTCTGGCATCTTCCCCAATGCTCTAAAACACGCATTGGTCACCCCCATACTTAAAAAGCCATCCTTGGACTCTACCAATTTTAACAATCTACACCCTATCTCCCTGCTCCCCTTTTACTCTAAACTCCTTGAACGCCTGGTTTACAACCAACTGAGTGACCACATCACTAATAATAACCTTCTTGATCCCCTTCAATCTGGATTTCGTCCTCAACACTCCACAGAAACTGCTCTTTTAAAACTCACAAATGACCTACTAACCGCAAAAACCAATGGACACTATTCTGTACTCCTACTACTGGACCTTTCAGCTGCCTTTGATACAGTTGACCATCCCCTCCTCCTTAAAAAACTTTACTCCCTCAGTCTCCGTGACTGTGCTCTTCGGTGGCTCTCATCCTACCTATCCCAATGCACCTTCAGTGTCACTTACAATTATTATACTTCCTCCTCTCCTCTTCCCTTCTCTGTCGGGGTCCCCCAAGGTTCTATTCTTGGACCTCTCCTATTTTCAATCTATACCTCTTCCCTGGGTCAGTTGGTTGCCTCCCACGGCTTTCAATATAATTTCTACACTAACGACACCCAAATCTATCTCTCCCCCCCTCAACTCACTCCATCAGTCTCCTCACTCATCACTAACCTACTAACAGACATATCTGTCTTGATGTCACACCACTTCCTCAAACTCAACTTGTCCAAAACCAAGCTCATAATACTTCCTCCCCCACGTGCCTCTTCGCTTGACTTCTCTGTCAAGAGCAACGGCACAACCATCCCCTTATGTCAAGGTGCTAGGTGTTATCCTGGACTCTAAACTCTCCTTTTGGCCCCACATCCAATCACTCTCCAAAGCTTGATGCCTCAACCTCCGCAACATCTCCAAACTATGTCCCTTTCTAACCAATGAAACCACAAAGCTCCTGATTCACTCCCTGGTCCTCTCTCGCCTCGACTACTGCAACTCCCTCCTCATTGGCTTACCTTTAAATAGACTATCCCCCTTCAGTCCATCATGAATGCTGCTGCCAGACTCATCCACCTTACAAACGGCTCAGTGTCTGTTACCCCTCTCTGCCAATCCCTCCATTGGCTGCCACTCATGCAACAAATTAAATTCAAAATGCTAACAATAAGTTACAAAGCAATCCACAACTCTGCCCCCAGCTACATCACTAGCCTAGTCTTAAAATATCAACCTAATTGTCCTCTTCTTTCCTTCCAAGACCTCCTGCTCCTTAGCTCCCTCATCACCTCCTCCCATATTCGCCTCCAGGACTTCTCCTGAGCCTCTCCCATCCTCTGGAATTCCCTACCCCAATCTGTCAGACCGTCTCCAAATCTATCCACTTTTAGGCAATCCCTGAAAACTTTTCTCTTCAGAGAAGCCTATCCTCCCTCCACCTAATTACTGCACTTCTATTTTCTCCATCAGTACATCCCCCACAGCTATTTTGTATCACTTGACCCTCCCTCCTAGATTGTAAGCTCTAACAAGTAGGGCCCTCTGATTCCTCCTGTATTGAACTGTATTGTAATTGTACTGTCTGCCCTATGTTGTAAAGCGCTGTGCAAACTGACGGGGCTTTTGTTTGGGTTAACACGTGCTCTGCAGCTCTGGAATTTGCAGAGCTGCAATACAGTACAGTATGTAACTGAATACAGTATATAATACTGTATGTAATTGATTAGTCACAGCAAGCTTTACTCTGTAACTTTTCACCCATTTGGCAATTTACATGTAACTGATAGCTTTACTTTCTTTATACCTATATGCATATACCTTTTTATAATTTTTTGCAATGCTGCCTCTGCTGCTTCCAATACTCAATTAACCACTTCAGCTGTGGAAGGTTTTACCCACTTCCTTACCAGACCATTTTTTGCAAAACGGCACTGCGTTGCTTTAATTGACAATTGCACAGTTGTGCTATGCTGTACCCAAATAAAATTGATGTCCTTTTTTTACAGGTACGTGATTTTGCACATCTGGGCCACTCTGCTGCAGTATATATGTGGTGGGCAGTCTGGAAGCTGTTAAAGGATTATTACTGTTACACAAAAAAAATCTTTATTTTGGGTAAAAACTAACTACTACACATTTTTTCTGGGGTGGAAATCAATCAATTTGGGTTGCTGCTGATGAGTTCAAGCCAAAAAATTATGTAAATGTAAAGTAAATGATTAGACATGCAATTTATGTGATGCCAGTGTAGCAGTACCCACATAGGAGCTACTAAATGAAGTGGCCCACCTGTCACCCTGCCCAACCCGGCATTTAATTCTTAGTCACTCTTATGCCCTGTACACACGGTCGGATTTTCCGACGGAAAATGTGTGATAAGGCCTTGTTGTCGGAAATTCCAACCGTGTGTGGGCTCCATCACACATTTTCCATCTGATTTTTAGACACACAAAGTTTGAGAGCAGGCTATAAAATTTTCCGACAACAAAATCTGTTGTCGGAAATTCCGATCGTGTGTACACAAATCTGATGCACAAAGTGCCACGCATGCTCAGAATAAATAAAGAGATGAAAGCTATTGGCTACTGCCCCGTTTATAGTCCCGACGTACGTGTTTTATGTCACCGCGTTCAGAATGATCAGATTTTCCGACAACTTTGTATGACCATGTGTATGCAAGACAAGTTTGAGCCAACATCCATCAGAAAAAATCCTAGGATTTATTTGTCGGAATGTCCGATCAATGTCCGACTGTGTGTACGGGGCATAATGCCGCGTAAACACGGTTGGAATTTTTGACAGAAAAAGTCAGATGGGAGCTTTTGGTCGGATATTCCGACTGTGTGTATGCCCCATTGGACTTTTTCTGTCGGCGTTTCCGATGGACTTAGATAGAGAACATGTTCCAAATTTTTCCATTGGAAAGGCCGACGGAGGTTATCCCATTGACAAGTCCGACCGTGTGTACGTGGCATTATACAATGAACAGTCCATGTGCTTGTTTTTGTTTGTTTTATTGAGGGAATTTAACTTGGATGGGGTAAGGAAAATATGGCATGCCCGGCGAATTGTAGAACGATCAATTGGTGAATTGAAGAACAATCAATTGATGAATTGTAGAACAATTAATTGATGAATTGTATAACAATTGGAACAAACTGTGTACACTCCCTGTACACATCACTACTTCAGTCTCCTTCAGCACTTTCCTTGCTTGCAGACTATTCCTCTTCCTTCCCCCTGCACAACTCTTGACTCTCAGGATCAGCTAGCACTAAATGATTAGGCCTGACTCTGACTCAGCCAGACCCTAGCAACCTCCCTTTGAAGGCAAGGACCACGGGCCCTTATGGTGTAGCAAGAAAATAGAAGGTCTCCATTGCTAGCTGTCCTACAGATGGACTACAGCCCCCAGACAGCCCTCTTCAGGCCTTGCCAGCCCACCCAGCTGCAGCTGCCTGACTCCACTGCCCTAACACCACAGTCCACTCCACTGGTTCTGCACCCATTCCAGACTGCATAATCCCAGTCCTCACAGGCGTGCCTCCCCAGTCCTCCTGACTGCATGTCACTCACCAGCTCTCCTGGCTGTGATCAGTTGTTCCTCTCTTTGAAGATTTGCCCGGCAATGCTAGCTCCCACTGTCCTCTCTGCTCTTCATGTGCCTCTTGTCCAGAACCTTCATGCTTTCTTGAAGGGCTCTGTCCAAATCCGAGCTCTGGGCCCAAGGTCACCCCCCAGACTAGGGGAGCTCCCTCAAAGTCCCAGACAGCCTAGCACTTCATTTTCAAGCTCTGAACAACTCCAACAACTCCTCCCCAGCTGGGCTGACCCTGATATTTAAGGAGGCCTGCCCCCTGCCAATCCAGGTTGGGGATTGGTTAGGGCTCCCTTTAGAACACCCCGGGTAGCTTCACCTCTCCTTTCCTCCTCTCCTTCTAGAATCCTCTAGAAGAAAGAGGGAGGTCTCAGTGACGCTGCCTATGAGTCACCAGCTGCTACTCTAAACAACTGGTGTCTCACATCAACTCTGAGTGTCAGTGATGGGTAGTGATAGGCGGCACTGATGAGGAGGCACTGATCACACCTGCCGATTACAGTCTCTCTTCTCTTCATGCTGTGACAGTGCATGAGGAAAGGAATGCCGCTAACTGACAAATTTGTTTACATGTGATTGGACACAGCTGATCACATGGTAAAGGGCCACTGTGATTGGCCATTTACACTGATTTTGTGATCAACTGGCCGCACCAGGGGGCCTGCAGGGAGTGTGGTTCTGGGAGGATGTCAATGGACACCCTCCCAGGGCGGGAGAGCCATGCTGTAGCCGTCTTTTGGCTATAGCTTGGCTATGAAATGATTAATTTTCTATTGGTTGAACGAGATGAACTTGTGTCTGTTTTATAAGGATGGACGCTGCTGCCTCCAGCCCCCCCAAAAAAAGAGCTGTGCACCCGATGAAGGCTCCTGCCATCTGACAGATTCGCCATTTGACAGTTCTTAAATAAATAAGGGGCAGGGCCACCTGGTGATGTCACCAGGTGACCCCTTCCCTTGTGACATCATCGACCGAGGCATGCTGGGTTGATGACGTCACAAGAGGGAGGAATCACCCGGTGACATTATCGGGTAGCCCCACCCCTACATCCAAATCTCCGAATAACAAAAAATGTGACCAATTTTAGATTTGGAATGAAATTAATTGCACATGCCTAATTTTGGCAGGAGTGTGTAAACTGACAAATCTTCAGCTATTATACAGTATACAGTATATTTGTGTCTCCTTCTCCAATGGATGGGCTGGAACTGCTGAGTACCAATAATTGGAGCAAGGTGTTACAAGATGCAATGAACAAAGGTGGACAAGATTTTAGACTGTTATGTTCAGTATTGAATAGGGAGACTGGCATATCGTGCCAGTTCCCAAAGTTCTCATCTTTTTGAGGTCTGAATTGCTGTGTTGGGACATTTTGTGACTTCAAATTCAGATTCAAAATACTTTATTAATCCCAAAGGGAAATGATTAAGATACAGTTACAGATTTAACAAAAACAACACAAAAATCACAATAACAAGACACAACAATAAAATTATCAATAACAGCAATTAATACCAAATAAAATGAAATGAATACTGTACTGTAATCAACCATACTATCCTATTAAAGTACTACATGGAATGAATAACACCTATTAAAAAAATAAGTAAAACTACCAAAGTGCAAATATTACTTGACAATCTGAAGATTTTACCCCCTTCATGACCTGGCGATTTTTTTTTATTCCGCACTGCACTACTTTAGCTGGTAAGTGCGCGGACATGCAATGCTGTACCCAAATTAAATTTATATCATGTTTTTCATACAAATAGAGCTTACTTTTGGTGGTATTTGATAACCAAAGACCAATTTTTTATATAAATGAAAAATTTTGAAAAAACAATATTTTTTACTTTCTGCTATAAAACATATCCAATAAAAAAAAATGTAAAAATCAAATTTCAGGGCGTGTCCTGATGTGAGCAGTGGTGGACATGTTGGAGAGGAGCTCCAGGCTTCCTGATTTTAATCCTCCACCATCTGTGCATTTACTGGTCTGGTGAGTTTGAAAAACCCCCCAGACCGCTCTTTCACATCCCCTACCATGCCCTGGACCAGATATTGAGCGGTATTGCTGCCCTCCCCGTGGTGATATCCGGGCCGTCACAGAGCAGACACACTCTTGGCTGCCGCCATTTTCCAGGCCTTTGTCTCACCAGCACATGCTGAGCCTCCTCCATCCTGCGACCTGGAGCGAGGGACTGCCAGTCTCATCCATCCCCCTCACCTCCTTGCCTCCCTGCCACGGTATTTTAAGGCCAACACTGCATGTCGATCCGGCCACGGCATGTCTGGGCCTAGTGACAACTGCCATCTTGCCAGCCTCTGCTTCCCTAAATTGCCTGAGCCTCCTCCACCCTGGGATCTGGAGCAAGGGACTGCCAGCCTCATCCATCCCCCTCACCTCCTTGCCTCCCTGCCGTGGTATTGTAGGCCTTTTGGGCCGAAACTGACTGTCCATCTGGCCATGGGCCTATCGGGGCCTAGAGACAGCCGCCATCTTGCCAGCCTCTGCTTCCCTTAATTGCCTGAGCCTCCCTCTTCCTGGGCCCTGACGCATGGACTCCACTGCCTCTTCCTCATACCCACATCCCTGCAGTGGTATAGGGGATGTGGGGTCGCAGCTGAGTGTCCACCCCTACTGTGATCTATTGGGAACTAGTATCAGCCGCCATCTTGGTACTGCTACTTTCCTCATCAGTGCTTACATGGAAGCAGGCTGCTCTCCTCTATTAACCCCTCTCTGTGGATTGCTCAGGGCAGATGTCCTCAAAGAAAAGGAACTCCAAGGCCACTAAGACAAAAACACCACATAAGTTGCCGCCGCCCCCTTCACCTTAGCCGTGTGCCATCTTTGCTGGGAGGCTTCAAGCCTTGCACGATAGGATCCGTTCTGAAGCTTGTAAGCATCCTGCACTCAATTAAGACAATACCTCTGTTCTCCTCTTCCCTGATTTCTCGGCTGAGCTACAGAGGAGGAAAACCTTCAATGACATCCGTAAATGGCTTCAAGATAACAGTATTAAATACAGCACACTTTACCCCAGCTGACTCCGAGTTCAACATGCCAGAATGGTTTGTTTCTTTGATACTCCGACAGATGCTGACCACTGGCTGACCGCATTGAGATAAAGATATCCCATTTCTTGAATTCACCTGATGCACAGATTTTCCACATCCTAACTTGTTTTATCCTACTAATTTTGCTGCAAGCACCGGAGTTGCCTTTAGAGTAACGCTACGTTAGCTATACACCTCCCTTCATGGCTTGACTCCGTAGAGATCAAAAGGAGTTGTTGCACTGCGATTCTCCACTCCCCTGGAGGGACTTTACAATGGTCACGCTCAACTGCTTTTCTCCACTAACCTGGAGTGACTTTGCAATAGCTAAATACCCTTTGAGTTTAGGGAATAAAACTGACTGGAACTGTTGTTGGGGTTTCTGAATGGTAGAGATTTCAGCTCACTGCTGATTGTAGAGTGGCAAGCTGTTGTGGCTCCACCTGCGGTCAGCAGTGACTCTATAGCAGGGATATGCAATTAGCAGACCTCCAGCTGTTGCAAAACTACAAGTCCCATCATACCTTTGCCTCTGGGTGTCATGCCTGTGGCTATCAGAGTCTTGCTATGCCTCATGGGAATTGTAGTTCTGCAACAGCTGGCGGTCCACTAATTGCATATACCTGCTCTATAGTTTAATTGAGTTTGTAAGGGTATCTTGTGCCTACAAGTTTGGACACAACCAATCAGCAGGTCCCAGCCGTGAATTATTGGCCGAAACTGGAGCTGAGATGGTACAGGGTGGTAGTTTTTTAGTGGATTTTCAACAGTGACAGAAACTCCAAAAGAATGAAACTAAGCCCAGTAGACAGGAAGATGAAAAAGCTAACTTGGAGCTAAAGGTGGTGCTAAAGAAAGGCAGTATGAACTTTAAATTTGTGCTTAATGAAATGTAGAAGAGTCTGCATTGCTAGTGGCAATGGACAAAAAGGAATCTTCCCCACTCTGCATTGCTAGTGGCAATGGACAAAAAGGAATTTGATTCCCAAATCAAATTGATTGAAAATATGTCCCCAGCCAAGCCAGATAAAGGTATAAGTTTTGATTTCGAGAAAACACACGAAGATGGTTTTATAAGGTTATTTGTCTCAGATGTTGAAAGCCAGCGCAACCCTTGCAGTGTAATGCTACAGTGAGATTCCAAAAAGCCCCAACAGCTGGACGTGCTTACAAGATAATATCACAACTTAAGAGTCACCTTTATACCCCAAGAGCTACTATGTCTTCCAAATGCCTTGTGTGTAATATGATCAATGTGACTCTGATTAAATTACTCAGGCATCGCTCTTATGCCCCGTACACATGATCGGATTTTCCAACAACAAATGTTGACAGTGAGCTTGTTGGCTAAAGGTCTGACTGTGTGTATGCTCCATCGAACATTTGTTGTCGGACTTTCCGCCAACGAACGTTGGCTAGCAGGTTCTCAAATTTTCTGCCAACAAAACTTAGTTGTCGGAATTTCCAATCGTGTGTACACAAGTTTGACGCACAAAAGTTCACGCATGCTCGGAATCAAGCAGAAGGAGCCGCACTACTGGCTGTTGAACTTCCTTTTTCTTGGCTCGTTGTACGTCTTGTGCGTCACCACGTTCCCACGTTCGTAGATGTTGGCCAACATTTGTGTGACCGTGTGTATGCAAGACAAGTTGGAGCCAACATCCTTCGAACAAAAATCCATGGTTTTGTTGTCGGAAAGTCTGGTCATGTGTACGGGGCATTAGTATCATACCTGTGAGAAGCCATTAATTTGTCCCGTGGGAATTTATGCCAGGGTGGTAATATGCAGGTGTAGAATATACCTCTGGTTGCATACATGGATGTTACCCCTTAAATGCCATTTGGGAAGCTCTGCAATCAGAGGTATCTCTTTTCTGGAAGGGAATGTGAGAAAGTGAGAAAGCAGAAAGGTCCTGTAGTGGGCAGGCCTACTTTATAAGGACATAACCAAGTCAAGGCAGGAAATTAAAAAAAAAGTCATAAGAAAGGTGCCAAGACTAATGGGTCTGTTGTGGATACAATGAGCTTGTGCTGCCCTGTCTGGCCTCAAATATAAGTATTTGATCAAGACAGTATTACAAGAGGAAGAGACCCTGTAAATGTTCAGAGTGGATAAATGTAAAGTTTTTGGATCCAAAAACATCTATCATACATTTTAAGAGGTCTAAAATTGAGTGAATTGATGATAGGGAACAAACTGGGAGTCCTTATAAATTATAGACATTCATAACAGCTTCCAAAGTCAATCTGCAATATCTTGAACATGCAAAATAATTTCTTGCATTAATAGAGGTATAGACTCAAAAGAAAGATTTAATATACAAAGCCTTAGTAAGACCTCATTTTGAAAATGAATTTCAGTTTTGGGCATCAGATCTATCAATGCTGACAATGCTAAGCTGCTGGCTGACAAATAGCAGTAGTGTTATCAGCCAGCCCTTCTCTTTTTTCAGTTGGTCATTGGGCTGCCTATAAGGTCTACGCATGCCTCCTGAGAATCTGATAGTCAGCCCAATGGCCAACTGGAGGAGTGCATGTAGCAACTCCATAATGTTGCTGTTAATTGCAAAGTAGTAACTAAGTGGTGTCAGACATTGCAACAGATTCACAGAAAATATTTTCTTAGGAAAACTGTATGCAGTGATGTATTATGCCAAACATTCTTAAATATAAATTTAGGATTAACATACTGTACATTATTTTACCTGTTAGCCTTCTATCACAATACAGATTGTATACTGTTTTTATATGTATTTCAAACATATGGTTTAAAACAAACAGTCTTAATTCATGATAGTTGTAATTTAGTTAAAAATTGACAAGAGCTGACTAAATACCCTGTTCCACACCTCTACCTATGATACAATATCTTGCAATTGCAATTGTTATCACAATTCAGGGACATTTTGTTATTGTTGTGAGCAGGGGGCATTTTAGTGGTACTTACCTGACTTGAGGTAAATGATTCTTTTCCTAATTAAAAAAAAAAACTGGGGGGGCGTGGCCTGACCTGGCATGGCATGGAGAAAGACGTTTGATTCCGGAGCTCTGCCCGCCACAGGAGTAAACTTCAAGATTGCAGAGGTATTTTCTCGCCACTTCACCCCTTAACTATGGGAACGGCTTCCCGAAACTCCTCTGCCTCCCGCTCTCGCTCCCCCAGAGATTTAGCGGGTTCACAAGGCCAGAACATACCGGAGATGTTCAGGGCCAGCAGAAACAATATGGCGTCTTCCCGCCTCGGGCTCCCTCACTCTCCTCAGCAATTGGCACCGCCATCTGACTACAGCGCCTCACTTCAACAACCCCCACACCCCCATTGCGGGGAAGGGGGAATAGAGCTCCTACCTTCACCCCCAATTAATCTGCAGGACCTCCGCTCAGTTGCGGATGACATTAAGGAGACCCTGTATGCGGCCATTTCAGAGCTTAGGCTGGACCTGAGGGAGCTCAATGACAGGGTACATGCCGTTGAATGTACCACAGAACGACAAGAGGAATCTCTTCACACGGTCACCACCCGCATTGATTCGCACACCGTACAAATGCGTGACATGCAACAACATCTGGAAGACCTCGACAACCGAGGTAGAAGGAACAACTTGCGAATCAGAGGTCTTCCAGAGTCCATTGAAGGAGAGCAAGTCCCGCAATCTGTAGTGGCCATTTTCAACAATATCCTGCAGCGTCCCCCTCACACTCCCATCGATATGGAGATACTTCACAGAGCTTTGCGTCCAAAAGGCAGGGAGAACGATACCCCACAGGACGTCATTTGTTGCATTGTTGATTACAAATTGAAAGAGGACATAATCAAACGAGCTAGGGGTATGCAGCAGATTCTACACGAGGGCCACCCTGTTCAAATCTATCAAGATCTCTCGGGTATTACTCTACAGCACAGACGCGATCTCAAGCCTTTGCTGGATGCCCTCAGAGATAAAAATATTGTGTACAAATGGAAGTTTCCCTTCTGCCTTATAGCCTCCTCCAATGGCCGCACGGCTGCTCTTAAGGTCCCTGAAGATCTACCACTATTCTGCTCCACACTCGGCCTACCCTTGATCTCAGTACCTCTCTGATATGCAGCTTTTCATCCCAGGCCGTTCCACCGAGACGGGCGTAGGGAAGAACCTATGGAAACACAAGGCTCTGGACATCGCAGGCACCGTTCGCCTTCCGTCCTGAGGAACCACGCCACCTACCGCCCGGGGACACAAGAGGCTAACCCCGCTGTGTCACCACGGTCACGAAGAGCTCGTAGAGGTCGCTAATGGCGAGGTATGGCAACCCTACCCCCAGTCTCCGATTGCCCAGTTTGACCCTCTGTCGGTCGTTTTCCCTTTCTTTTTTACACCAGTTATATATAGGGAACTTTTTATTATTTTTATTTTTATAGGAGACTTTCATTGAAAGGAACTCAGCACTAACAGCGGCACATCTGCCCTTCCCACCCGACATCTCGTGTGCTACTTAGGCAACGCATGTCGGACTGCAATTTGTCCCCCCGACAATGCCTGCACATCTGCTCCGTAAATAGTTCCACCCTACTTCAGCAGTTGGCTCCACAATTCAGCGGCTGGACAAAACGGATCCAAATGACACGGAACTACATTCCCCATAATGCTTAGCGGGTGTAAACCCCGCCTGGATATGACGTGAAGTTCCACCTATACGAACTGCCTACCTGCCCGTAACATGAAGCCCCTAGGAGTTCTCCCCGTGCAGTTCTTCCGATTACTACGGCCCCTCACTGCGACTCATACACCTCTGCTTCTGAATCGCTCCTTCCCCTCCAAACGCATCGGTCTCTCACCAGCACTGCTTCTGACTCATCCATCAAAGGCCGGTCACTGCACTCGGACTTCTACAACAAATACCATTTTGTGTGCAGAACCTGATGTTGCCGGTAAACGGAGCGTATTACTCTTCTCACATTGCGAGACTGTTCCGGTAACATAGCACTAACAATTTTTTCCTAGGTTATATAGTCTTCCTCCATGACTAAGCATTTCTATTTTCGTTACTGTCCATAATGTTAAAGTTTAACACACATTTTCTGTTTATTTGTTATGGTCCACATGGCTCCGTAGGTTTCCCGGAGTAGTCCTGGAGATTGAGGACTCACCGGGAAACACCCGTTATTGGATGCACATACTCCTCACGCTATCACTATTATCGCTGTTTGTGGCGATGTGTGTAGAGGACGTGGCTCCTGCCCGCTGCTTTAGCACACAGAGTCATTTGGGGCAATGTTCATGGCGGACCTGGGGAAGGTGGCATGGAATAGGGAGTGCCTCCTGTCTCAGGCCACGACGGGGGACAACCCCGCGACTCAACATACGTTGTTGGGCTAACCTGACGGCCCTAACATTTGCACTGCGACTTGAGTTCCATACACATCCCTACGCAACAAACAAGGCTCCCCTCACCCCTCCCATAAAAACTCGTTGAAAGCTATATACCTCCTCCACTGCTTCTTTTCATCCTGTGGCGGCGGACCACACCCTACCACCTGTTTTTTAGTCCTATATTACCTCCTTTTCTCCATCGCTTGGATTTAGGTCAACCCCAACACAGGCCCGTTTCGAGGTTCAGTGATCCTTGCAGGGCACTGTGCCTCGAGCGCGCTCTGTACCACACCGACCTCCCTCATTAGAGGCTCGTGAGAGTTTAACCCCACGCCTCTTCGGTTCCCCCCCGATTACATAAGCACTTAGCTAGTGCACACACTCAGTTAAACCAGACCACACCACTTTCCTCTTATCCTCTCTCCTCTCCCTTACTCCCTCCGAATGGCAGCTACCTCAGCCACCCCCACACACGACGGACTGCGCCATTCTCAACCACATGCCCTCAAATTACTCTCTATTAACATTAGAGGTCTAAACACACCTGAAAAACGATCCCAACTCCTTCATTCACTTTAACAAGCTAAAACTCAAATAGCACTGATACAAGAAACGCACTTTCGAACGGACTCCATCCCCAAGCTACACAACGGTCACTTCCCCAAGACATTTCATGCCTCCAACTCTGAGGCAAAATCGAAAGGGGTTTCCATCCTCATCTCAAAACATTGTCCCCTCCAGGTGACAGACGTCCAAAGGGACCCACTCGGCAGATTCCTTTTCATAAAAGGGAGCATACACCAGAAACCCTTCACAATTGCCAATATATATGCACCCAATTCTGGCCAAGTCACCTTCTTCCATAACACACTACAACTACTTTCCAGCTTTTGCTCGGGTACCCTCATAGTCTGAGGTGATTTTAATGTTCCTCTCGACCCAGCCATTGACACCTCCAATGAGTCTTCTTCACTCACATATAGAGCCCTACGATCCATCAAACAACAACTGAGCAACCTCCTACTCCATGACACCTGGCGTACTCTACACCCTAAAGAAAAATATTTCACTTTCTTTTCACCCCCACATAACAAGTACTCTAGACTGGATCACTTCTTCCTCTCCCAAAAAGAACTGACATATCTTACCAAGGCGACCATTGAACCCTCTTTACTATCAGACCACAGTCCTATTACCATGACCTTGCAATTCTCTGCACTACGTCCACGGACACGTATTTGGCGACTGGATAGCTCCTTACTGACTGACGAGGTCGATGTCCTCAGACTATCTACTTGCCTTTCTGACTTTTTCTCTACCAATACCTCAAATGATGTCACTCCAGCGATTACATGGGCGGCCCATAAATGCGTCATTCGCGGGGAACTAATGTCCATAGCGGCTCAACGTAATAAACTCAGGTTTGCACGCATCAACGATCTTACTACACGCATACGTAGACTTGAACAAACACACAAGGCTTCCCTGGCAGCTACTGCGCTAAATGAACTTACCCAGGCAAGAGAAGAGCTGTTAGAAACACTGAACGTGACACTGAAACGCAAATTTGCACTAACGCAAAAGCTCTATTATGAATTTGGCAACAAGGCTGGGAAAATTCCTGGCTAGAGCTCTTCAAGCAAGGAAGGCCTCAAACACTATCCACAAAATTAACAGCCCTGCTGGGGAAGCTTTGGTGACTAATGAAGACATAGCAGCACAATTCACCCAATACTTCTCTAAACTGTACAACCTTCCTCCATCCTCCTCCACTACTGACGCTCCCCTGGATCGCACATCAGCCATCAAAGAATTTTTAGCACAATATGGCCCAACCCCTTTATCTCCTGAAGACGTACAATCTTTAGACCTACCTCTCTCTGTGACCGAATTGCAAGCGGCACTAAACAGATGAAGACGGGCAAAAGCCCTGGGCCAGATGGTCTTTCGGTCTGTTACTACACATCCTTTGAGAACGTACTCCTCCCACATCTAACCAAAGCCCTTAACAATCTTACCCCTGACTCTGTAGCCAACAAGGACCTACTCGAAGCCCACATTACACTCCTTCCCAAACCGGGTAAAGACCCCCACCTTGGTCAAACCTGATTTCTTTTTATGAAGAGGTAAGTAAAACCTTGGACAGAGGGGTGGCTGTGGACGTGGTTTACTTGGATTTTTCAAAAGCGTTCGATACAGTTCCGCACACATGGCTCATGTGTAAGCTAAAGTCTACAGGGTTGGAAATATCAGTTTGTAAATGGATAGAAAACTGGCTAAAAGACAGAATTCAGAGAGTAGTGGTTAATGATTCTTACTCTGAATGGTCTAAGGTTATCAGTGGTGTACCCCAAGGTTCAGTGCTGGGACTCTTACTCTTTAATATCTTTATAAATGATATTGGGTCTGGGATCAAAAGTAACATTTCTGTCTTTGCAGATGACACCAAGCTATGCAGTGGAATAACGTCCTTACAGGATGTCTCCAATTTACAAGCCGACCTCAATGCACTGTCTAATTGGGCGACTATGTGGCAGATGAGGTTTAATGTTGAGAAATGTAAAGTTATGCACTTGGGGGCTAAGAATATGCATGCATCATACATTCTAGGGGGAGTACAACTGGGGGAATCCGTAGTGGAGAAGGATCTGGGGGTTTTGGTAGATCATAAGCTCAATAATAGCATGCAATGCCAAGCTGCGGTTTCCAAAGCGAGCAAAGTTCTTTCTTGTATTAAGAGAGGTATGGACTCCAGAGAGAGAGATATCATTTTGCCCCTGTTCAAATCATTAGTAAGACCTCATCTGGAATATGCCGTTCAGTTTTGGGCACCAGTTCTCAAAAAGGATATCGGGGAACTGGAGAAAGTGCAGAGAAGGGCAACCAAACTGATAAGAGGCATGGGGGAGCTCAGCTATGAGGAAAGATTAGAGGAACTGAATTTGTTCACTCTTGAGAAGAGGAGAATAAGGGGGGATATGATCAACATGTTTAAATATATAAGGGGTCCATATAGTGAACTTGGTGTTGAGTTATTCACTTTACGGTCAACACAGAGTACAAGGGGGCACTCTTTATGACTGAAGGAAAAGAGATTTCATCTCCAAATACGGAAAGGTTTCTTCACAGTAAGAGCTGTAAAAATGTGGAATAGACTCCCTCCAGAGGTGGTTCTGGCCAGCTCAGTAGATTGCTTTAAGAAAGGCCTGGATACTTTCCTAAATGTACATAATATAACTGGGTACTGACATTTATAGGTAAAGTTGATCCAGGGATAATCCGATTGCCTCTCTGGGATCAGGAAGGAATTTTTTCCCCTGCTGTAGCAAATTGGAGCATGCTCTGCTGGGGTTTTTTGCCTTCCTCTGGATCAACTGTGGGTATAGTATTGGGTATATTGTTTTTTTGTTTTTTTTTTGTTTTTTTATGGTTGGACTGGATGGACTTGTGTCTTTTTTCAACCTGACTAACTATGTAACTATGTAACTATGGTAACCAATTATCGTCCCATTTCCCTTCTGAATGTAGACCTGAAACTATATGCTAAAGCATTGGCCAACCGCATTCTGCCCTTCATCCCTAACCTGATCTCACTAGACCAAGTGGGCTTTGTCCCCGGCCGTGAGGCCCGGGACAACACCACCAAAGCATTGAACATCCATCACTGGCTCCGTGGAACGTCTACGCCTGGCTTTTTTCTTTCATTGGATGCAGAGAAGGCGTTCGACAGAGTCGCATGGGACTATATGGAGGCCACTTTGAAAATTATAGGCCTCCCACCCCGTTTGCTACAGATGGTCTTGGCTCTATACTCCTCCCCGAGGGCCAGGATCAGGGTTAACGGGGAGTTGTCGGACGCCTTCTCTGTATCCAATGGTACCAGACAGGGCTGCCCCTTATCGCCACTAATATTCATACTAACCATGGAACCAATGCTCCGCAGACTGAGGGACAACCCTGCCATTAAAGGGGTGGACGTTCTACATAATCAGTATAAACTAGCAGCCTATGCTGATGACATTTTACTTTTCCTGACAGACCCCATTACGACCATACCAAACTTATTAGCGGACTTTACACTCTTCAAAAACCTATCCAACCTTCAAATCAACTTTGAAAAATCGAAGGCCCTTAATATCACCCTACCAATCGCTACAGTGGCCATATGCAAACATAACTTCCTGTTTAGCTGGGAAAATTCAGACATCTCTTACCTCGGTATTAAACTTACCACAAACCTATCTGACCTCTATGCAAAAAACTTTCTACCTTTGATCCTGTCCATCCAATCGGATCTCCGGAAGTGGCACCTGGGCTCCTTTTCTTGGTTAGGCAGGATCGCTATACTAAAAATGAACATCCTGCCCAGACTACTCTACCTCCTCCAAGCTATACCGATTAAACTCCCGACGTCCTTTTTCCTTTCCTACAAACGTATTTGTAGGAACTTCATCTGGGCAACCAAAGCCCCACGACTTAGCTGGGTCAGACTAACTCTCCCCAAACAACTTGGAGGCTTAGGCCTTCCGGACATTCAAAAGTATCATTGGGCCTGCCATTTAACCAGAGTGGTTGATTGGCACATCCACCGCCCCTCTAAAGCCTGGATTGCGCTGGAAGACTCCCTGACCAGCGTCCCAATTGCCAACTCTCCCTGGATTACTCACAGACTCATCCCTCGCGACTTCTCATCACACCCCCTCATTGGTGCCACACTATCCATTTTCAAAATGGCCTGCAAATTGCTCAATACCTCGCCATCCCCTGGCCCTATGACACCACTCGACAACAACCCTAGCTTCCCCCCTGGCCTGACATTGAAAGACAAGACGCTTGCTGCACATACCACGCAGGCTAGGGCAAACCAATTTTTTAGGAACGGATCGCTCCTTTCCCAACCACTACTCGCTGCAAACCTACCCAACCATGAGATACCATTCTACAAATACCTACAACTCAGACATTTTCTACAGGACACACAACACATGTCCCATTGGCATAGAGATCACACACCGTTTGAACTCCTCTGTCTAAGCACTGAACCCCAGAACCACTTAATCTCCTCGCTTTACTCCCTACTTTTCTCAGGCCATCAGATTAAACAGGACAAGCTGGTACTCCAGTGGGAAAATGAACTATCCATAGATCTCTCACCCATTGAATGGGATCAAATTTTCACCCTCATGCACAAAGGTTCCATTAATGTTTCCACACAGGAAAATAGATACAAACTATTCTCCAGATGGTACAGGACACCTGAGAAGGTTCACCACTTCCACCCCACCATTCCCCCAACCTGCTGGAGATGTGGTGCGGCCAGGGGCACTCTACTGCACATATGGTGGGAATGTAGCCTGATCCAACCATTTTGGCAAGAAATAAATCAGCTGATTACACAAATCACTACGTTCCAAATGACACCCTCCCCAGCACTCTACTTACTCCACCATACCCCTGCCTCCCTGCGTTCCTACAAAAAATCCCTTACTTTACATCTCATCAATGCAGCCAACCTATGCATCCCTGCCCTTTGGAGGATCACTACCCCCCCACAGTCCAAGATTGGATCCGTAGGGTAGACCGAATAGCTGACATGGAAAATCTCATATCACAATCCACAGACCACCCTACCAAATTTTATGTCACCTGGGCAAGTTGGCTACACTATAGACAAACCCAAACACGGACATCACCGCCTCAAATTCTTCCGGGATCCTCCTGAAGTTCATCAGTTCCCCTCCATTTATGTCACATACATTATACCGCCGCCACTCCTCACCCACCTTTCCCACTCGAGCTCCTATAGTCAGTGCTATCCCCACACTGTTTTCCGTCTAGATAAGCTTTATACTACTAATAATAAAATGTCCCTTTTCTTCTTTACCTTAGAGGTAAAGGTACATACCTGTACTGTTATATACACTCCAGATCACATTACAATTCCATCCTCCAGAATTCCTACCGGAACCTTACACAACCCTCAACCACACCACCGATTTTAGCTTTACCTACTTGCTTCTCGAACCTCCCGGTCCATTCACAGCGTTGTTCCCTTTGGGGGTGAATGATGCCGGGAGTATCACCTGGTGGTGTGTACACGACACTTCCCATAGATATATCCCGGTCTATGCATTACTTACTGCATATCTCAGCAGAAAATGATGAATATATTGTATATCTGTTGACATTACAATTAGGCCTCTTTCCACTTTCCATAGGCTATCTAATAGCCACTGGTCATCGCGCCTACATTGCAAATGCCACAGGTCTATTGCATGTTTCAACATTCAAATGCTTTTTAAGGTTGCTCCGCCTGACTTCAGGTGATCATTACCTCCTCAGTGGGCGGAAAACCTATACTGTTACATTATAATTGCATATTACTCATATGTAACCGTGTTATTGAAATGCATGTTGTACTCTTGCTGTTCAACCATAAAATTCAATAAAACCTTTTCTGATAAAAAAAAAAAACTGATATGTTGAGCTGTCATGTCTGTCAAGGATATAGACTGTTGGCAGATTAGGAGAGAAATATAGTTTGACTACATCCTTTCTGGATAAGTGTGGCAGCAACACAGTTTATTGTGAATGTGTTCTGTTTATTTAGCTGTTTAGGTACTGTTTTGTACCCTTTTTTAGTGTGCATTAGTAGCTGTTCTTTTCTGTGTGTAAAAGCATAGTTTTAGAAATATGACTCTATTTCTATTGCAAAAGTCTTAAATTAAATACAGATTTAGTTTGCAGAACTGTGAACTGTAATCTGTTGCCAGTGCTTGGACAGATAATGGGGAGATTTTCCTCATTAGAATCCAGCATCATTAAATATATAGGCCATCCAGGAAATGTGTAGGAGATACCACAAAGCATGACACTCTTATAATGTATCATCTAAAACTGGGTAATTCTTGTTAAAATTCCTTTCCAGTGGCAAAAGCCAGATCACATTGAAAATCTACAGCACTCAGCAACTCTGTATTTCATGGCTGTATTGCATCTAGGCTCAGAAAAATATAGAACCACATATTCTATGGAAACAATGTGATCCAAAGATCAGCCTACCAGTTGCTAAGAGAGATGAACAGATTTCTTCAAATTTGTTCCACTGATGTTTTGCTCTTTTGAATAATTTTGTGGTGAAGAAGTGATTTTAACACTTTCTCATTTTGGGCTCATATTTTAAAGTGTTTATAATGAAAAGTTGAAGCATAAAAAATTCAGTCACCAAAAGCAATTTAATGAATAACCAAAATAAACTCTCCTAATCAATCAAAAAAATCGATTTCTAGTAATCCTAGTATTTATTAAAAACAAACTTTGCTATTTTAAAGCATACTACATTTTAATTTAAGCCTGATACTGTTGCTTTAAAATAAAAGGTGCTTAAAGTCTATTCGTTTAGAAGGAACCCTGAGAAAGAAAACTTGTCTCCTGCCATCATGCTGTAGAGCAGTAGTCTCCAAACTGCAACCTGTGTGACAGATTTGGCCCTTTGCTTGCCTTTATCCTGCCCCTGGGACACTGTTCCATCTTCTGATACAAGGCAGGCAGTATTCCTCCCACTGATAACAATGATGAGATGCCATTAATTCCACTGACACAACAGTGAGGCAACATTGAGACACTGACACAATCTGACACAAACAATGGGGCATTATTCATCCCACTGATGGGGCTTGATCTTTCCATTGATACCAAGATTGGCACTATTTCTTCCACTGACACCAGTTGGGCACTATTCTTTCCCCTGATTCCAACAATGGGGCATAATTCCTCCCACTGAAATAATTTATTGGGTATTTTTTCTCCCACTGACGTCAACATTTGGGCACCATTCCTCCCTTTAATGCCATTGATGGGCACTATTGCTCATCCAACTGGCCACAGGTGCTTATTAATCTTTTTCACCCCTTCACAACCGCGATATAGCCGAATGACGATGATGTCCTCACATGATCGTGCTTCCCGCACGCGGCTGATCACAGATTGGGGTAAAGAGCCAATCACAGTGGCTCTTTACCATGTGAACAGCTGTGTCCAATCACAGCTGAACACAGTGTAAACAGGGTTTACCGGTTTTAGGCATTCCTTTCCTTATGCTGACAACAGGTGAGGAGAGGAGAGCTAATAATTGGCAAATCCACACAAGGGACATCAATACTGATAATCAGGGCACTGATCATCAGTGTCCTGATGATCAGTGCAGCCCCAACAGTGCCAAACAGTGCTGCCAATCAGTGCCCATCCGTGCTGCCTATCAGTGCCCATCAATGCTGCCTATCAGTGCCACCTATCAGTGCAGCCTCATCAGCGCACATCAGTGGAGGAGAAAAATTACTTATTTACATAATTATATAACACAAACTAAGGAAATTTTTTTTTTAAATTATCGGTATTTGTTTAATTAGCAACAAAATAAAAAACCCAGTGGTGAATAAATACCACCAAAAGATCTTTCTCAAAAAAAGATAAAAATTTTGTTTGGGTGCAATGTTGCATGACTGCACAATTGTCATTCCATGCACTACAGCAATGAAAGCTGAAAATTGACCTGGGCAGTAAGGGGGTAAAAGTGGCCAGTAGGCAAGTGGTTAATCCCACTGACTACCAAACCACTGTCCACTCACACTGATGCTGGGCCTTTTTCTACTTATACTGGCCAAAGTCCAGCCCCCCTAAAATCTGAAGGACACTAAACTGGCCCTTTGTTTAGAAAGTCTGGAGACCCCTGCTGTAGAAGACCCTTGTGCTCTGTATGGAATCAGTGGTCTCTTTGCGAAGGTCTGAAACAAACCTTGCTGAGTCAGAAATGGAGCTATCCAGAGCTTTTGTGTTCAGGAAATACATAATTTGCTTGTGCATGTTTAAACACCACTGCAAGAAAGCGTCTATGTTTGCATATCATGATTTTTACGCTAGATCGGATTTGCGCTTCTCACTGTCCATGTGCAGTAACCCTTAACCACTTCCTGACTGGCTCACATACATTTATGGCGGCAGGTTGGCTCCCCTGCACGAATCGCTGTACCTGTACGTCGGCTCCTTTAAGAGCCACAGCAGGCGCATGCCCGCTGCATGGCGGGGGGACCCGATGCACGTGGCCGGCGGTCCCGCTGTCCGCTGGCCACCCACGATCACGGGCACGAGAGCCAGAACGGGGATTTGTGTGTGTAAACACAAATCCCCATTTTGACAGGAGAGGAGAGACAAATCTTCTGTTCCTACTAATTAGTAACAGTAATCTGTCTCCTCCTCCACTCAGTACACTGCCCCACAGTTAGAAATACACAGGAGGGAACACACTTAACTCCTTGATCGCCCCCTAGTGTTAACCTCTTCCTTGCCAATGACATTTATACAGTAATCAGTGGCTATTTTTAGCTCTGATCGCTGTATAAATGTCAATGGTTCCAAAAAGTGTCAAAAGTGTCTGATCTGTCCGCCACAATGTCGCACTCTCTGGCAAAAAATCGCAGATCGCTGCCATTACTAGTAAAAAAATTAAAATAATAAAAATGCCATAAATCTATCCCCTATTTTGTAGATGCAATAATGTTTGTGCAAACCAATCAATATACGCAAAATATGTAGAAGAATACATATTTCCCTAAACTGATGAATACATTTGTTTAAAAAAAAATTGGATATTTATTATAGCAAAAAGTAAATAATATTGATTTTTTTTTTTCAAAATTGTCGCTCTTTTCTTGTTCATAGCGCAAAAAATAAAAAATGCATAGGTGATCAAAAATACCACCAAAAGAAAGCTCTATTTGTGGGAAAAAAAGGTCATCAATTTTGTTTGGGTACAGCGTTGCACCACCGCACAATTGTCAGTTAAAGCAAAAAATGGCCTGGTCAATAAGGGGGCAAATCCTTCCAGGGCTGAAGTGGTTAAAAACAGTTTTATTTTTATTTTTTAGTTAGGTCTCATAAAAAAAAACTAAAAACAAAAACGAAAGTCTGAAAATATTCAGTCCTCCTCCCTTGCTTCTTTGTTGGCACCAAAATCTCCTTGGCTTTTTTTCAGATGCTAGGTCTTCAGTTGACTGGCTGGGAATGATTTGACTCCCGCACATGCACATGAAAGCACATTCATTCCAAGGTGTGCTGAGAATATACAGTATATTGAAGCTCAAGTCAGATGTGGCAGATGACTGGTGATTACGCATGTTACACAGATTTGGGAATAACAAAGCAGAACCTCACAAAGATTGCCATTGAAAAAATCAGTTTTTGGTGGTACCAACCTTAAATGAAAATGCTGGTCCCTCTTTGAGTAGATATAAATTGCTGCACAGTTTTACTTAAAATTGCCTTAAGTAAATAGACAATAAAGTAGTATTAAGGCTTCCTTCACATGCCCGGTTATCTGCATTCTGTGGATTCCAGTGACAGATTCAAGCCAGTGGAATGCCAGTTATTGCGAATAGCAGCGGCCAATCAGCCTATGTGAACTAATGACAGGCTGGCAGCAGCCCCCAATATTCACATATAGCCACACATTGCACGTTTACTTGCAGATGTCTTAGCTTGGACATAGTCTACTGCATCCAGGCTTGGACATCCACAGGTAAAAACGCAGTGTGCAGCCAAATAGCGGCTCCGCTGTCAGCCTGTCGTTAGTTTATATAGGCTGACTGGGTGCTGCTATTCGCATAACCAAGTCAATCCACTGGATTGTTTCTGCTGCTGGAGTCCACAGAATGCAGATAACCAGCTGCATAAAGGATGCTTAAACTCAAAAGCAAACATTTATTATATTACATCTTACCAACCCTTATGCCGCGTACACACGATCGCACATTCCGACAACAAAATCCATGTTTTTTTTTCGACGGATGTTGGCTTAAACTTGTCTTGTATACACACTGTCACACAAATCTTGTTGGAAATTCCAAATGTCAAGAACGCGGTGACTTAGGATGAGCAAAGAAAAATGAAGTTCAATAGCCAGTGCGGCTCTTCTGCTTGATTCCGAGCATGCGTGGAACTTTGTGGGTCGGAATTGTGTACACACGATCGGAATTTACAAGAACGGATTTTGTTGTCGGAAAATTTGAGATCCAGATCTCAAATTTTGTTTGTCAGAAGTTCTGATGAAAAATGTCTGATGGAGCCTACACATGGTTGGAATTTCTGACAACAAGCTCCCATGGAACATTTCCCATCGGAAAATCCGACCGTGTGTACGTGGCATTAGATGCAGTGATTGCATTTGTTTTATTTATTTTAGGCTTTCTTTCCTTTATTTTCACCTAGTGATCTAGCAAGCAAGTTTATTGTTTTTCAACAGAATAAGCCGTCATGCAGATGTAGCAGTTAGAGGACTTAGACAAACCATTTACCACTGATGGGGTTGTTTACAGTGATCTGTTTTTATTCATTCATATAGAAAATTTATCCCAAAAAGAACAGTGACTGTAACTAATTAAATATATGAGGTGGAGTTTAGCTTCGATATGTTAGTACATCTAAATTTGCTAGTGCATCTAATATTCTCCTCCCCAGCGCTGCTGTCCAAAGTTGTCTCCGATGCTTCTTCATTCAACATCTAGGCACCCTAAGGAAGGGGTCCACATTACCAGGTGAAAATAGGGGAAAAGCCTAAAAACGGAAACAAATGCAGGCACTACATCTAATGACTGATAAGCTGCAATATGTTAAATGTTTCACTGTGGGTTTAATACCACTTTACTGTAAACGTCACATCCAGCCTACGGACATCAAAGTATTTTCTTCTAATTACTTCTTATATCTAATGAAAACTTAGTGCAGGAGCAAATTTATATTGCAAAGCCTAGTAGGCTCTTCAGTTACAGCTGGGGGCGGGCATCCTCTCCCGCTGCCTATAAGAACGATCAAGGAGCTGAACAGCCGATATAATTGTTCTTACGGTGCAGGGAATCTAAAAGAAGATATCTGAATGATGTCTGTAGCTGCAGGCATCATTCAGATTTTCCCACTCAAAGTCGACATATGACGTCGTTGGGCGGGAAGTGGTTAAATATGTCATACTTTGTTTTACTAGATAAAGTAACAAAAGCTACAGCAATACACACTCCTTTCCCACTCTCACCTTTCTCTTTACTGTATTGCCACCACCATAGCCAGCATCAGTGAAAATGAATTATATTTTAATGCCCTCCTACCTTTCTTCCTTGCTTGACTTCTTATCACCAGATATGATTACAAGCAGGGCCGATGATATGGCAGCAGAACCGGCCTGCCTGTACAAGGCCCAGGCTCACTGCTTTCTGTAGCTGTCACTTGCTTAACACAAGGCAGCATAGCGCTACAGTTAGGAGTCTATGTCCTGATCTTTGAACCTTGATCTTTACAACTTGGCTCAGCATGGACTGCAGAGGATCTGAAGCTGAGCCGGAGTTGTAAAGATAAGAAGATAGGGATACAGACTCCTAACTGCAGTGCTTTGCTGTACAAGCCTGTCCTGTGTCAAGCAAGTGACAGCTAATAAAAATGGTAAGAAAATGATAAAAATAATTCCGGTGATACTAAATAATCAGTTAATCCAATATAGTAAAAAAATCATAAATAATGGGCACATGTAAAATCCAAAAAGAATCCAAGTGCCAAACTTTTCCCCACACCACAGAATGCTAAAACAATGCTGAAATGTCAAATACACTTCTTATTTATTCCTTCCACCTTAAGCTTCACCACATGTGCTTATAAAATGCGCACTCACCGCAAATATTGATCCCTGCTTAATTTCCAATAGGTTTTAGGCCAGAGCAGGTCTCATAATCTTCCTTCACTTTCCAAAAGCAATTCCCATCTTCTCCACATACTACTTTAGCTGTATACAGCAAGTTTCTGTGTCTTGCTGTATACAGCTGTATACAACTGAAGCTAAATCACTGGGTTTTACTGACCCCCCCCCCAAAAAAAAAAAAAAACCCTTACACTATTGAACTAGTCCTAAGGGCTCATTTGCATAGGTGTGAATGAGTGGTTTGTTCATATGGCTGAAGTCACTTTGTTACGCTGCAGGTCCTAATTAGGGATGGGTGAACGGTTCGGCCCGAGCATAAGTTTGGGCCAAACTTTGGTTGTTCGGATGTTCTGCAGACCACTGAACAATATGCAGTGTTCAGGGAAAATTCGAAAGCCGCCGGAACACCATTAAAGTCTATGGGACCTTAACATGAAAAATCAAAAGTGTTCATTCTAAAGGCTTATATGCAAGTTATTGTCATAAAAAGTGTTTGGGGACCCTGGTCCTGTCCCAGGAGACATGTATCAATGCAAAAAAAGTTTTAAAAACAGTTGTTTTTTCGGGAGCAGTGATTTTAATAATGCTTAAAGTGAAACAATAAAAATTAAATATTCCTTTAAATTTCGTACCTGGGGGGTGTCTATAGTATGCCTGTAAAGTGGCGCATTTTTCCCATGTTTAGAACAGTTCCTGCACAAAATGACATTTCTAAAGGAAAAAAAGTAATTTAAAAGTACTCGAGGCTATAATGAATTGTCGGTCCCGGCAATACAGATAAAAGTCATTGAAAAAACCAACATTGGTTCCCCCCAGTCCATTACCAGGCCCTTTGGGTCTGGTATAAATAATAAGGGGAACCCCAAACCAAAATTTACAAAAAAATTGCATGGGGTCCCCCCAAATTCCATACCAGGCCCTTCAGGTCTGGTATGGATATTAAGGGGAACCCTGCGCCAATTTTTTTTAAAATGGCGTAGGGGTCTCCCTCAAAATCCATACCAGACCCTTCAAGTGGTTGTGGGGGTCTGCGGGCGGGGGGCTTATCAGAATCTGGAAGCCCCCTTTAACAAGGGGACCCCCAGATCCCACCCCCCGTTTGAAATGATAACAGGTACATTGTAAATAAAAATGTCCCACGAGGGCAGGGCCACACAGTGACGTCCCTGGGTGATCCCGCCCCCCTCTGATGCACAGGGACTTCCCAATAGCTCACCCATGGTGTCTGAGGGGGCCCCCTCTGACGCCCCGGGAAAGCCACAGGGAAGTCCCCATAGCTTTCCCGGGACGTCAGAGGGGGGCTTTTTTTCCTTTAGAAATGTCATTTTGTGCAGGGACTGTTCTAAACACAGGAAAAATGTGCCACTTTACAGGCATACTATAGGCACCCCCCAGGTACGAAATTTAAAGGAATATTTCTAACTTTTATTGTTTCACTTTAAGCATTATTAAAATCACTGCTGCTGTTTTTAAAACTTTTTTTGCATTGATACATGTCCCCTGGGGCAGAACCTGGGTCCCCAAACACTTTTTATGACAATAAATTGCATATAAGTCTTTAAAATGAGCACTTTTGATTATTCATGTTCATGTCCCATAGACTTTAACGGTGTTAAACGGTGTTCGTGCGTTCTGCCAAATTTTTTGCCTGTTCGGTATGTTCTGGTGCGAACCGAACCGGGGGTGTTGAACCGAACCGGGGGGTGTTCGGTCCATCCCTAGTCCTAATTTGATAGATTTAGCAGGAATTTTGCAGGTTATGTTGTGTTTGTGTCTACTAATAATGATTTTAGTGTATTTTTAGCAAAAATATTGTTTTAATGTTTTCTGGGGGGGTCCTGTCAAATAGGCTGTACGGGGTCCCTTGATTTCCAACAGCAGCTCTGATTACAAGCTGCAGATACTGGCAATTTTCACACAATTATTCTACTCTCTCTAGTACAGCAGACATATTGTATATCTGGAGGGAAGCTTCAAGCTGCTACCCGATCATAAACAGAGGCACATTTTTGTAAAGAGAAAATTGTGGAAGCAAAAAATAATGCCGTATTTATAATTCAGATAGTATTTGTTCCTCGTGTCTGTTATAATCCTTTCTGCAGATTGCAGAGTATATGCCTCATTGATTAAAACACTGCAGAAAAAAAGCCTTTTCTCACTGTGTTTATACTAAAAATGTAGAAAAACACCAATAATCTGTGTAAGAGTCTGGAACTTTTCCAATTATATTTCTAAAGCCATTATAGTGTAAAATAAACTGCCTTAATTTGAAAATCCACTTAATATTCCTTTGTAATGAAACATACCACTTGCTCTGAGGATACTTAACAAAACTCTTATATCTTGTTCAGCCAAAAATCAGGAGCATGTGTTTTCAAATCCAATTCATTATTCAAACATCTTTAAAATATGCAAATCTGAACAAACAACTTAGAAAGGCAAACATAACCACTTCAGGCCCGAAAGGTTTTACCTCCTTAAAGTGTTAATAAACTCAAATATTTTTTTTGAATTAAACTAACAAACCTGTTATACTTACCTCCTCTGTGCAGTGGTATTGCTCAGAGCAGCCCCTATCCTCCTCTTCTGGGGTCCCCGGCAGCGATCTTGTCTCTTCCTCTTCTTCTGCGGAACTACCATAGTGAGCCGCTGGCTATGGGGAGAGGTAGCCCCCGCGCTCCCGAGCTGTGTGTCTACGGAGCCGCGCTCCCCCACTTTCTCTAATTAACAGCGGCAAGAGCCAATGGCTCCAGCTGCTGCTCGAATGCAGCATAAAGAGGAAGTAAGGAGAGAAAAGATGCAGCCCTGCACAGCGCTGATCTCTTCTCCCCTCTCTTCCCCTTCACACGGGGGGGGGGGGGGGGGTCACAAAGAAACTAAAAAGGTTTTTTACCTTAATGCAAGCAATACATTAAGGTAAAAAAACGTTTTTAGGTTTAGTAACACTTTAATGACCAGGCCATTTTTTGCGATACGGCACTGCGTTACTTTAACTGACAATTGCACGGACGTGCAATGCTGTACCCAAATAAAATTGATGTAATTTTCCTCCCACAAATATAGCTTTCTTTTGGTGCTATTTGATCACCTCTGCATTTTTTATATTTTGTGCTATAAACAAAAAAAAGCGACAATTTTGAAAACAAAAAAATATTTTTTACTTTCTGCTATAAAACACATCCAATGAAAAAAAAGGTAAAACATCGAATTTCTTCATTAATTTAGGTCAATATGTATTCTGTTACATATTTATGGTAAAACAAATCCCAATAAGCGTATACTGATTGATTTGCGCAAAAGTTATAGAGTCTACAATAGATGGGATAGATTTATGGCATTATTATTTTTTTTTTTTTTTACTAGTAATGGCAGCGATAAGCGATTTTTAGCAGGACTGTGACATTGCAGTGGACAATTCGGACACCTTTGTCCACCGCAAAACTGACACTTTTTTTGGAACCAGTGACATTATTACAGTTATCAGTGCTAAAAATATGCACTGTTACGGTACTAATGACATTGGCAGGGAAGAGGTTAACATCAGGGGCTAGCAAAGTGTTAATTGTGTCTTTAGAGGTGCTTGCCAACTGTGTGGGGGATAGTCTGACTGGATGAAGACAGAGATCTATGTTCCTGCTTAGCAGGAACACAAGATCTCTATCTTCTTCTCTGTCAGAATGACGATCTTCCTTGTTTACATAGGCAGATCGCCATTCTGCCTCTCTGGGGAGCGATAGTGGGTGGCTGGCGGACATCGGGTCCGCCAGACCCGCTGATTGGCTCCCCCTCTGTCCAATCAGCACACGCATACCTCTAATGTCTATTGCACGAAATGACGTACAGGTACTTCGTTTCTCACAATAGAGCCGTCCTGCCGCAGTATATTTACGGGTGGTCTTTAAGTGGTTAACCTCCCTGGCGGTATTCCCAAGTGTGGCTCGGGGTGGATTTTCAGCACCAAAAGCGGTAACCCCGAGCCACACTCTGGATTGTATCGCAGGATCCAGGTACAGCAAACTTACCTTGTTCCCAGGATCCTGCGATGTCCTCCCCACTGTGTGTGTGCAAGCCATCCTCTGCTCGATTCATCACATCTCCGAGCTCCGTTCCCTGCGAGCATTGCGACGCATGGAGACGGAGAACGACGCCAAATTCAAAAAGTAAAAAACACAATACATATACACTGTAATCTTACAGATTACATTACTCTATCAATTTATTTCACATCCCTTTTGTCCCTAGTGGTTTGCCAAGTGCCCTGCATGCAGTTTTATATTGTAAATACTATTCTTTCTTCCTGGAAACCGTCCCTTAACATCAAAAGTGGTTTTAGACCAGCTAGAAAACAGCAATAATAAATTAGAATCACTTGCAGAATTGAGAGATAGTGATTTGTGGGGAAATCCGTCATCAAACACTGAAAGTAATGACAGTGACAATTCTGCAACTGAGCAGATTTCGGTGTTTTTGATTTGATTACATTATTGAATAATTTGTATTATTATATTATTATTTATTATAATTATTTATAGTTATTTATTATATTATAATTTATGATTTCGTGTTTCGAACTTTATCATACCCGGGATGTCTACTAGACTCTTGTTTGGACAGATTTAAATGAGTTATTCCTAAGAATTACAGGCCTACAATATAAAACGCCAAATTTATATGCAAAATAATTGTACTGCTTTCAGCTTCAAAAATCTGAAATAATCATACCGCCAGGGAGGTTAAAGGGTAATTCCCCTTTCAGAAATAAAATGTTGCAAATTGAAAAAATATATAATATAGCATATACAATTATGACACAAGCCATATTGTAATATAATGTTATACAAATTTACCTTTCCTTTTCAATTTACAGTGCTGTAATTTTCAGTGAAATTCAATGCAATATGGTAAACTGGAGGTATTCTGTACATAAGTGGTGTATGGAATGTCCCCCAGCAATGTAACTTCTTGCTTGTGTGATTGGCTAATTGATTTTTCCAGACGTCTGCACTAAGATATAAATCTGATTTTGGGCATCCTCGCACCCTCTGCAACAAAAGTCAAATTTTTGGTAAAATACTCCCAAAAGGTTCATTCACATCTAAAGGAATTCAGAGCCTGCCACTCCCTTCATTGAACCCTTTCTAGTGCAGCAGCTGATCAATAATGAAAAAGTCACTCTCATTCACATTCATTCACATTTACTTTGCACAAGTATACAGAGAAATAAACAGCTACTTCTACAAAATAACAATAGGTAAGAGTCTGCAATAATGTTTAATAAAATTCTTACAATGTACATCACCCAGAAGGGAATATTTTTTTCTCATCATTTAACTGGTATTGTCCTAAAGTACTTTCCTCACAGTGAATTTACAGTATATGTGCTTTATATGCTTTTTTTTCTGTTAGAAGCTATTGATATATAGACCAGCTGATTGGTTTGTGCTGTGACTAATGACAGCACAGTCGGCGTGCTAGTGCACCAGTGGCACATGCACGCACCCCCTACTCAGAAAAACAGAATCATATATATATATATTTGTGATTCTGCACAGCCAGCCAGCAATAGCAGAAAAGCCACAGTACATGGTCGGCAAGTGCTTACCTTTCAGGTTATTCACTGGACTTGAACTGTTTAAAATTTCAATTAAAACTGGAAAAATGGGGGGTGTTCTGATACGTTCAACCACTAGTGTATGTTATCATCCTATGGGCACCTTAGTAATTGCATAGGTCCAAACATAAAGCAGCCTTCAGTATATACACTTCTATTATATGCTTAATAACACACAAAGACGATGCAAAGACTTGTAAATGCTATACCCACACATCTCACCACAAAGCTGGAATCTCTTTATGATCATAATTATCATATAATAAAAAAAAAGAAAAACCTATCAAAAGTAATATGCAGTGGTATTGCATATTTTTAAATTCATTATGGTTCGGACTAAAACATTTAAGTTTTATAAACATTTTTAATGCTTCTATGAAAAGATAACAGCCCAGGCCATTTGTTAAAGAAAACTTACACAAATAGTTATATTCTATACATTTAAGGCTGAACTGTGAGAAAAAAAGATTCCTCATTTTGCCATATATGCAACTTGGTATATATATATATATTTCATTTTCACTAGTTTTGAATTCCTTGTTTTGCCTTGGGAATGATGAATAAGGTGATGTACTAATCTTCGAGTGAATGGTTCTCTAAAGCCTTTTCAATTTTCTGCCTGACCAGTCAAAGTTTTCTGACATCATCCCATGCAATGCAGGACTTGCTATCCTGCATTGTACAGGAGGACACTGAGGGCCCAACCACATTCTAGAGTGTTGGACAGTGGAAGAGAGCACTGAGTGCCAAGGAAGCAAAAAATAAAGTGAGTATATCACTTTATTTATCCTTTCCCAGGTAAAATTGATAGTAAACCCCTGCAGTGATGAGAGGGACCTACTGCAAAGTTAAATCTTTTCTTTTCCTGAGTTCAGCATTATTACTGTGTTTTGATTAAAAAAAAAAAAAAAAAAACTTACATTTTGATGACATATGCCTTCTAGATGCATGAGAAGCCATGTTGCGAAAATAAAGTTTTTATATTTTTTTCTTACAAGGCTGTATTTTTTGCAAACATTTACTTGATGAATTATATACCACAGTGGCCTTGCACATATTCCATATTTATAGGTACACATGAATAGCCCAATATTATGCAAACATATTGCTACTCTATCTTGTTCTCAAATATGGCTTCTGAAGTTAGTTAGATGAATCATTCAGTACTCGTGCCGTAGAATCTAATGCCAGTTGGTAAATGCCTGCTACCCCAATAGAAAAGAAAATCGTGTCCAGGTTTACCATTAGACACCAACACTAAAACTAACATGTGGAAATTCACCTATACATTATATATAAAATGCCCCCCCCCCCCTCAAATGTCATTAATACATGTTTTCACCTGTTACAAGCATCATGTAGTGTAGCCATAGTGATTTCTTGCCCAATGGCGAACTGCGCTGGAAGTGGAAATGGATATCTGCCAAAACCAGGTACCTGGACAAACCCCCTCCCCCCCAAAAGGTGCCAAATGTGACAGCGAAGGGGGGGGGGGAGTCAGACAAGCAGAGCTTCCCCTTTTGGGCAGAGCAATGCTTTAAATGAAATTCCATTTTAAAGCAATGTAATCAGTCTTCTCAGCTATCTTTTGTGTACTATAAAACACCCCCAATTTAATGGTGATGAGAAAAAGATAGTTGTTTGTAGTCAAAATCTGGAAAGCAGCCTAGGGTGACAACACTGCTCTTCCAAAGATACAGTACATAGAGTGAGCGCTGCCACCCTAGAACATGAAGTGCATTACTTGCAGAATCAATCAACTTGCAGAATCAAAGGAAACTATCAGAGCCCTCCCATCTAAGGACTAGTACATTTTTAAATTTTTGTGTTTGGGATTAGATAAGATAGAAAGAGAAACTTGTGTGTGATGTATCACTACACATATTGTGAGAGTTTAGCTTGGCAATGGGGTTACTAACATACAGGGTACCTGGCTAACAGACTGGAGCAAACTACTGCTACCCTGGCGCCTAAAGCCTAGTACACATGAGCGGTATTGGTCGCTTCAATAGAAACTGACTGGCATTCGACCCATGTGTATGGCAGCTGGTCCAACAGAAGCCAAGCATTCGCTTGGCTTCTTTCAAAGGGGGATGACCGAAAAATGTCTGCTGATCAGCTCTCGATTAGTCAATGGATGAGAGCACTAACCGGAGTGCTCTGACCGGGGGGGGGGGTGTCCACCTGTCAGAACACAATAACACAGCAGGGGATTGTTAGTACAGTGGCTCCAACCTGAGCTATCAGTTATTTTTCTTTTGTTCAACTAGCTGGGTTGAATGAAAAAAAAAAACTAGTGGTGTGTAACTGTGTACGAGGCTTTACTCTGCAAATAAAGTCCTTGCAAAACAGGTTGTGTCTCACCAAACATGGGTTGTATTTCACCACACAGGTACTCCAGAGCTTCTCAGTCTGACATTCCCAGAAATTTGTTCCAGAGTGGAGCAAAATGTCTCAACAGACTGAGAGTTTATATATAGCACACAGCCATCAGCCTATATAGTCCACAACTACTAAAAAATCACAATAAAAATAAAAAAATTATATAAACTACTCACATATGTACCTGCTGTTTTCTGAAGCAAATCAAAAGTTAGGAGCATCAAATGGCATGTGTACAGTAAATGGAAAATAAATAGAGTCTACAGAGAACATGAGTTCCCCAGCTTAAAGTGGATTTGTTAATTAAAAAAACCTTTAATCCTCTGCAACTTAGGTTATGTAAAACATTTAATTAAATATAGTGTGTGAAAATAAACAAACACATGTTAATTTAAAATCATTTTTGTTATGTTATGTTATGTTACATTTTTTTAAGAAAATCATTGATTAGGGAAAATACCTGTCTGAGAAGCATAATTTATGGTCATTTGATAATGACCGTGCTAAATCTGCAGGCCATTAGGGCATGGCATGGAAGCAAAACTATTTATTTGGACTGCAAATTATGTTACCACCTGGGAGTTTGGCCTGTCTTGTCTCCAAACTGCCATTAACAATGGGGCATGATTCTTGCCACTGACACCAACAGTGGGGCACTATTCCTCCCACTGACACCAACAATGGGGCACTATTCCTCCCACTAACACCAGCCATTGGACACTATTCCTCCCACTGAAACCAATGATGGGACAATATTCCTCATTCTTACACCAATAACTGGGTACTATTCATCTCATGGACACTAATGAAGGGGCATTATTATTGACACCAGGACATTTTCTTCTCTCTCTGGCCACAGTCTGACCCCTCTAAGGTCTGAAGGATAGTATTCTGGCCCTTTGTATAAAAAGTTTAGAGACCCCTGGTTTAGACACTTTATACACATTGTTAGTATTTGTTAATTTTTAGAACACTGGGAGCTCTGGGCTTACAGCAATAATCTATAATAAAAATAAGCATAGTAGCGAGAAATGTATTGTCATACTGCAGCATGAGCAGCTGTTACTAATGGCCCATTTTCTCTTCTTTTATAGATCCAGAAGAAGCCTCAAGGATGTTGCAGGTATGCACAAGGGAAAAGACTAACAGACAAGCTTGCAAAATAAAATTGAGGAAGGCAGAACACACCAAACACACAGGACATACTGTACAGGCATTATACCCCATAAATAAAATGGCTTCAACATTTTCATACAGTGGGTGGGGGGGTGCATTTTTTATAAGCATCCCTCATCATTCCTCAGTCAGAATGTTGATCTGTGTTCCAGGAAGCCTGATTCTAGTCCTAGCTGTGAGACCATGCTGCCATAGACAATTTATAGTCTCTACAAACCATCAGAAACCAATTACCACAGTTCACAGTCATGTGATCACAATGACAGCTGTGAGATGGAGAGCATATGAGGTTTGGTAATATACATACCTTTACCACTTTTTCACTTTTTTGTCTATTTGTTTTAGAGTTATTGTTGACTTAACTAATACTGCTAAATTTGGTCTGTGCATCCACACATGACCTCTAGCCATGAAAGGGTTAAACCTAAAACTATATAAGAATTCTGCTTCCTGTATATTTAGCACACTGGTGCTCAAGTCAGCATACCATACAAGGCAACATAGATACCTTTTCAGTAGTAATACAATGTTAGGCAGCCTTATAGTGGCTGGCAAAACCACCAAATTCATTTTAGTAGGCTTTTTGGAACTTATCCAGAAATATTTCTATAAGTTGACTTGACATAAAATTTCCCAAACTGACGTAAACATGTAGTTTGTATTGGGTTTAAATATTTGGGCATGACAGGAATATTATTAACACTGTAAAATATTTCAGTAAATGCCAATATGTGACAACATTAAAAAAAATCTTGATAATTTTCTAAAAACAATTTCCATATACTTGGCTAATGGCATGCTTCTATCTTATCATTTATTCATGAATTTATAACCACAAGGGTAACGTAAATACTTCTATTTTTCTGGTTGTATTATAAAACTGGTCATGAAAGTGACAAACCTTAGTTTAAAATGTCTACTTAGTACTAAGTGGAAAATAAACATGATTCAGCCAATAGACATGAATCCTTACACTACACTTTTGTACCAAGTGTACCTACATTGTAATTCAAAATTAATGCATCCTATAATTTGGCACTCAGATAGTTAAATAGAATGTTCTGTGCACTTTGTGGTTTTTAATGGAGGTAACATGTGCAAAGGATAGCATGTATTCCATAAAGCCCTTAGAGTGCAGCATATTTCAGAGTTATTACAGACTTTACTAGGAATCCTTCCAGCCCTTGGATTACATTAGAAATTGCATCCCAAAGGCTTTAACATTACTGTGTTGATAATGAGAAGAACACAATTTTCTAAAAGTAAATAATTGACAAACAATCATTAGAAACTCATTCCACCACTTACACATTTGAACAATTAAGCACACTAGTGAGGAAAGGGGAAATGCATATGGAGAAAGAAACTACTATTTTAACCAACCAAGAAGTAGATCATTTGTAATACATGCATAATACATAGAGTTATTTCACAGATGCTGCATGTTAATTAAAGATGTCAGTTGCAAAGTATAGCAAATTACAGTGAATATTACCAATCATAGTAGTATTTACATTCAGTGGGTGGAACCTTTAAACACGTAGGCTCCCCCAAGCCTTAGGCCTCATGCCCATGGACATTTTTACAGCCACTTTTTTGAGCGTTTTTTGCAGCTTAAAAACGCCTCTCCATGTTAGCCTATGGCTTCATGCCCACCATGGCATTTTTGAGCTGTAAATGGCATAGGCATTTTTAAGCTCCAAAAAAAAAACCAGGACCAGTGCGTTCTGAGGCTCCAGCGCTAGAGCTGTAAAAACGCCAGTAAAAGGTGTTAAACGCGATTTAACTGGGCTTAACGCTGTATACACAGCGTTATGCATCATCCTGGATTTCTCTGTCTCTATTCAAAATCAAAGGTTCCCTATGGGAGCCCATTGGTTTGAATATAAGTCTCACCAAAAGTCAGATCAAGATGATCCCACTTGCGATGCAACATGTGTGCTGAGAATTTTGAAGGGGAACCCTGACAACATTTTGCAGGAGGTTCCCCCAAGATCCATACCAGACCCTTATCCGTCACGCAGTCCGGCAGGCCAGGAAAGGAGGAGACGAGCGAGCGCTCCCCCACCCTCCTGGACCATACCAAGTCACATGCCCTCAACTTGGGGGGTGGGTGCTTTGGGGCAGAGGGGGCTCCTGTGCCCCCACCCCAAAGCACCTTGTCCTCATGTTGATGAGGACAAGGGTCTCTTCCCAACAACCCTTGCCAGTGGTTGTCAGGGTCTGCGGGCGGGGACTTATAGTGATCTGGAAGCCCCCTTTAATAAGGGCCCCCCAAATCATGGCCCCCCACCCTAGGTGAATGAGTATGGGGTATTTTGTACCCCTACCCATTCACCTAAATAAAAAAGTGTCAAAAATAAACACACTACACAGGTTTTTAAAGTATTTTATTAAAGCAGCTCCGGCTCTTCTCCTCTCTCTCCGCTATCTTCTGCTCCTTTGCTTGCTCTTCTCCCCTCTCCAGTTCTTCCCCGCTATCTTCTGCTCTTTTGCTGGCTCTTCTCCCCTCTCCGGGTCTTCCACGCTATCTTCTGCTCTTTTGCTGGCTCTTCTCCCCTCTCTAGATCTTCTGCTCTTTTGCTGGCTCTTCTCCCCTCTCTGGGTCTACTCCCCTCTCTGAGTCTTCTTTGCTATCTTCTGTTCTTTTGCTGGGTCTTCTCCCTCTGTTCTTCTTCTGATATTGACTAGACGAGATCTCCGCCACCCAATAACATAAGTTAGAGGACACGCCCCTTGTGATGTCATCACCCGGGGCAATATGTTTCCTTTGTTTCTGCTCCTGTGTTGGCACATTCTGATCCTATGTTACCTTTTATCTTTGAGGTTGGTGCTTCTGAGACTGGTGTTGGCGCCCTTATGAGAGCGCTATGCATCCTTGTGGCTACTTTTCCAAGAAATTGTCACCTGCGGAGTGCAATTACAAGATTGGTGACAGAGAGCTGTTAGTGATCATTTTAGCCCTGAAAGAATGGAAACATCTCCTCGAAGGTATCACTGTGCCGGTTCTCATTCTTATTGACCATAAGAATCTCACATTCTTGTCTGAGGCTAAACTCCTCTCTCCTAGAAGGGCGCGATGGGCTCTTTTCTTGTCTAGTTTCAATTACATTGTCTCATTCATACCCGGTACTAAGAATGTAAGGGCTGACGCTTTGTCACGACAATTTTCCTCGACTTCCAAGATGGAGTCGGTTCTGGTTCCTGTGATTCCTCCTGATCGTATTCTGGCTACGGTTCGCACCAGTCTCACTTCTCCTTTGGGTGACAAAATTCTTGATGCTCAGGTCCATGCCCCTCCTGAAAAACCTTGTGATCGCTGCTTTGTCCCAGAGAGTCTTCCTCCAGACTTACCATTCTGCCAAGGCTGCTGGCCACCCTGGGAAGAATCAACTCTTTTGGCCCATTTCCCAACAATTCTGGTGGCCTAGTCTATGTGCTGAGGTAACCACCTTCGTAGCTGCCTGTTCCGTGTGTGCTCAGAGTAAGACTCCACGGCACCTTCCAGTGGGCCTCCTACAACCCATACCCAATGAAGAGAGGCCCTGGACACACCTGTCTATGAATTTCATTGTGGAGTTACCCAACTCCCAGGGCAACACAGTTATCCTTACGGTTGATAGGTTCTCGAAAATGTTCCATTGTATTCCACTTAAGAATTTGCCCATTTCTAAGGAACTGGGTTCCATTTTTGCTCGGGAGATCTTTCGCTTACATGGGCTACCCAAGGTGATTGTCTTGGACAGGTGTACTCAATTTGTATCCCGGTTCTGGCGAGCCTTTTGTGGATAGTTGGGAATTCAGCTTGCTTTCTCCTCTGCATATCACCCGCAGTTTAATGGGGCCGCAGAACAAGCCAACCAGTCCTTGGAGCAATTCCTACGTTGCTATATTTCTGACCATCATAACAACTGGTCAGACCTCTTACCGTGGGCAGAATTTGCTCACAATAGTGCCTTGAATTGTGCTTCCCGATTGTCCCTGTTTATGGCGAACTATGGTTTCCAACCTCTCATGTAGCCTGATTCCTTTGTTCCGCAGAGTATTCCTGTGATAGAGGAGCATCTCCATGGTCTTTGTTCCACTTGGGCACAAGTCCAGGAGGCTTTGCGACAAGCTAATGATAGGTACAGACTCCATGCCGACCGCAGACACCTGCCTGCACCCTCCTACCAGGTTGGGGACAGGGTCTGGCTGTCACCTCGCAACTTCCAACTTTATGTTCCCTCTCTGAAGTTCGCACCTCGGTTTATTGGGCCTTTCCATATTCTTTGCAGGATTACCCAGTGGCTTTCATATTAGACATATTAGATTCCTTCTAATATGCGTATCTCGAATGCGTAGCTCAGCTGTTCGCTAATTGCCAGCTCCTTTCTCTCTACAGTGACTCACCTGTTGATGATATCCTGCTCGTCAGTCCTGCCTACTTAGGCCATCCAGCCCAAATGATCTCTGCCTTTACCTCGGTCACATCTCTAGAGATGCTCTCCTGTGTTCCTGTTAAAGACTTGCTTGGCTGACATTTCTTCTGGCTCCAGATCCTGCTTGCTGTTCTACTATGCTCATCTCTGGCTCCCTGACGTTTTGGCTTGTCTAACTATCCATTCCGGTTCCTGGCTATGTTTTGACTACGTTTACTCTGTTTACCTTTTTATTATTATTATTAAACAAGTGTGATTTAACTGTACTTTTGTCTCAGTCTGATTCATGGTTTCTGACATGTTATTTGAAAAGCTTGCAGTATTGCTTAGTGGTTTGAGTGGATATGTCAACAAGAATCTTATCATACACTTTTCAGGTAGATTTACATGACAGTTGAGCATACTAAAACATGAACAAAAAGCAAGCGCACAGTTATGGAGTTCTCTTGTGAGGCAGGAGTCATAATTGACAGTGTTGTGGACACATGTATTTGAATGAAGAGGACCTTAACTCTAAAAGCTGATAGGCAGATGACAAAGCACTATTCACCAGTACTTCTTGTGAGCTCTCTGTAGCTGATTTTTCCCTATTGCTGGTTTGTTATGCCTTGCTCTTCACTGTGTCACAAAGTTGTTTTGGCCGTTAAGGGGGCAGAGCCTCCAGTGAGGCAAAAAATGAACAGCACAATAGTGACATCCCCAAATCTCACTCTCAATCTTGTGAGACTAGCAATCAGAGGTGGCAGTGCCTTTCAAGCTCATGCTGCAGCTATATAGCCATCAGGCTGTAGGCACCGGAGTGCCCAAGCACCCTAAAGTGGTTGTAACCCTAAAACCCTTTTCATTGGCAGCCCCTCTCCTTTATTTTAATAACTCCGTGTAAGTATTTGTTTAAATAGATGCTTCTAAATACCTTTTTCCAGTTATCTTCAGGCTGGTCATGTGACTCCCAGATGCTCTGCTACTAAGATCCAGGGCTACAGTGGGAGAGGCCGAGATCTCCCTCTGATGTCAGCCGGGAAGTCACGTGACCGCTGTGCTAACCACAATCACTGTGCTGTTTAATGTGCTATAAGGGAACAATATCCTTTTTTTTTTAGGGTTACAAACACTTTAACATAACAGAGAGAACTGCTATTTTTCAGGAATTCAGTACAAAAAATACAGCAGTGTATTGCTTATGTTGATACATTTTCTCTGTAATGTTCTCTGTAACATAGCAAGTCTTCGCTCACCTTCCACTTTAATCACATCATCGTAAATTAATATATTTGATAATGTGATAAATATATTCACACAGGAACTAAACTCCAGGAAGATATGAAGTGCATTAATTAAGTCATTTAGTAGTAACAGAACAAAATGTCTTCAGATATTTCCTTGTCAAAAGAAGTTTATTGAGTATACAATGTTATAAAGATACATAAAGTAAGTTTACAAGGATCTATAAAGTAAGCTCATTGTTTTACAGTAGGGTTTATATAGGTAAATATCATGAAATTTCAAATATTAAACATTGGGTTCACGTAAACCTAAATTAAAGATATATATCATTTCCTTAGTTACTTTTGTAGGTATTTAAATGATTTATACCTACTATACATATTGTTTACAAGTAGAGTGTATATAGGTCAAATAAATTCTGATAATGAGCTTTAATCGTAAGGTGGAGAAAAGGAAAGAGAAAGAAGAAAAAGGGTTGAAAGGTAGAGGTATGGTCCACAAGGTTGTCCCGCTCGTCAGTTTATTATTCTTTTTAGTTCTCTTTGAAGCCTTAGAATGGGTGTCTCTGTAAGTCATTTAATCTGTTACCATGGCAACAGGACAGAGTCATTGAAATTTGACAGGAACTGTTGTTTTATCCAAGGGTGCCAAAGTTTTTCAAATTTTGGAATTTGATTTTGATCGATGGCTACCATCTTAGCATGGGACATTGTATTATTCATTCTGTGAATTGTTTCTGCTAGTACCAATGTAGGAGATTTCCATGCCTTGGCCACTGTTTGTTTTGCAGCCGTTATTAGTTGGATCATAAGTTTGAATTGAGAGAGTGTTAACCATTCCGGTTTTAGATTAAGTAAAGTTAAATATGGATCTGGTTGTATTATCTTTTTAAATATTTTAGATGCAATCACGAAAACTTCCTTCCAGAAGGTTTGGATTACTGGGCACGTCCACCATATGTGTAAATATGTGCCTATTTCTGGGCATCCTCGAAAACAAAGAGCTGAGGTATTAGGTGAATATTTTGCCACTCTAGCGGGTACAAGGTACCAGCGAGTTAGGACTTTATAATTTGTCTCCAGTGCTAAGATGTTGGGTGAAGATGACTTAGATGTGAGCCATATGTTAGACCAGTCCGTGTCTTCTAAAGTTCGTCCCAGGTCCTCCTCCCACCTCTGAACGTAAGAGGGTCTATTAAGATTTGCTACTCCATATAATTGATTGTAAAGTGATGAAATTGTACCTTTAGCAAGTGGATCTTTTGTACAGATTGATTCAAAAATGGATAATTGGGATAATGGTGTATCCCCCTTTAGGAATGGTGTATAGAAATTTTTGATTTGGAGATATCTAAATATCTCAGAGTTTGGTAGATCATATTTTTCTCTAAGCGATGGGAATGAAAGGAATGATTTAGATGCTATGAAGTCATTTAGTGTCTGAATGCCTGATGTTGTCCAAGCTTTAAAAGAATTTGGGTAGATCCATGCCGGATAAAAGGCCGGATTTCTGATAAAAGAAAGGAGAGGATTGTGTGGAGATTGTAACTGATATTTGGTTTTTAGTTTATCCCAGAGAGATAAGAAGTGTTTAGTTATGGGATTATGAATTTTAAAGCGGTCTTTAGGATCAAGCCATAATAAATTTGATATTAATAGAGGGTCATTTTCTGAAGCCTCTATAAATACCCATAATGGGATTTCCTGTTTTGCATGGTATTTGGACAGACTGGCCAAATGTGCTGCTCTGTAGTAGTTAGTAAAATTAGGGTATCCCAGGCCTCCTTTATTTTTGGGAAGATGTAGTGTGTGTATAGGTATACGTGGTTTAGAAGAGCCCCATATAAACGAAGTTGCTCTTTTTTGTACTATTCTCAAAAAATAGGAAGGAATTGGAATAGGGAGGACTCTGAATAGATAAAGCAATTTGGGTAGAATAGTCATTTTGATTGCATTAATTTTCCCTATCCAGGATAAAGGAAGTTGCGACCATTGTTTTATTAGATTTGTGATCTGTCTTAATACAGGAGGATAATTGGTTGAGAATAAGTCAGAATGAGATGCTGTTAAATGAATTCCAAGATATGGGATTGATTTTTCTGCCCATGTGAATGGGAGTGCAGCCTTAGCCGGGATCAATTCCATGTTTGTGAGTGAAATATTAAGCACTAGGCATTTCTTAGGATTAATCATAAGGCCGGATAGGGCTGCAAATCCATCAAGAGCTAGTATTAAGTTAGGACCAGAGACCTGTGGTGATGATAGAAAAAGTAATATATCGTCTGCAAATATACATAATTTGTGTGTAATACCTCCTACTTCAATGCCAGTTATAGTTTGGTTTGTTCTGATGTATTGGGCCATGGGTTCGAGTATAAGGGCAAATAATAAGGGAGATAATGGGCAACCCTGTCGGGTACCTCTTTCGATATTAAAGGCTTCAGATTTGTATCCAGCATATTTTATATAGGCTTTGGGTTTATTATATAATGCTTTGATCCATGTTAAAAAGTGGGGTCCAAAACCCCATTTTTGTAATGAATATTGCATATATTGCCAGGATACTGTGTCAAATGCCCTCTTAATATCGAGAGATAGAAAACATAAAGGGATTTTCCGTTTTTTAGCAATATGTGCCAATAACACTGCCCTGCGTATATTATCGCCTGCCTGTCTATTTGGCATGAAGCCTACTTGATCTCTATGTATTAATTTTCCTATAATGCTATTGAGGCGTTTTGCTATTATTTTTGCTAATAATTTAATATCGAGGTTTAACAGAGAGATAGGCCGATAATTCACACAGGAAGTATCATCAGAAAGGGGTTTTGGGATCATACAAACAATTGCCATTAGTGTTTCTTGCCGAAAAGAATGTCCATCTAGAAGTTTGTTAAAAGTTTCAGTGAGAATGGGAGAGAGTATTTCTGAGAATGTTTTATAGTATAAAGCCGAGTAGCCGTCTGGGCCTGGTCTTTTGTTAAGTTTTAGGTCTTTTATGGCGTTAGCAACTTCATCTATAGTTATAGGCTCATCCAAACTGCTTTTTTGATTCTGAGATAACTCAGGTAAGTTTATTTTTGAGAAGAAGGATTCAGCTTCTGTAGGATTAAATTCATTGTTTGTCTTGTATAAAGTTGCGAGATGTGAGTGAAATTTATGGACTATTTTAACTGGATTACAAGTGTAAACATTTTTTGATAATTTCAAACGTATTGGTTTGAAAGATTTGTTAGTTGAATTTAATGCCCGAGCCAAATATGTACCTGGTTTGTTTGTATTCATGTAGAAATTGTGTTTGGAACGTTTGAGGGATTTATCAACTGACTCAGTGAGAAATAGATTGTATTCCAATCTAGATTTTTCCAGATGAGATTTTGTACTCTGAGATGGATTATTTTGAAATGATATGTAGGCTGCATTAAAATTGAGTTCTAGTTTTTTTGCTAGATTTTTGCGTTCCCGTTTAAATAGTGCCATTTGTCTTTGTATTGTACCACGCAAGACAGGCTTATGAGCTTCCCACAGTGTTATTGGGGAGATGTCTGTTGTATTATTAATTGATATGTATTCCTTTAAAGCTTGTTCAATGGCCATCTGATGTAGTGGGTGTTTGAGCATTATGTCTGGTAAGTACCACGTTGGGTCATGCGCTTTTGGTATGGCTGAGGCTATAGTAGTGTATACTGCATTATGGTCAGACCACGGAATCGGAATTATATCTGATGCAATAATTTCTGGTATCATTCCTATTGTTAGAAAAATATGATCTATTCTGGTGAAGGTTTGATGAGGTTGCGAGAAATAAGTGAATTTCTTTTTCATTGGGTTACTTTCTCTCCATGAATCTACCAGATTGTATTTGGAAAGAAGTTGAGAAAAAGGTAATCTAGAGGTTATTTTGGATGGTGTAAAAGGTGATTTATCTAGAAATGGGAGGAGGACCTGGTTCGAATCCCCACACATTATCACTGTTCCTATTTTGTGTGTATTAATCACTTGTAATATATGTGAGAGGAATGGAGTAGGTTGTTTGTTAGGAGCGTAGTAGGAAATCACAGTGATTGCTGTATCCATTATATAACCCATGAGTATCAGGTATCTACCTTCTGGGTCTTTAATTTCTGATGATAAGGTGAATGGTGTGGATCGGTGAAATGCAATTAGAGTTCCCCTTTGCTTGGTACAGGCAGAAGCCGTGTAAATTTGTTGATAAAAAGGAGAAATATATTTTGGAGTAGAATCTTTGGTGAAGTGTGTTTCTTGGAGGCATACTATGTGAGCCTTCTTGTTATGGAAAGTACGGAAGGCTTTGGTCCTTTTTTGAGGGACATTTATTCCCTGAACATTCAGGGAAAGTATATTCAGTGGTGCCATGGCAATAGATCAAATAGTTTTGACTTACTTTTTGTTATGCAGAGCTGACTGCGCAGATCAACCTGTGTGGACTGAAGAGATGAATAGATAGAAAAGAAACCAGTGAATTCTGGAGTAAAGAGTAAACAAAAAACATATGAGATTAAATGATACATTGTATAAATTATTTTTTGCAAGTAATCACAATTTACCCGTGAAAGAGAGTAAATATCTCTCTCAGGGGAATAAGTGCCTTCGTCACACTCCCACATAATATGATTGGGAGAATGAGGAGGGCTAATGGGGGTACACGGATCTTCCGCTTACAGGAGAGAAGTGCTATGTCAAAAGACATCAAAATGATGTTTCATTAATTGGAGTGCAGAATATAGTTTTTGTTGAAATTATTTATTCCAGGGTGGTTGTATATGGTTAGTCTTGCCCTAGGCTAAATAATTCAGTTAGAAAGGTACTGTTAATAACTTTGGTATTGATGAAGATAGTTTGAATTATTTTGGGATTTTAACCATTTAAGAGTAAACAATTACATATTTTATTCATATGCAACTGTTTAGATATGTTAACTCATAAAATTGAGGTTGTATTGCTTCAGATTAGAATAAACAAAAACATAATTCTAGGAACTAGTTAGATAATAATATATTTGTTTTAAGAAAAGAAAGAAAAAGCTTCCATTACTTCTGGATTATTGAACATATTTGTCCTAAAAAGTAATAAATCTATTATTACCTGATAATATATAACTGAACAAGAATTTCCTTATTTCACTTATATATTCTAAGGCTATATGAATCAGAAGTAATAAGAAATATAACTGGAATGTAACATGATCCCACACAGTGTGTGACTATCAGAATGCAGTTACATTCAGTTATAAATATAGGTTTTTTATAGAGAACCATCTCTTAGTATAATAAATGAAGAGATATCAGGAATTAGGATGTCAGTCCATTGAATCTTCTTGGTCCATGGATGATGTGGCATAACGGCCTCTTTTGTGAGAATGATGATTCCCATTTTGTTCTGAAATTTTCTGGGTGCTGCCTGAAGGTGAAGATGACGCCATTCTTCTGCGTGTGGGAGAGTTGCTGCTTGTGGGTTCTGTCAGATTTAATTTTAAAAGGGTTTGTTGTAGTTCATCTGCTGATCTGCTTCTGTAAATTGTACCTTGGTAGTTAAATCTGACTGAAAAGGGGAAGCCCCATTGATACATAATGTTGTGGCGTTGCAGTTCCATTAGTTGGGGTTTCATGGATCGTCTTTTAGTAATAGTAAGTTGGGATAGGTCAGCAAAAATTTGATAATTGTGTCCTTGAAAATTAAATTCCTTTTTTTCTCTTGCAGCAATTAGTATTTGTTCTTTTGTTCTGTAATAATGAAATTTTGTGATTATATCACGTGGGGGTCCATCTTTCTTTTTGGCTGTGAGGGCTCTGTGTACTCTGTCCAGTTCTAAACGTTCAATAGGGATATCTGGCTTTAGTTCTTGTAATAGAGCAGTAATAGTAGATTGCAGGTCTGTCACAGTTTCAGGTATTCCCCTTATGCGCAAGTTTGAACGTCTGGCTCTATTTTCGTAATCTTCGAGCTTAGTTTGAAGTATTAAATTCTCTTTTTTTAATTGTTCCAATTCTGTTATATTTTCTTGGGTTGTAATTTCAATTTCATCCATTTTTATTTCTAAGGCTGCGGTGCGGTTTCCCAGCTCTCTTATTTCTTTAGTTAGGCTTTTTGTTATTTGGTCTGAGGTTTGTTTTAAAGCCTTATGAAGCATCTTTTCAAATTGTAATAATATTTCTGGGGATACTGAGGAGGCTTGTGGAGAAGTTTGTGAGAGGATTTGTTCTGTATCTGACTCAAATGGAGAGTCTTGCTGTGACATTTTCTGTCTGTGAGAGGGCCCTGATGCTGTATATTGTGAGGTGACTGGAGCTGCTTCAGCTGCAGTGAGTGCCTGTGAGCTCTTTGTGAGGTGATTTTTATTTCTGCCACGGTTTCCTCCCAGTACCATATTTCCTGCCCAAACTTTCACAGTTTGTTCCCTGGGGCAAAAAGGTTCAAATGGATACCTTTTGAGCCTGCAGGCTCCGCTTTGTCCTTCTCTTCTCTCCTCAGCGGTGTGGAGCTCTAGCAATGCATGTCTGCTCTGCTAGGCTCCGCCTCCTGCCCCTGTCTTCAGATATTTCACTACTATGCAGATATCACACAAAAACTAACAGCCCAACTAGGCAACTGACACCAGTGCTCTATTCAAGTTGCAAGGCTAAATACAGAGAGCATTTGAGTCTATAAGTTAGTTAATTCAAAATCTTAGCTGCTCAAAGCATAATTTACTATTTACAGGCATTGAAAAGTAGATGATTTTGATTGTTCTGCTTCTTAATACTCAAGTATAGTTTCACAAAGCTCAACAACCCAAGGCTTTATAACATGCTTTAGTAATTGTGTGGTCTTCTCCTTGAATGGCAATGCATTTCCTCACTTAAAGTAAGGCCAGTATTGTTTTATTTTTGCGTAGAAAAATAATTGGTGCTATGGTCCTTTATATAACATTTCTTCTTTTGCTTCAAAAAAAAAAAAAAGTTTGTATATCTCATCTGGATGATTTATTTTATAATAAATATTTAATATTTTTCAAAAATGAGGATCTGATTTATTACTATAGTTATTATTAAAGTATTATTCAGTACAATTGTTCTTACTAAGATTTTGTAGATATGTAAAAACAACACTGTAGCTAAATAATAAAAATAATAATAATAGTGCATCCCACATTCATCTTTCACTACAAACTTTTTTCCAACACTGAAATCAATTTCTACAAACCTTGCACAGTTAGTAACCTCGTGATCAGTAAAGTTTTGTTTTTATATGATGTATTAAGAAGGCTACTGCCCAGCAACCACATTATGGACCCTTTTACTGGTTCACCTCGTGCTCATAGCATTCGACCTGTATTGAAGGTCGGCCAGTTCAGCATGTGTACCGTTATCTGTTCAACAGTAGCCACTCCAATGACCAGCTTCTGTTGCACAGTCTTGCTGGAAAACCAGAATTCGATTATATGATCAGTGTATTCTGGCAGTGGGGGAGAATACAATGGCACGACAAGAGAGATCCCCTTATTTATTGTTATGTTGATGTGTGGATCTGCCAGTTTTTGTTGTTTTCATTTCTTTATTGTTCAACTCGCTGTTTGAACCAAAAAAAAAATAATATATATACCCAGCTTTAGTATGGATTACATGACATTTGTATGCATCTTTTCTTTATTGATTAGTCACTGATAAAGATACAATCAAGAAACGATCTGCATTAATTTGATTGTTTATATAAGCACCACTGTATAGCTACAGTAAATTATTTACCTATAAATAGGGTAGTCTGTATTAAACATACTATATTTTCCAGTCTAGAGATGTGTCTATCTTAGGTAGGGTGGAGAGGGTAAATCTGAATGTTTTCTGTAAATGATTGTAAATTAAAAATATGGTATAACTATTTGCACAAAAATAAAGTGCAATATCAGTATTATTTCACTCATGTCCAAAAAGATAACAATACTAAACAGACTTGATATTGTATAAAGAAAAAAAGATGGAAAAACATTTTTACTCTTGCAGTGTGTTCCTCTCCACACTGCAAGGGTTAACCGCTCATTTTACCTAAGGGATGATGAATAAGGTGATACACTTACATAACTCTGCTGTCCGCCATCCTGGGTTGTGGGCAGACCCTCAGTGTCCTCATGTACAATGCAGGACTGCTGGTCCAGTACTGTACAGGATGATGTCAGAAACTTGCAACCAGTTGACAGCAAAGAAAATTGGCTTCCTGGAACCTGTCATACAGAGAGAAAGAAATCTGTGGGAGCAGGGAATAAGGAAAATATATCACAATATTCATTATCCTCTAGACAAAATAAGCAGGTAACTCTTGCAATGGTTCCCCCTCTACACTGCAAGGGTTACGTGCTTATTTTAAATAAAATTAAATAATAGTGCGCTAATCCAATAAAATATATTTAAGTATAAAGTACACAAAAAATGCTAAAACTCAAACAATAATAATAATAATAATAATTCCTATGCAGAGTGTTATAAACATGTTGTGCACAAATTGTGCAAAAACAAATATTGATAACAATGTAACAAGTAGTAAGAACGCCACAGGTGTGTGCTCAAATGAACAGCTGCTACTCCAATAATTGTGAAAAAACAATTAGTGAATTGTGTAAAGTGATAAGAATAGTGCTAATCCGCACACAAAAAACTTTATACAATCTGAAATGGTGAATACTACAAATTATAACATATAGATAGATAGATAGATAGATAGATAGATAGATAGATAGATAGATAGATAGATAGATAGATAGATAGATAGATAGATAGATAGATATAGATCTATATATATGTTTTGGATTCAGAACAAAGTCTGAATATTGTTATATCTACCCCTGATCAGATTGTTGAAAATATATATGAAGTGTACACTTCTTGAAAAAAATCTCCCCTGAGACAGGCTCAGTGTGAAAATTATTTCAGAGTTTATTTCCTCTTTTTTGGTTAGTTTTATACACTTTCTGTTAGACAAAGAATACAGCATATGCAAAACATGTTGTTATGACAATACATAAGATTTTAACAGTTTCAGCAGTTTTAGTACCGATTTCAGCATTTAATCATAGCTATTATTAAATTATCATGCTAATTTCCCCTTCAAGCATTGGATGTTGACGTCATGTCTGCTGTTGGTGCAACTTCGCGGAAGAGACAGGAAGCGACAGCCTTTTTATAAGCTGTTGCGGTTTGGCTTCAGACTGGAAAAAGAGGAACTAGCAGATATCTGCTGTTATCTGAAAATTCTTAGAGTTAAGAATTTTAACATTTCAAACTTCTGATGCAATATTACATTTGAAATAGCCATTTTAATATTTTTACCTGGTATCACTCTTTTCACATCCATTACAGTTCCCCCCTTCAAAATGTCTGTTTAAAATCTGGCCCTTACACTTAAAATCCTACCCCTGGCCCGTTCCCCTGCAACTCTTTTCAACTGTATATAGAGGAAAGCAATGATTAACTCATTACCCTACTCAATACAGCTGGGAGGGGCAATCAGGTGCTGTCTGTCCCTGTAACCTTATGGTGTTGCACCTCGAGGGGAGGTGACTGTAACGGAGTGCATTTCATAATTTTCATCTGGTATTTCCTGATACATAAAGGTAAAAGAACATTGGTTAATAGCTTTCCCTATACACTTTTTAAGACAGGGGAGAATACAGCAAACTATAACAGCCAAGGTCACCAAAATTATCAGGATGGTTATTCCTATATGTGTTAGTAATCCCTGCCACCCTCCCCTAACCCAGGTGAAGTATTGATCCCAAGGGTTGGTGAGCCCTGAATACTTTTTTAGTTTTTCGGACAAATCCTCAAATTTCCTGATGGCCAAAGTCACCTTACCATTTGGGCCAGTGTTGTCTGGGATGTAGGAACAACATGCACCTGTTTTAGGGCACCATTTTACACACACGCCTTTTCAGCTAGGACCATATCTAAGGCCATGCGGTTTTGGAAAGTCATGTGTGACATGGTTTCCAGTTGTTCGGCTAAACCTTGGAGTGCATCTCTGGTGTAATTGACAAACCTTTGTTGGTTATAGTAGATGTAATTTATCCAGTGTACATTTTTATTTACAGTGATGATAGGGATTAAAGATTCAAATCCTGCTGCTACTTGGTCTCTTGCTTTGAACTCATCTGGGACCCCTCTAGGGACCCCTATGGTGTCTATGTATACATGAGGGTCAAGGCTTCCTGCTGGGGCACTCCTACGCCTCCTGTTAGGCCTGGGTATGTCGTTTAAGTCTGGTTCTATTTGTGGAGTGGCTTCTGGAAAAATAAGCAGTGGCATTATGGCCTTGGCCAATGTGCATTCTCCTGTCCACTGCTCTGTCAATCTGCTCCTGATTTTCATGTCTCCGCAAATCCAGTATATGTCTCCCAAGGACTGGACTTGATTCTGTACTAGATCTACGGAGGCCTTACTATAAGATCCACAGTAACCCCTAGTGAAATTCGCAAAGGGTTTCTCCACTCCCTGATTTCGTCCATAGCATGTGTAATTGCCAGGATATATGGTGATATCTTCTCCTGGCTTGGGAGTCTTGGTGACTATGGGATATTCCTCCTTCCAATGTTCACACAGGGAGTGGTTAGTGGTTGTGTTGGTAAACAGGCTAAGGAAACATGTCTCATGTTCGGGGGGGATGTTTAGGGGTACTGTTCCCAGATGAGGCCTAGCCCTCCCACATACATAACAATTGGTCTTGTTATGTTTCTCTGCATTGTACCTCATCCACTCTAGCCACAAGTTGACATCTGAAAACCCGGTATCTGCGGCCATCATGTCCTCGAAGGTAGGGTCTGCTATGGCCACCATGTCCCCTAACTTCTGTATATGGGGCCTCAGGGGGTTAGCTATGGGCTGAGGGGGCTGCCAGTCTGATGACTTATACATGTCTTTAAGTTGGAAATTCCCTGTCGTTCCTCCTGTGCTCCCCACCAACTATGTTCCCAGGACATATGTACCAGCATCTGTAGGTCTGGGATTTTCTATGGTCACGGTGAATTCCATGCTGTGTCCTGTCCTCCCACTAATTGAGCATGTACTGGTCTTTAGCAAGGTCAATCTGTTAAGTAGGGATTTCCCATTTTTATCTTTCTTGTCCAGAGCACTTTGTAGCTTATACCCCAGTCACCCCCTGTATTCCATCCCATGGATCCCCAATAGTCACAGTTGTTGCCCCAGTAGTCATCTGTGACACATATATATGAGGAACCTGGACTTAGGACCCATGAAATGGACAGTATCCCGATACATGTAACATTGCCATACAACTTGGGGGCAAGAGACTATAATGTAGTAGTCAAATACGAAGGTAGCTACATGTGTGTTAGAAGAGTTATACCAGAATTGTGTTATACCATCTTTTTGCCTGATGGCTACCTCCTGTGCCTGAACAGTAGTCACAATGAAAAGGATATACAGAATCATTTGGTTCCCTTGGCCCCTTCCTCAGGTACAGGGACTTTCTTGCAGTGGGAGGTGTGTATCCACGAGTTTTTCCCGGCCACCTTAACTGATGTGGTGGTTGTTAGGAGAACCTGGAAAGGACCATCATATCTGTGTTCAAGGGTGTGTTTTCTCACAAACTTCTTTACCAGGACCCAGTCTCCAGGGACCAACTTGTGTGATCCTGTATCTCGTTCAGGATCTGGAATGGAGGAGAACACTTGGGAATGGATACGGGTTAATTCTCGAGATAAAGCAGTCACATAATCATTCAATACATCAAATTGAAGCTGTAATTGCTGTGGGAAGTAACAACCCAGCCTGGGGGCTGAACCAAACAATATCTCATAGGGTGACAAACCATGGTTTCCCCTTGGAGTGTACCTAACACTGAATAAGGCTATGGGCAGGCTATCTGGCCAACTCATCCCTGTTTCCTGAGACATTTTTAGCATTCTAGATGTTATTGTGCCGTTTAATCTTTCCACCTTCCCACTGCTCTGAGGATGGTATGAGGTGTGGAAAGATAATGTGACCCCTAGAGCTGCCCATATTTCCTTGGTCACTGAGGCCGTGAAAGCTGGCCCCTGGTCACTCTCTATAACCTCTGGGACACCATACCTGCACACTATTTCTGTTATAAGTCTTTTAGCCGTGGTTTTTGCTGTCATGTTGGTGATGGGATAGCCTTCTGGCCATGCAGAAAACATGTCAATGACAATCAATGCATATTTATATCGGCCACTCTTTGGCATCTGGATGTAGTCAATCTGAATCCTTTGAAAGGGGTACTGGGCCTTTGCTAGATGCTTCAAAGGTACCTTTTCTGTTCTTCCCGGGTTACATTTAGCACAGATAGTGCATGACTTGCAAAAGTTGTTGGTAAGTGGTGTAATCCCCGTGGCTAAGTAGTACTTATTGATTAGGACATTCATCAAAGTTTTTAACAGATGAGAGGCACCGTGGGCCCACTGTACCACTGCAGGAAACATTGATCGTGGCAGACACAGCCTCTTGTTTAATTCCATGATCCCTTCAGTTTCTGTGGCTCCTTTCTTGATCCACACTTCTTTTTCTTCTTTGTCAGCTGCTTCTTGCTGCTCCTTGAGATGGGTCCTGCTTACAGGAGGGTTTTGTAGAATCATGGTGGTCTGTACCGTTTCTTCAGGGGTATCCACTGTATCATCCAGGATGGGTGCATCCACTCCACTGACCACTTCTTGTGTTCTGTTTGCAGCTTGTTTCGCAGCAGTATCTTCCAGGTGATTGCCTCATGCTTCTTGGTAATCCAGCTTGCCGTGCACCTTTATCTTAAGTATAGCCACTTGTGCTGGTAGGAGTAGGGCATCCATTAAATCCTTAATAGCTGTACTGTGTTTTACAGGTGTACCTGCTGCTGTTAGGAACCCTCTGATTTTCTAAATGACCCCAAAATCGCAGGCAACGCCGAGGGCATATCTTGTGTCTGTATAGATGTTGGCTCTTTTCCCCTCTGCCAATTTGCATGCCATTGTTAGGGCCTGGAGTTCTGCTTTCTGGGCAGACATGGAGGAAGGCAATGCTGAAGCCTGAAGAACTGTATCTTCGGTGGTGACTGCGTATCTTGTGTGGTATCATCCACTGCTGTCAGCATACCTGGAACCATCCACAAAGATTGTCAAGTCAGGATTCTCAAGGGCTGTTTCACTGACTGTTGGTAAATGTGAAGTCTCCATTTTCATCACCTCGAAACAGTCATGAGCAGTGAGATGAGCATCATTCTCTAAAGAGGATCCCCCCTCGAGAAGTGGAAGTAGAGTGGATGGGTTGAGAGTATCACATCGGAAAAGAGAGTGATGTTATCAGGGAGGAGCAAAGCACACTAGAGTCTGAGGTGTCTTGCTGAAGACAGGTGCTTGGGCTGTACTTGGTTTAGTATGGCAGTTATGTCATGAGGGGCAAGAAGGATTAACGGGTGGCCCAACACCAAGTCAGCAGTCTTGTCCAAAAGAGCTTGGGCTGCAAAGACAGCTCTGAGACAAGAGGGTCCCCCCCGGCCGCTGGGTCCAGTTGGCAAGAGTAATATCCAATGGGTCTGAGCCTGTTGCCATGGGCCTGAACCAAAACTCCTGTGGCATGTCCTTGTCTCTCTGAGACAAACAGTTTGAAAGTCTTTTAATAGTTTGGGAGGCCCAACGCGGGAGCCGTGGAGAGGATATTCTTCAGAACTTCAAAATTGTCTATGGCTTCTGGGGAGAGCAGGAAAGGGTCAGATTTTAGGGCATCGTAGAGAGGTTGCAACAAAAGGGAGGATCCCGGAATCCAAGAGCGGCAATAGGAAATTAATCCTAGGAAAGCATGTAAGGGTTTATGACCTTGAGGCAAAGGGATGGCTTTGATTGCAGCAACTCTTTCTTCAGTGAGATGTCGAGTGCCTTGAGAGATGCAATGACCCAGGAAAACCACCTTTTCTTTGCACCACTGGACTTTTTGCTTTGAGGCCTTGCATCCTTGCTCGGCCAAGTGTTGGAGGAGACTTTTCAGAAAAGATTAAGGCGTCCTCAAGGGTATCTGCGCAGAGCAGGAGGTCATCTACGTATGGGAGGAGTACAATTTCAAGGTGTGATTTCATCCAGGTGTCCAGAATGAGGGCCATTGCTCTGATGAATTGAGAGGGGGAGTTCTGGGCCCCTTGTGGCATAACAGTCCAAGTATAGCCCCGCCCCCCGTGGATGAAAGCAAACAGGAATTGACAACGGGGGTCGAGGGGCACACTGAAATAAGCGTTTGCCAAGTCCACTACTGTAAAGTATTTTGCTGTGGGCGGTATTCCTGCCAGTAAGGTGTGTGGATTGGCCACAATAGGTGTCTTCAATACAGTAGCTTTGTTCACAGCCCTAAGGTTTTGTACCATTCTGTATTTTTCTGGCTCTCCCTTTGCAGTTTGTTTCTTCACTGGGAACTGTGATGTGCTGCATGGAGGTGTGCAGGGTATCAGAGCTCCATTTGACAGAAGGGTCTCGATTTGCTTTGAAATAGATGCAGCTTGAGTTGGCTTCAAGGGGTACTGTGGTCTTCTGGGCATGGTGGACATAGGCTTTAGCTGCACCATGATGGGTAGCACTTTTACTAGTCCTACATATTCAGGCCTGTGGACCACAGGCATGTAGGGACTCGATCTAAAACTTCTTTTAGGATTCCAACCTCACATTGTGCATCCAATGATCGTAAAAGGGGAACGGAGCATAGTGCTGAAGCATCATCAATGGTTAGCGGTGAGGAGACCAGAATACCACCATCGGGTTGGAAGGAAATAGAAGCCTGGAGTCTGGATAAGACATCAGCCCCTAAAAGATTTAAGGGGCATGTGGAAGATACCACAAATCTTGCTAGTAGTTCAGGAAAGTTGCCCACTTGTAAAGGGCATGTAAGGGGTTTTTTTCCTCGGTGTTCCATCCACCCCTACACATGTTATGTCAGTGTCTGATAAGAACGAGGTATCGGATAGTTCTTCTGCCCTAATTACACTTCTGGCAGTGCCTGTGTCACATAAGAAAGTAGTAGGATGGCCCTTGATGAGAGAGTTATTTTTGCGAGAGGGCCTCCTGAGTCTCCAGAGGATACCATTGTAGGGGTAAGTGACACAGGTTTGCTGAAATCCTAGCGGAGAAGGTCTGTATGGTCTGGAGGGGGTGGAGGAGGAAGAGGAGTGTCATGTCTCTGATATTGGGCATCTTCACGTGGGTCATGTTTGGGGCCTGGTTGCCTGTGGGCAAGCTTCCGTGGTCTTCGACATTCCCTTCTGAAGTGACCAGGTCTTCCGCAGTTGTAGCAGACACACGGATTTTGTATTAATGGGGGCAGATATGGTGTGTCAGAGGCCATCATGAGAGGAGCTACCTTTTTGCTACCCTGTGCAGATTCTAGGCCCTTTGCCACTAATAACAACATCTCAAGATCCATTACTCTATACTATGGGCGTGACAGGATCAGACCTTTTCGGATTGATTCTTTAAGGCCTGAAACAAATGCTGCGGCTAACATGTGTTTATGTGCTTGTTCAGCATGCTAAAACCCAAATCAGTGAACCCTTGTGTTATCCTATTATGATATTTCTCAACAGATTCACCTTTGTCCTGTGTAGTCTCCTGTATACTCGTTGCTTGGTCTGCCAAGCAGTCTTGGGCCCATCTCTTTAACTGGGCCATGAAATCACATCCTGAGTCATAGCTACTGTCCACATAATACTCATCAAAGCATTTCTCCATCACTGGCCAGTAAGCATCCCTTGCCTTTATCTCGCACAGGCTCACCAAATGCCACCATGCCGTATGTCTTTTGCATCTGGACGATCCTCCTAAAAAATGGCATGGGATGCTTTTCAGGATCTGGTAGGCTCGTGACAAGAGAAGCAGCCTGAGATGGCTTAAAATTTACGTACATCAGGGGAGCCACTGGTGCTGCAGACATCCCCCTAAGTGCCTTTGTTGCTCTTCCCCCCGTATTCTGTGGTGGTGCCTGTCTGAGATCTTGATGGACTCTTGGTCCATATCCTGGGTGCGGAGTTCTGGAGGGGAACTGCAAATGTGTGTCATTGCCAAATGGGTTGTCGAATGGATTTCCTACTGGATTGTCGAATGGATTGTGGACAGTGGCAATAAGGAATCTGTTGCTCCTCCAGCTTGTGAGTCATACTGTGGCAATGTAATAGATCGGAATGTGACAGTCTGCTGGGGTGGGATTGCACTTGTCCCAGCATGCATGTCGGGCAGGACTCCAGACACCACAGGATTGGCATGACTTTGGTCGGGGCTTTGATGGGTGAGACCGGGCTGAGTAGGACTAGGATCAGTTGCCTGTGTCCCACGTGTTTGTGAAGGACCGGTTGCCTCATTTCCCTGACTAAGCTCCTTAGAGAAAGAGCCCATCATTAGCGGCGCAGGCTGGGTCTTATAATATGTTCCAAGGGAATGGTCTATTACCGGATACATATGGGTGGGTTTTGGTGTGGGGGTCTTAGATGGTGTCATGCATGTGTGGTGGCAACCAGATGAGGAGTACAAAGACAAGTGTGCTCCGCCCACATCCAAGCATAATGGAGGTGCAGGGGTTGAGGTGGAGGTTTCAGAGGGGAGGTATCACTGTGCACAGAGGAAGGGGCAGTGCCAGAGGGGCGATACCCACTTCCTGAGGGCCGGGTCCATCATAGGGCATGGTTGGCTGTCTGTCTTGGATTTTGACCCCTTTTCTGGCTTCTTGTACACATACATAATACAACCGTTCTGACATATTTCCTGTTCTATCCATCCTTCTTCATGAATGGCTTTGGCAACTTTGAACCAAGCGTCTGCTGTTCGCAGCAGCCCATGGTCCCACAACAAACCCCTTTTTCTTTTTAAAAGAGCACGCTATTCATTTGGCTCCAGCCGACCACCCAAATGCATAGTGACCCCACACACTTTTGCCAGTCTCTTTCCTTTTTTGACAGCATCTTTTACTTCTAATGCCAAATCACAAGCCAAACTACCCTCTTTAGGTCTCTCTAACTTCTGCTCCATCGTTAGCTATTGGGAAGTTTATGTGTCCAGGCTCAGGATTTGTATGGTGGTTTTATGAAGCCGTCTTGGACTCGAGGGTCTGACAAACCTCTGACCACCACCTGTCCTCCTTCGGACCACCTTCCAATATATAACACTACCTTGCAACGTTCTGTCTTGATGACTGTGATATTTATGTGTGTCTGCTCAGGATTTTTTTTTTAACGGGTCACGAGGCTGTCCTGGACTCAAGGGTCCGACAATCCTCTATCTGTCACCTGGCACCGGTTCAGATCATATCACAGTCTCAAGTTAACAAGGACAAAAGACAAAATGGATAGAGCGAGAGAGAGAGAGAGAAAAGAACGTCTACAGTGTTCGACTGCCATGCAAGTCTCCTTACACGCGTCTTCCCAAAACGTAGACCAGTCACACAGCCCTGCCCACTCAGGTGGCCACAGGTAGGGGAGCGAGTAATACGTGACTACTTATTACCCTCAACAAGACAGCTAACTAACAGATAAGGAGTACAGTAATTAATATTCAATGCACCACTTTTAATGTCATCTACATTCCCCAGAACCATGCCCAAATTCCTCACTCTATTTTTTTCCTCTTCTTCAAACTGTTCTGGTTGTTGAAGTTGCAACGGACACCTTTCGGCTGCGTGTCCCCTCCTTTTAACTTCACTCTCTATAGCCTGTGGCGACTTGCCAACTTCAAGTTTAACTGGCTAATGTACATTTAATCTGAATACCAACACATCGGTGATCTCTGCTAACGAGGGTTTGTAACCAAGAACCTCTCTCTTGTATCCTGGCTCTACCACTTTAACCAAAACCCATCCTCCTTCATGTATGCCAAACAATAATCCGCAAACACATTTAGGACATGACATAATCAACCAACAACAAAATGTGACCAATAACCAACAAGATATGTGACGGCTGCAGTGAAGTACAGGATTTCTCAAACTCTCACAGGCTCCCCCACGCCACTATGCGTGTTCCTGACGCCCCCCCCCTGGGGTTTTGTTTCCCGGTTGCCAATACTTCCGTACTTATTGTACTCGTGCTTTGCCGCACAATTATTTATTTTTATCCCCCCAGGAGGAGTTTAACCACATCCTGACGCCTTCTCCTAGTCCCAGGAGAAGTTTAAACCACGTCAACTAATTTCATCCATCATCCGTGACTATGTAAGCAATCCCCAACTCCCAACAGCCACCACAAAACACAAAACAGCACAGAACAAAACAGGCGGTAGGTATAACTGCAGGTTCCTTAACTTATCAACAGACTTGAGGCAAGATTAATACCTGTCTTTGAGGGCCGCAGGAAGCCGATATGGGCATAGAGATTGACCAGCCATGGGTACAGCATAAACAGTAGACTAGATATACAAGTTGTCAAAAGTGTCTTACTGTTTCTAGAGGTGATGTCTCCTCCTGTATTTCCGCGTTGGCTTTATCCTAGTCCCTCCTGGATTGGCTACCTGGGACCCTAGCCTCGAGCCCCACATTGGGCGCCAAAATGTTTTAGATTCAGAACAAAGTCTGAATATTGTTATATCTACCCCAGATAAGATTGTTGAAAATATATATGAAGTGTACACTTCTTGAAAAAAATCTCCCCTGAGACAGGCTCAGTGTGAAAATAATTTCTGAGTTTATTTCCTCTTTTTTGGTTAGTTTTATACACTTTCTGTTAGACAAAAAATACAGCATATGCAAAACATGTTGTTATGACAATACATAAGATTTTAACAGTTTCAACAGTTTTTGTACCGATTTCAGCATTTAATCATAGCTATCAATAAATTATCTTGGCAATTTCCCCTTCAAGCATTGGATGTTGACGTCATGTCTGCTGTTGGTGCAACTTCGCGGAAGAGACAGGAAGCAACAGCCTTTTTATAACCTGTTGTGGTTTGGCTTCAGACTGGAAAAAGAGGAACTAGCAAATATCTGCTGTTATCTGAAAATTCTTAGAGTTAAGAATTTTAATATTTCAAACTTCTGATGCAATATTACATTTGAAATAGCCATTTTAATATTTTTACCTGGTAACACCTTATTCACATCCATTACATATATATAGATATCCACAGTTTAGGCCAATATGTATTCTTCTACAAATTTTTGGTAGAAAAATCGTAATAAGCGTATATTGATTGGTTTGTGCAAAAGTTTACAAATAGGGAATAGATTTATGGCATTTTTATTATTATTTATTTTTTTTTAGTAATGGCAGCAATCTGCGATTTTTATTGTGACTGCGACATTGCGGCGGGCAGATCGGACACTTTTGACACTATTTTGGGACCATTGGCATTTATACAGCGACCAGTGCTGTAAAAATGCACTGATTACTGTGTAAATGGCACTGGCAAGAAGAGGTTAAATACTAGGGGTCAAATATGCTAGTTCCCTCAGCATGTTTTACCTGTAGGGGGGATGGGCTCACTAGAACATGAAAGAGATCACTGGTCCTGATCACTGGGAGCAGTAGATCCCTGTCATGTTGCTAGGCAGAACAGGGAAATGCCTTGTTTACATAGGCACCTCCCCGTTCTGCCTCTCCATGCCACAATCTTGGGCCACTGGTAGACATCGAGTCCGCGGGACCCACGGGTACGTTCCCACGGCGTGCACCCACTAGCTGTGGATGACGCAACGACGTACGGGAATGACGTACGTGCCACTTTGCCGACGTATATCAGGGTGAGGCGGTCAGCAAGTGTTTAAACCAATTGTTCAACATTTGCATGTGTGCATGTATATTGTTAAACCAATTCAATTTGCAATATCTATGAAGTGCTAGTGCATAATATAAACTCTATAACGCTTACTATAAATATGCTGAGATAAGGTGCAGAAAAGATAAAAAAAAGTGCAACGATGAATATCAATATTAACATATGAAAACAAAAAATAACAAATATGCCAAAAGAGTGAACAGTCTTTTCTTATGTGATTATCACAAAAAACGCAAAAAGAAAACTTCTCCAATATGTGAATCCTTCACCGCTCTCGCTCAATTGGACTCACCAGATGAACAATTGGATATATCAACTGGAGGAGCACACTCTTCACAAATGGTTATCAATCACAGTTTTACTCTCAGTGATTACAGCATATCATGAGAAAAGACAAATTAAAAAGGAAGGAGGCTTCCATAGCTTGTTAAAAAACTATTTGCATTCCACTCAAATTTGAAGAGTGCCTGCCCGACACTAGGGAGTAACACGCTGAGTTATGTATAGCCATTCACCTCCAGACCTGTCATGGACTGCAAGTGTGAACTGGCAATTGCGATGTCCTCAGCTTCCTGGCCCTGCTCATTGTCCGTTTTGTCGAGTGATGTCTTTAAAGAGCAGCAGGACATCTGAAGACCCCGCATTGTATTTATAGAGGGCATTCATTTAACTCCGCCCTATCACCGGCTCACAAATAGCACATCTTGTTAAATTGCTTTTGAAACATTAAAAACCTTTGGAGGAGCCGGTGACGTCATTTCTGGTGGCTCGTATATTTGGAAGCACGGTAAGGAGGCGAGCTCTCCAAAGGTTTTAAAAGCGATGTTACAGGATGTGCAATTTGTGAGTGGGCACTTTTTATAAGTTTAATAAAAACGCATTTATATCAGCAATTTTGCGCGATGAATTTCTCTCATTTGCTTTGCAAAGAATTGGTTCCCAGGGTGTACAAAGAGGAACACATAGGATACAGGACACAGCTGATGTTATTCCATTTGGGATTATCCAAGATCTATATATTCAAGGTGTGTTTTGACCTTTGGGGGTCTTTACCTGAGGTGAGCAGGCATTGCACTCAGAGGTGGCAGTGGTAATCTTTAGAATCACACACTATTAAATTGATGTGTGGCATAGATTTGGAGTGAAATATTATCAAAGAAGTGATTGCACTTATATTTATATTCTGGACTTTATTTGGACTGTTATCAATATTTGTTTTTGCATGCTTTTTGCACATGTTTATAACACTCTCCATAGGAATTATTATTATTATTGTTTGAGTATTAGCATTTTTTAGGTGTACTCTATACTTAAATATATTTTATTGGCCTTCTAGGCCTCTTTAACAATCTGGCTCCCTCAGTTGAGGACATAGATTTGCGCTTGGACAGGGACCATAGATCCCTGGGCCCAAAACTTCCGGCCGGAGCTAGACCCAGAGATGTTGTGGTATGGTTTCATTACTTTGAAAGTAAGGAGGCACTAACTTTGGCAACTAGCAATAAATCCCAAATTATGTACAAGGGTGCTAAATTGCAGATCTTTAGCGACCTTTTTCCCATCACTCTCGCTAAATGGAGGAACTTACACCCCCTTACTTCACATCTGCAACAACACAAGATCCCATACTACTGAGGATTTCCTTTCCATCTAGCTGTATCCAAAGAGGGAGCCCAATACTCTCTACGTGAATTACAAGAAGTTGAGGCCTTCCTGAAAAATCTGGGTCTCCCCCCTCTTCCGGAAGAAGACATGATCCCTCCTGCCACACAAGCCCGTTTACCTCCAACTACACCTACTCGCATCTGGACCCCTGTCCGGGGCAAATCTAAGAAGCACTTCTCCACTCCTCAACACCTGCGATCTTCTAAACAACCTCCTTGAACATTCCTCTGAACGCCCATTTTTGGTTCTATTCTTCACTACTTTTTGCATTTCCGTTTCCTCAAAAATTTTTGGACGAAACGATGTTGCTGTTTTGGTTCTTTCAGTTTGTGAATCTGCCCCGCTCCTTTGCCAGGGTAGAACCTTTCTCATCCCATGAGATGCATTCACTAGAGGTTTTGATATTTTGAGTGACAAACATGCCTGTTTTACTTGTTAACCTTGCTTTTCCCTAAGGACTTACAGGTTTTTCTTTTTCTTCAATGTCCTTTTGTCCTTTTTTGTTCTTTCCGCAATCAAGTGCACAAGGTGAGCAGCGGACCCTTCTCATCTCCTCAAGCAGAGTCGCCAGATGGAAGTCCGTTCACGTCCCTACCAGGCCCTGGTCTATGCCCAGGGCTTCCCAAGAGACTGTTTTTTCTCAGGCTCACAGAGTTTTGAACTCTTTTTTCCTTTTATTCTTTTGATTTTTCTTTTTTGTTTTTCTTTTTTTTTACTTTTCTTATCCATGTCTAATGATGTGTTTCACAGACTGAGACTCCATGGTCGTTATCACCTCACTTTAAAGGAGTTTCATCTCGGGGTTTGTATTTCAATAGTCAGAGGTGGAAAAATGTTTGCTATTATCAATACCCGTAAACTGCAATATATATACTTTTATTTTCCTAGTACTTCCATGCTTATATTATTAGATGTTTTTACACTAGCCTTCCTAGATAGACCACAACCATGGCTCTGAAAATTATGTCCTACAATGTGAAGGCCTGGGCTCCATTAGTAAGCACTGGATTTCAGGGCCTCGGGCGCAGACATGGGGATGATCCAAGAGACCCACTTTCGGGCAAGCGGATCATTAAAATTTTGATCAGAAAAGCAAGGTTCGGAGGTCTCATGTGGACCCTCATGGGAGATTTCTTATCCTAGAATGTGAATACATGTCTACCTCTTTTACACTGGTTAATTTATACGCTCCAAACATGGGCCAGATTGATTTCCTTAACAAACCAATATCGCTCACAACCTTTTATGATAGTTGGTGGGGGCTTCAATCTGGTCATGTCACCCACTAGGGACAGACAAACACTTTTTAGTACTATCCCATCTAAAAGAGTATTGTCCCAAGCCAATGCCTTCCGTAAATGTATTAGGTCATGCAGACTCTTTGACTCATGGAGGATAAAACATCCCTCTGCTAAACAATTTACGTTTTATTCACCAGCTCATAAAATGTACTCCCGCCTTGATCATTTTTTTATCTCGGCTCCACTCATCCCTTATGTAGTCGAATCATCCCATTACATGGTTGGACCATGCGCCCATTATGTTAGATCCTATGCTATCCCAGACCTATACCAAATCCTGTCATTGGCGTTTTAATGACCACCTTCTGCAGTCTGGCGTATCCCACTCTATCCTAGCAAATAGCTTGAAAGAGTATTTTTTACTCAACTCTGGATCAGTGTCTCAGGTTATTACACTGTGGGAAGCACACAAGGCTGTTTTCCGAGGTGTGCGTATAGCTGAGGGCTCTCGGCTGAAGAAGGATAGAAATAGTCTTTTACAGTCCTTAATGTCCGTTCTAGTAATTGCTGAGTGGAGGCTTCTGGGTGGTCCCACAGTGATGAAACTACGTAAAGTCATTCATCTTAGAGAACAAATTAAATCAACAAAACTTGACAAAACAGCTAGGTCTATGCTGTGGACAAAGCAAAAATGTTATGAATACTCCAATAAACCCACAGGGTGTTAGTTAATAAGCTATGCCCTCGTCCGTTCAATTCCTTGCCTGACTTTCTGCAACAGTCAGACGGATCTAGAACACACTGCCCTCCTGAGATGTCCAAAATTTTTGGCAAATTTTACAACAAACTGTATAATTACCTGACCCCGAAGAACCATTTTGAATTTACCCAAGGAAATTTTGAGTCCTTTTTTTCCAATATAAAGCTACCGAAACTATCTACAACGGATTCAGAGAGTGTAAATGTAGCAGTATCAGCTGAAGAACTCTTTGCTATAATTAAAAGTCTCCCATTACACAAATCCCTCAGCCCAGATGGCTTGCCCTACTCCTACTCCAAATCTTTTTTTGACATTCTATCTCCTCATATGCTAGCTTTATATGATTCCCTCCTCAAGGGTACTCCTCCACATCCACAGTTCTCCCATTCATTTATTTTGGTTATCCCTAAGCCTGGAAAGGATCCCTCTACCCCAGATAACTACAGACTCATAGCCCTCCTAAGTTCAGATTACAAGATATTTACTAAAATTCTCACTTCCCGACTTTCCGGGCTCATCCCCAAACTGATACACAGGGATCAGGTGGGTTTCATCCTTGGTAGACACGCGGGAGATAACACCCGGCGTACAATAGACCTAATAGACCTCTTGGATAGAACCTCTCGTTCGGCATTGATTCTGAGTTTAGAAAGCTTTTGACAGGCTAAGTTGGCCCTACATGTTTGCCACTTTAAAAATATATGGTTTTGATGGTCCTTTTTCAAAAGCTTTAGAGGCCTTATATTCAACTGTCACAGCGCAGGTGCAAATGTCTTCCTTTCTGTCTCCTGGCTTCCCGTGACAAATGGAATTTGGAAGGGTTGTCATCTTTCGCCACTGCTTTTTATCCTGTGCCTAGAACCCTTAGCCGAGTCTATCCATGTCCATCCAGATATACGTGGGGTGGTGATGAGACAGGGGGAATATAAATTATCGTTATTTGCAGACGACATTTTGCTCACTATCACTAAGCCGTTGATATCTCTTCCCTCACTACATAAATTATTGACCTCTTTTAGTGCTATTTCCAGGTATAAAGTCAACACTTCCAAAACTAAAGCCCTTCCTATACACATTCCAACGCCATTATTATCCCAACTCAAAGAATCATACCCTTATAAATGGTGTAATACCTCTCTCAAATACTTGGGTATCCTACTTACCCCTTCCTATTCCTCCCTTTATAGTACTAACTTCCCTTCTCTGATACTGGATATTAATAAGTCGAACTGGACCAAATACCCCCTGTCTCTCTTAAGCAGAATTAATGTTTTAAAAATGTCTATCCTACCCAGGCTACTTTATTATTTTGAAATTCTCCCAGGAGCTGTACCTGCTTCAAAACTAAAAGCACTCCACAGGATTTTTCTAAAATTTATATGGAATGGAAGAGTTTACCACATAGCAAGCTCCGTGATGTTTTCCATTAGATCCAGAGGAGGTTTGGGATCTCCGGACATTGCTAAATATTATCATGCCACGCATTTAAGGGCCATTGCCTCTTGGACTTTCTTGCATGCACCAAACCAATGACTGCCATTGAGAAAGGGTTACTTTACCCGGTTCATCCGGGCTCCTTGGTTTGGGGTACCCCCCTTCTTTAGACCCCATATATAAAGGTCAGTGTACTGGCCCAATGGCACTAACTTTAACCATTTGTCGCAATTGCCTCAAACGCTATCCCCTTATGTCTCCCTGCTCTCTTCTTGTAAATGTACTATTCAACCCTCTCATTCCAGACAGTATGTCCCTAGGCAGGATTTTTCCATGGATAAATGTTCATCTCTTTCAGCTCCGGAACGAGGAAGCTGCATACTTTTAACACTTTAAGTGAAAAATTTGATTTACCATCACACCTCTTCCACTTTTACCTACAGGTTAGACACTTCTTTCACTCTAAATCACCATCCCTTACCCTAGATAAGCCAACTACTTTTAAATACTTGTGTGCTCAGGGCCCTCATCAACTGCATTTAATTTCCTGTATTTACCGTATCCTCCATGAGTCGACTCCAATCACGGAGACATTGCACCATTACATGAGCAGGTGGTCTCATTTAATGGGCCATCCTGTCACGAATACAGATGTGGGATAGGATTTGGTCCTCTACTTTTAGATCTTCCAAATGTGTCACTCAGAGGGAGACAACTATTAAGATTCTCATGTTTTGGTATAGAACTCCTGATGTAATTCATAAGTATGATCCCTCAGTTCTGCAGCATTACTGGTGGTGTGGAACTGATATAGTCTCCCTATTTCACATCTTTTGGCAATGCTCCTTGATTCAACCCTTTTGGTGTGATGTACATTTCCTTATACAAAAGGTGACTGGGGTGTCCCTTCCGATGGATCCTTTGAATTACCTATTGGGTCTGCCTCCTTTCTAAAAAGACAAATAAACTGATATCTTATATATTACTAGCCGCCAGGAGGCTTATTCCATTGTTTTGGTTATCCAATACACCTCCTCCATGGTCCAGAATTCTACATTTGGTGGCTGAGATTCGGACAATGGAGTTTTTGATGGCCTCGGTACATGACTGCATTCCCCAATTTAATAAAATATGGGAACCATGGGACCTTTCGGAATTCGGGTCCCCCATGCTACCAAGCACGCCCCAATCTTATATTGATTCTACACTGACTGTGTATATGGCCTGGACTGACCTCAAAGTTCTAGGCTCTTACCCATACTATGCTTACTGCGTACATCATAAGGAACTGATCCAATACACACATGTGCCTAGTTTCTGTGAACACTTTCTTATTACTTATACTTGTTACTTTCCATTTTGCTTTCCCTTTTAACTATGATTGTTTATAATGCACTTGTATTGATAGTGTAATGTACAGTTTGTTACAATTTTGTACTTGTTCTTTGATA